>NC_083736.1:25126074-25729824 GCF_028564815.1 Eubalaena glacialis
GGTCCTCCCTGGACGGCCGGTGCAGCCTGGAGCTCCTCTCTTGCCCCGAGGGCCATCTGCTCGCACCAGTGCGGGCACCTCCTTGAGTCTCATTAGGAGGCAGTGAGGGTGACCACGCGGCCGCATGTGGCCGAGTTTTACCAAGCCTGCAGCGTGCGGCAGACAGGTCGAGGCCCTGTGGTTGGCGGCCCCACTGGTCCTCACTCAAGGGCTTGGGCTGACTCTTGGGAGTGCTCAGGGACGCGCCTTCTGCTGGCCTGCACCTCCCCTCTCACACAGCAGCCCTCCCTTCTCCGTGTGTGGCCAGAAGGAAGCGGCTGGCAACAGGGGAGGGGTTCTGAGGTGCCCTTGCGACGGGGAGGACGGTCCTCACCCTGACTCCTCCCGTGCCCTGGAAATCCCCCCTCTGCTGACCTGCGGCCAGCCCCTCAGAACAAGGCCCCCTCCTCCCTGAGTCTCCCGCGTCCGTCCGTCCGTCCGTCCGCGTTCGCACTGAGGGAGCCCCTCCGTCTTGAGACCTGCCCGGAGGCTCCCAGGCCGACGTCAGGGGCGGGGTACGTGTGGCCGCCATTCTGGAGTGTGGAGCCCCTCGGTCCCCACGAGGGTCCCGTCCTTCACTCCACAGGGCTTGGGGCGCTCCCTCTACTGAGCTGAGCCAGGGTCCACCAGCCTCAGAGCGAGGCCTTCCTTGCCCGAGACCCCGCGGGGGAAGCGGATGGACTTGGGGCCTAACGGCCAGGCCCGAGCCTCTTGGGCCGAGAGCAGGGGCGGGGTGGGCGGGGCCTGTGTGGCTGCCTCTTTTCGGAGGGAAGGGGGATTGGGGGTGTTGGAGGCGTGTCCCCGCACTTCTAACTGGGGTCACCTCACACCTTGACACCTGACGAGACGTGGGACTCCCCCCGCGGCTCACCTTCGCGGGACGGCAGCTCTCAAAAATGGCCTCGCCCCCACAGCGTGGTTAGGAGGACATCACTTCCGGTCATGCGCATCTGGGCTCCAGGAGGACCGCAGGGGCGGGGAGAGGCGGGTCTGGGCCGGGGCGGGGCCGACCCCGGCTGGGGCGGGGCGGGGCGGGGCGGGAGGTGCAGGGTGGTTCCTGGGGAGCTTCCCGCAGGACTGGCACGTGGGCCTTTTATTGACTCTTGGCAGGTCCTGGAACTTTTCCCTCTGCTGAGCTGAGTCAGCAGGCGTCACACCTTGGCTCTCATTTCTGTCGGCACCCCCAGCCGGAAGTATCTGGGGGCCTGAGCCTCACAGCCATGCCTGGGTCCCCCGAGACTGACAGTGAGGCCTCTTTGGGGCCCCCTGTTCTATGGTGGATGCTGCTCTCAATCCCCTCTCAGTGTCTTCTCTTGACTCCCTGTAGGTCCTGGGCTACCTCCCGTCTGCCGACCTGAGGCCAAGGCCTCGCATCAAAGACATCAGCTCCCTGAGACTGCTGGTGTGAAGTGCAGGCACATCTCATCTGGACACTTGTGCCTGGAGCCTCCCAGAGATGGCTGGTGCAGGTAAGATGAGCTGAGGGGAAAGGAGGCGAGACTCTCTTCTGGGGTTTGGAGCCCGTCAGGTCTCACTCAACGTCCTCACATTGACTGCTGGCAGGGCCTGCGATTCCATCCTTCTCTGGTATGAATCCATCCCTGTCCCCAACCACGCCCCACAGAATCCCAGAGGAGTTAGTGAAGGGGCTCCTTAGCCTGACAGTTCTCACTGTGGTCTCTCTTTGTTGCCATCAGGGGCATTGCCCAAAAGTTCAGAAATGAATTTCTGTCCTTTTGTACAACTACTGTGTTACTTGCTTTTCTATTTGAGTCCGTGTGTGATAGTCTATTAAGATGATCATTTAAAAAGGCCAGTTGTCATCCACTAACAAAGTTTCAGATGGTTATCTCACAGCCTGTGGACCATACTGCCACATCCAGCCCAATCTTTGGTGTCCCATGCTCCTGGCATGTGGGCTCTGAAATGCTGCCTCAGGTTCCTTCAGTGAAGCAGTAGAGATTCATGGTCCCAGAGCACAGTGGAAGAATCAAGGGCTCAAGTTTAAAGGCTTTTCTCTAATCAATCCTGTCATCTGCCTCTCTTGCAGGCTACAGACCTGTCTCGAATTCAGGGCATCCCCCTACCTGCCCACACTCAGGTTCTAGTTCAGCGGAGACTTATTGTCCCTCATGGATTATTTAGTTTTGTGTTTTTGCTTTTGTTAATGTTTTCTCTTTATTCCTTCTGTAATTTTTCCATGGTTGAATTTGGGTACAGGAAACAGTAGCCCATGTTTGATTGTCATCAGCTGCTATGGATAAGGTACTAAATCTGTAAATGAATTAAGGAAAATCGATGTTCTTACAATATCTGTGCCTCACGAATACACATAACATACTATTCTGGTTGAGACTTCTTTTTCCTAAGTCAGTCAGGAAATTCTTCTTGTTGCCTCCATGTAGATTATATACATTTTTGTATGGTTTCTTTCTAGGTATGTTTTTTATATTATTGCTTTAGTCTATGGTGTATTTTCTCTTTTTTTCCTTTTTTTTGATTTTTTTTAACATCTTTATTGGAGTAGAATTGCTTTACAATGGTGTGTTAGTTTCTGCTTTATAACAAAGTGAATCAGTTATACATATATCCCCATATCTCTTCCCTCTAGCATCTCCCTCCCTCCCACCCTCCCTATCCCACCCCTCTAGGTGGTCACAAAGCACCGAGCTGATCTCCCTGTGCTAAGCGACTGCTTCCCACTAGCTCTCTGTTTGACATTTGGTAGTGTATATATGTCCATGCCACTCTCTCACTTTGTCCCAGCTTACCCTTCCCCCTCCCCGTATCCTCAGGTCCATTCTCTAGTAGGTCTGCATCTTTATTCTCATCTTGCCCCTAGGTTCTTCATGACCATATTTTTTTTTTCTTAGATTCCATATGTATGTGTTAGCATACGGTATTTGTTTTTCTCTTTCTGACTTACTTCACTCTGTATGAGAGACTCTAGGTCCATCCACCTCACTACAAATAACTCAATATGTAGGCTTTTTAAACTAGCTCCTTTTGCTAATCAATATACATTTAAGTTTCTCTATATCTGTTTGTGGTTTGAAATGTCATTTCTCTTCATGGCTGAATAGCATTCCACCATGTGGACTACCACAGTTTGTTTACCCATTCATCTGCTAAAGGTCATCTTGGTTGATTTCAGTTTTTGGCAACTATGAATTAGTGTACTCTTTTTTTTTTTTTTTTTAATTTTATTTATTTATTTATTTATGGCTGTGTTGGGTCTTCGTTTCTGTGCGAGGGCTTTCTCTAGTTGTGGCAAGTGGGGGCCACTCTTCATCGCGGTGCACGGGCCTCTCATTATCGCGGCCTCTCTTGTGGCGGAGCACAGGCTCCAGACGCGCAGGCTCAGTAATTGTGGCTCACGGGACTAGTTGCTCCACGGCATGTGGGATCTTCCCAGACCAGGGCTCGAACCCGTGTGCCCTGCATTGGCAGGCAGATTCTCAACCACTGCACCACCAGGGAAGCCCCGAATTAGTGTACTCTTAACATTGGTTTGAAGGCTTTTGGATGGACGTGAGTTTTCAACGCTTTTGAGTAAATACCTAGGCGTTTAATTGCTAGATCATATGATAAGATTATGTTTAGCTTAAAAGAAACTTCCAGACAGTTTCCAGACAGTGTGTCTCTATCACTTTGCATTCCCTTTAGCACTGAATGAGAGTTCCTATTGGTCCACATCCTTGCCAGCATTTGGTATTGTCAGGTGTTTGTTTTTGTTTTAGCCATATTAATAGGTATCTCATTGTTGTTTAAATCCCAAACTCCCTGAAGACATGTGATGTTGATCGTCTTTTCGTATGCTATTTGCCATCTGTGTATATTTTTGGTGAGGCGTCTGTTCAGCTCTTTTCACCACTGTTAAATTGACGTTTTTGTTTTCTTATTGTTGACTTTTTTAAGAGTTCATTGTATATTTTTGATTCATGATTATTATCAGATATGTGTCTTACAATTATTTTTTCCCAGTCTGCGGCTTGTCTTTTCATTCTCTTAATAGTACCTTTTACAGAGTAGAAGTTTTTAATTTTAATGAAGTTCAGCTTATCATTTTTCTCTTTCATGGATTGTGCTTTTGGTGTTGTGTCTAAAATCTCGTTGCCAAACCCAAGATTTTCTCCTATATTTCCTTCTGTTTTTTTGTTTTGTTTTGTTTTGTTTTCCCACTCCGCATGGCAGGAAGGATCTTAGTTCCCTGACCAAGGATCAAACCCATGCCCCCTGCCGTGGAAGTGCAGTCTTAACCACTGGACCACGAGGGAAGGCCCGGGCTTTTTTTTAATTTTGAGTTTTCTATTTAGGTCTGTGATCCATTTTGAGTTAATTATTTTGAAACATGTAAAGTCTGTATCAACGTTCTTTTTTGTTGTATGCGGATGTCTAGTTGTCCCAGCACTGTGAGTTAAAAGACTCCTTTCTCTATTGAATTGCCTTTGCTCCTTTGTTAAAGATCAGTTGACTGTATGAGGGGTCTATTTCTAGGTTTTCTATTCTGTGCCTTGGTCTATTTGTCTCTTCTTTTGCTAATAGTATGTGGTCTTGATTATTGTAGCTTTAAAGTCCGTCTTGAAATCCAGTAATATCAGTTCTCTGACTTTGATCTTCTTCGGTATTGATTTGAGTTGGTTATTATGGATCTTTTCATTTTTTATATAAACTTTAGATTGTTTGTTGCCATCTACAAAATAACTTGCTGGAGTTTTGAGCAGAATTGTATTGAGTGTATAAATCAAGTTGGGAGTAACTGACATCTCAACAATCTTGCATCCTCCTATGCATGAACATGGAGTGTTTCTCTATTTATTTAGATCTTCTTTAATTTTTTTCAGTGATGTTTGCATTTCTCATATAAATCTTATACGTATATTTTTAAGAATTATTTATAATCAATCTTTTTTTGGTGCTAATGTAAATGGCATTAGGTTTTTCAATTGCAAATTCCATTTGTTTATTGGAAAACAATTGACTGTTGAGTATTAACCTTGGCTTATTAATACCAGGAGTTTTCTTGTTGTTGATTATTTGAGATTTCCTACATAGACAATTAGGTCATCTGTGAGCAAAAACAGCACTTACACTTGACTGCTCTCATCTGGAACCTCCTCTCTTTCTCACCCCTTGTTTTAACTTGTCATTTATTTAGGTCTTAGAGTGTGTCTCACCATCTTCTTGATATGGCGGCAGCTCCTAGGCTCTAAAGTTCTATCGACAGTGGCTCAGTCTTCTTTTTCTTACCATCCCCAGTTCTGCCATGGAGCCTTCCAAAGAGTAGATGCTCAATTAATGGTTGGGAAAAAGAGTGGCAACGATAAGGATGTCTACTTTATTATTGTTTAATTTCTCTCACAATCTTGAATAATCTAAGAAAACATCTTTCAGTTTTACAAAAAGAAGCACTAAAAGAATAAAACAAACCAAAAATGTACCACCATTTACTCTTTTTCTTTTCTTTTTTACTGGACCCACATTATTTTACTGCCGAGTCTATTCACAGTTCCATGGAAATCCCTCTTCCATTGCTGTGTTTTCTTGTTCGAGGTCATAAAAAAAATGGAAGGTTTCTAAATTTGTTTTATAAAATATCAAAACTTTGCCTTGTACCTGATAAAAGTAATGAATGTGTGATCCATACTGTCACCAGCAGAATGGCGATTTCCTTGGTTCTTGCCCTCCCAAAGAGGAAGAATTCAATCGAGAGGCGTAGAGCAGTTTTAAGTAGCAAGAGTTCAGTTAAGCAGAGCAAAAGTACACTCCCGAGAAAGCAGGAGAGCGGGCTGTCTGGAAACCAGAAGCAGCCCCGCAATGGGGTAGGGCCGTGTTTTGTAGAATGGTGGTCCCTCCCTGTGTCCTGTGTTATTTGACTGACAAATCGATTGACAGCTTTAGGTTATATAACTTTCCTGCTAGTATGCAGGCACTTACCCATAAGCACCCAAGCAGAACCCATGGGGTGGGGCGGGGAAGCAAAAGCCGCAATGCTAAGTTATTACAAATGAGGCATAATGAACCCTGGGTTACTTTGAGTCACCTTTTAGGTCTTGGTGCGCCTGCGTCAACCTGTGCTGGCAGTTTTGTCTTGCTTCGTCCTGGTACGGCTGGAAACCTAGCAGTGGTCCTTGACCACGAGAGGGAGGATCTCTGGGCATGCTCCAACCACCAGTGTCCAGGTAGGGGAGGGAAAGACGAACCGTCCAGGATGGGGCAGGCCCGCTCATCTGTGACTCGCTATCCTCATCTTGGCTCGCCCGGGCACCCTCTTCATATCCTGGGCATGAAACCCCTGCATCACGAGAGCTAGTGGCTGGGGCTCCCTGAGGCTCCTGGCGAGTGCCAGCAGCACGGGAGCTTGGGGGAGTACCCCGAGAAACAGAAGCGGGGGAGGAGGGCGACTCTTTTATCTCTGCTGCCGCCGCCTCCACCGCCGCCTCAGTGGCCTGGGCACCCTTGAGACTCTGTGTCTCCCCCCGGGCCTGGTGGCGTTTCTCGCGGGCACGGCACTTGCTCTTCCGGCCCCGAGGCACGATGACACAGGTCAGGGCCAGCAGGCGGGAGTGTGGGCAGGAAGGCAGGCAATGAGGGCAGCTGGGGGAGGGACAAGGAGATGCTGTGAGCACCTTCAGCGGGGAGATTCCTCCCTGGCTTTCACCAAGGCCGCCTCTGCAGGGTCCTTGAGGGCAGTGCTCGAGGACCCACAGGGCTCCTGTTCTCCTGCTCAGCCTGTCCCCTGAGACCCCTGCGGAGGACGGTAGAGTGAGCCTTGGGCTACAGGCTGCCAGCCTACCTGAGTGTCCCTGGGGTGACAGAAGGGGCTGCCAGTGGGACCTTCCGTGTTCTAGGGCGGGGAGTCTGCTCAGTTCATCTTCAGGATCTTTAGGTGGATGGCAGCCAGGGCCTGGGCTTCCTCCTCTCTGTTGCTCTGCAATTGACACCTCAGTGGTCCCGGGGACCCATGAGGAGGAAGTGAGGGGTGCCCCAGCTCACCGCCCTGACAGGGGGGAAACACAGTGCTGACAGCTCTGTGGAGTCCTTTCTATCCTGGGATCACTGGGTCCTCAGTCCCTATTCAGTGCTCTCAGTTGGCTTCATGTAGGGCCTGGGACCCACCCTTCTGCCCTCTAATGGCTTTACCTTCAGGCTAAGGATCTCATCTCCCTTAGACCTGATGTAAAGGAGCCTCGGCCCGACTGCCCTGTCCTGAGCCTTCAAGTGCTGAAAGCAGGGGCAAGGCTAGACTCTTTGTCGTCCCCACAGCTCAGGGGGCGGGGCATGTTCCCCTTAGTCGTCACTCAGCGTTCTCAGTTTGACTCCTGGGAAGGCCTGTGGCTCCTCTCTCTTTACCTGAGGACATGTGCTCGTAGAAAGGCCCACAGCTCTCTGAGACCCAACAGAAGAAAGTGAGGGTAGCCTGATTTCCCACATCTACCTGTGGTCTCTGAAGGCAGAAAGCTGTGGCAGGCAAATCCAGGCCTTATTATGGTTGGCCGCACCAGTCCTCGCTCAGGCTCCTCCGTTTGACTCCTGGGAAGACCTATAATTTCTCGCTCTCTTCACCTATTAACTGTCCTCACTTCTCTGTCACCCTGGGAGGAGTTAAGGGTTGCCTCTGCTCGGCCTGACATCTATCCAGGCGTCTCCCAGGACTGACAGCAGGGGAGAGATGATGTGCTGCCCCCATTGTTATGGTTTTCATGCTCCACTCCAGCCTTCGGTCCTCACCCCAACTCCTAGCACAACCTGGAAATTTCCCCTATGCTGAGTCAGCCAGCCTCAGAGCAAAGTCCTCACCAGCCTGAGTCCCCAGAAGTAGAAGTCACAGTAGGCCACATGTAGCCACAGCTCTTTCTGAGGGGCTTCTGAGGACTAACAGCAGAGGGCAAGATTCTCCGGGCTCCACTCTTCTGGGGTTTGTGACCTCAATAGTCCTCACTCTGTCAGGATCTGGGACTCTTCCCTCTACTGACCTGAGTCCTCCAGAGCTGGAAGCAAGTGGGTGACACATCGAACTACCCCTGCCTGGGGCTTCCCAGGGCCGAAAGGGCGGTGGGGCTATGTGTTCCTCTCTCTTTTCGGTCGGGCGTTCCCCTTGGTCCTCACTGAGAGTCCTTACACTGACTCTTCCCGTGACCTAGAGAGGCCTGTCCTCTCATACTACAGCCTTTAATTCCCTGAGACCACCTGGGAGGATGTGAGGGTTGCCTCACGTGGGCATGACTGCCTGTGGTCACTCATGGCCGACAGTAAGGGAGGGATTCTGTGGCGTCCCCACTTTTATGATTTGGGTGGTTCCCTCAGTCCTCATGGTCCTCTGCTTGACTCTTGGCAGGACCTGGAATTCCTCCCTGTGCTAACGTGAGGCTGGCCCCTGAGACCAAGTGCCTCATCTACCTGAGACGCTCTAAAAGGAAACGTGTGGGGCGCATCATGCCAACATTCCTGGATTTGCCGAGGGGAGGTATCCAGTGGCAGGGCTCTGTTCTAGGTGGAGTCCCTTTATCCTCATTTAGAGTCACTAGATTTCCAGTCTCTACCGAGTGAGGCTGTTCCCAATAGACCAAGGCCCTCGCCTCCCTGAGACCACTCCCAGTGGAAAGAGGGGGCACGGCAGCCAGAAAGCTTTGTCCTGGGCCACCTGGGGCTGACATCAGGGGTGGGACTCTGCATTCTCCTCTGTTCTGGAGTGAGTGGTCCCCTTGCTCCTCATTCAGGGTCCTCATCGTGATGCCTGACCAGACCCAGTACTCCACCCTCCACTCCCCTGAAGCTGTGCTCCTAAGAACAAAGGCATTGCCTTCTTGGAATTTCTGAATTGGAAGTCAGGATGAACCAGATCTGTCCAAAGCTGTTGGGGTCTTCTGAGGAGCAGGATTTTACAAGGCCCCACTCTTCTGGAGTCAGTGGCCCCTCAGTCCTAACTCAGGTTTCTTACCTTGACTTCAGGTAGCATATGGGACTCCAGCCTCCCTACTGACTGTCTGTCTGCCAGCCTCAGGCCAAGGCTTTCACCTTCCTGAGACGCCAGAAGGGGAGGTAAGAGACCTATTCCCTGGCTACCCCTGCCAGGGGCCTCTGTGTGGTCCCCTTTGTTATGGGGAGTCCACTCATCAGCACCCAGTGTCCTCACCCTGAATCAAATTAAGGCCCGTTAGGATCTCCTACTTGGGCAGGATTGGAGATGGTGCCACAAGACCAAGGAACTCACCTCCCTGAGAACCTCTCCACCCTTGCCCCGGAGGAAAAGAAGGGGTACCTTCAGACAGACAGCTCTGCCCATGGCCACACAAGGGAGAAAGCAGGGTATACTTTGTGGGGCCCCCTTCTCTTCTAAGGTCCTCACCTTGAATAACTATCAGAGGCTCAGACTCCTCACTCCACTGACCTGAGGACACAGCTCTTAAACCAAGGCTTTTATGTCCCTGAGAAACTTGAAGAGTAAATGAGGAGATGCTGATCTTTTCAGGTTATCTGGCATTGCATATGTAGAAGACCCCATTGTCACCGAATATTTTTTTTTTATTCATACCATTCACTTATTCAGCGTTACTATTACTGTGTTCCAAAACAGTGCTTTGGGAACAGGGCCCCTTTTATCCCATGAGATACCTTTTGGAGTGGTGAGAAGAAAAATGAATTAAAAGACATAAGGTCTGGCTTAGGCTGGGAGGAGTGGAAGAGTGTAGGCTCTAGACTATTCCCGACCAGGGGACTAGACCCAGCAAGGTCACTTAATCAGTCTTGTGAACTTGAGAAATTTGCAAGTTATTCACCTATAAAGGGAGTCTGCTAAATCCTATCCTGCATGAATGTTGGAATGTTATGTACTACATATAAAGCAGTGGCATACTCATTAAGAAATATTGGGTTTTTGATGAATGGCAGTTATGATGTGATTATTATGAACCCCCAAAATACCACCCTCCCATCAGAGTTTATTTTTAATCCAGTAGGTAGCAGAGAATATGCAGTGCACTAGGACAAAAGAAACAAATACTCACAAATGAGAAAGTTTAAAAGAAATAAGGCAAACCACGAATTAAATACCTTTTACTCTATGTTTTCTCCATTTTTTCTTTCTAAATATCTTCTGTGGTCGTCTTTCACGTTTCCATGAAAATCTCTATTGCAGTGCCATGTTTTCTACTTGTGGATCATACAGAAAATATAGATGGTTCGTGAATTCTTTTACATATACCCAAACTGTAACTTTAGAACTCTTTAAACAGCAATAAATATGCAAGCAGTGTCATGCACGAATTCATATTCTTAAGAAAACACACTATCTTTTACAAGAAAAAAACATTTGAAAAAACCTAAATAAATCAATAAATAATAAATAGAAGTTACTAGTTTAAAACAGGAAGGTAAATAAGATCTACACTTTGCTCCCTCCACCCCTACTACTCTGCACTCTTTAGGAGCTTGACTGCTCTCTTCCAAAACAAAGTGAACAAACTGCCCGCGGCCTCCCTCCCTAGATGTGGGAGGAGCTGCGGGGCCTTGGCCCTGGAAGTGCACTGCGCTGAGCAAGAGCTGCAGCCCTGGCCGCGGCTCTCACGCCTGCTCTCTCTTCCTCATCTTTCAGAGCCTCCTCATAGAGATCTGGGAAGGCACTGGGGACGGTACCAGTGACCTTGGCCACAAACTCCAGCACTTTCATCTTGCTGGTTTCAGCGTGGGCTCTCGGGCCCCACAGGAACTCATAGCGCGGAGGATCGCTGTTGGGCACCTGGCGGTACGTCAGGTACTTCTGCTGCACGAAATCTTCGCTGATGAGCCTCCTGGGCTCCCCAAAGATCAAGTGCCTCCTCCCAGCATACAAACCCACCGCATTGAGGAGTTCCCAGATCTCCTCCTCGGTGGCACGGTTGCCCTTCTTGAAGATCGTGCCCAGGAGAATCATCAGGAGACCGGACTTGGGCAGCCCCGACTCATCACTCGGACTTCCCTCGCTGGGGAGGGCCAGCTTGCTGATGAGGGCGTAGGAGTGACGGCTGGGGTCGACTTCCTTCAGCTCGAGGCCAAAGACCAGCTCCATGCGCTCAGAGGCTCTCCTGAGGATCTCGGGGAAGTGCTTCTTGTACTTCTTGTTGACAATCTTCAGCATTGCTGCCTGCGGGATGGGCTCCTTCATCTTGTACTTCTCCAGCAGGAACTCCACCAACTTGCTGGCCTTCCTGGACAGAGGATCTCTCCAAGTGCTGTGAGTGGAAGGTGCTGCCTGGGAGGTACTTGCGCTTTCCTCATCTTGGCTCGCCCGGGCACCCTCTTCATATCCTGGGCATGAAACCCCTGCATCACGAGAGCTAGTGGCTGGGGCTCCCTGAGGCTCCTGGCGAGTGCCAGCAGCACGGGAGCTCGGGGGAGTACCCTGAGAAACAGAAGAGGGGGAGGAGGGCGACTCTTCTATCTCTGCTGCTGCCGCCGCCACCGCCGCCTCAGTGGCCTGGGCACCCTTGAGACTCTGAGTCTCCCCCCGGGTCTGGTGGCGTTTCTCGCGGGCACGGCGCTTGCTCTTCTGGCCCCGAGGCATGATGACACAGGTCAGGGCCAGCAGGCGGGAGTGTGGGCAGGAAGGCAGGCAATGAGGGCACCTGGGGGAGGGACAAGGAGATGCTGTGAGCACCTTCAGCGGGGAGATTCCTCCCTGGCTTTCACCAAGGCCGCCTCTGCAGGGTCCTTGAGGGCGCTGCTCGAGGACCCACAGGGCTCCTGTTCTCCTTCTCAGCCTGTCCCCTGAGACCCCTGTGGAGGACGGTAGAGTGAGCCTTGGGGCACAGCCAGCCAGCCCTGCCTGGGCGGGACGGGGGTGACAGTGGGGGCTGGCAGGGGAGGTAGGTCCTCGCGGTTCCCATTCAGAGTCAGGATGACAGTTGCTGGCAAGACTCCCCCACCCCCCCCCACCCCATCCCGTCTGCTGCTCTGAAGTTGACACCACCATCTTCCATGACACCCAGGAGGAGGAAAGGAGGGAGCGTTCAGCCCACCACCGAAGGGTCCTGGGACCCTCCCTTCTGCTGCCTGGTGATGGCCCCTTCAGAACAAAGCTCTAACCTCCCTTGGACCTGGCAGAGGAAATTACGGGCAGTCTCAGCCTGACAGTCCTTCCTTGGGAGTTTAAGGGTTGGCAGGAGCGGACAGGCCATATTCTCTCTCGTCCCTTCTCTTCGGGGTGGGTGGCTCCCTTAGTCCTCACTCGGGGTCCTCCCTGGACGGCCGGTGCAGCCTGGAGCTCCTCTCTTGCCCCGAGGGCCATCTGCTCGCACCAGTGCGGGCACCTCCTTGAGTCTCATTAGGAGGCAGTGAGGGTGACCACGCGGCCGCATGTGGCAGAGTTTTACCAAGCCTGCAGCGTGCGGCAGACAGGTCGAGGCCCTGTGGTTGGCGGCCCCACTGGTCCTCACTCAAGGGCTTGGGCTGACTCTTGGGAGTGCTCAGGGACGCGCCTTCTGCTGGCCTGCACCTCCCCTCTCACACAGCAGCCCTCCCTTCTCCGTGTGTGGCCAGAAGGAAGCGGCTGGCAACAGGGGAGGGGTTCTGAGGTGCCCTTGCGACGGGGAGGACGGTCCTCACCCTGACTCCTCCCGTGCCCTGGAAATCCCCCCTCTGCTGACCTGCGGCCAGCCCCTCAGAACAAGGCCCCCTCCTCCCTGAGTCTCCCGCGTCCGTCCGTCCGTCCGTCCGCGTTCGCACTGAGGGAGCCCCTCCGTCTTGAGACCTGCCCGGAGGCTCCCAGGCCGACGTCAGGGGCGGGGTACGTGTGGCCGCCATTCTGGAGTGTGGAGCCCCTCGGTCCCCACGAGGGTCCCGTCCTTCACTCCACAGGGCTTGGGGCGCTCCCTCTACTGAGCTGAGCCAGGGTCCACCAGCCTCAGAGCGAGGCCTTCCTTGCCCGAGACCCCGCGGGGGAAGCGGATGGACTTGGGGCCTAACGGCCAGGCCCGAGCCTCTTGGGCCGAGAGCAGGGGCGGGGTGGGCGGGGCCTGTGTGGCTGCCTCTTTTCGGAGGGAAGGGGGATTGGGGGTGTTGGAGGCGTGTCCCCGCACTTCTAACTGGGGTCACCTCACACCTTGACACCTGACGAGACGTGGGACTCCCCCCGCGGCTCACCTTCGCGGGACGGCAGCTCTCAAAAATGGCCTCGCCCCCACAGCGTGGTTAGGAGGACATCACTTCCGGTCATGCGCATCTGGGCTCCAGGAGGACCGCAGGGGCGGGGAGAGGCGGGTCTGGGCCGGGGCGGGGCCGACCCCGGCTGGGGCGGGGCGGGGCGGGGCGGGAGGTGCAGGGTGGTTCCTGGGGAGCTTCCCGCAGGACTGGCACGTGGGCCTTTTATTGACTCTTGGCAGGTCCTGGAACTTTTCCCTCTGCTGAGCTGAGTCAGCAGGCGTCACACCTTGGCTCTCATTTCTGTCGGCACCCCCAGCCGGAAGTATCTGGGGGCCTGAGCCTCACAGCCATGCCTGGGTCCCCCGAGACTGACAGTGAGGCCTCTTTGGGGCCCCCTGTTCTATGGTGGATGCTGCTCTCAATCCCCTCTCAGTGTCTTCTCTTGACTCCCTGTAGGTCCTGGGCTACCTCCCGTCTGCCGACCTGAGGCCAAGGCCTCGCATGAAAGACATCAGCTCCCTGAGACTGCTGGTGTGAAGTGCAGGCACATCTCATCTGGACACTTGTGCCTGGAGCCTCCCAGAGATGGCTGGTGCAGGTAAGATGAGCTGAGGGGAAAGGAGGCGAGACTCTCTTCTGGGGTTTGGAGCCCGTCAGGTCTCACTCAACGTCCTCACATTGACTGCTGGCAGGGCCTGCGATTCCATCCTTCTCTGGTATGAATCCATCCCTGTCCCCAACCACGCCCCACAGAATCCCAGAGGAGTTAGTGAAGGGGCTCCTTAGCCTGACAGTTCTCACTGTGGTCTCTCTTTGTTGCCATCAGGGGCATTGCCCAAAAGTTCAGAAATGAATTTCTGTCCTTTTGTACAACTACTGTGTTACTTGCTTTTCTATTTGAGTCCGTGTGTGATAGTCTATTAAGATGATCATTTAAAAAGGCCAGTTGTCATCCACTAACAAAGTTTCAGATGGTTATCTCACAGCCTGTGGACCATACTGCCACATCCAGCCCAATCTTTGGTGTCCCATGCTCCTGGCATGTGGGCTCTGAAATGCTGCCTCAGGTTCCTTCAGTGAAGCAGTAGAGATTCATGGTCCCAGAGCACAGTGGAAGAATCAAGGGCTCAAGTTTAAAGGCTTTTCTCTAATCAATCCTGTCATCTGCCTCTCTTGCAGGCTACAGACCTGTCTCGAATTCAGGGCATCCCCCTACCTGCCCACACTCAGGTTCTAGTTCAGCGGAGACTTATTGTCCCTCATGGATTATTTAGTTTTGTGTTTTTGCTTTTGTTAATGTTTTCTCTTTATTCCTTCTGTAATTTTTCCATGGTTGAATTTGGGTACAGGAAACAGTAGCCCATGTTTGATTGTCATCAGCTGCTATGGATAAGGTACTAAATCTGTAAATGAATTAAGGAAAATCGATGTTCTTACAATATCTGTGCCTCACGAATACACATAACATACTATTCTGGTTGAGACTTCTTTTTCCTAAGTCAGTCAGGAAATTCTTCTTGTTGCCTCCATGTAGATTATATACATTTTTGTATGGTTTCTTTCTAGGTATGTTTTTTATATTATTGCTTTAGTCTATGGTGTATTTTCTTTTTTTTTCCTTTTTTTTGATTTTTTTTAACATCTTTATTGGAGTAGAATTGCTTTACAATGGTGTGTTAGTTTCTGCTTTATAACAAAGTGAATCAGTTATACATATATCCCCATATCTCTTCCCTCTAGCATCTCCCTCCCTCCCACCCTCCCTATCCCACCCCTCTAGGTGGTCACAAAGCACCGAGCTGATCTCCCTGTGCTAAGCGACTGCTTCCCACTAGCTCTCTGTTTGACATTTGGTAGTGTATATATGTCCATGCCACTCTCTCACTTTGTCCCAGCTTACCCTTCCCCCTCCCCGTATCCTCAGGTCCATTCTCTAGTAGGTCTGCATCTTTATTCTCATCTTGCCCCTAGGTTCTTCATGACCATATTTTTTTTTTTCTTAGATTCCATATGTATGTGTTAGCATACGGTATTTGTTTTTCTCTTTCTGACTTACTTCACTCTGTATGAGAGACTCTAGGTCCATCCACCTCACTACAAATAACTCAATATGTAGGCTTTTTAAACTAGCTCCTTTTGCTAATCAATATACATTTAAGTTTCTCTATATCTGTTTGTGGTTTGAAATGTCATTTCTCTTCATGGCTGAATAGCATTCCACCATGTGGACTACCACAGTTTGTTTACCCATTCATCTGCTAAAGGTCATCTTGGTTGATTTCAGTTTTTGGCAACTATGAATTAGTGTACTCTTTTTTTTTTTTTTTTAATTTTATTTATTTATTTATTTATGGCTGTGTTGGGTCTTCGTTTCTGTGCGAGGGCTTTCTCTAGTTGTGGCAAGTGGGGGCCACTCTTCATCGCGGTGCACGGGCCTCTCATTATCGCGGCCTCTCTTGTGGCGGAGCACAGGCTCCAGACGCGCAGGCTCAGTAATTGTGGCTCACGGGACTAGTTGCTCCACGGCATGTGGGATCTTCCCAGACCAGGGCTCGAACCCGTGTGCCCTGCATTGGCAGGCAGATTCTCAACCACTGCACCACCAGGGAAGCCCCGAATTAGTGTACTCTTAACATTGGTTTGAAGGCTTTTGGATGGACGTGAGTTTTCAACGCTTTTGAGTAAATACCTAGGCGTTTAATTGCTAGATCATATGATAAGATTATGTTTAGCTTAAAAGAAACTTCCAGACAGTTTCCAGACAGTGTGTCTCTATCACTTTGCATTCCCTTTAGCACTGAATGAGAGTTCCTATTGGTCCACATCCTTGCCAGCATTTGGTATTGTCAGGTGTTTGTTTTTGTTTTAGCCATATTAATAGGTATCTCATTGTTGTTTAAATCCCAAACTCCCTGAAGACATGTGATGTTGATCGTCTTTTCGTATGCTATTTGCCATCTGTGTATATTTTTGGTGAGGCGTCTGTTCAGCTCTTTTCACCACTGTTAAATTGACGTTTTTGTTTTCTTATTGTTGACTTTTTTAAGAGTTCATTGTATATTTTTGATTCATGATTATTATCAGATATGTGTCTTACAATTATTTTTTCCCAGTCTGCGGCTTGTCTTTTCATTCTCTTAATAGTACCTTTTACAGAGTAGAAGTTTTTAATTTTAATGAAGTTCAGCTTATCATTTTTCTCTTTCATGGATTGTGCTTTTGGTGTTGTGTCTAAAATCTCGTTGCCAAACCCAAGATTTTCTCCTATATTTCCTTCTGTTTTTTTGTTTTGTTTTGTTTTGTTTTCCCACTCCGCATGGCAGGAAGGATCTTAGTTCCCTGACCAAGGATCAAACCCATGCCCCCTGCCGTGGAAGTGCAGTCTTAACCACTGGACCACGAGGGAAGGCCCGGGCTTTTTTTTAATTTTGAGTTTTCTATTTAGGTCTGTGATCCATTTTGAGTTAATTATTTTGAAACATGTAAAGTCTGTATCAACGTTCTTTTTTGTTGTATGCGGATGTCTAGTTGTCCCAGCACTGTGAGTTAAAAGACTCCTTTCTCTATTGAATTGCCTTTGCTCCTTTGTTAAAGATCAGTTGACTGTATGAGGGGTCTATTTCTAGGTTTTCTATTCTGTGCCTTGGTCTATTTGTCTCTTCTTTTGCTAATAGTATGTGGTCTTGATTATTGTAGCTTTAAAGTCCGTCTTGAAATCCAGTAATATCAGTTCTCTGACTTTGATCTTCTTCGGTATTGATTTGAGTTGGTTATTATGGATCTTTTCATTTTTTATATAAACTTTAGATTGTTTGTTGCCATCTACAAAATAACTTGCTGGAGTTTTGAGCAGAATTGTATTGAGTGTATAAATCAAGTTGGGAGTAACTGACATCTCAACAATCTTGCATCCTCCTATGCATGAACATGGAGTGTTTCTCTATTTATTTAGATCTTCTTTAATTTTTTTCAGTGATGTTTGCATTTCTCATATAAATCTTATACGTATATTTTTAAGAATTATTTATAATCAATCTTTTTTTGGTGCTAATGTAAATGGCATTAGGTTTTTCAATTGCAAATTCCATTTGTTTATTGGAAAACAATTGACTGTTGAGTATTAACCTTGGCTTATTAATACCAGGAGTTTTCTTGTTGTTGATTATTTGAGATTTCCTACATAGACAATTAGGTCATCTGTGAGCAAAAACAGCACTTACACTTGACTGCTCTCATCTGGAACCTCCTCTCTTTCTCACCCCTTGTTTTAACTTGTCATTTATTTAGGTCTTAGAGTGTGTCTCACCATCTTCTTGATATGGCGGCAGCTCCTAGGCTCTAAAGTTCTATCGACAGTGGCTCAGTCTTCTTTTTCTTACCATCCCCAGTTCTGCCATGGAGCCTTCCAAAGAGTAGATGCTCAATTAATGGTTGGGAAAAAGAGTGGCAACGATAAGGATGTCTACTTTATTATTGTTTAATTTCTCTCACAATCTTGAATAATCTAAGAAAACATCTTTCAGTTTTACAAAAAGAAGCACTAAAAGAATAAAACAAACCAAAAATGTACCACCATTTACTCTTTTTCTTTTCTTTTTTACTGGACCCACATTATTTTACTGCCGAGTCTATTCACAGTTCCATGGAAATCCCTCTTCCATTGCTGTGTTTTCTTGTTCGAGGTCATAAAAAAAATGGAAGGTTTCTAAATTTGTTTTATAAAATATCAAAACTTTGCCTTGTACCTGATAAAAGTAATGAATGTGTGATCCATACTGTCACCAGCAGAATGGCGATTTCCTTGGTTCTTGCCCTCCCAAAGAGGAAGAATTCAATCGAGAGGCGTAGAGCAGTTTTAAGTAGCAAGAGTTCAGTTAAGCAGAGCAAAAGTACACTCCCGAGAAAGCAGGAGAGCGGGCTGTCTGGAAACCAGAAGCAGCCCCGCAATGGGGTAGGGCCGTGTTTTGTAGAATGGTGGTCCCTCCCTGTGTCCTGTGTTATTTGACTGACAAATCGATTGACAGCTTTAGGTTATATAACTTTCCTGCTAGTATGCAGGCACTTACCCATAAGCACCCAAGCAGAACCCATGGGGTGGGGCGGGGAAGCAAAAGCCGCAATGCTAAGTTATTACAAATGAGGCATAATGAACCCTGGGTTACTTTGAGTCACCTTTTAGGTCTTGGTGCGCCTGCGTCAACCTGTGCTGGCAGTTTTGTCTTGCTTCGTCCTGGTACGGCTGGAAACCTAGCAGTGGTCCTTGACCACGAGAGGGAGGATCTCTGGGCATGCTCCAACCACCAGTGTCCAGGTAGGGGAGGGAAAGACGAACCGTCCAGGATGGGGCAGGCCCGCTCATCTGTGACTCGCTATCCTCATCTTGGCTCGCCCGGGCACCCTCTTCATATCCTGGGCATGAAACCCCTGCATCACGAGAGCTAGTGGCTGGGGCTCCCTGAGGCTCCTGGCGAGTGCCAGCAGCACGGGAGCTTGGGGGAGTACCCCGAGAAACAGAAGCGGGGGAGGAGGGCGACTCTTTTATCTCTGCTGCCGCCGCCTCCACCGCCGCCTCAGTGGCCTGGGCACCCTTGAGACTCTGTGTCTCCCCCCGGGCCTGGTGGCGTTTCTCGCGGGCACGGCACTTGCTCTTCCGGCCCCGAGGCACGATGACACAGGTCAGGGCCAGCAGGCGGGAGTGTGGGCAGGAAGGCAGGCAATGAGGGCAGCTGGGGGAGGGACAAGGAGATGCTGTGAGCACCTTCAGCGGGGAGATTCCTCCCTGGCTTTCACCAAGGCCGCCTCTGCAGGGTCCTTGAGGGCAGTGCTCGAGGACCCACAGGGCTCCTGTTCTCCTGCTCAGCCTGTCCCCTGAGACCCCTGCGGAGGACGGTAGAGTGAGCCTTGGGCTACAGGCTGCCAGCCTACCTGAGTGTCCCTGGGGTGACAGAAGGGGCTGCCAGTGGGACCTTCCGTGTTCTAGGGCGGGGAGTCTGCTCAGTTCATCTTCAGGATCTTTAGGTGGATGGCAGCCAGGGCCTGGGCTTCCTCCTCTCTGTTGCTCTGCAATTGACACCTCAGTGGTCCCGGGGACCCATGAGGAGGAAGTGAGGGGTGCCCCAGCTCACCGCCCTGACAGGGGGGAAACACAGTGCTGACAGCTCTGTGGAGTCCTTTCTATCCTGGGATCACTGGGTCCTCAGTCCCTATTCAGTGCTCTCAGTTGGCTTCATGTAGGGCCTGGGACCCACCCTTCTGCCCTCTAATGGCTTTACCTTCAGGCTAAGGATCTCATCTCCCTTAGACCTGATGTAAAGGAGCCTCGGCCCGACTGCCCTGTCCTGAGCCTTCAAGTGCTGAAAGCAGGGGCAAGGCTAGACTCTTTGTCGTCCCCACAGCTCAGGGGGCGGGGCATGTTCCCCTTAGTCGTCACTCAGCGTTCTCAGTTTGACTCCTGGGAAGGCCTGTGGCTCCTCTCTCTTTACCTGAGGACATGTGCTCGTAGAAAGGCCCACAGCTCTCTGAGACCCAACAGAAGAAAGTGAGGGTAGCCTGATTTCCCACATCTACCTGTGGTCTCTGAAGGCAGAAAGCTGTGGCAGGCAAATCCAGGCCTTATTATGGTTGGCCGCACCAGTCCTCGCTCAGGCTCCTCCGTTTGACTCCTGGGAAGACCTATAATTTCTCGCTCTCTTCACCTATTAACTGTCCTCACTTCTCTGTCACCCTGGGAGGAGTTAAGGGTTGCCTCTGCTCGGCCTGACATCTATCCAGGCGTCTCCCAGGACTGACAGCAGGGGAGAGATGATGTGCTGCCCCCATTGTTATGGTTTTCATGCTCCACTCCAGCCTTCGGTCCTCACCCCAACTCCTAGCACAACCTGGAAATTTCCCCTATGCTGAGTCAGCCAGCCTCAGAGCAAAGTCCTCACCAGCCTGAGTCCCCAGAAGTAGAAGTCACAGTAGGCCACATGTAGCCACAGCTCTTTCTGAGGGGCTTCTGAGGACTAACAGCAGAGGGCAAGATTCTCCGGGCTCCACTCTTCTGGGGTTTGTGACCTCAATAGTCCTCACTCTGTCAGGATCTGGGACTCTTCCCTCTACTGACCTGAGTCCTCCAGAGCTGGAAGCAAGTGGGTGACACATCGAACTACCCCTGCCTGGGGCTTCCCAGGGCCGAAAGGGCGGTGGGGCTATGTGTTCCTCTCTCTCTTCGGTCGGGCGTTCCCCTTGGTCCTCACTGAGAGTCCTTACACTGACTCTTCCCGTGACCTAGAGAGGCCTGTCCTCTCATACTACAGCCTTTAATTCCCTGAGACCACCTGGGAGGATGTGAGGGTTGCCTCACGTGGGCATGACTGCCTGTGGTCACTCATGGCCGACAGTAAGGGAGGGATTCTGTGGCGTCCCCACTTTTATGATTTGGGTGGTTCCCTCAGTCCTCATGGTCCTCTGCTTGACTCTTGGCAGGACCTGGAATTCCTCCCTGTGCTAACGTGAGGCTGGCCCCTGAGACCAAGTGCCTCATCTACCTGAGACGCTCTAAAAGGAAACGTGTGGGGCGCATCATGCCAACATTCCTGGATTTGCCGAGGGGAGGTATCCAGTGGCAGGGCTCTGTTCTAGGTGGAGTCCCTTTATCCTCATTTAGAGTCACTAGATTTCCAGTCTCTACCGAGTGAGGCTGTTCCCAATAGACCAAGGCCCTCGCCTCCCTGAGACCACTCCCAGTGGAAAGAGGGGGCACGGCAGCCAGAAAGCTTTGTCCTGGGCCACCTGGGGCTGACATCAGGGGTGGGACTCTGCATTCTCCTCTGTTCTGGAGTGAGTGGTCTCCTTGCTCCTCATTCAGGGTCCTCATCGTGATGCCTGACCAGACCCAGGACTCTACCCTCCGCTCCCCTGAAGCTGTGCTCCTAAGAACAAAGGCATTACCTTCTTGGAAATTCTGAATTGGAAGTCAGGATGAACCAGATCTGTCCAAAGCTGTTGGGGTCTTCTGAGGAGCAGGATTTTACAAGGCCCCACTCTTCTGGAGTCAGTGGCCCCTCAGTCCTAACTCAGGTTTCTTACCTTGACTTCAGGTAGCATATGGGACTCCAGCCTCCCTACTGACTGTCTGTCTGCCAGCCTCAGGCCAAGGCTTTCACCTTCCTGAGACGCCAGAAGGGGAGGTAAGAGACCTATTCCCTGGCTACCCCTGCCGGGGGCCGCTGGGTGTTCCCCTTTGTTATGGGGAGTCCACTCATCAGCACCCAGTGTCCTCACCCTGAATCAAATTAAGGCCCGTTAGGATCTCCTACTTGGGCAGGATTGGAGATGGTGCCACAAGACCAAGGAACTCACCTCCCTGAGAACCTCTCCACCCTTGCCCCGGAGGAAAAGAAGGGGTACCTTCAGACAGACAGCTCTGCCCATGGCCACACAAGGGAGAAAGCAGGGTATACTTTGTGGGGCCCCCTTCTCTTCTAAGGTCCTCACCTTGAATAACTATCAGAGGCTCGGACTCCTCACTCCACTGACCTGAGGACACAGCTCTTAAACCAAGGCTTTTATGTCCCTGAGAAACTTGAAGAGTAAATGAGGAGATGCTGATCTTTTCAGGTTATCTGGCATTGCATATGTAGAAGACCCCATTGTCACCGAATATTTTTTTTTTATTCATACCATTCACTTATTCAGCGTTACTATTACTGTGTTCCAAAACAGTGCTTTGGGAACAGGGCCCCTTTTATCCCATGAGATACCTTTTGGAGTGGTGAGAAGAAAAATGAATTAAAAGACATAAGGTCTGGCTTAGGCTGGGAGGAGTGGAAGAGTGTAGGCTCTAGACTATTCCCGACCAGGGGACTAGACCCAGCAAGGTCACTTAATCAGTCTTGTGAACTTGAGAAATTTGCAAGTTATTCACCTATAAAGGGAGTCTGCTAAATCCTATCCTGCATGAATGTTGGAATGTTATGTACTACATATAAAGCAGTGGCATACTCATTAAGAAATATTGGGTTTTTGATGAATGGCAGTTATGATGTGATTATTATGAACCCCCAAAATACCACCCTCCCATCAGAGTTTATTTTTAATCCAGTAGGTAGCAGAGAATATGCAGTGCACTAGGACAAAAGAAACAAATACTCACAAATGAGAAAGTTTAAAAGAAATAAGGCAAACCACGAATTAAATACCTTTTACTCTATGTTTTCTCCATTTTTTCTTTCTAAATATCTTCTGTGGTCGTCTTTCACGTTTCCATGAAAATCTCTATTGCAGTGCCATGTTTTCTACTTGTGGATCATACAGAAAATATAGATGGTTCGTGAATTCTTTTACATATACCCAAACTGTAACTTTAGAACTCTTTAAACAGCAATAAATATGCAAGCAGTGTCATGCACGAATTCATATTCTTAAGAAAACACACTATCTTTTACAA
This sequence comes from Eubalaena glacialis, assembly GCF_028564815.1. NCBI lineage: Eukaryota > Metazoa > Chordata > Mammalia > Artiodactyla > Balaenidae > Eubalaena > Eubalaena glacialis. Next base: position 25,148,663 of record NC_083736.1, read on the forward strand.
GAAAAAAACATTTGAAAAAACCTAAATAAATCAATAAATAATAAATAGAAGTTACTAGTTTAAAACAGGAAGGTAAATAAGATCTACACTTTGCTCCCTCCACCCCTACTACTCTGCACTCTTTAGGAGCTTGACTGCTCTCTTCCAAAACAAAGTGAACAAACTGCCCGCGGCCTCCCTCCCTAGATGTGGGAGGAGCTGCGGGGCCTTGGCCCTGGAAGTGCACTGCGCTGAGCAAGAGCTGCAGCCCTGGCCGCGGCTCTCACGCCTGCTCTCTCTTCCTCATCTTTCAGAGCCTCCTCATAGAGATCTGGGAAGGCACTGGGGACGGTACCAGTGACCTTGGCCACAAACTCCAGCACTTTCATCTTGCTGGTTTCAGCGTGGGCTCTCGGGCCCCACAGGAACTCATAGCGCGGAGGATCGCTGTTGGGCACCTGGCGGTACGTCAGGTACTTCTGCTGCACGAAATCTTCGCTGATGAGCCTCCTGGGCTCCCCAAAGATCAAGTGCCTCCTCCCAGCATACAAACCCACCGCATTGAGGAGTTCCCAGATCTCCTCCTCGGTGGCACGGTTGCCCTTCTTGAAGATCGTGCCCAGGAGAATCATCAGGAGACCGGACTTGGGCAGCCCCGACTCATCACTCGGACTTCCCTCGCTGGGGAGGGCCAGCTTGCTGATGAGGGCGTAGGAGTGACGGCTGGGGTCGACTTCCTTCAGCTCGAGGCCAAAGACCAGCTCCATGCGCTCAGAGGCTCTCCTGAGGATCTCGGGGAAGTGCTTCTTGTACTTCTTGTTGACAATCTTCAGCATTGCTGCCTGCGGGATGGGCTCCTTCATCTTGTACTTCTCCAGCAGGAACTGCACCAACATGCTGGCCTTCCTGGACAGAGGATCTCTGCAAGTGCTGTGAGTGCAAGGTGCTGCCTGGGAGGTACTTGCACTTGCCTCATCTTGGCTCGCCCGGGTACCCTCTTCATATCCTGGGCATGGAACCCCTGCATCACGACAGCTAGTGGCTGGGGCTCCCTGAGGCTCCTGGCAAGCGCCAGCAGCACGGGAGCTCGGGGGAGTACCCTGAGAAACAGAAGCGGGGGAGGAGGGCGACTCTTCTATCTCTGCTGCTGCCGCCGCCACCGCCGCCTCAGTGGCCTGGGCACCCTTGAGACTCTGAGTCTCCCCCCGGGTCTGGTGGCGTTTCTCGCGGGCACGGCGCTTGCTCTTCTGGCCCCGAGGCATGATGACACAGGTCAGGGCCAGCAGGCGGGAGTGTGGGCAGGAAGGCAGGCAATGAGGGCACCTGGGGGAGGGACAAGGAGATGCTGTGAGCACCTTCAGCGGGGAGATTCCTCCCTGGCTTTCACCAAGGCCGCCTCTGCAGGGTCCTTGAGGGCACTGCTCGAGGACCCACAGGGCTCCTGTTCTCCTGCTCAGCCTGTCCCCTGAGACCCCTGTGGAGGACGGTAGAGTGAGCCTTGGGGCACAGCCAGCCAGCCCTGCCTGGGCGGTACGGGGGTGCAGTGGGGGCTGGCAGGGGCGGTAGGTCCTCGCGGTTCCCATTCAGAGTCAGGATGACAGTTGCTGGCAAGACTCCCCCACCCCCCACCACCCCATCCCGTCTGCTGCTCTGAAGTTGACACCACCATCTTCCATGACACCCAGGAGGAGGAAAGGAGGGAGCGTTCAGCCCACCACCGAAGGGTCCTGGGACCCTCCCTTCTGCTGCCTGGTGATGGCCCCTTCAGAACAAAGCTCTAACCTCCCTTGGACCTGGCAGAGGAAATTACGGGCAGTCTCAGCCTGACAGTCCTTCCTTGGGAGTTTAAGGGTTGGCAGGAGCGGACAGGCCATATTCTCTCTCGTCCCTTCTCTTCGGGGTGGGTGGCTCCCTTAGTCCTCACTCGGGGTCCTCCCTGGACGGCCGGTGCAGCCTGGAGCTCCTCTCTTGCCCCGAGGGCCATCTGCTCGCACCAGTGCGGGCACCTCCTTGAGTCTCATTAGGAGGCAGTGAGGGTGACCACGCGGCCGCATGTGGCCGAGTTTTACCAAGCCTGCAGCGTGCGGCAGACAGGTCGAGGCCCTGTGGTTGGCGGCCCCACTGGTCCTCACTCAAGGGCTTGGGCTGACTCTTGGGAGTGCTCAGGGACGCGCCTTCTGCTGGCCTGCACCTCCCCTCTCACACAGCAGCCCTCCCTTCTCCGTGTGTGGCCAGAAGGAAGCGGCTGGCAACAGGGGAGGGGTTCTGAGGTGCCCTTGCGACGGGGAGGACGGTTCTCACCCTGACTCCTCCCGTGCCCTGGAAATCCTCCCTCTGCTGACCTGCGGCCAGCCCCCCAGAACAAGGCCCCCTCCTCCCTGAGTCTCCCGCGTCCGTCCGCCCGCCCGCCCGCGTTCGCACTGAGGGAGCCCCTCCGTCTTGAGACCTGCCCGGAGGCTCCCAGGCCGACGTCAGGGGCGGGGTCCGCGTGGCCGCCATTCTGGGGTGTGGAGCCCCTCGGTCCCCACGAGGGTCCCGTCCTTCACTCCACAGGGCCTGGGGCGCTCCCTCTACTGAGCTGAGCCAGGGTCCACCAGCCTCAGAGCGAGGCCTTCCTTGCCCGAGACCCCGCGGGGGAAGCGGATGGACTTGGGGCCTAACGGCCAGGCCCGAGCCTCTTGGGCCGAGAGCAGGGGCGGGGTGGGCGGGGCCTGTGTGGCCGCCTCTTTTCGGAGGGAAGGGGGATTGGGGGTGTTGGAGGCGTGTCCCCACACTTCTAACTGGGGTCACCTCACACCTTGACACCTGACGAGACGTGGGACTCCCCCCGCGGCTCACCCTCGCGGGACGGCAGCTCTCAAAAATGGCCTCACCCCCACAGCGCGGTTAGGAGGACGTCACTTCCGGTCATGCGCATCTGGGCTCCAGGAAGACAGCAGGGGCGGGGCGGACCCCAGCCGGGGCGGGGCGGGACGGGACGGGACGGGACGGGAGGTGCAGGGTGGTTCCTGGGGAGCTTCCCGCAGGACTGGCACGTGGGCCTTTCATTGACTCTTGGTAGGTCCTGGGACTTTTCCCTCTGCTGAGCTGAGTCAGCAGGCGTCACACCTTGGCTCTCATTTCTGTCGGCACCCCCAGCCGGAAGTATCTGGGGGCCTGAGCCTCACAGCCATGCCTGGGTCCCCCGAGACTGACAGTGAGGCCTCTTTGGGGCCCCCTGTTCTATGGTGGATGCTGCTCTCAATCCCCTCTCAGTGTCTTCTCTTGACTCCCTGTAGGTCCTGGGCTACCTCCCGTCTGCCGACCTGAGGCCAAGGCCTCGCATGAAAGACATCAGCTCCCTGAGACTGCTGGTGTGAAGTGCAGGCACATCTCATCTGGACACTTGTGCCTGGAGCCTCCCAGAGATGGCTGGTGCAGGTAAGATGAGCTGAGGGGAAAGGAGGCGAGACTCTCTTCTGGGGTTTGGAGCCCGTCAGGTCTCACTCAACGTCCTCACATTGACTGCTGGCAGGGCCTGCGATTCCATCCTTCTCTGGTATGAATCCATCCCTGTCCCCAACCACGCCCCACAGAATCCCAGAGGAGTTAGTGAAGGGGCTCCTTAGCCTGACAGTTCTCACTGTGGTCTCTCTTTGTTGCCATCAGGGGCATTGCCCAAAAGTTCAGAAATGAATTTCTGTCCTTTTGTACAACTACTGTGTTACTTGCTTTTCTCTTTGAGTCCGTGTGTGACAGTCTATAAAGATGATCATTTAAAAAGGCCAGTTGTCATCCACTAACAAAGTTTCAGATGGTTATCTCACAGCCTGTGGACCATACTGCCACATCCAGCCCAATCTTTGGTGTCCCATGCTCCTGGCATGTGGGCTCTGAAATGCTGCCTCAGGTTCCTTCAGTGAAGCAGTAGAGATTCATGGTCCCAGAGCACAGTGGAAGAATCAAGGGCTCAAGTTTAAAGGCTTTTCTCTAATCAATCCTGTCATCTGCCTCTCTTGCAGGCTACAGACCTGTCTCGAATTCAGGGCATCCCCCTACCTGCCCACACTCAGGTTCTAGTTCAACACAGACTTAGTCTCTCCCAGGGGGTTCTCATTTATGTTGTTTTGTTGTTGCTGGTATTGTTCTTTCATTCTCCCTCTTATAGTTTCTCCAGGATTAAGTTTAGTAAACAGCAGCCCAAGTCTGGTAGCCATCTTGGAAGCTACATATGAGGCAGTGTATTAGCATGCTCAGGTTGCTGTAACAAAATACCACAGGCTGGATGTCTTAACAACAGAAATTTATTTTCTCACAGTTCTAGAGGCTAGTAGTTCCCGATAGAGGTGCTGGCCGACTCAATTTCTGGTAAGAGCTCTCCTCCTGGCTTTTTGCTATGTCCTCACAGGGACTCTTCTCTGTAAATACGCAGAAAGAGAATGATATCTGGTGTCAGTTCCTCTTCCTCTAAGGACATCAGCCTTATTGGATTAGCGCCCCACCCTTATGACTTCATTTAACCTTAATAACCTCCCTAAAGACCCTGTCTCCAAATACAGTCACAGTGGTGGATTAGGGCTTCAGCATATGAATTTGCGGGGGGTGGGGAGGGCACAATTCAGTCCATACCACGTAGTAAATCTGTAAATAAGGAGAATTGGCATATTTACAATATTCTTTTCCCCATGAATAAACATAGTGTACTTCTTTATTTATTTGGGGTTTCTTTTTCTATCAGTACATTTTTATAGTTGTCTACAAAAAGATCATGTACATTTTTGTTAAGTTTCCTTTTAGGTAAGTTTTGCGTGTTGCTGCTGTTGTTATGGGAGTATTTTCTATTAATTATTCTAATTAGCTATTGATTTTGTGTGGCTAGGCTCCTGATTTTGGTATAGTAATCTTATATACAACAGCTTTTGGAGTCTCTTGTTCATTTGAGTATTTTGTGCACTGGTTCCTTGGGATTTTCTAATTAGAGGGTTATATTGTTGCCATTTATTATCTCTGTCTTTTCAATATTCCTTCCCCTTATTTATTTCAATATTCTTTTTCCTCTAGTTATGTATTCCAGTCCACTTTTAAACAGTAGATACAGTACCACAATATCTGTGTCTTTGTCCTGACTTTGATGGGAATGCTTCTAACATTTCACATTTATCTAAGTTTGCTGTAGATTTTAGGAAATGAAAATTCTCTTCAAATGTTATTTTACTAAAGGCTTTTTACCATGGTGTTGTTAAGTATTTTTTCAAAGGCTTTTTCTACACCCCTGGACATGATCAAATACATTTTATCCTCTAATCTATTAATATAGAGAAATTCCAGTTGACAGTTTTTTGTAATGTTATAATATCTTTGCATTTCTTGAAGTCAGCCTCTTTACTCACTGCTGTATTGGATATGCCATGAATTTATTTAGGATAGATGCCTCTATGTAAGTGAGCTTAGCTCAAGTGATTTTTTTTCTTGGGGTGTCATTGTTTGGTCTCTGTATGAAGGTCAGCACACCTAATAAAATGAGTTTAGCAATTTCTCATCAACAGATTACTGGAGAAAGAAAATGTGGTATAAAGATATGATATTTATAATGAACATTTTCACTAGAGAAATTATTAATGGTATACAACCGTACAGAGAAGAGTAAAATGAACCCAATATACCTGACACTCAGAATCAACAATCATCAATAGTTAGAGGTTAAACATAATAGTTAGTGGTAAATATTAATCCAGTTAGCATTTGTTAGGTTTTTACTTTACAGATTTTGAAATTTCTAGACAAGGAATTTAAATAAATTTGAGTACTATTTTAAGAACTCTAATAGGAAAAATAGACAACATGCAAGACTAAATAAGTAATGTTATTAGAGAGAAGGAAACTATAAGAAAGAATCAAAACTAAATGCTAGAAATCAAAAATACAGTAAGACAATTGAAAAAATACCTTTGACAGGCTCATTAGTAGATGTGACACATGTGAGGAAACAATCAGTAAATCTGAAGATAGGTGAATTGCACCTCCTCAATTGAATCAAAAAGAGAAACAAAGAAGAAAAAAATTAACAGAACACCCAAAAACCATGGGACAACATCAGAAGGTGTAATATACAGATAATTCCAATGCCAGACAGAGAAGAATGGGGGTAGAAATACATTTGAAACAATAGGCCAAGGACTTTCTAACATTAGTGACAGACACCAAAGCATAGATCCAGACAGCTCAGAGAACACCAAGATAAATACCAAAACAAACAAACTACACCTGGGCATGTCGTATTCACACTGCAGAAAACCAAAGGCAAAGACAACATTTTGAAGAAAGTTGGGGGCGGGAGAGACACGTCTCCTAAAGAGGAAGAAAAATAAAGATTATAGCAAACTCCTCATCAGAAAACATGCAAGCAAGAAGAGAGTGAAGTGGAATCCTTAAAATGTTGAAAGAAAAAGTATCAACTAGAATTCTGTATCCAACAAAATTTAAAAAAAAGAGAGAGAGAAGGGGAAATAAAGACTTTCTCAGTCAAACAAACAGACAAAAAAACCCTGAGTCAATTCATTGCCTCATAGGCCTCATAGTAGATCTACTGTGCAAGAAATGTTAAAATAAATTCATTATGTGGAAAGAAAATGATATAGGTCAGAAACTCGGATGAGTATAAAAAAGGAAAAGCATCAGAGAAGGAATAAATGGAGATAAAATGAAATCTTTAACTTTTGTCATTCTTAATTAATTTAAAAATGTTTGTTTTAAGCAGCAATAGTAACAATGGACTAGGTGATTGTAGCACATGGACAAGTAAAATAAACAAGAGCAATGCCACAAGAGACAGGAAGGAATTAGAAATCCTCTGTTACAAAGAATCGGCACTACATGTGAAACAATATGGTATTACTTGAGGGTGGATTAAGATTATTTAGAAATGTGTATTGTAAACCCTAGGAAAACCAGTGAAGAGGTTAAAGAAAAGTATGAATGATATATCAAGAAAAGAGATAAAATAGAATCATATAAAGTGCTCAGTTAATACCAGAGAGCATAAGAAAAGGATATAAAAAAGAGAAAATACAACAAATAGAAAACAGTTACACAAATAGTAGATTTTAGTAAAACTATTGATATATCAATAATCACTTTAAATATGAATACTCTAAATACACGAGTTAGAAGGCAGAAATTGTCACAGTGGATAAAAAATAAATTTAAAAAAACTCAAGTATATGCTATCTATGAGAAACCCATTTGTGTATCAAGACTCTGATAGGTTAAAAGCAAAAGGATGAGGGATTTTAGTACAGTGAAACTCTTCTCTATGATACTGTAATGGGGGATACATAACATTATACATCTGTCAAAATCTATAAGGTCTATACAACACAGAGAGTGACCCTAATGTAAACTATGGACTTTAGTTAATGATAATATATTAATATTAGTTTATTAATTGTAACAAATGTACCACACTTAATGCAAGATGTCAGTAATAGGGAAAACTGTGTGTGTGTGTGTCAGGGTGGGGGTATATGGGAACTAGTGCTTTCGGCTCAATATTTCTGTAAGTCTGAAACTGCTCTAAACATAATGTCTATTAATTAAAACGAGAGCAAGGAAAATTCACATACATGGTAGACACATAACCAGCTTACTGTAATTGGAATAAATCTATATTGTAATTGAACTAAAGCACTCAAGCAAGAGTCAGCTACAGAAAAAGAAGGAGTCTTTAGATGATGTGATGGATTATCTTGTTAAGAACATACCTCTAAACTGTCTGGTAGATTTCTTTTATCTTCAGCTGACTAAGTCTCAGAATGCTGAGAACCAAGGTGCAGGGAAAGACAGGGCCAGCCAAGAAGCTTAGCAACCTGAGCGCAAAGCGCGTTAAACTTGTTCCTTTCACCAGTACATGGTGCAGCCAGCCAGATGACACCTTCTGTTATGCTGAAATTAACCTGTTAGGCAAATCTGTATTGAGGAAGCAGGAAGCTAGAAAATGCACCCTTACTTGTGGTCATTTTCAGCTGAATAAAGAACTTTAAGGTTTCTGACATTAACAGATAAGTTCTTTTGTTTACTTGGCTGGTGAAAAAAGAATGGTAGACTTGTCAGAACCTAGCCAGAACTAACTAAAAGTTCAAGTGCACTTATGGTCTCATTATGTGGCCATTGTGTTGCTACTGTTAATGTATGTTTCTATTCAATAGAAACACATTCATGGGGGCTGTGGTATGAACTAGTATCAGCTCTGATTTTGTTTGAATGGCACTCATCACTGGTTTGTCTCATGATGCATGCTTGTCTAACTTTATTTTAGTTTCTTATATCTCGGTTAGGCATTTCACCTTTGAATTCAACAAAATGCACTTCAGAGTAGACTGCTTAAAAAAAAGTAGAGGGATAGAGACAGATATACCATGATAACAGTAGTCAAAAAAAGCTAAAGTAGCTATATAAATTTCAGCCAAAGCAGATTTCAGAACAAGGAATAATATCAGGGATGTGAAGAGACATTATGTAATAATAAAAGGATCAATTATCCAAGAATGTATTACAACCTCAAACATATATGCACCTAACAACAGAGCATCACAGTACATGAGGAAAAAACTGATTGAACTGAAAGAAGAAATAAACAGTCATAGTTGCAGGCATCAACACTTCTGTGTCAGTAATTGATAGATGAAGAAGTCAGAACATCATTACAAATATATAGATGGCATGAGCAGTCCTAACAATCAGCTTGACCTAATTGACATACACTACTCCATCCAACAACAACAGCAGAATATACATTCTTCTCAAGCTCACATGTGACATTCACCAAGCTAGACCACATTTTCTTTTTCTTTCTTTTTTAAAATTTTTAAAAAATTTTTATTGGAGTATAGTTGATTTACAATGTTGTGTTAGTTTCAGGTCTACAACAAAGCGAATCTGTTATACATATACATGTATCCACTCTTTTTTAGATTCTTTTCCCATATAGGCCATTACAGAGTATTGAGTAGAGTTCCCTGTGCTATACAGTATACACACTACTATACATAAAATAGATAACTAATAAGGGCCTACTGTATACACCACATTTTCATCCATATCTCTGTCCATAAAACACCATTAAACACACCTTAACAAATTTAAAAGAATACAAATCATACAAAGTATGTTCTCAGATCATAGCAGACATTAGAAATCAATAACAGAAATATATCTGGAAAGTTCCCAAATATTTATAACTTAAACAATACACTTATAAATAACCCATAAATCAAAGATTTCTTCTTTAAAATTTATATCAAAGATTTCTTTTTAAAATTAAAATTTCTCTTGAAATCTAAAAATTTCTTGAAATAAGTGAAAATGAAAATACAGATTACCAGAATTTGTGGATTGCTACTAAACTACTGCCTAGAGAGAAATTTAGAGGATTAAATGCAAATATTAGAAAAAAAAGAAAGCTCTAATGCAAATAACCTAAGAGCCCACCTTAGGAAACTAGAGAAAAAAGAGCAAATTAAATGTAAAATGAGCAGAAGAAAGGAAATAATAAAAAATAATTATAAATAAATGAAATTTTAAAATAGGAAAACAATAGAGAAAATCCATAAAATCCTCAATGACATCAATAAACTTGGTAAGTCACTAGCCAGGATAACCAAGAAAGAAAATAGAGAAGACATCAGCTACCAATATCAGGAATAAAAGAGGGATCACCACTCCGGATCCCAGAGACATTAAAAGGATTTTTATCAAAATGGAATGTTATGAACAGCTCTATGTCTACAAATTTGATAAAGATGAAATGGATTAGCTCCTTGAAAGGCACAAACTACCTAAACTCATTTAAATTGAAATAGATAGTCTGAAGAGCCTTACGCCTATGAAAGAAATTTAATTAATAGTTAAAAACCTTCTAAATAAAGGAATCTTTAGGCCCAGATAGTTTCATTGATGAATTCCATTAAATATTTAAGGATGAAATAATACAAATCATCTGCAATCTTTTTCAGAAAATAGAAGAAGAGAGAAGCACTCTCAGTTTTTTTTATGAGGCCAGCATCACCCTAAGCCCAAAGCCAGATAAATATATTACTGGAGAAGAAAACTACAGACAAATATCTCTTATGAACATAGACAAAAAAATCCTTAACAAAATAACAGCAAATGGAATTCAGCTGTATGTAAAAGGAGTAATACATTATTACCAAGTAGGGCTCATTTCCAGAATTCAAGCCTAATATAACATTTATAAATCAATTAGTGATTTCATCAGGTAATAGACTGAATAAGAAAAATGTTATCATATCAATAGATGTAGAAAAATAATTTGAAATTTTTAATACCCATTTAGGATAAAAACTTTAAAAAGTAGGTTTAGACGGGAATTTCCGTAACCTGATAAAGGGTACATAAAACCTATAGCTAACCTTATACCTAATAATGAGGGAGTGAATGCTTTCCCCTTAAGACTGGAAATGAAACAAAGATGTCCTCTCATTACTCCAGTTCAATATCATGATGGAAGTCCTATCCAGTGCAAGACAAACAATAACAAATAGATAAAAGGTATACGGATAGGAAAGGGATAAATTAAAATTATATATTTTTTGCAGAGGAAATGATTGTCTATGTAGAAAGCCACAAAGAATCTATAAAGAAAGCCTCCTGGAACTAATAACTGAGTATAATTGCTTTACCATATACCAGCAATTAACAATTGAAATTAGAAGTTTAAAAAAGCAAAAACATTTACCAATGCAAAAAAATGAAATACTTAAATATAAATCTAACAAAATATATACCAAATCGATTTGTGGAAAACTACAAAACACTTACCAAGAGGATCTAAATAAATGGAGAAATATTCTCTGTTAATGAATTGATAGACTCACCATTATTAAGATGTGAATTATTTCTAACTTAATCTATACATTTAATGCAGTCCCAATCAAAATCCCAGCAACTTCTTTGTAGATATTTTAAAAAAAAAACTGATTCTAATATTTATATGGAGTGGCAAAGGTCCTAGAAGAGCCAACACAATGTTGAAAAAGAAGATTGAAGTTTGAAGATTCACAGTACCCTATTTCAAGGCTTAAAATAAAGCTGTAGTAATCAAGACAACATAGTATTGGTGAAAGAATAGACAAATAGATCGTTGAGCCAGAGAATTGAGAGCCCAGAAATAGTCCCACACAAATATAGTCAACTAACTTTCGACAAAGGTGCAAAGGCAAATATCAATAAGTGAAAAATAATTTTTTTCACCAAGTAGTGCTAGAGCAATGGATGTTCATATGGGAAAAAATGAACTTAGTCACAAACCTCACACCTTACACAAAAATTAACTCAAAATAGAGTATATATCTAAATGTAAACTGCAAAACTATGTAACTTCTGGAAGAAAATACAGGAGAAAATCTATGACTTTGGATGTGGTGATGAGTTTTAGATACAATAGCAAAAGCACAATCTATAAAAGAAAAAATCTTATAAGTTGGACTTTATTAAAATTAAAAAGTTTTGCTCTGTGAAAGATACTGTTAAGAGAAAGAAAAACTAAGCCACAAATTGAGAGAAAATATTTGCAAATCACATATCTGATAAATGACTTGTATTTGAATGTACAAAGAACTCTTAAAACTCAACAATAATAAAACAAGGAACCAGTAGTGATTTAAATGGTGTCTCTAAAAAGAGACTGTTGAAACCTATGAATGTGACCTTATTTGGAAAAAGTCTTTGCAGATGTAATTAAATTAAAGATCTCAAGATGTGATCATCCTGGATTAAGGATGATCTACCCAAGGACAGGTCCCATAAGAGAAAGACAGAGGAAGAATTGAGACACAGACATAGAGGGGAAAGGCATGTGAATATGGAGGTGTAGGCAGAGATTGGAGAGATGTATTTACAAGCCAAGGAACATCCAAGAATTGCTGGGTAGTTACCAGAAGGTAGGAGAAAGGTCTGGAAATGGATCTTCCCTTAGAGCCTCCAGAAGGAACCAACTCTTTTGACAGCTTGATTTCAGACTTCTGGCCTTCATAACTGTGAGAGAATAAACTCCTTTTGTTGTAAGCCTCCCAGTTTGTGTTATTACAGATGTTCTACAAAAATAATACATTACCTTATTTTAAAAGTGGACAAAAGATCTCAACAAATATCTCACAAAAGAAGATAGACAGATGATAAATAGACATATGAAAGGATGCACAACACAATTTGGCATTAAGGAAATGCAAGTTAAAACAACAATTTTTTACCAGTGCACACCTACTGAAAGGCTAGCAAGGATGCATTTGGATCTCTCACACATTGATGTTGAAAATGCAAAATGGTGCAGCTATTTTGGAAACAGTTTAGCAGTTTCTTAAAAAGCTAAACATGTTTTCTGATACAATCCAGAAATTGTGCTCCTGTTTATCCAATTGAATTGAAAACTTAATGTCAACACAAATAACTGCACATAAATGCTTATAGCAGCATTATCCATAATTACCTTACCAAAAACCAAGATGCCTTTAATAGGTGAGTGAATAAATAATCTGTGGTACATACATACAATGGAATACTATTCAACAATAAAAAGTAATAAACTATCAACTCCTAATTCACGGGATAACATGGATGAACCTTAAATGCATATTGCTAAGCAAAAGAGGCCAGTCTGAAAATGCTACATACTATATGATTCCATTTGTAAGATATTCTGGAAAAGACACAACAAAAGAGACAAAAAACAGGCCAGTAGTTTCTAGACATTTTTTTGTCGGGGGGGAAGTGGTTGAACAAATGAAGTACAGGGGATTTTTTAGAATAGTAAAACTATCTTTATGATATTGTAATGATGGATATGAGACACTATGCATTTTTTAAATCCCATAGAACATTAGAGAACAAAGAGTGAACCTTCACGTATGCAAATAAAAAATCAATTCAGAGATCTAGGTATCCCAGGATGGAATGCAGATTATGACAAAAAAAAAAAAATCTAGCTGTTTTTACAAACGTATGAAATAACATCAATGAAGAGTATGTGGCGCAGTGGTTGAGAATCTGCCTGCCAATGCAGGGCACACGGGTTCGAGCCCTGGTCTGGGAAGATCCCACATGCCGCGGAGCAACTGGGCCCGTGAGCCACAACTACTGAGCCTGCGCGTCTGGAGCCTGTGCTCCGCAACAAGAGAGGCCACGATAGTGAGAGGCCCGCGCACCGCGATGAAGAGTGGCCCCCGCTCGCCACAACTAGAGAGACCCCTCGCACAGAAACGAAGACCCAACACAGCCATAAATAAATAAATAAATAAATAAATAAATAGAGTATGGGGAAAAGGAGTGCTGACCTAAGTAACTTTGGAAATGAGTGGATACTGTAAGACTAAAGAAAAAAGGAACTGTATATAGATACTGTATTCTAGTTGGTAAGGTTCTCAGAAGAGTATGAGCTAACAATCTGAAATCAATATACGTGTATACTGGGATTGAGTAAATAAGTATACAGATAGTTGGAGCCAATTTTCTCACAGAGGTAAGCAGTGGGGAAGGCTAGAATGAATCAACGTGATACTAGATTAGAGTTGGAGACATCAGTATGACTCATGTGTATCTTAATATAGATACAAATGGACAGATGTATAAATAATTATAGATATATATGGGTACATGGGCTAGTATACAGACATTTTCTAAGCTCTATCTTCTGAGAGGGCTTAAAAGCAACAAGACTCTAATAGCAAGGGAACAACATGAGCAGGAAAATAAACCTAATACTGTATTATAACCCAAAGTATAAAATAAATACCCATGAGTCTACATTGCTATATATAAGTGACTGAATGAATAAATAAATCAGAGAGAATAGAAAAATCTTATGTAGAGAATAATTCCAAATAATTTATATAGCTACTCCACCCTCAAGGAGGTGGGGCATAACTCCCCACCCCTTAAGTGTGGGCTGAACATAGTGACTTCTTTCCAAAGGGTACTGTATGGAAAGGAGGAGGAAAGAGTAACTGTACAGTGGAGAAACTTGACAAACACTACCTTAGGTAGGTGAACAAGGTGGTATCATCAGTTGTTAAGCCATGTTGATAGTGTGCCCTTGATATAATGTGATGAAAATGGCACTTTATTCCTGAGGCCTTCCTCATAAGAACCCATAATGCCAGTCTAATCATGAGAAAAATATCAAAGACATCCCAATAGAGGGGACCTTCTGCGAAATACTTGACAAATACTCCCCCAAATTGTCAAGATCATCAAAAATAAGGAAAGCCTGATAAACTGTCACAGTCTAGAGGAGCCTAGGAGAAGTGATGTCTAAATGCAATGTGCTATTGTGGGTGGGATCTTGGTCCAGAAAAAGGACATTAGGAAAAAAATGAAGGAAAACTGAATGAAGTGTGGACTTTTGCTACTAGTAAGGTATCAATATTGATTCAATAGTTGTGACAAATTTATCATACTAATGTAAGATATTAAGAATAGGGGAGAGTGAGTGCTGTGTATAAGGGAACTCTCTGTACTACCTTTGCAACTTTTCTGTAATTAGAAAACTATTGCAAATGTTGAGAATAGCTAACACAGAATTTAATTTTAATGTTTAATTCAATCAATCTGGAGTTACTACAACAACTTGGACATCACATATCAACTCCAATCATTTTTTTAATTTATTTTTTTTACAGTAGGTCCTTGTTGGTTATCTCTTTTAAGCATAGCAGTGTGTACATGTCAAGCCCAAACTCCCAATCTGCACCATTTGCAATGATTCTCTCCACCCAGTCTGTAAAATGTTTACATACCTGGTGCCAGCTGTCTACCCCAGAGAGTATCTGGTGGCAACATAGACTACCGAATACACGTTTGCCTTATGGCTGCAAAGAACTCAGGAACCAAGGGAGGCAGTCTAAGGTGGGGATAGCATCTAGATTATTTTTTAATGTTCTAGCCCCAACTTCAATGCTGGAAGGGCTCTGTACACAGAAGAAATAGCTTTTGTCATCAGGCATCAAGAGAGCTTTCAGCCCTGGTACACTGGCAAGGATGCACAGAACCACCAGAGTAGTGAAGAGATGTAGGCTTTCCCAGAATTCATTAATATTATCACTGCATGACAGGGGGGAGCTATCTATACTCTGCCTGACTGACAGTGAGCAGGGGGGATTCTAAGGTAGGGAGGGGTATCAGGCAAGCCTCTGGTCCTTTCATCCAGTAGATCTACCCACTCAGATGGCTCTGCAACTTTAAGCTGGTAATAATGATTCATAGATTTTCTAAGCCTTTTCACAGAAGTTGGCCAGGACCCTCCAAGATTCCCCGTGTTCTGTCCTTCTGTTCCCTTTTCCACTATCTGCTGAGCTCTGAATTCAGAACCCTGACTGCCAGCCTGCCCTGGGCTACCAGTACTTGGTTTAGTATGTGGCCTCTCTCATGGATTCTGGAAATTTCTTTACCCCCCAGGCCTCCTGGTGCTCCTTACTAGTTGAGGATATCCTGTCTAGACTCTTCCTGGGGATCTAGTCATCCTAACCAAATCCTTGCTTCTTAAAGTAACTGAAAAGAATCTTATTGACATAGAATTTTAAAACACTTACCCAGAGATATCCCAGTACTCAAGATACCTTACAAAAATCCTGCTTTGTATGGATGAGGAATTAATTAATGAGGAATTATTTTTTGAGTAAAATAATTAGAAAATGGAAATACAAAATAAAATAACATTGAGGATATATATTCACGTAAAAGATTGGTCAACATTTAAAGTTGATCAAATAAAATGCCTGTGAGTTTATGATATTTACATACATTAATATGTGAGAGTATAAGTTGGTACAGTATTATTGAAACAGAATAGCAGTGATATTCATAAAAATTTACAATCAACACACTATTTCCACTTCAACCCAATGTTCATTTCTATGTCTTTCCATAAGAAAAAATACACATTTGCCCAATAATTTATATTTAACGATGTTGGTATCAGTTCTATTAGTTATAGCAACAAATGGAAAACAACTTATGTGCCCATCAGAAGGAGAATGGTTAATTTAATTATGGCACATACACACTTTAGAATTATTGGGGGTAGTTAAAAGAGTGAGATGGATCCATATGTGCTTTCACGGAAAATCCTGCACTCATTTCATTAAGTGACAGGGACAAGAGGCAAAACAATATGTACATCATTATCTATGTATGTTAAAAAACATTTAAAAATGTTTTTTTTACATTTAACATTTAAAAATTTAAAACATTTAAAACATTTAAAAATTTAAAACTTTTTAAAAATTTAAAAACATTTAAAAATTTTTAAATTTAACATTTAAAAACATTTTTAAATGTTTTTAACATTTAAAATTTTTAAACATTTAAAAATTTAAACATTTAAAAATGTTTAACATTTAAAAATTTAAAAATTTAAACATTTAAAAATTTAAAAATTTTTAAACATTTTAAATGTTTAACATTTAAAAATTATGGTTACCTGTGAGTAAGGCAGAATTTTGGAGGATGAAATAAGGAATGGGATTTGGATTCATCTATATTTTTCTAGCATCAAGAATATATGCAGTATTTCTATTGTAATTAGTATATTTAAGTAAGACGGACAACAGAAATAATTGTAGCTGTGTGTTATTCAGATAAAGTATCTGTTAGCAGAAATGTAGGACGAAGCCAGAAACCTGAATGACAACACTTCAAAAGTTTCTCTCTCCTACACATAAAGCTTGCCTTGGGTTGGCCAGTGTCTCTGCTGTCATGTGACCCAGGGATCCAGCCTGCTTCCACCATGTGGATCCACATCTCAGCACAGGCTTTGCATGTTTGCTGCTGAATTGAACAGAAAGCATCAAGGTAGCACACTGACTGTCAAATGCCTTGGTCTGAAAAAGACAAACATTGTTTCTGTTCATATTTCAGTGGCAAGGGTAGTCACAAAACCCTTTCTAATACAAGTGGACTGGACGATACAGTCTTGCAATCTCTCCACAAACAGTTACGGAGTAGGAGATCATCAGTAAAGTACAACACTTACAATTTGTATACAAAAGCCCTCTTCATTCTTGGAGAAGTTTCTGAGAAGGCAAAAATTGCCTTGCAACACTCCAACTTTTTCTAGTGTCTGCTATATGACAGGTGTTTTCAGATACAGGCTCACACCAGTTTTCTAAAGGACACTGTAAATCTCAGCAGGGAAGTGTCGGTCACCTTTTGTCACTAAATAGTACCTTTCTGCACTTACCTTTACAGTAGTCTCAATACACTGAAACTTTTCTTCTTCCTTTTTCTGCGTGGTCAAAAATCACAGCTTGTGAGCCTCTGCTGCCCATCACCTGATGAACATGCCTGAACACTTGTACAGGTGTCTTTAGGCACACTGGAAAACCAGGGTTTTCCTCTTGGGCAGATACAGGCAAGAGTCAGGAAAATGATGGTCAATTTTTTTTTCTTATCAAAGGTGGCATGTCCACCAGGGAGACATGTTCTACATTGTTGGTAGACTGAATAATTGCTCCATGAAGATGCCCATACCTTATCCCTAAAACCTGTGAATATGTTATGTTACATGGCCGAAGGCACTTTGCAGATGTGGTAAGGTTATGCAAGCAACTTTAAGATAAAGATATTATACTGGAATACCTGGCTGGACCCCAGGTAATCTAATGACATGACCCCTTACAAGCAGAGAAACTTCTCTGGCTTGCTGCAGAGGAGAGATGCAGCAGACAGGGAAGTTCGAGAAATGCCAAGTGTGAGAAAGATTCAAAGTTTAATTGCTGACTCAAAATATATGGGCCCACATGTGAGGACGGGGGAGAGGTCTGGAGGAACTATGGCAGCTCCAGCTGACAGTCAGCAAGAAAACAGGGCCTCAGTCTTATTATCACAAAGAACTGGGTTCTGCCAAAACCTGAATGCTTTTGGAAGGAAATTCTTCCCAGAACTCATGAGGAGAGGTCTGGCAGCTGAAAGCTTGACTTGGGCCTTGTGAAACCCAGAACAGAGAAACCAGCAGAAGCAACTTGGATTTCTCACCCACAGACATGTGAGAGAATAAATTTGTGTTGTTGTAAACTGCTAAATTTGTGGCAATATGTGGAATACTGGCATAAACTTCTGGAAGGGCTACAGGGTCTGTTAGAATCCAGTCTAGGCAGATGGTTGTGACACAGTGATTTCCTTGGTCCTTCCTCATCTACCATTTAGAAGGGAGGCTTTGGTTCTTTGCCACTTAGTTAAGCTCACTCATCAGTGTACAGATTCAGTGGCCAGTCTCAAATAAGTCAGCAGATTAAATTCTCTTTTCTTTCTAACCTTGTCTGCTTTCTAAAACCTTCTAACTTCAGGTTTATCTTGCAAGAACCTGTAGATCCTGTGCCTAATCTACTCACAAGCCAATTTGGAAAAAATTTTGAAAGTGTGGTGGAAGCACCCAGAGCAGATGAGCAGACTTCTAAACTTCACCTCCAAAGTAAACAGCAGTGGTTGGGGCTGCTGCTAGAAGAGAGATTCCAGTCAGGGATGGGACAGACAGGGGATGTCTGCAGGGAGTTGGAATGCTCTAAATCAGGGGAAAGGTGGGTGATTCTGGGTTTTCTGTTCCACTGGGAGCAGAGTGCAGCCTTATAAAAGGAAGCAGGGGAGAGCTGGACAGCAAGTCAGGATCCAGATGTGGGCATGAGGGCACACTGGGGAAGACCCAGGGGAAGAGCGATGTAATTCGGAAAGGACTGGATCTGGTCCCATGTACCAGCACTGGGTAGAATCAGCTCTAAAAGAACCCTGTGGATAGGGGCAGGAGAATCTTAGGCAAATGCAGGCCATAGATAGTCCCCACTTGGTGTTTAATTCTCATTTTCACTTTATTAATACACCTGGGTTTAGTACATTGGCTGCAGATACCTTCTTTTTTTTATTTCCCGGGAGACATTGTGAAGTAATGAGAAGAGAAATGAATTAAAAGATAGAAGGTTGGCCTCAGGCTGGGAGGGGTGCAACAGTGTGGGCTCTGGAGGAATTCAGACCAGGGTTCTAGTCCCAGCTCTGTCACTTACAAGCCAGGTGAACTCAGGAAAATTGCAAAATTCTGTGAGCCTCAGAGTCTTCATCTGTGAAATGGATTTGATAAGTAGTCCTCTTGCTCTTGCTTCACATATATCATGTAAATAGGAATGTTGGAATGTAACTTATGCAAGACACTAGCACAGTCTCTGGCATTTATTGGGTTTTACTAAACTTTAGTTATTACTATAATTATTTTCACCCTAAAACCTACTAACCTCCCCCTCTGGTTTATTTTTTTTTTAATCCAGGAAATATAGAATTTGTAGCTCTCTAGGATATGGCATAAGAAATCAGCCAATATGTTGCTTAGCATGTTAAACTAAGTTACTTGCTGTATAAATTTTCTTAGGATATATTATTTATTACTGGTGTGGGGGATCCTACCCAGTTTGATGCAACTCAAAATTCCTGAAATTTGTGTCAAAGTCTATTTCCATCCCTCCCTTATATCTTCCCTTCCATCCAAAACACTTGTGTTTGCAATTACTTTACCTCCATCACAAATCTAGTTCTAGCTTAGAGTTTACCAAATTACATCCCAGATAATCTAATTAAAATGCCCATCTATTGGATGGACTATGTCTCTCCCAGCCCAAGGCAAAGATTGCCAGCACAGTGGCTTCTGAGCATCCCGCCTCATATAAGTATCACCCTTATTTCTCAGACACTCCCTTGTTATAATGTGCACAAATCACCTATTTTGTGGACTGTGTTCCCCGACACTGGAAAAAGAGCACAGGCCCTCTTCCACTCCCGCCCCAGGTGAAGATCGCTCTGCTTTATACACGGTCTTGAAGTAACTGCTAAAAGCAGCTTTCCATTCCAGGCTTTAGTCTCTCAATCTGAGACACATCATCTGAGATTTTAGTCTCTGCCTACCGCTCAAACAAACTCCTCTGACCCACCACCCAGCTTAATTAAAATTACCTCCCACTGAAGGGCTTGCAGTTTCCCAAGGTCTCAAACCCCTTTACCTTGGGATATTTACATTTCACTACAATTAAAACCCCCAAGTCCTCACACCATCTTTTGACTTGTCCTTTTAGTCGTAGGGGATATCTTACAATATTCCTTACGTCATAGCTGCTCCAAGACTTTAAAATTCTACTTTAAAATTCTATGGGCAGGAATGATTCTTGTTCATCTTAGTATTCCCCATACTAACAGGGAGCTTTGCAAAGATTAGATGCTTAATTATTGTTAAGGGAGAAAAAAGTGGGCCACTGAAAAAGAGGTCTAATTTATTACAATATTATTTCTCCAATATTAATAATAATAAATATTATTATTACAATAATATTTATTACAATTTTATTTTTATATATATATATCATGTTATGAAACAACAGGCCAAAAGTGATAAATGAAGCCAAGAATTTATCATCTTTTATTTATTTCTCCATTTCTTGACCCAACTATTACATTGTTGAGTTTTTCACATTTCCAAGGAAATGCCTCGTCTATTGCCATGTTATCTTATTCCAAATTACTGAATAAGGTAGAACTTTTCCAATTAGTTTTACGAAATAATAAAACTCTTACTCTTAAATCTCATTCACAGCAATCAGTGTTTGAGCAACATCACTCATAAATTTGGATTATGAAGCTACTTAAACCTTCTATTAAAAGGAACAATGTTTTTAAAAACTATCCAAGTTACTACATAGAACAGAAACACAAATATATGTTATACACTATGTTGTCTGCAGCCCCACCCCAACCTTCTACTACTTAGAATGTGGACTTCTCTTTTTAACAACAAAGTGAAGAATCTGCCTCAGACTCTATTGGGGCGGGAGGAGCTGCTGGCTATGGCCCTGGAGCGCACGCTGGCCAGGGCAGCAGTACGAGCCCTGGCTGCAGCCCTGGCTCGGGCTCTCTCTCCCTCATCTCTCAAAGCCTCTTCATACCAGGATGGGAAGGCAGTGGGGACCGTATCATGGATCTTGGCCACAAACTCCAGCACTTTCATCTTGCTGGTTTCAGCGTGGGCTCTTGGGCCCCACAGGAACTCATAGCGTGGAGGATCGCTGTTGGGCACCTGGCAGTACTCCAGGTACCTTTCCCGCACTAAATCTTTGGTGATAAGCTTCCTGGGCTCCCCAGAAATGAAGTGCTTCCTCCCCTCATATAAGCCCATCACATTCAATATTTGCCAGACTTGCTCCTCAGTGGCACAATTGCCCTTAGTCAAGATCACACCCAGAACAGCCATCAACAGGCCTGTCTTGGGAACCTCTCTATCATCGCTCAGGTTTGCATCATAGCTTGGTTCTGGCTTGTTGACAAGGACATAGATGTGCCAGTAGGGATCCACTTCCTTCAGGTCAAGGCCAAAGATCATCTCCAGGTGCTCAGAAGCTCTTTTGAGGATCTCAAGGAGGTGATTCCTATACATCTGGATTATATTTCTCAGCATATCTGCCTTGGTAATAGGCTCTTTCATTTGATGCTTGTACAGCAGGTAGTACACCAGTATAACCACCTTCTCATCCAGATGGCCTCTGTAGATGGGCTCAGTGTATGAAACAGCTCTGGCTCTCTGACCCTGTGGATTGCAACATGACCAAGCAATAGGTGAGTTTTGGGAAATAGCTTTGCAATGAGGAGGGGAAGAAGAGGGGAACTCTTCTCCCACTCTCACAGTGGCCTGAGCACCTACCAGACCCTCGGGCTCGTCTCGGGCCTGGCAGCGTTTCTCACGGGCACAGAGCTTACTCTTCTGACCCCGAGGCATGATGACTTTCAACAAAAGCAGCAGGCAAGTGGCAGGTGACTCAGTGACCTAAAGGAAAGAGGATGAGATTGCTGGGCCACTTCAACAGGGAGATAGATACAGTCTTGGCCTCTACTGAAGGCCACCTCTGCAGGTTTCCTTGAGGGCAAGCCCACAAAGTTCCTATTCTCTAATTTGCCTCTGCCCTGAGGACCCTGTGGAAATAACTAGGGTGTACCTTAGCTCCTACCTACCAAATCTGCCTGGGGCTCACTGGGGCTTAGAGCAGTGGCTCTGTTCCAAGTTAACGAACAGAGTGTCATCACTTCACTTTTGGCAAGCCCTGGGGTTCCTGTGCTCTACTGGTCTGATGCTGACCCCTCATTTCAAAGTCCTTATCACTCTGAGACCCCAGAGATGGGAATGAGCAGAACTTCATTGTACCACACTTGCCTGCGGATGCACAGGGAAGAGAACACAGAGCTCTGGGGGACCCTCTCTATCCTTGGATGATTAGCGGTCTCAGTCCTCACTCAGTGCCCTCACTTTCACTTCTGGTAGGGCCTGGGACTCCTCCCTCTGCTGACATGAGACCTATACCCTCAGAGCAAGGCCCTCAAATCCTGAAAGTCCTGAGGAGGAGGTTAGGGAGGCCTCAGTCTAACCTATCTGCCCCAGGTACCCTCGGGGCTAATGGCATGGATAGGATTCTCTGTGACCCCCACTGTTCTGAGGCAGGTGGTCCCCCTGGTCCTCACTCGGGATCCTCACACTGACGGCTGGAAAAGCTTGGATTCCCTCCCTTTAATGACCATGAGGCTGCCGTCTCAGACCAGACTTCGTCTTGCTGAGAGTGCCCGAGGAGCACACGAGGGGATGCCTCGGCCTCACCCCCTTACGGGAGGCCGCTTAGGGCTCACAGCGGTGGTGGGGCTTTGCGAGGCCCCCTTTGTCGGGGGTGGGAGTTCCCCAAGACCTCCCTCGGCGCCCTCGCTGTAACAGGCCGCGGGGCCTGGGGGCGCCTCGCCCTGCCGCCATGCCATCCTCCTCCCATTCTCGAGTGTTCATTCCCCCCGGAACGCCAGAGACAGACGTCGCCTTTACCCCCATTAGGGCCTGGGACCCGTCTCGCTGTTGGTCTGAAGCTGACACCCTGCTCTGCCCTCATCCCCTCAGGGGAAATTTCGAAGATACTTGGAGGTCGTTCCGTCAGATGATTCCCATCCAGGTTCTCTCAGGGCTGAGAGCAGGGCGGAACTCTCTGGGGACCCCTTTAATCTGGACTGGCCAGTCCCCTCAATCCTAACTCTGGGTCTTTACCGTAATTCCACACAGAGCCTGGAGCTTCTCCCTGGACTGACCTGATGCTGCCTCCTCAGACACCACAGGCAGAAGTTGGCCTGCGTCACATCCTTACCCCTACCTAGGCCCCTCGCCACGGCCGGCAAAAGGGCTGGGCTCTGCGAGGCCACCTATGTGCCGGGGCGGGTGGTTCCCTCAGACTTTGCCCAGGGTCCTTGCCTTTACTCCTTTAGGGCCTGGGACCCGTCCCTCTGCTAGTTTGAAGCTGACACCCTGGTCCCACTGCCCTCACCCGCCTCAGGCCCCTCAGAGGGAATTTAGAAGGTTCTCAGAGGTTGCTACATTCCTGCTTGGTTTCTTTAATGGCTGATAGCAGGAGCGGGGCTCTCTGGGAGCCTCGCTAGTCTGCGACGGGCGGTACCCTCACATCTAACTCAGGATCTTTCCTGTAATTCCAGGCAGAGCCCAGAGTGCCTCCCTTAGCGTACAAGGCACCGCTCCCCTCAGACCTATGCCTTCACTTCCCTGAGACCCCAAGGCAGATATCAGAGTGCACCACTTCCGGCCAGCTTTGCCTGGGGTCTCCCAGGACTGACATGGGGCGAGGGGGCGGGGTTCTATGGGTTCGACTTTGTTCTACGGGTGGGGATTCCCTTGGAATTCACATAGGGTTTTTTTTTTTTAAACTCCGGGCTGATCCTGTGTATCCTCCCTCTGGTTAACTAGACTGAAACCAAGGCCCTCCATACATCGCTCTCCAAGTTTCAAAGGGTGAGGTGAAGGGACTTCTTGAGCCTCACAGCCATACCGGGGTTTCCCAGAGCTGACACCAGGAGCAGGCCACTCTGCTGCCCACATGTTCTGGGGTTCCTTCAGAAATCAAACAGAATTCTCATCTTTACTTCTGTTAGTGCCTGGGACCCACTCTCCATTGAGCTGACACTCAGGTCCAATGCCCCCAACTTTCTGAGTCCCCAGAGGGGAAATGCAGAAGGCACTACTTTAGGAAATCCCTGCACAGAACTTGCCAGGACTGAAAGCAGGGGTGAGGCCCTGGGGTCCACTCTTCTGGGGTGCGGGGTCCCCTCAAACTAAATCAGGGACCTTACCTAAACTCCAAGCAGAGACAGGAACTCTTCCCTCTGCTGACCTGATGATGCCCACCTCAGATCAAAGTGTTCACATCCCTTAGACACCAGAGACAGAATTCAAGGGAAGCCATTTCCAGCCACCCTTTCTGGAGCTTCCCAAGGCTGACAACAGGGATGGGCCTCTGTATGGTGGCACCTTCTGTTCTGGAATGGCTGGTCCCTCTGACCTCATTCAGAGTCCTCACCTTTAATTTTGTTAGGGCCTGGGATTCCTCCATCGGCCAGCCTGAAACTGACAGTCTGGTCCACTGTCCTCACTTCAGATTTTGATTTTACTATATTTACTACAGATCACTGTGATGATTTCAGGAATGGCTGGCACAGAATTTTCTTTTTTTAATTTTAATTCAATCAAGTTAAACCATAAGAGTTATTACCATAAGAGAGATATAGCTTTGGATTCCACATATATCTGTCATCCCCAGTCCATTTAACAAGGAACTACACAAACTACATGGTTCTCCATCTGCCCTGTAAATGTTTGCATTGTGGGCCAGCCCCCTACTCCAGTCAGTATCTGGTAGCAACACAGACCACCAAACAGAGCCAAAGTACTTCTGCCCTCTGGTGTGCAAAGAAATCAGGAACCATGGAGGCAGTCCAAGCTGGGGATAACACCTGAGTTGTTTTTCAAGGCATGTCTATACTCAGCCCTTTATACCCAGAGTCACTGAGGTAATTAGCCTTAGGGAATTCCTCCTCCAGTTTCCCCCTCCTTACAGCTGCACACCCCCTTCTACTCATTGGTAATACTTGCCCAGTTAAAAACTGACCTGGATCACCAACCAATTCCATCCACTTGCATAGCCTCAGCCTCAGCAGTAGGAGGGCCACATACATGGGGAGAAATAGTCGTCTCCCTCAGGCATCAAGACAGCTCTCAGCCCTGGTACACTGGCAAGGATGCACGAAACCACCAGAGTAGTGAAGAGATGTACCCTCCCAGAATCCGTCAATAACATCACTTGGTGGATGACACAGGTGAGCTAGCTATACTCTGCCTGACATTGGGTAGGGGCATTCTAAGGGAGGGTGGGGTATCAGGCGTGCCTCTGGTACTTTGATCCAGTAGACCTTCCCACTCAGACCACTCTACAACTTCAGGGTGGTAATGATGATCCAGAGATTCCCTAGCCTTTCCATGTAAGCTGTCCAGTACCCTCCACCAGATTCTCCACCTTCTCTCCTTGTACCTTTTCCACCTTTTGCTGAAGTCTGTATACAGGTCCCTGACTTCCAGCTGCCCTAGGGTCTCTGGACTTGTTTCAATATTTGATCTCTCTCATGGATTCTGGAAATTACTCCCCCCATCCCATCATCACCCCTCCTAACATCCTCCTGACGTACCTCACTTACTGATGTTTTCCTGTCCAGGCTCATTTCCTGGCACCTGATCATTCTGACAAATCCTTGCTTCTCAAAGTAAAGGGAACATTTACTTGACATATCGGAATTCTTAAAGCGTGCACCTAGGGCAATCGTGGTACTTAAGATATCACTGAAGAAACTTTGCTTTATATGGGTGAAGGACTAAATTAATTTTCTGCTCAATCTATTTAGAAAATAGGGAAATACAAATTAAAATAACAGTGAGATGATATATTTTCAATCAAAAGTTTGACCAAAATTTAAAAGTTTGATAAAATAAAATACCAATGAGAGCTTAATTTATTCACATACATAAAAATGTGAGAAGATAATTTGGTATAGCATTCTTGGAACAGAATATCAGCAATATTCATAAAAATTTACTATCATCACACTCCTTCCACTTTAATCTAATTGAACTTTTGTACATCTTTCCTATGATAAAACATGCACATTTGCCCAAGAATTGATGTTTGATGATGTTGATGTCAGTTCTATTAATCATAGCAGCAAATGAGAAACAACTTGTGTGTCTGTCAGGAGGAGAATGGTTAAATTAATTACAACACATACATACTTTAGAATTCTAGGGAGTAGTTAAAAGAGCGACACGATCTATATGTGCTCTCACGGAAAGATCCTGCATTCATTTTATTCAGTGACAAGGGCAAAAGTCAGAACAATAGTGTTATACATGTATTTTTAAAACTCACAGTGTATATTTCTAGCACAGGTATGTAAGACTAGGCCTGGAATAAATGCTAAAATACTACACAGAAGAATTTTTAATGCAGTTACCTCTGGGCAAGGATGAATTTTGGAGGAACATGGTAAGGAAGAGGAATTGTGATTTCTTCCTATTGTTAGAATGTTTTGGAAATAAGAATATATGTCCTATTTCCTTTTTAGTTAAGATATTTAAATAAAAATGACAACAGAAAGAGTAGGTATGTATTATTCAGATAAAGTTTTTATGAGATGTGATAGGAGAAGTCTGATTTCTGAATGGCTTAACATAACAAAATGTTATTTCTTATGCACATAAAATCTGATGGGTGCTGGCAAGGGGTGGTGGTGTCTACATTGTCAGGTGACTCAGGGATCTAGGCTGCTTCCATCATGAGCTTCCACATCTCAACACAGGCTCTCCGCGTTTGCTGCTGAATCAAACAAGAAGCATCGAGTTGACATACTGGTTCTCAAATACCTGGGTCTGGAGGTGACAAGCATGCTTCTGCTCATATTTCAGTGTCAAGGATAATCACATGACCCTTCTTAACTACAAGTGGCTGCGCATGTAGTCTCCATATGAACTACAAGGATGGAGAGTAGGACACGAAGTGAATGAGGACTTGCAGACGTTCTCATTAACTGTCACACAGTAGTTGCTCAAAAAAGAGCAACTATTAAAATTTGTTATGACATTAGCCCTCGTCATTCCTGGAGGATTTTCTGAGAAGATCAAATTTCCTTGCAATTCAACAACTTTTTCTAGTGCCAGTATGTGACCTGCGTTTTTCAAATACAGGGTCACCTCAGCTTTCAAAAGGATCGCATAAATCTCAGCAGGGAGGACACACCCTTCTTCATTCTTAGCACCTTTCTGCACTGACCTTTTCAGTAACCTCTATAATCTCAATACACTGAGATTTTTCTTCTTCCTTCTGCTGCATGAAAAAATCGTACTTGTGAGTCTCTGCTATTCACCACCTGTTGAACATGCCTGAACACTTGTACAGATGTCTCTAGGCACACTGGAAAAGCAGGGTTTTCCTCTGGGGCAGATACAGACAAGAGTCAGGAAAATGATGGTCAATTTCTTTTTCTTATTAAAGCTGGCATCTCCACCAAGGAGACATTTTCTACCTCAGTGGTAGACTCAGTAGTCATTCCACATAATGCCCATAGCTTTATCTCTGAAATTTGTGAATATGTCATGTTACATAGCCAAAGGCACCTAGTGTATGTAATTAAAATTATGGAATGGACCTTAAAATAGGGAGGTTATACTGAATTATCTGGGTAGGCCCAATCAAACAACATGAGCCCTTACAAGCAGAGAACTTTTCTCTGGCTGGATGCAGAAGAGAGATGCAGCAGAGGGGAAAGTAGGAGAGTTTCCACAAGAGACAGATTCAATGTGCTGTTTCAGAAGCAGGGGCCCATTTGCGAAGGCCTAGAGGAACTATGGCATCTCCAGCTGACAGTCTGCAAGGAAACGGCCTCAGTCTTATTACCACAAAGAACTGAATTCTTCATAGAACTGGATTCTGAGAGCAACCTGAGTAAGAGTGGAATGCAATTCTTCTCAGCACTTACCAATGAGAACCCAGTCTCCGACAGCTTGATTTGGGCTTTGTGTAGCCCTGAACAAAGAAAACAGCACAGCCAACCCATATATCCCATCTACAGAAATGTGAGATAATAAATGTGTGTTGTTGTAAGTCCCTTAATTTATGGCAATTTGTTTGTCAGCAATAGAAAAATACTAAATCCTCCTAAAAACCTGAGTTCTTAGGAATCCAGCGTCTGCAGATGGTTGTGACACAGTGATTTCCTTGGTCCTTCCTCATCTACCACTTAGGAAAGAAGCTTTGGTTCTTGGCCACTTAGTTAAGCTCACTCTTCAGTGTATGGATTCAGTGGTCAGTCTCAAATAAATCCCAGGTTAAATTCTCCTTTCTTACTAACCTCATCCGCTTTCTAAATCTCTTCCCTAACTTCAGGGTTATCTTCCAATAACCCGTAGATCCTGTGCCAAACCAGACTCTACTCACAGGCCAATTTGGAAAAAACTTTGAGTGTAGGGGAAGGGCCCAGAGCAGATGAGCAGACGTCTAAACTTCACTGCTGAAGTAAACAACCACATGGACGGGGCTATTGTTATCAGAGGGATTCCATAGTCAAGGATGGGACAGACAGGGGACATCTGCGGGGATTGGGAGGCTCTAAATCAGGGGAGAGGCAGGTGATTCGGGGCTTTTTTTCCCACTGGGAGCAGACAGCAGCCTTATGAAAGGAAACTAGACAGCAGGTCAGGATCTAGATTGTGACAGGAGGAAGACCCAGGCCAAGAGTGATATATTTCTGGAAGTGCTGGATTAGGGCAGAGTCAGATCTCAAGGAACTCTGGGGGTAGGGGAGGAGGAGCCTAGGTAAATTAAGCTCACAGCCTATCCTGAATTGTTTTTAATTCTCATTTTAATTTTTACTTATTATACCTGGAGTTAGTACATTGGCAACAGGGTCCTTCATTTCACTGCCTAAAAGACATTGTGGAGTGTTGAGAGTAGAACTGAATTAAGAGACAGAGCAACTGCTTTATTCAAGGAGTGGAACAGTGAGAGCCCTAAATGAATTCAGACCAGAGGTCTAGTCCCAGTTCTGACACTCATGAGCCATGTGAAGTCAGGAAAATTGCGAAGCTCTGTGAGGCTTTTCTATGAAGTGAGTTTGATAAGCCCTGCTGTGTAGGACTCCTGGGATGTATGTAATGTATGAAAGCACCAGGCACAGTGTCTGGCAAGTATTGAGTCTTTTCATGATTTGCAGTTATTACTATTATTATTTTGACCCCAGACCCTACCAAAATCTGCTCTATGATTTTTTTTAATCCAAGAGATATCAGAGAATATGGGGCACCCTATGATATGGCACAACATATCAGCTAACATGATGCTTAGCAAGTAAAACTAAATTACTCACTACATAAGTTTTTGAGGTTATGTTATTTATTGTGTGTCTAGGGGAATCTTCCCCAGTTAGATGGAACTTAGGGATTCCAGAATTTGTGTCAAGCACCAACTCCTTCCATCCCTTCCAACTGTCCTTCCATTCAAACCACCTCTATTTTCATTTATTTCAGTCCCATTAAAAATCTAGCCCTAACCTGGAGTTTGCCAAATTACACACAAGACAACCTAAATAAGATGAACTTCAAATGTAGTGGACTCTGTCTCTCCCAGGCCAGAGCAAAGATTGCTAGCATGGTGGCTTCTGACCACACGCATGTCATAGATGATCACCCCTATTTCTCAGAAATTCCCTGGGGATGATGAGCATAAAACACATAGTTCATGTGCTGTGCTCAACTGCACTGGGGAAAGGACACTGCAAAGGATGTAGGTCACCTTCCATTCTTATCCCAGGTGGAGAACTTTCTCTGGTTTATCCATGACTCAAACGTAACTGCTAGAAGTTTTCCATTTCAGGCTTTAGTCTCTCAACTCTGGACACACCTTCTGAGGGTCTGGCCCTTGCCCACCACTCCCACAGCCTCATCTGACCCGCCTCCCAGCTCACCACAGCACTGACTCACACTGAAGGACTTGCCATTTCCCAAACCCACTGGCCTCAGGGCATTTACACTTGACTGCTCACTTCTGGATCCTCCTATGTCCTCTCCTCCTTTTGACCTGTCCTTAGGTCTTCGGGTGTATCTCATTATCTTCCTTACTTTACAGCTGTTCCTAGACTCTAAAATTCTATGGGTACAGTTGGTCTTGTTTTTCCTGACATTCCCAGTAGTAGCCCAGAGCCTGCCAAAGAGCAGATGCTCATGGAATGTTTGAGAAATAGATGAGACAGTGTGCAAGAGGTCTAATTTCTCGTGATGTAATTAATTCTACATTCTTTTTTTTTTTTAAACATCCTTATTGAAGTATAATTGCTTTACAATGGTGTGTTAGTTTCTGCTTTATAACAAAGTGAATCAGTTATACATATACATATGTTCCCATATCTCTTCCCTCTTGCATCTCCCCCCCTCCCACCCTCCCCATCCCACCCCTCTAGGTGGTCACAAAGCACCGAGCTGATCTCCCTGTGCTATGCGGCTGCTTCCCACTAGCTATCTATTGTACACTTGGTAGTGTAATTCTACATTCTTGAATAAAGTAAGCACATCCAAGTATATATCTCTTAATTTTACAGAACAACAGACTAAACGTGATAAGGGAATGTAAAAATTTATCGCCTTTTACTTTTTCCTCTATTTCTTGATCCCAACCATTTTACTGCTGATTTCTTTTCACATTTCCAAGGAAATGCCTAAGCCAATGACATGTTATCTTGTTCCAAATAACTAAATGAGATGGACAATTTCCCAATTCTATAAAATAGTAAAACTCTTACTCTTAAGCCTTATAAACATCAATAAATGTCTGATTTACATCATTCATAAACTCAGACTCTGAAGCTACTTAAACTTTCTACTAAAAGGAGCAACATTTAGGCAAATTTATCCAAGTTACTATGTAGAACAGGAACACAAACATGTTATATACTCTGTTTTCTCCAGCCCTGCCCCAACCTTCCACTAATGAGAACATTAGCTGTTCTCTTCGAACATGTAGTAAATAATCTTCCTCAGCCTTCACTCAGGGCAGGAAAAGCTGCTGGCTATGGCCCTGGAGTGCACGCTGGCCAGGGCAGCAGTATGAGCCCTGGCTGCAGCCCTGGCTCGGGCTCTCTCTCCCTCATCTCTCAAAGCCTCTTCATACCAGGATGGGAAGGCAGTGGGGACCGTATCATGGATCTTGGCCAGAACCTCCAGCACTTTCATCTTGCCGGTTTCAGCATGGGCTCTCGGGCCCCACAGGAACTCATAGCGTGGAGGATCGCTGTTGGCCACCTGGCAGTACTCCAGGTACCTTTCCTGCACTAAATCTTTGGCGATGAGCTTCTTGGGCTCCCCACAGATGAAGTTATTCCTCCCAGCATATAACCCCATTATATTCAGCACTTCCCAGACTTGCTCCTCAGTGGCGCAGTTGCCCTTCGTGAAGATCACGCCCAGAACAGTCATCAGCACACCAGTCTTGGGAACCTCTCTGTCATCACTCGGCTTTGCATCATAGCTTAGTTCCAGTTTATTGACAAGGACATAAGTATTCCTGTTGGGATCCACTTCCTTCATGTCAAGGCCAAAGACCAGCTCCAGATGCTCAGAGGCTTTCCTGAGGATCTCATAGACGTGATTCTTGTACATCTGTATTACATTTCTCAGCATATCCGCCTTGGTAACGGGCTCTTTCATTTGATACTTGTACAGAAGGTAATGCACCAACATAACAACCTTCTTGTCAATAGGGCCTCTGGGCCAGTGCTGAGTGGTACCTGGGCCTGGGAGGCTTTTGGCCTTTCCCCCCCTTGATTGTCAGCACCTTCGTTAAATCTTATGCTTGAAACAGCTGCAGCAGTAGTGGTGGCGGAACGGACTCTCCCAGACACTTGGAGACTGCTGGGTGCTCCAGTGGCAGGTGAGCTCTGGGGAACATCTTTGAAATGAGGAGATGGGGAGGAAGGGGACTCTTCTTCCTCTGCTACAGTGGCCTGAGCTTCCACCAGACCACTGGGCTGTTCTCGAGCCTGGCGGCGTTTTTCACGGGCACGAAGCTTACTCTTCTGACCCCGAGGCATGATGACTGACAGCAGGCAGGAGTGTGGGAAAGAAGGTAGATGACTCGGTGACCTGGAGGAAAGAGGATGAAATGGTGTTATAATACTCTTTAGTGAGGAGATACCGCTTTGGGCTTTATCGATGGCCATCTCTGCAGGTTTCCTTGCCGGCACTGCTCTAGGAACCCATAAGGCTCCTCTTCTCTGATCAGCCTTTCCCCTGAGGACTCTGTGGAAGTAACTAGAGTTCACCTTAGGCTGCAGCTCTCCAGCCCTACCTGGGTCTTAACTGGAGCTGATACAGGGTCTGGCAAGTCCAGGCCCTGTGGAGCCTCCCCTGTTCTGGAGTAGCAGGTGTTTCTCTCAGTTCACATTCAGGGCCATTACCTTGACTTCTGGCAGCACCTGAGGTCCTGTGCTCAACTGCTTTGATGCTGACGCCTCACTCCAAAGCCCTCACATCCCTGACATCCTGGAGGAGGAACTGAAAGGGGACCTCATCTGAGCACACCTGCCCCCGTGTACCCTGGGATGACAGTAATGACAGAACTCTGTGGGACCACCTCCATTCTGGGATAATCAGGATTCTCACCCCTCACACAGAGTCCTTACCTCAGTTTCTTGCAGGGCCTGAGATTTCTCCCTTGGCTGACCTTAGACCTACCCCTTTGGAGCAAGGCCCTCACATCTCTGAAAGTTCTAGGAGGAGTTTAAGGAGGTCTCAGTCTAACATATCTTCACCGGGGACCCTTGCCAGGGATGACATCACATGTAGGGCTCTGCGAAACACCCTCTGTTCTGTGATGAGTGGTACCCTCAACCCTCCAGTTCCTGATAGTAGTTCCTCCCCTTGACTAACTGGTGTCCTCCCTTCTGAAGACCTGAGGCCTATAATAATCAAACCAAGGCTCTCATCTACCTGATATCTTGGAATATGCAGGGGGGTTGTGGAGCAGACTCAGTATGACAGATCTCTGAACGGCTTCCCAGGGCTGGCCACAGAGCAAGGGCCTGACTCAGTGTACCACCCCTCAGTCCTCACTTTGACTTCTAGAAGGGCCTGGGTGGGGTCACTTCCTTGTAATAGGGCCTTCATCTCCCTGTGACCACTGATGATAAAGTGAGAAATATCTTAGCTTGACAGCCCTGCTTAGCCTGACACCAGGGCTTATAATAGGGGTGGTGCTCTGTGGGGCCCTCTTTGTCTTAAGGGAGGAATTCCCTATAGTCCTTGCTCAAGGTTCTGAACTTAAAGCCACCCCTAGGACTCCTCCCTCTGCTACCCTGAATCCTCTAGCATTAGACCAAGGCTCTATATACCTCCCTTCCCTCCCCCCACCCCCACACTACCCCTCCAACCAGAAGGTGAAGTGAGGGGGCACGTGGGCCTTACAGCCCTGCCAGGGGCCTCCCCGGGCTGACCACAGGGGCCGGGCTCTGTAGAGCACCCCCTGCTCTGGGGAGGCGGTTTCCCCTAGAATGCAAATAGGGGCATTTATTGACTCCTGGCCAAGCCTGGTACTCCTCCCTCTGCTGGCCTGAGGCAGACGTCCTGGTCAAATATTCTCACCTCCTGGAGCGACCAGACAGGACGTCAGGTGTGCCCAGTCCAGCCACCCATGCCTGGGGTCTCCCAGGCCCATCTGCAGGGGCAGCGTGCCCAGGGGACGCCTCTGTTATGGGAGAGGGGGAGTTCTGCCAAACTCACATAGGGTTCTTCATCGACTCCTGAGAGGCCCTGCATTCCTCCATCAGCTGGCTTAATGCCAACACCCTGGTCCAAAGTTACTATTTTTCTGAGTTCCTAGAAGGAGAATTCCCAGGGCAGTACGTTGGACGATTCCTGCCCAGAACCTTCCAGGGCCAACTACGGGACCTTCTGTCTTTTGGGTTAGAGGGTCCCTCAAACCTTAATCAATATCCTTAGCTTACCCCTGTAGAACTGGATTCCTCCCTCTGCCGACCCGATGCCACCACTCCTCCCACCGCACGTTCTCACCTCCTAGATTCCCAAGACGGAAGTCAGTATGCAACATATCCAGTCACCCCTGCCCCAGGCCTCCGAGGGACGACAGCAGGGGTGGGGCCTGATTCTGTGGTGCCCCCTCTGTTCTGTTGTGGGTGGTACCCAAAGTCCTCTCTGCAGAGTTAGGGCCTCATTTTGGCTCCTGGTGCATTGATTAAAGGCTCCTTGGGAAATACCTCCCTGTATGCTCTGGACAGTTTCTCAACTTAAACCCTTGCAGACAATGGGTACGAGTCCCAGGCGTGATGTGAGATGAAGATACTGTAGCACAAGGTAGGGGGACCAGGACAGGTTCTGAGCTGTCAGAGAAAATGCATAGTAATGATGGGATCTCATCGCTCGTCAATACAGACCCTTGCGAACTTTCTGTTTGAAAAGTTCGAACAGAACTTCCCTTCTTCTACAGGGAAGAAGCAGACCTGCATAATTTTGTGTAACCCAGATCTTTTTATCTTATCTAACATTGCTGTACAGTGTACTGAAATTCATTTCTATTTTGAATCTCATTTATAACGAATATATTATATACCTGTTCTAATAATTACTGCTTTGTACACAAGGCTCTTGGTTTTACTACTGTTATCTGTACACCAGCTTCCTGAAGTCACTTATTCATTTGAAAAATCCGTGGCCTTTTCCTTTGGATTTTCTAAAATGATGATCAAATTTACAACGAATAACTTCTGTTTCTTTTTAATAGTCTTAACATTTATTTACTTTTGTATTCTTATCCTCTGGCTATGCATTCCAGTCCAGTGTTGAACAGTAGAGTTGGTAGCATACTGCTTGCTGTGTCTTCTTCCTTACCTTAACGGGAATGCTACTAACACTTTGCGTTTCACATTTCAATTCTTTTGCTGTAGATTTTAGGAAATGAAAATTCCCTTGTAATGTCAGTTTGCTGAATGGTATTACTATGCATTAGTGTTGAGTTCTTTTCAAAAGCTTTTTCTGCATTTCAGTACATGGTCAAAAGCGTTTTAAAATTTTATCTGTTAATGTGGTAATATTTTAGGCAGTTTTTTCCTAATGTTATATCATCTTTACATGTCTTGGATTCAGCCTCGTTTTTCTACATTTAATTCACTGCTGTATTGAAACTTCTATGGGTTTATTTAGGATCTTTGCCTGTGTGTGGGTGAGCTTGGCTCAAGTATTCTGTTTTCGGGGTGTCCTCAGCTGTTTTTCTTATCAAGGAGAGCTAGCCTGGGAAAATGAGTTGAAAGATTTCCCATCTTTTTGTATGCTTTGGATGTGTTTACATAAGATAATGGTTCATTTTTTGCTTATTATATGGCAGAACTGCCTTGTCCTGAAACATTTGAAGGTGGCTGGAGCTTTGAGGAGAGTTTCAGTTTGTATTTCTCAATTACAGTTTTCTATTTCTCTTTGGATCAATTGGGTAATTAATATTTTTTCTAAATAATGGTCTATTTTCATTGGGGTTTCAAATTTAATGGCAACATGTATATTCTTTTTATTGGAGAAATTCTCAAACATACACAACATAGAGAGACTAGTGTAGTAAAACCAATACACCTGACATCAGAATCAACAATTATCAATACATAGTCAGTCTGGTTCCATTTATACCCATAGGTACTCCAATCTCTGCCACTGAAATAATGAGAAACAAATCCTAGATATAATACCATTTTATCTTTAAATATGTCAGTGCCTGTTTCCAAAAGATAAGTACTCTTTATGAAACATAAACCTTATATGGTAGGATTATACATATCCTACCTTAAAAAAACTAACTCTGTGATATCATCAAATGTCCAATTATTTTTCACATTTACCTGACATATTTTTTAAATGTTTTATCCTTGAATTAGAGTCAAATAAAGTCTGTTCATTGTCATTGTTTTTTATGTCTATTAATTTATAGATCTTATCCTCCCCCCTCTCCAATAGATACATTACTTCTTTTTCCTTGTCATTTTGTTGCTGTTGTTGTTCGGAAAAAAATCCTCATCTTATGTTCAGTCCAGTTTCGTATGACCTGGATTTTGCTGATGCCAACACTGGTGTCCTTCTCCCCCTGTATTTCTTTAAATCGGTTGAAGTTGGATCAGATTAAGGTTTAACTTTTTTCTCTTTGTTTTTTTTTCTTCTTCTGGAAAGACTGCTCCATAGGTGATACTGTGCACTTTTATTACTAGGAACCTAATGTCTGTCTCCATTTGTGTTGATGTTTGCAGTCTTTGAAGATTAGCATATTTATCCATTAATTAATTGAGAGTTACACAATGTTAATTTTCTCTTTCTATCATTCCTTCTGAATTTATTAGATGAAATATATATTTATGTAGAAACCTATCCTTGTCCTCCATTTGGTAATGATATTTATACTGTTCTCTTAGAATATTTAAATTCCTTCTGCACCTATATTTTGTACAATATTATTCAACTAATATCACTTACTCCTGTTTCTTTCTTTTGTAATTGATGGTAACTATAAAACTGTCAGTTATATCAGCGTTTTCAAAGAGTAGGCTTTTGTTGGTTGGCTTCATTGTCTTTTAATTAATCATTTCTACACTATTTCATACATTCTATTTTGGGGGGTTTAATATGGTGCTCCTTCTCTAGTTTCTTGAAATTTTTTGCATGTTTTAAATATTTCTAATTTTTTTTGTCCATTGGGATTTTAATTTCAATAACTATATTTTTATTTCCAGATATTGTTTTAGTTCTTTTTCAAATTAGCCTGTTCTTTTCCCTAATTTCTTATTCCTATGGTCTCTATGCTTTCTATTCTCTTTAATGGATTTTATTTTTATATTGAGTTATAATTGACATATAACATCATAATAGTTTCAGGTATACAACATAATGATTCAATTTTTGTATATATTGTGAAATGATCACCACAATAAGTCTAGTTAACACCCATCACCACACATGGTTACAATTTTTCTTGTGATGAGAACTTTTAAGATCTACCCTCTTAACATCTTTCAAACATACACATACAGTATTATTAACCATGTTGCCATACTGTACATTACGTCTCCGGGACTTATTTATTTTATAGCTGGAAGTTTGTACCTTTTGACTACCTTTACCCATTTTGCCCACTCTCCACCCCCTGCTTTTGGCAACCACCAGTAGGTTCTCTGTATCATTGAGTTCATTTTGTTTGTTTTTTTTTGATTCCACATGTAAGTGCCTTTCTCTCTCTGACTTATTTCACTTAGCATAATTCCCTCAAGGTCTATCCATGTTGTTGCAAATGGCAAGATTTCCTTCTTTTTATGGCTGAATAATATTACATTATATATATATATATATATATATATGTATATATATATATATATATACATATATATATATATGATATTTTCTTTATCCATTCATCCGTTGGTGGACATCTAGATCGTTTCCATATCTTGGCTATTGTAAATAATGCTGCTATGAACATGGGGGTGCATATATCTTTTCAAGTTAGCCTTTTCATTTTCTTCCAAGAAATACCCAGAAGTGGAATTGCTGGATCATATGGTAGTTATATTTTTAGTTTTTTGAGGAACCTCCATCCTGTTTTCCATAGCAGTTGCATTATTTTTTAAATAAATTTATTTAAGGCTATAAATATCCCTCTGAGTACCACTTGGGGTGTTTCCCACAAGTAATGCTAATAGAGCTTTATGTGTAGTGCTGGAATTTATTACAAGCTGAATGTCTCTGTATTCCTTATGTTCTTAGAATTTTTTGAATATCTATATACATATATATACATACACACACACACACACACACACACATATATACACAAACACACACAAATACTAGTAAGTGGAGAAAATTATTTTGGAGAAGGATGTGAAGAGGAGGAGAGAAGCAGAGAATTATTTAGAGAGGTTTCAGGGTCCCAGTGGGTGTTTTGCTTTGTTTTGTTTTGGTTATATATGATATAAGAGACTTGAACACATTTAACTGCTTATGACTGAATTGAGTTTTTCCTAGGAGTGAAAGGAGAGTTTCACATTAGAAAATCAAACAAAATAATTACAAATGCAACTGTCAGAGATTATTCAGGAAAACAGAAGTTACTTTCAGTCGATAACTCAGGTAGAATTTAATGCAAGAAATTGGTTACTCAAGTAATGGAGAAGCCAAACAGGATAGAGTCAGGAAAACCAATACTTCGCAACTTGAGGAAATCACTCCCATCTCTAGGATAGAGAGACAAAGAGAAGAGGTAGTGTTACTGGAGACTGGGAGTTGGGGTCAGCAGGATCTAGAACCGTGGTTAACCAATATATTGGGGGCTAGAGTCATAGAGAAGATGTAACCATTGAAGGAGAAGCCACTTGATGCAGAGAGAGAAAGGGAGAAGGAGGAAATGTCTGACTGTTTCTGTCCTCCTGGACTATAATCTGCTGGTGTCCTTGTTGCCCTATCCTTGATAGTAGCCAAATATTGGAGAACCTAGGAGCTGCAGCCTGCAGGAGTTATCTCCAAAACACTAGAGAGCAGAGCAAAGAAAGAGTAAGGAGTGGCTCTGAGGGCAAATAAGTATAGGGCTGGCATACCACAATGACATATTAAATGAGACAAATATACAAGTTGATAAAGAAAATTGTTTTATACAAATCAATATTGATTCATGATAAAAAGAGATGTTATCAAACTAGATAATGGATATCTACCAAAAAAATACCCTCCATAGCAAACATCATACTTAGTGGAAAACCACTGGAAATTGGGAATTAGATAAGAATAGCTACTATCACTATTTTTTATTCCACATTGTAAAAGAGGTACCTGCCAGCCCAGTAAAAGGAAATAAATGAAATAAAGGAGTTAGAGATTGGAAAATGAGACCATTTAGTTGTCAGTTCTCCCCCAAATATCTCTAGGTTCAACAAAATCTCCATCAAAATCCCAGAAGGCCTTTATTTTTTTTTTAAAGAAATTGATATACTCTAAAATTTATATGGGAATACAATGGACAAGAATAGCCAAAATGACTTCAAAAAAGAAAAGGAAATTTGGAGGACTAACACTACCTCATGTCAAGACATTATAAAGTATGATAATCAAGACAATGTGGTATTTTTGTAAAGATAGACAAATAGCTTAATGGAACGGAATAGAAAGACTGGCAATAGACTCTAACATATATGAGCAACTGATTGTCAACAGTGGTACAAAGGCAATTCAGTGAAGAAAAGATAGTCTTTTCAAAAAATGATACTGGAACAATTGGAAATATACACACACACTTTGATCCATTACTTTCACTGTACAAGAAAAATAACAAAAACTGGATCACAGATCTAAATGTAAAATCCAAAACTATAAAACTGCTAGAAGGAAACATAGGAGAAAGCCTTTGGGTTCTTGGGCTAGGCAAAGATTTTTTGGATACTACTTCAAAAGGACAATTCATAAAAGAACAAATTGATAAATTGGATTCCACTAGAATTAAAACATCTGTTCTTCAAAAAGACACTGCTAAGAGAATGAAAAGACAAGTAATAGAGTGGGAGAAAATATTTGCAAAACATATATATGGTAAAAGGCTTCTATGGTAAAAAGCTACCCAGCATTTATAAAGAACTTTTAAAGCTCAATAATAAGAAAACATATAACCCAATATAAATGGTCAAAAGGTTTAAACAGACAGTTTACCGAAAGACAGTTAAGAATGACAGAGAAGCACATGAAAAGATGCTCAACATCATTAATCATTAGGGAAATAAAAATTAAAATCCCAATGAGATACCACTACACACATATCAGAATATGCACAGTAAAAAGACTGCTTATATCAAGTATTGCCAAGGATGTGAAGGAACTCTCAGAGATTGCTGGTGAGGATGTAAGTTGGTACATCCACTTTGGAGAACAGTTTGGCAGTGTCTTAAAAAGTTAACCATACACCTGCAACATGACCTAGCTATTATACCACCAGGTATTTACCTGAGAGAAATGAAAGCTTATATCCGTGCAAAGATGTTTATATGAAAGTTCATAGCATCTTTATTTGTAATAGTGAAAAACTGGAAAGAACTCAAATGTCCATCAACAGAGGAAGATAAACAAACTGTGGTGTATACATACAATGGAACAAACTATTGATACATGCTATAACATACATGACTCTCTAAATAATTATTTTGAGTGAAAGAACATAACACATAACTCATACTGTATGATTTCATTTATATGCAATTCTAGGAAATGAAAACGAATGTATAGTGACGTAAAGAATATCATTCAGTGGTTGCCTGTGGACTGGGAGGGATGTGAAAGAGATTACGAAGGAGCGTGAGGAACCTTTTGGAGGTGATGGATATATTCATTATGTTGATTGTGCTGGTTGTTACGTGAATGTATTCATATGCCAAAATTTATCAAATTGTGTTCTTTCAATATATGCAGTTTATTGTATGTCAGTTACACCTTAATAAAGCTGTTAAAAATTCTAGAATGAGCCAATCCAATCTATAGTTGAAATCAGAACTGTGGAAGAGGAATGATGTGGAGGTGGTCTATTGGAATTGGCTGGGAAAGGCATGACTGATCTTTGTGAGGTGGTGGAATAATACTATATCTTGATGGGGATGGGTTACATATGTGTATGCATTTGTACATTTAGGTTTTGTGAATAGCCTCTAAGAATATTGTATAAGAATTTTAAGAATAAGATATGATTCAGAATAGAACAACATGAACTTTAAGAAAACAGGAATACCCAATTTTTACTGATAATGTTTAATTATCCACTTTATTTAATGCATTGGTGAAGCATAAGTTAACTATTACTTAATCCTTCTTAGCTTTGTATACACCAAGTATCTGAGTAATTTTCCATGCATTTTCCCTTTTCACATGGCTGTGATGGTATTGTATTACATTCTTCAACTGATCTTTCTATCTCTTAGACATTTCAGAGCTCATCTTACTCCTTCATCTAGAATCGATTCCTAATATTTGTTGGTCATAATTAACCCAATCCCAAATATCACAATAACAAAAAGAACAAGGTAATATTGCTTTGTAATTAAGGCTAGATAAGTTCTAGATGAGCAATTTTTGAAGCCAGACTGTTAAAAAAAAATGTAGGTAGTTTAACTATGTACAGTGTTGCTGATAAACGTTCATTATCACCGTAATGGAAGCAAGTTACTGTAAAATTACCATAAAAGTACAGGAAATATTCAATAAGTTACTTAAAATGAAAGAGAATAATAAACTAACTTACAGCAAACACGTTTATGTGGCTTCAAGGCATAAGCCCTAAAGAAGACAGTCAGATGTAGTGCGTGAGATATTTGTATATTATCTATACCCTGTTACAGAAAGATAAGCTTTTTGACTTTTCATTTCACAGGTAGGTGGTATTTTGCTCAAAATAGACTACTCCTCTTTGAGACTGCTCACCATATTGATCACTGGGCTTTACCTAGGCATTTGATATGGTCATTCTCATGTAGATCATATTTTGATATTCACATTTTTTTTTTAACCACAAACCAGCTATTAAGATCTAACTTATTTTAGCAAGTAATTCATGTAACAGGCATCCCTACCCCATCTCTACTACTTCTGTTATCCCTAAACTCCATATCTCATCAGTGACCCCCTACCCGTCAGCAACAACCCAACGTCTTAGGACAATATCTCATGTGCTAGTATTCACCATATTCTTAATCTCTGCCCCATTCTTTAAGACTTAACCAATTATGAATTCTGTTTTTACATCTGTCTCCAGGGATTAGGCTCGAGAATGAGTTGTGATTTTTGGCAATATAGAATTAGCTTTAAAGAACAAAAAAAATACTTCTATCATCATGTAACTTAGATATAACAACCATCAACATTTTTGTTTTATTTTCTGCTTATCTTTATTTTTTAGCATACTGCCTAGCAATTAAGGACAAATGTTAGCATTGCCTTTCTCGAGTTTCTAATCTAACAACAGGAGTAATAGAAGAGGAAGCACAGACTTGAAACATTCTCAAACTGATGGCACTGTAGTGAATGTCCAAAATCTCTTTTTTCATGTTGACTTATATGGGTTTTTAGGGTCCAATCCTAAGCACGCCATCATGCTGATACTACCTCTGAAAGAGATTTAACAGTATTCATAGTCTGCTGAACTAGGAAAGTTTCTTAAAGGATCAAAAATGTCCTCTAATTCTAGCTTCCAAGTTTCCCATAATGACATCAAGTGCAACGGCATAAAAATGATTAACTAAAACTGTGCCTATTCTTTAGAGTAGTCCTTGTTGTTTGGTGAGAGAAATAGCTTTGTGATGATGTCCAGATCTCTAACCCCACCAGCACCAGTATCCTGGTCAACACTGAGGCCAGCAAATTAATCCTGATGCTGATGAAATCCAGGGAGAAGATGTTCCCTGCTCTAGCAAGCACTATAGTAGTATAGA
Organism: Eubalaena glacialis; assembly: GCF_028564815.1. NCBI lineage: Eukaryota > Metazoa > Chordata > Mammalia > Artiodactyla > Balaenidae > Eubalaena > Eubalaena glacialis. The sequence continues at coordinate 25,191,059 of NC_083736.1, forward strand.
TAACTATGACATGGAATTGGTAATACTGTTCTGTGTATACAGAACTCAGTGATGATATCTGTCGCATCACACCTGGATATAAAACTGCATGTCCCTTCTCCTCCATAGGAGCACATGTTTGAAATTGTGCAGTACTTAAAATTAAAAAGAGAAAATACATGGGGAAGGGGATAGGACAAAAGCCTATGACAGAAAGTCATGAAATTTTTCAGTAGTTAAATACCTTTGTTTCCCCCATGTTCTTGCATATAACACCATACAAACATTGTGTACAACTATTTTAGATAATTATATAAGATAATCAATGCAAATTATGAGTAGAATTAATTTGTTGCCTACAATTTTAAATTGTTTATTCTGCTTAAATACAGAAGAAATTCAGATTTAGATAAGTAATTAGCAAAGGAGCTTATAGTGATGTGGCTTAAATATTCACACATATTCCTCAAATGTATGTTAATAAAAATATATAAATTTATATATAATGTAAGTATATAAATAATACTGAAATATATATAAATTTAGATCTAAATAATGCATACATGTGTAATATATACACATATATGTTATTCTTACAGTTCTGACAACATTTAAAGTAAAAAATATAGATATAAACAAGTAAAAATAATGTATACGTAACAATAGAGAGTTCAATTTTATCATCATTACTTAACCTCAGTGAATTTGATGTTCTGTTAAAAAAAGAACACAGTGCTACAAGGAGACAAGTTAAAATGGTTGTAGAGTCACTTTGATAAATAACTGATATCAAAACTATATTCCTTGATTTACAGTTTCACTCTTCATCATGTTACATATCTCACATTTTAATGATATATTTGAAGCTAGTTAAATGATTTGAAAAAATTCAGACTTATGATACATATTAAAACAAAAATAGGAGCAAAAGGAAAATTTTAAATGCTATTTTAAAGGCTAATTTTGTTTGTTTTTTGTTTGCAAATAGGAAAAGAGAGGTATTTGGTTGCTGTCAAGAGCTGTGAAGAAGCTAAGATTTTTATTCTTCTTGCAAGCTAACAAGTTAGCCTGTCACAGTTTCATGGATGCTGGCAGAAAACACAAGACTCTTGGGTAAGAGATAAAGAACGTTATTACTCAAAGCAATAGTAGTAGCCAGAGTATATGCATTTTCTTACACTGGTTACCCAAGTCCCAGTAACCAGAGAGTGACATGGAGAGGTCCAGGTGACACCAGAACATACAGTGAGTTGCATTGCAGGAAAGGAGCCCTGTGCTTAGGAAACCTGAATTTTGTATAATGGGCAGAAAGCATGCCTCCCCCCTGCTCTGGAGACATTATTTATAACTTCCAAGGCTGTTTGATACACAGACTTTGTTGAAAAGATCAAACAAAGGGCAGCCAGTGCCTCACAAGATACACAGAAATGCAAGTGACCCATAGAGAATTGTCCCTAAACATTATATGTTCTGTTTAATAGTTAGTCATTTGTATAGTTGATTTTCTCCTCCTTAGACATAAACTTTTGGTGAAGTAATATGAATGGATTTACTTGAGGAGAAATCACCTTTGCAAAAATGTATTGTTTCACTCAATCCATTTTCTTAACATCCATCTGGTGCATATTTTATTGGGAGAAAGTAAACAGTAGGACAAAAATTAAAATCCATGTAAACCAATTTGTTTCAGGAATTGTATGTTTTAAGTGACAACTGACTCACAAAATGTACTCACTATTGTAAAGCTTATTCCAGGTGAGTTTCTTCAATTGGAAGTTAAAGCTTAAGCAAAATGAAAAAAGGTCCTTTGTTTTTCCATTTTGTGTATCAAAATAACTGTCTGTGAAAACATCTATGTGCCCCTAAATGGAATTAATCAAAGATATAAAGGACAGATAGGTGAATATAATGAAAGCTGTAGGGTTAGGAAAAATCTTCCTTCCTCTTAATTTTACACACACTTACCGTTAGTATGTGACAGGTAGATATTCTTGACTGCTCTGACCCCAAGGTTCTCAGCTTGTCAATGGCACAATAATAAGCATTCATTTCCTTCTCTGATGAAGCATATTTTATATTCTCTAATATCCTGTAAATACGGAATCAGTGAGATATAATAACACCTGAATCCTTACCACTGTTCTAATGGGGGTAGCCTTTGGTTACAGGGAGATTTTTGAAATATTAAATATAAAATTAGATTTCAAAATTTACCACTTAGCATTCTTTTTTTTTTTAACATCTTTATTGGAGTATAATTGCTTTACAATGGTGTGTTAGTTTCTGCTTTATAACAAAGTGAATCAGCTATACATATACAAATATCCCCATATCTCCTCCCTCATGCGTCTCCCTCCCACCCTCCCTATCCCACCCCTCTAGGTGGTCACAAAGCACCGAGCTGATCTCCCTGTGCTATGTGGCTGCTTCCCACTAGCTATCTATTTTACATTTGGTAGTGTATACATGTCCATGCCACTCTCTCACTTCATCCCAGCTTACCCTTCCCACTCCCCATGTCCTCAAGTCCATTCTCTACATCTGCTTCTTTATTCCTGTCCTGCCTCTAGGTTCTTCAGAAGGATTTTTTTTTTTTTTTTTTTTTAGATTCCATATATATGTGTTAGCACACGGTATTTGTTTTTCTCTTTCTGACTTACTTCACTCTGTATGACAGACTCTAGGTCCATCCACCTCACTACAAATAACTCAATTTCATTTCTTTTTATGGCTGAGTAATATTCCATTGTATATATGTGCCACATCTTCTTTATCCATTCATCTATTGATGGACACTTAGGTTGCTTCCATGTCCTGGCTATTGTAAATAGAGCTGCAATGAACATTGTGGTACATGACTCTGTTTGAATTATGGTTTTCTCAGGGTATATGCCAAGTAGTGGGATTGCTGTGTCGTATGGTAGTTCTATTTTTAGTTTTTTGAGTAACCTCCATACTGTTCTCCATAGTGGCTGTATCAATTTACATTCCCACCAACAGTGCAAGAGGGTTCCCTTTTCTCCACACCCTCTCCAGCATTTATTGTTTGTAGATTTTTTGATGATGGCCATTCTGACCGGTGTGAGATATCTCATTGTAGTTTTGATTTGCATTTCTCTAATGATTAACGATGTTGAGCATTCCTTCATGTGTTTGTTGGCAATCTGTATATCTTCTTTGGAGGAATGTCTATTTAGGTCTTCTGCCCATTTTTGGATTGGGTTGTTTGTTTTTTTGATATTGAGCTGCATGAGCTGCTTGTAAATTTTGGAGATTAACCCTTTGTCAGTTGCTTCATTTGCAAATATTTTCTCCCATTCTGAGGGTTGTCTTTTGGTCTTGTTTATGGTTTCCTTTGCTGTGCAAAAGCTTTTAAGTTTCATTAGGTCCCATTTGTTTATTTGTGTTTTTATTTCCATTTCTCTAGGAGCTGGGTCAAAAAGGATCTTGCTGTGATTTATGTCATAGAGTGTTCTGCCTATGTTTTCCTCTAAGAGTTTGATGGTGTCTGGCCTTACATTTAGGTCTTTAATCCATTTTGAGTTTATTTTTGTGTATGGTGTTAAGGAGTGTTGTAATTTCATTCTTTTACATGTAGCTGTCCTGGGAGCTATTAATTGCCTATAATTTCTGGTCTGCTGCCTAGCTGCAAAACAAGCCCCAGGGGCCAAAAAAAGAAAAACAACACACACATAAATTTAAGAGCTGGCAGTTTGAAGTTCACAAGTATGAATCAAGATGGTAAAGGTGAAAGGATATGGGTGGGATGCCATCTGTGTCTGCTACAACTATCATCTTACAGATTCAGTCTAGGGTTTGCTTCAACCTATTCAGGTTCAAAAAAGAAATCATGCAAACACTTTTCATTGTATTGGGCTCCTCACATGTTTTCTTAACCTTTCAAAAATAGTGTAGAATCAGCATGTTTAATGCAAGTAAATCTACATCCAGCATTGATCTTAGATTTCCTATAGGGTTCCTATTACAAAGAAAATGCCACTGGTTCATGACCTTTGCTTATGAAAAGGCACAATTTGGACTCTTTATTATACTTTGCTCCACTAGCTTTGCTTCAAATTACTTTGTACATTTAGTTTAAAATACAGCTCTAAGGGTTTTAATTTCGGCCCTAGTCCTCTAGTCTCTTTCACACAAATCACTATGTCTTCTTTCTCCTCATTTTTCCTCAACTTAAACATGAGTCTCCTATTCAATTTCCATTGCCTTTAACCATACTATTTTCTCCCCTGACTTAACTGATTTGACCATTCCTCTTTCCCTGGCTGCACTACTATTTGCTGAGGAATTTTTTACAATCCCACTACATCCTCAAGTCACAAAGTTATGGACATGGTGGCAACAAAGAGCTTAGATATCTAGGAAGAAAAGTTGGAGTGAGGGGTTCTTCATGGAAACGAAAGTGAGAAGGGGCATGTAGAGGGGAGTGTGATGCTACTACCTTTCAAGAAGTCAAGGTAAATGATGATGCGATTGTGGATGACTTTCTGTCTTTCCTAAAACATTACTTTTCACTACAATATATATAAGATCATGATCCTGAGGTTTGCTTCAACAGATTTCACCAAAATAAACCCAGATTTGTTCATTTCTTTTGTTTTTCTTCTTCTCCGTCCATGTGTATGTTTCACTTCTCATGAAAAAGCTGTTTGATGTGTTATGTAGAGCAAGGCTTCCCAGGTCCTGCTCTCTATCTAATTCTATATCCTCATCTCCTGAAACATTCTAAGCATAATCCAAAAGGAAAAATTTTGGCCCTTGCTCAAACATGTCATGTTGTTTGGTGTCCCCAAACCATTAAACAGACTGCTTCCCCTGCTGAGATATAATATTCCTCATGTCTCTATGGTGAACTCTTAACTTTTGACACCAATATTAGTCATCATTTCTTGGCAGGGCCTTTCTTGACATTGACGGGTCGAGCAAACAAATTCCTTTTTTGTACTTCCTCTGTATCATGTTTTCTACCTATATTTCTACCTATATTGTAGTTTACTAAATAGTATAAATTCGTTTCAATATTAGTCTTGAGATTCCTAAGATCCAAAACTAGGTCTTATTTTCTTTTACCACCCAGAGCCAGGAAACATCTGTTACATAGTAAGAATGTAATAAACGGGGTTCATTGTTGAATTACCTTTTTATTTGATTCTCTCTTAGAACTCCTTATGCCTCTATAACTTTCTACATTAAAAAATTCACATAGAAGTATCCACCTAAAATTTTTGCTCTCCTTAAAACAAAAATCAAAGTGCATATTCAACTTTTCCTGACCTCCTTTGATTTCTTCTCTTTCAAATCAAAGAAAACCTTGCCACTTAATTTTTTATAAAGCAAATGCTTACTTTCTGAAAATGTTCCATAATTAGGTACATTTCTGGAAATTATTTATATTATAACCATGGTCATTTCTTCTTTATAAGTTACTATAATATAGCAGTTGTATCTTTTTAAGTGCTTTGTATTCTATTTTAGTAATTTGGATGAAAGAAAGAAGGGCATATCCAAGCAGGTGCTTAGTAATATAATTATCATCAACATAATCTTAATTCTCCTTTTTGAAGTATTGTTTCATTATACTGTTACTATGACTACTTATGTAGGTGAAATCATTGTGAAACACTAAATGGCAGTCAAGATACCAGTGTTCCAATTCAGTACTTGCACTGTTGTGTATCCTGAAGTATGCTACTTAACTTCTCAGACCTTTGAATTTCCTTACCAATAAAATAAAATTGCTGGTATAAATAATCTGGAAGGTTCCTTATAGCTCTCAGTGATATCTGATCCCAAGATTCAATGCATATTCCTTTGCCTTTTCTGATGATACCACTGATTCATATATTCTACATATAAATTGTGTTGAATGAGTGTATTTATGGAATAGGGACTTAAGTTTTTATGATCTTAGAAAAAGAGTATGAAAGTGAAGAAGGTTGGCTTTGTATACTCAAATGAGAAAGAAAAATACCTAGGTGTAGGTCAAAGAAATGGAAGCCTGGAAGATGATGGCTTTTAATTTGGACTGAATTTATGTTGTGGCCATGGGGATGTCAGTGACATCTTTACCTTAGTCATTCTTATTGTTAAATCTATGTAAAAGATGAGGGTAGGATCTAGATTCTTTAAATAATAATAATAAAATAAATACAAAAAGGAGGAGAAGTTAAAAGCTGTCAGAAAAGAAAAGAAAAAAATAGATGCAGCTTCTCAAACAACCATTAATGTGAAAATAAACTGAACAATAAAGAGCAACTTTTTCTTGAGGAACAACTACCCCACAAGAAGTCTATTAAATTACATGAGCTTACTAAGATCGATGATCATGAGTGTTTATAATAGTCCTTCATTTAAGGATGTAGCAAACAATGGAATGCTATGAGGGTAATGAGAAATCTATAGGTGACAAAGAGATCTCAACACTTACTTTGTTTTACTCTAACAACAGAAAAAGGGAAAACATTTTTAGATACTGATTTTTCTTCCAAAGCCTTCAGTTAGTTATTTCAAACTAATAAAGTAGAAAGAGCCTAGAAATTGTATTTCAGATCTTAGTAAAATTATAAAGCGATTTAAAAGCCCTTTGAATAAATTTACTTAACATGCAAAGGAATTTGAAGACTATCCTAAAGTTGAGGAATCATATATTCTATAATTTGTCGCATTTAAGATAAAAATAGGGACACCATGCAGAAAAAATGTTACTGAATTTGTGGAAGATATTCTGCAATTATTTATTAGTGGACCAATACATATTTCAGTAATACTGAGAAACTGACAAATGTAAATCAAGTTTTGTCAGTTCTTAAGCAGATAGGAATTTACTTCAGTACGTCTCTCCTTAATCACAATCGCAAATGTTACTACAAGATGAATTTGGATGTGCAAACTCTATCTTTCTCTCCACATGTTGTCTACTTGATAAACTATCAAGTAAATTCTTATTTGAAAAACACAGCTCAGAGCGCTCTTACTACTCATTCTGTCATGGTCTCAGCCTATCCTAGGCAAATGTGAAGTTATTTTTCTACATGAAATGTCAATGAAATGTTTCCTAAGCAAATGCCTTTCTGACGTATTAAAGTCCATATTTTCTATTTACATGGTATCATAAATCTAACTATTACCACTGTAATAAATTTTAAAAAACATTTTGAAAAAAAGTGAATTTTAAAACTATAACATTAAGGTAAAGCAGGGACATTTCCCCCTATTTGGTACCATGAATTCACCTGAATTGCAATAGTTTCCTATCTGGTCTCAATGCTGGTGCCCTAGACCCACTAGCCTAATGAACTTTTTAAATGTTTGATCAATGTCATTTTCTCAAAACACAAAGGCTTCTGATCTCACTTACAAGGCTCTTAATAACCTGGCCCCTTCCACCTCTCTTTCCTCCTGGACTCAGCGCCAGTCACATATCTTCTTTGCTGTTACTTGAATACACAAACATAGTCTTGCTTCAAGAACATTTTACTTATTTTTTCCCTATTTATTTGCTTTTTCCCTAGGTATCATCATGGCTTACTCTTAGCTTTCTTCAAGCCTTTGCCAAAAAAAAAAAAAAAAGCTCTTATATCCTCCTAACACATATTGTCCCCTGTTTCTTGTTTTGGTCTTTGGTTTTCTACACTGTATATATTGCAATCACTTTGTGTATATATATACATATTTTATGTATTTTGAAGTATTATTCTCTTTTCCACCCACTAGAATATAAGCTTCATGTGGGCAGGGACTTGATCAGTTTGATTCATTACTGCTTCCCCAGCCCCTAAAATGATATGTGGTACATAATAGGCATTCAATAAATATTTTTTGAAGGCATAAATGAGGTGAGATGTGTGTATTGATAATAAATGTATCAATAAATATTAACTCTGTTGGCTCTCAGCCAAATCACTTGTCAACTGAACCAATCAAGGGTACATTTAATATGGCTAAATTATATATCCTAAACGTTTGTCGAGACCTGCGAAGTGTGCATGTGTTTACTCTTTGATCCTAAACATAAACTCGGGATTATTAATATATAAGCTTTTGAGAAGGTAGTATAGAGTGGCAGGACTGGAGACAGCTCCAGAGAAGCTGGATTTGAGAGGCCTTGGTTTTATTTCTTCTTAGAAGTGTGTAATTGGACAATTCAACTGGCTTCTCTGAATCTTAATTTCCTCATCTACTAAACTGGACCAATAGAAATAATTACTTTCTGGCTTACCTCACAGGATTGTTGTAAATCTCAAGTAAACCAAAGCATTTAAATATATTGTGTAAACCTTTCTGTGGGCTGCATTCCTGATGTTTACAGGTGTAAGAAAAAATACAAATTAAAAATAAGAAAAACAAATCAATTCTCCCTGGTGCAAACAGGGAAACAGGCTCCTTCCCCTTCCTTTTCTTAAAGCATTTACTTTAGAATTTCAGTAATTATAAAATCTTTCTCTGCCTCTTTGAAATGTATGTAAATCTTTTCAAAAGCTAAGTAAGCCTCTTTTTAGTTGTACAACCCAGTAATGTTTCCTCAAGGACCAGGGAGCCATGATTTGAAATGCAATCATCAAGGAAAATAGTGCCCCTATCTCCCAGTTTCCACGGAGGACAGGAGCCTAAGTTTAGCTGGTATCTGGCTCTAAGTTGCAAACCTAGCTCCTGTCATAAAGATCCAGGAAATTTTTTTTCTTTTAGATAAAGACCATTACCAAACACAAATGGTCACTGATGTGGAGATTGTAGACTATAGTTCGTCAGACATCAGCCAGTTTTATCCAGCACATACAAAGGTTTGTAAAGCATCTAGTTAATTTGATAAATGTAAGCAGCCTAGTTCAAAGTGACGAAGTAAAGAGGGCTGAATTATCCCTTGGAACGTAAAATTTTTAAAAGGTTTTTGCTTTTGACTATTCTGTTGAATTGCTTTTTCTTTATGAGTAAAAAGCCAACATGCTCAAATGAAAATTCATTAATTTCACTCAAATAATACCCACAAAAAAATCAAATGGTTATTCTGAAAAGGCCATTATGATTTTCCCATTTATCAAATGTTTACACAAATTTTATTTGTCTCCTTAATCTAACTGTTGCAGCTCTCTCAATATAACTCCATTTGCCCTCTTTTCTGACAGCATGTATAAGTTACTTATTAAAAAGGAACTCTCTCACATTATTGATGAAATTTTAATTGGTACAACAGCCAAGACGCTACCATGTGTTTTTCAAAAAGAAAGAAAGAAAGAAAGAAATATATTCTGCCCTCAAATACCTTCTCAATTATGGGGGAGTCAGATATATTTTAAAAATATGAAATGATACCTTAGAAGTTTGTAACAGAATTAAATATATCTAGAGCCTAGACAAGAATGTACCTTGTTCTTTCAGGGATAATAGAACCTTGAACTTGACAGTGGACATCAGGTGTATGAAAACAGTCTTTAATAAGGAGAAATAGAAGAAAATTACACAGATTTTTAGTTTTTTTTAAAATTTTATTTATTTATTTATATTTATTTTTGGCTGTGTTGGGTCTTCGTTTCTGTGCGAGGGCTTTCTCCAGTTGTGGCAAGCGGGGGCCACTCTTCATAGCGGTGCGCGGGCCTCTCACTATCGCGGCCTCTCTTGTTGCGGAGCACAGGCTCCAGACGCGCAGGCTCAGTAGTTGTGGCTCACGGGCCTAGTTGCTCCGCGGCATGTGGGATCTTCCCAGACCAGGGCTCGAACCCGTGTCCCCTGCATTAGCAGGCAGATTCGCAACCACTGCGCCACCAGGGAAGCCCCAGATTTTTAGTTTTTTGGTGGAAAAATTCTTCCCTTGTCCATCCTGCCACCAGCCGCTCAGCCTTCAGTTATTACCTTTTCTGGAAAAGAATTCCTATTTTGTTAGACTGTTTATTTAACAAATGTTCCCTCGAGGTCTTCAATGAGTCAGACTCTGTTTTAGACACAGGCGATACAGGGATGAATAAGACCAAGTCTTTTCCTCACAGAGCTTTCTTAACTAGTGGAAGAGTCCAATTATAGACAAAAAAATGCATAAATAAAATTAGATATTTTAGAGAGCTATGTGTAAAGTTTTAAGTAGAATCTTAAATTGTTTTGTGTAGAGCCAAGAGTCCAAAATTCAATAATCATCCCAAGAATATTAGTTCATTCTTTCCTTCCCCCCTCCTTCCTTCCCTCCCTTTCTTTCTTCCTATAATCCACTGTTGCCCTTTCTTTTCTTTCTTAATTGTCACTTGTTTAATTCTCTTGCTGTGTATAATTTCCACTATGCCTATCCCCTCCCCTCTAAAAAATTAGATTCTTCTGTTGTGATTTTTTACTTTTGAGGATGACTGCAAGAAACCAATCCCAATGCAGCAGTACCAACACTTGGAAGAGCCTTTTCATTGTGGGTTTGAACATCAACAGCCCATCCCATTTCATACATTTATTATTAGCCTGCATTATTAAAGCTGTTGCTATTCTCAGCGATTAGAATCTATTTGTGGCCTGAGCAATTCTGACATGAGCAATTCAGGACCAATGACGTTCCACCCTGAGTGCCCTGGAATTTCTCTCTCTATTCATATCTGTAGCTATTCTCTGGACAAGTGGCAAACGATTTAACTCTTCTCTTAACATCTCAGTTGTATTCTCATCTTTTCTCAAACAGAGAATCCCTTGGATTAAAAGAGTCCATCAAGCAAGAGGGCGGGTTACAGTGGTTTCCCCGTCCATCTGCAATCATGACACACCATGCGAGGCTGTAATATGGTAGATACTAAAATCGATTTGAGTGCCATTTCTGCTTCATTATGTCATGGTTTACACACCCTGCACATCGATTCTTCGCATGTATTTAAAGAGATTGTATATATACACTCAGATACTGACTTCAGTGAAATTAAAAAGGATATATAAAGTTATTAATCTTCCTTGAAGTGCTTATCTTTTCATGCTCTACATGAACCTTCATGTATGTGGATAGAAATGTGTAAAACTATTGTCTTGTTAGTTTCTTTTAAGATAGTTTGAATTTTCATTTTAGGCGTTTTACCAATAATCTCCACCTTGAATGATTTATAAAATATTACAAGAAAATATTTCAAGGAATTTATCCCCCATTTTTCTTCTTTCTAAAGAAGTGTTACATCAAATAGTTTCTTTTTTTAAAATAAATTTATTTATTTATTTATTTATTTATTTATGGCTGCATTGGGTCTTCGTTGCTGCGCGTGGGCTTTCTCTAGTTGCTGCGAGCGGGGGCTACTCTTCGTTGCAGTGCATGGGCTTCTTATTGTGGTGGCTTCTCTTGTTGTGGAGCATGGGCTCTAGGCACGTGGGCTACATTAGTTGTGGCTTGTGGGCTCTAGAGCGCAGGCTCAGTAATTTTGGCACATGGGCCCAGTTGCTCCACAGCATGTGGGATCTTCCTGGACCAGGGATGAAACCCGCTTCCCCCGCACTGGCAGGCGGACTCCCAACCACTGCGCCACCAGGGAAGCCCCACATCAAATAGTTTCATGCATTAAAGGCAGAAGATTTAAAGATTGATCTGGAAACAAAGGTGAGGCACAAAGCCAAGGAGTGATCTACAAAAACAGGAACCTGCACTTCATCAATAAGATACTAGTTTGTGTCAGAAATAGCCTCTGTTTAGTCCACTGTACCAATCCAGATAATCATGCATTATCCTAGTCCTCTCTAGGACTGCTCAAGATATGAATCACCAAAGCAACTCATCCTAAATTAAAAAATACCATGGTAGTAATTTTAGAGGTGAAAAAGCTATAGGTGCTGAACTCACAGCTATTATCCCCCAACACCACTGAGGTTCTCTAAAAAGCCGAGCCATTTCACAGGTGTAAACATTTATAAACATCCATATTAGTGTCTAAAGAGCTTAGCTGATTGTGATTCACAGCATTGATCTCCACTCCAAAGCCCACTTTTTTCTTTCCACAATTAATATTAAAATCTCTGCTTCACCTTCAATGCACCCTCACTCACCTTTTCCTGATGTATTTTTTCTATAAACCCATGTCCTTAATGTTCCTTCTAAATTTCATTGAAAAATGTGTTTCCTTTTTATGGCTTCTCTCTTTTTTTTTAATTTAATTGTATTTTTTATACAGCAGGTTCTTATTAGTTATCTATTTTATAGATATTGGTGTATATATGTCAATCCCAATCTCCCAATTCATCCCAGCACCACGCACCCCTTTGCTTTCCCCCCTTGGTGTCCATACGTTTGTTCTCTACATCTGTGTCTCTATTTCTGCCTCGCAAACTGGTTCATCTGTACCATTTTTCTAGATTCCACATATATGCGTTAATATATGATATTTGTTTTTCTCTTTCTGACTTACTTCACTCTCTATGACAGTCTCTAGGTTCATCCACGTCTCTACAAATGACCCAATTTCGTTCCTTTTTATGGCTGAGTAATATTCCATTGTATATATGTACCACATCTTCTTTATCCATTCTTCTGTCAATGGGCATTTAGGTTGCTTCCATAACCTGGCTATTATAAATAGTGCTGCAGTGAACATTGGGGTGCATGTGTCTTTTTGAATTATGGTTTTCTCTAGGTCTATGCCCAGTAGTGGGATTGCTGGGTCATATGGTAATTCTATTTTTAGTGTTTTAAGGAACCTCCATACTGTTCTCCATAGTGGCTGTATCAATTTACATTCCCACCAACAGTGCAAGAGGGTCCCCTTTTCTTCACACACTCTCCAGCATTTGTTGTTTGTAGATTTTCTGATGATCCCCATTCTAACTGGTGTGAGGTGATACCTCATTGTAGTTTTGATTTGCATTTCTCTAATAATTAGTGATGTTGAGCAGCTTTTCATTTGCCTCTTGGCCATCTGTATGTCTTCTTTGGAGAAATGTCTATTTAGGTCTTCTACCCATTTTTGGATTGGGTTGTTTGTTTTTTTAATATTGAGCTGCACGAGCTGTTTATATATTTTGGAGATTAATCCTTTTTCCGTTGATTCATTTGCAAATATTTTCTCCCATTCTGAGGGTTGTCTTTTCGTCTTTATAATGTTTTCCTTTGCTTTGCAAAAGCTTTTAAGTTTCATTAGGTCCCATTTGTTTATTTTTGTTTTTATTTCCATTACTCTAGGAGGTGGATTAATAAAGATCTTGCTGTGATTTATGTCAAAGAGTGTTCTTCCTATGTTTCCTCTAAGAGTTTTATAGTGTCCGGTCTTATATTTAGGTCTTTAATCCATTTTGAGTTTATTTTTGTGTATGGTGTTAGGGAGTGTTGTAATTTCATTCTTTTACATGTAGCTGTCCAGTTTTCCCAGCACCACTTATTGAAGAGACTGTCTTTTCTCCATTGTATATCCTTGCCTCCTTTGTCATAGATTAGTTGACCATAGGTGCATGGGTTTATCTCTGGGCTTTCTATCATGTTCCATTGATCTATATTTCTGTTTTTGTAACAGTACCATTGTGTCTTGATTGCTGTAGCTTTGTAGTATAGCCTGAAGTCAGGGAGTCTGATTCCTCCAGCTCTGGTTTTTCCCCTCAAGATTGCTTTGGCTACTTGGGGTCTTTTGTGTCTCCATACAAATTTTAAGATTTTTTGTTCTAGTTCTGTAAAAATGCCATTGGTAATTTGATAGGGATTGCATTGAATCTGCAGATTGCTTTGGGTAGTATAGTCATTTTCACAATATTGATTCTTCCAATCCAAGAACATGGTATATCTCTCCATCTGTTTGTGTCATCTTTGATTTCTTTCATCAGTGTCTTACAGTTTTCTGAGTACAGGTCTTTTACCTCCTTAGGTAAGTTTATTCCTAGGTATTTTATTCTTTTTGTTGCAATGGTGAATGGGATTGTTTCCTTAATTTCTCTTTCTGATCTTTCATTGTTAGTGTATAGGAATGCAAGAGATTTCTGTGCATTTATTTTGTATCCTGCAACTTTACCAAATTCATTGATTAGCTCTGGTAGTTTTCTGGTGGCATCTTTAGAACCTACTTAGGATGTATCACTCCTATCACTTTAATGATTCATTCTCTCTCTCTCTTCTTTCGGTTTCCTTTCCACTTCCTCTTATGTAGAGCACTTAGTTCTTTCTTGGGAGAGCTGCATGCAGTTGGTGATGTGTATGCTTATATGTTCTTGTCACTTGAGCTTAGAGACATTTTTCTATATTTGCCTTGTCACTTACTGATTGATATGGCTGGCAGATGGCATTTTTTTAGAAGAAATTTCATCAACTGCACAAAATATGCTGACATCTCTAGTAGCAAATAATGCAAGACAGTCACGGTTTAGAAAGCACAGTTCCCGCTTTTACAAAAAAAGGAAAATCATAGACTTATAAGAAAATGATAAGGTAGACCTTAACTTAAAGTGTTCTAGAAAATGATCCCAGTACTTATAGGAAAAATTTGCAGAGAATATTGTTTTCTCCTTCATTTAAAAGATATTTGCTGTGTGCATTCCAATCACTGTCCAAGGCACTCAGAAAGTCACAGTGAATAAGAAACACAAGAACCTTGTTTTTATGAAATTCACATTTTTTGTGGGGAAAGCAAACGTAAATAAGAAGGCAAATGTGTAAGATAAATTTGACAATGATAAATGAGAAGATATAGAAATGTACTAATAGTTGACAAGCAGCATAGGCATAGGTAGTGTGTACATGTGTTTGGGGGACAGAGGTGTGTGACAGATGCTATTAATGCCCTGCCATGTATTTCCATGGCCTACGTTGAATTCACCTGCAACTATGGTAGAACACCATCTGGAACCTCAAGCACATGCATATTTCTGCTTCTCTGCCTGAGGACTTTCTCTGGCACCACAGTAGTATGCCTGACTAGGCACAACTCAGCTGGGCAAGGGGCAGGGTTCGCCTCAGTCTCAACCAATGGGGGATGAGAGTTAGTATATAAATACCACAGTGTCCTCCTCTGATGGGACAATTCTAAAGTGTGTTCCACAGTTTCTTAGAGTATCCTAGAAGGATTTAGCTCCATTTTCTCGCTACAACAACCTACTCATTTTTCTTTACTCCCCTGACTCACTTTCCCCATTCCTTCATTTGTGATTCCTGGAATCAACTTCTAAATAAACTACCTGCATTCAAGCCTTGTCTCAAGATTTGCTTTTGGGGAAAACTAAAACTAACATAGTAGGAGAGGGAAATCGAAAGTTTTAATTGGGTAATTAAGAAAGATCTCACTAAGGTGGTGTTAGAAATGAGAGCTAAATGACAAGAGGTTACTACCCATGGGAAGATCTGGGGAAGAGAGTTCCTGGTGAAAACAAGAACAACTGCAAAGTCCCTGAGGTGAGCAATGTTCAATGAGTGCCTAGAAGACCAGAGTGAATAAGTGGTAGGCAATGATGTCAAAGTGGCAAGTAAGAGACATATTTTATAGGACTGTGTAGGTGATAGTAAGGAGTTCAGCCCTATATTATAATTATAATCAGCCTTTGTAAGGTTTTAAGCAAAGGAGTGATATAATTTTTTTAAAAATAAATCTCTGGCTATTTTTTGGAGAACAGATTTTATGAAGACAAGAGTTACAAACTAACAGAAAGGAGTCAAGAAAACCAGTTATAAAACTACTGTACTAGGCTAGATGAGAGGAAAATATAAGCTTCTCTTAATGAGGAAAAGTGGAGATGGAAAGAAGGTTCACACCTAAGATACATCTTTGAGGAGAAACCAGTAAGACTCACTGATAGATTACATGGAAAGGCAGTAAAAAGAAAAGAAAGAAACCAAATGCCATTATATATGAAAAGCCACATTGAAATGAGGATGGTCAGATGCAAACTATTATATGTAGAACGGATAAACAACAAGGTCCTATTGTATAGCTCACAGAACTATATTCAATATCCTGTAATAAACCATAATGGAGAAGAATATGAAAAAGAATATATATATAATTGAATTACTTTGCTGTACACCAGAAACTAACACAACACTGTAAATCAACTGTATTTCAATTTAAAAAAAAAGGAAATGAGGATGGGACAAGAGATATAAATTTAGGACAGAGTGGCATCTAACAATTTAAAAACACAAAACCAGATGTGCTCCTCTGGAGAAGAAAGTAGAAAGCCTACGAAAAATACTTGAGGAAGAGTTGAAGCAACCTCAAAGCAGAATGAGATGGGGAAGTTAGTAGAGTAGGCAGAAGACAAGCACTATGGTTTCATGGACACCAAACATGATACACATGAAGAAATACCAGGAAGGGGGAAGTGGCCAACTGTGTGGAATGTTGTTTAGAGTAGTATTAAGAGAATAGAAATTCAACCATTTGCTATGTCACCTTTCAGATCACTGATAAGAGCAGCATGATTTAGTGGGCATGGAAAATGGATTGCTGTATGTTGAAGAGAAAAAAGAATTTAAGGATGTTTAAATAGGTAATAGAGAGAGATCTTTTTAAAAATTTTGTTCTTAAGAAGAACAGAGACATAAGAGCAATAACTGGATGGGACATGTGGGATTAGTGTGACTATGCCAGAGAAAATGTTAGTGTTCACAACGTTTCCTCTTCCTAAGCATAGGAAGAGTACATTTCTCAGTCTTCCTCGTAGTTAGGTTCCTACTGTGGAACTGCATCTGGAAAATGGGGTGTTGATAAAAATGATGCATGCCATTTCTCGGCACTGAGCTTTGAAAACATCTCATGCAGTCTTCCACTTCTTTTTTGCCCTCAGTGGCAAACTTGAAAGTCATGTGTCCCAGAAAGAGTAACCACAATATGCAAGCAACCTGGGTTGCTGGGCCAGTATTAAGGAGAGCTTCCAAGAAGAGCCAAGCTACCCATCTTGGACTCTGACATCAGGAAAAGATAAACCTTTCATGTGTTTGACCAGAAATAAATAGTTTCAATTGTTACCTCAGCAGAGCTAAGCCTGTCCTGACTAATATCCCAGCAATGTTTTTAAGGTGATTGGTAAAGTATCATTTTGTGTATTTTGGAAAGTGCACTAGTAGAGAGATAGACTAGTAGACAGAGCAAGAGAGAGAGAGTATATGATTGCAAGAATATTATGCTTGATAAGATAAGGGAGGTTGAGATCAAGAGTAGCAATTGTTGAGGTTGGCCTTAGAAGTAGGGACACTGCAAAGGAAGAAAGGCAAGCAATGTGAGTACAAAAGAAGTCACAATGATAAACTTGGTCAAAGGAAACTGAGGGAGTTTTCTCATTTATTGTTTCTATTTCATAAGAGATGAGTGAAATTAGAATATCAGCTGAGAGAGAGGGAGTAGACGGAAAAATATTGGTTCTTTGACGAGAGAGGAAAACTTATGAAAAATAATTTGAAGGATGGGAAATCAGTCAAATTAAGAAAGTGAAAAAAGTTTGTCTCGCAATATTGTGTATGTTTTAAATGCGTGATCATGAATGTAAAATATATCCAATATATTTGTGTGCATTTTTTATGCTGATTTCAGGTTCCTGGCTGAAGGCACAAAGTATTTGGATAGGTGCTTTTAGCCAGCCATGTATAAGGGAGAAAGAGTGGAGCAAGGATATTGCAAGAAATTGCAAAGGAGTGACTTTAATGATGGATCAAGGAATGTTACCTGGGTAAGAGGGGAATATAGACATCCACAGGCAATGGACAATGGATAATCTCCAGATGAGAGGCTTCCATAAAGACAAATAATTGCTGAATTAAAAGTACTGGTGTAAGTGATCTAGATGGATAAAAAATGATGGTCAGAAGATAGAATGATCCAAATCAAAATTTAAAAATTAGTTCACTTGTTTATTGATGATTAAGTTATCAAATGTGTTACACAGTAAAGAACAAAATACAATGTTTTCCTTATGAGAGCCCTTGGGGGAAGTCACTAACATTCTCACGATCAGAAAAACTTTGTTATATCTGAATAGCTCATTTGTTTTTGTTTTATTGACAGCAAGAATTGTGTGAGTTACTGGAGAGGGTTATACACATGGCAGAAACATGAAAGTTATTTCTGCTAAATGTGGTACAGATGATAATAAATCTTAGAAAGAGACCAAGAAACAACTTGCATCTCATCTTATAAAGTATGGATCTGTGGAAACTAAAAAGGGAAAACAGAAGGAAAAAGCAGGCTATTAGGCAGATAGAGAAGGTGCCATTTGGTATCCTTTTTTACTATATTAGACCATCAGGCAACACTTGGAGTAGATAAATGTTAGGCCCAGGATATAGGCTGCAATAGAAAACAGAAAATCATCCAAAGGTACAGTGAGGAAAATTCACCTCAAATAATGTTTCTTACCTGATTAAGATGGAAGCACTTGACAAGAACCCAAGCAAGTCATATCACAGTGCAGTGTCCTCATCAAGCACAGAGAAGGGACAGATACAAATGTTCCCCGAGGAGTAGAAGGACGTGCTCTCACTCCCTCTTGCGAGAATACCAGAATCACAATTAGCTGCTGGACAATCATCGACAGGAAGACACTGGAACTCACCAAAAAAGATACCCCACATCCAAAGACAAAGGAGAAGCCACAATGAGATGGTAGGAGGGGCACAATCACAGTAAAATCAAATCCAATAACTGCTGGGTGGGTGACTCACAAACTAGAGAACACTTATACCACAGAAGTCCACCCACTGGAGTGAAGGCTCTGAGCCCCACGTCAGGCTTCCCAACCTGGGGGTCCGGCAATGGGAAGAGGAATTCCTAGAGAATAAGACTTTGAAGCCTAGTGGGATATGATTGCAGGACTTTGACAGGACTGGGGAAAACAGAAACTCCACTCTTGGAGGGCACACACAAAGTAGTGTGCGCGTCGGGACCCAGGGGAAGGAGCAGTGACCCCAGGGGAGACTGAATCAGACCAACCTGGTAGTGTTGGAGGGTCTCCTGCAGAGGCGGGGGGTGGCTGTGGCTCACTGTGGGGACAAGGACACTGGCAGCAGAAGTTCTGGGAAGTACTCCTTGGCGTGAGCCCTCCCAGAGTCTGTCATTAGCCCCACCAAAGAGCCCAGGTAGGCTCCAGTGTTGGGCTGCCTCAGGCCAAACAACCAACAGAGGGGGAACCCAGCCCCACCCATCAACAGTCAAGCGGATTAAAGTTTTACTGAGCTCTGCCCACCAGAGCAACAGTCAGCTCTACCACCACCAGTCCCTCCCATCAGGAAACTTACACAAGCCTCTTAGATAGCCTCATCCACCAGGGAGCAGACAGCAGAAGCAAGAAGAACTACAATCCTGGGGCCTGTGGAACAAAAACCACATTCACAGAAAGATAGACAAGATGAAAAGGCAGCGGGCTATGTACCAGATGAAGGAACAAGATAAAACCCCAGAAAAGCAACTAAATGAAGTGGAGATAGGCAACCTTCCAGAAAAAGAATTCAGAATAATGATAGTGAAGATGATCCAGGACCTCAGAAAAAGAATGGAGGCAAAGATGGAGAAGATGCAAGAAATGTTTAACAAAGACCTAGAAGAATTAAAGAACAAACAAACAGAGATGAACAATACAATAACTGAAATGAAAAATACACAAGAGGAATCAATAGCAGAATAACTGAGGCAGAAGAACGGATAAGTGACCTGGAAGACAGAATGGTGGAATTCACTGCTGCGGAACAGAATAAAGAAAAAAGAATGAAAAGAAATGAAGACAGCCTAAGAGACCTCTGGGACAACATTAAATGCAACAACATTCGCATTATAGGGGTCCCAGAAGGGGAAGAGAGAGAGAAAGGACCAGAGAAAATATTTGAAGAGATTATAGTCGAAAACTTCCCTAACATGGGAAAGGAAATAGCCACCCAAGTCCAGGAAGCACAGTGAGTCCCATACAGGATAAACCCAAGGAGAAACACGCCAAGACACACAGTAATCAAATTGACAAAAATTAAAGACAAAGACAAATTATTGAAAGCAGCAAGGGAAAAATGGCAAATAACATACAAGGGAACTCCCATAAGGTTAACAGCTGATTTCTCAGCAGAAACTCTACAAGCCAGAAGGGAGTGGCATGATATACTTAAAGTGATGAAAAGGAAGAACCTACAACCAAGATTACTCTACCCGGCAAGGATCTCATTCAGCTTTGATGGAGAAATCAAAAGCTTTACAGACAAGCAAAAGCTAAGACAATTCAGCACCACCAAACCAGCTCTACAACAAATGCTAAAGGAACTTCTCTAAGTGGGAAACACAAGAGAAGAAAAGGACCTACAAAAACAAACCCAAAACAATTCAGAAAATGGTCATAGGAACATACATATCGATAATTACCTTAAACGTGAATGGATTAAATGCTCCAACCAAAAGACACAGGCTTGCTGAATGGATACAAAAACAAGACCCATATATATGCTGTCTACAAGAGACCCACTTCAGACCTAGGGACACATACAGACTGAAAGTGAGGGGATGGAAAAAGATATTCCATGCCAATGGAAATCAAAATAAAGCTGGAGTAGCAATACTCGTATCAGATAAAATAGACTTTAAAATAAAGAATGTTACAAGAGACAAGGAAAGACACTACATAATGATCAAGGGATCAATCCAAGAAGAAGATATAACAATTATAAATATATATGCACCCAACATAGGAGCACCTCAATACATAAGGCAACTGCTAACAGCTATAAAAGAGGAAATCGACAGTAACGCAATAATAGTGGGGGACTTTTAACACCTCACTTACACCACTGGACAGATCATCCAAAATGATAATTAATAAGGAAACACAAGCTTTAAATGACACAATAGACCAGATAGATTTAATTGATATTTATAGGACATTCCATCCAAAAACAGCAGATTACACTTTCTTCTCAAGTGTGCATGGAACATTCTCCAGAATAGATCACATCTTGGGTCACAAATCAAGCCTCAGTAAATTTAAGAAAATTGAAATCATATCAAGCATCTTTTCTGACCACAACGCTATGGGATTAGAAATGAATTACAGGGGAAAAAATGTAAAAAACCCAAACACATGGAAGCTAAACAATACGTTACTAAATAACCAAGAGGTCACTGAAGAAATCAAAGAGGAAATCAAAAAATACCTAGAGACAAATGACAATGAAAACACGACGATCCAAAACCTATGGGATGCAGCAAAAGCAGTTCTAAGAGGGAAGTTTAGAGCTATACAAGCCTACCTCAAGAAACAAGAAAAATCTCAAATAAACAATCTAACCTTACACCTAAAGGAACTAGAGAAAGAAGAACAAACAAAACCCAAAGTTAGCAGAAGGAAAGAAATCATAAAGATCAGAGCAGAAACAAATGAAATAGAAACAAAGAAAACAATAGCAAAGATCAATAAAACTAAAAGCTGGTTGTTTGAGAAGATAAACAAAATTGATAAACCATTAGCCAGACTCATCAAGAAAAAGAGAGAGAGGACTCAAATCAATAAAATTAGAAATGAAAAAGGAGAAATTACAACAGACACCACATAAATACAAAGCATCCTAAGAGACTACTACAAGCAACTCTATGCCAACAAAATGGACAATCTGGAAGAAATGGACAAATTCTTAGAAAGGTATAGCCTTCCAAGACTGAACCAGGAAGAAACAGAAAATATGAACAGACCAATCACAAGTAATGAAATTGAAACTGTGATTAAAAATCTTCCAACAAACAAAAGTCCAGGACCAGATGGCTTCACAGGTGAATTCTATCAAACATTTAGAGAAGAGCTAACACCTATCCTTCTCAAACTCTTCCAAAAAATTGCAGAGGAAGGAACACTCCCAAACTCATTCTAAGAGGCCACCGTCACCCTGATACCAAAACCAGACAAAGACACTACAATAAAAGAAAATTACAGACCAATATCACTGATGAATATAGATGCAAAAATCCTCAACAAAATACTAGCAAACAGAATCCAACAAAACATTAAAAGGATCATACACCGTGATCAAGTGGGATTTATCCCAGGGATGCAAGGATTCGTCAATATACGCAAATCAATCAATGTGATACACCATATTAACAAATTGAAGAATAAAAACCATATGATCATCTCAATAGATGCAGAAAAGCTTTTGACAAAATTTAACACCCATTTATGATAAAAACTCTCCAGAAAGTGGGCATAGAGGGAACCTACCTCAACATAATAAAGGCCATATATGACAAACCCACAGCAAACATCATTCTCAATGGTGAAATACTGGAAGCATTTCCCCTAAGATCAGGAACAAGACAAGGATGTCCACTCTCACCACTATTACTCAACATAGTTTTGGAAGTCCTAGCCATGGCAATCAGAGAAGAAAAAGAAATAAAAGGAATACAAATTGGAAAAGAAGAAGTAAAACTGTCACTGTTTGCAGACGACATGATACTATACATAGAGAATCCTAAAAATGCCACCAGAAAGCTACTAGAGCTAATCAATGGATTTGGTAAAGTTGCAGGATACAAAATTAATGCACAGAAATCTCTTGCATTCCTATACACTAATGATGAAAAATCTGAAAGAGAAATTAAGGAAACACTCCCATTTACCACTGCAACAAAAAGAATAAAATACCTAGGAATAAACCTACCTAGGGAGATAAAAGACCTGTATGCAGAAAACTATAAGACACTGATGAAAGAAATTAAAGATGATACCAACAGATGGAGAGATACACCATGTTCTTGGATTGGAAGAATCAATATTGTGAAAATGACTATACTACCCAAAGCAATCTACAGATTCAATGCAATCCCTATCAAATTTCCAAGGGCATTTTTTACGGAACTAGAACAAAAAGTCTTAAAATTTGTATGGAGACACAAAAGACCCCGAATAGCCAAAGCAGTCTTGAGGGAAAAAACGGAGCTGGAGGAATCAGACTCCCTGACTTCAGACTATACTACAAAGCTACAGCAATCAAGACACTATGGTACTGGCACAAAAACAGAAACATAGATCAATGGAACAAGATAGAAAGCCCAGAGATAAACCCACGCACCTATGGTCAACTAATCTATGACAAAGGAGGCAAGGATATACAATGGAGAAAAGACAGTCTCTTCAATAAGTGGTGCTGGGAAAACTGGACAGCTACATGTAGAAGAATGAAATTAGAACACTCCCTAACACCATACACAAAAATAAACTCAAAATGGATTAAAGACCTAAATGTAAGACTGGACACTATAAAACTCTTAGAGGAAAACATAGGAAGAACACTCTTTGACATAAATCACAGCAAGATCTTTTTTGATCCACCTCCTAGAGTAATGGAAATAAAAACAAAAATAAACAAATGGGACCTAATGAAACTTAAAAGCTTTTGCACAGCAAAGGAAACCATAAACAAGATGAAAAGAGAACCCTCAGAATGGGAGAAAATATTTGCAAATGAATCAACGGACAAAGGATTAATCTGCAAAATATATAAACAGCTCATGCAGCTCAATATTAAAGAAAGAAACAACCCAATCCAAGAATGGGCAGAAGACCTAAGTAGACATTTCTCCAAAGAAGATATACAGATGGCCAAGAGGCACATGAAAAGCTGCTCAACATCACTAATTATTAGAGAAATGCAAATCAAACCTACAATGAGGTATCACCTCACACCAGTTAGAACGAGCATCATCAGAAAATCTACAAACAACAAATGCTGGAGAGGGTGTGGAGAAAAGGGAACCCTCTTGCACTGTTGGTGGGAATGTAAATTGATACAGCCACTATGGAGAAGAGGTTGGAGGTTCTTTAAAACACTAAAAATAGAACTACCATATGACCCAGCAATCCCACTACTGGGCATAGACCCAGAGAAAACCATAATTCAAAAAGACACATGCACCCCAATGTTCATTGCAGCACTATTTACAATAGCCAGGTCATGGAAGCAACCTAAATGCCCATCGACATACGAATGGATAAAGAAGTTGTGGTACATATATTCAATGGAATATTACTCAGCCATAAAAAGGAACGAAATTGAGTCATTTGTTGAGACGTGGATGGATCTAGAGACTGTCATACAGAGTGAAGTAAGTCAGAAAGAGAAAAACAAATATCGTATATTAACGCATGTATGTGGAACCTAGAAAAATGGTACAGATGAACCGGTTTGCAGGGCAGAAGTTGAGACACAGATGTAGAGAACAAACATATGGACACCAAGGGGGGAAAATCACGGTGGGGTGGGGATGGTGGTGTGCTGAATTGGGCAATTGGGATTGACATGTATAGACTGATGTGTATAAAATTCATGACTAATAAGAACCTGCTGTATAAAAAAGTAAAATTCAAAAAATAAAAAATATTTTAAAAAATGCAAGGAGACAAATATCAGCACTCTAGACTCTATTAATGATGGTGGAATTGGTCATATAAATGAAATCTCAAGTTATGAGTTTTCAGATGAAGGTATCGTAGGTGAATTTTTCTCAAACTCAAGAGTTAATAAGTGACCTATATATTCCTAAGGACACAAAAGCAATGTTGTATTTTCATCCAGTTAGTAATTTGACAGGAAGCATGTCATCATGCAATATTTTGTGAGAAGAACTTGGACCATCTTGTTTTGCCAAAATGATGTTTGATGATATTCTTTAATCTTTTTTATTGTTTGTGCACCAGTGTTTGAGTTGAAGAGGTTTGCTATGTTTTAATTCCTGTGAACATTCCTAATAAGGTTTTCTTCTTACTAAAAAAAAACAAAAACAAAAACAAAAACAAATGTTCCCTGATTAGATATCCTATAGACAGACCTCACTGCCATTCTCTTACCCATAGCTGCTGGATAAATGAGTTACCAAGCCACTTCAGAGCTTAGTAAATGATAAGAACCTAGTAACAGTAATAAAGTAGAAAGCAAAAGGACCCCAGTTACCGCATTGGACAAACAAATACCACACCTGTTTATGATACACATTGTTCAAATAAACACAAATCTAAAGACATGAGGAGCTTGTGAAATAAGTTCTATATGACAAAAATATAAGAAAATCAAAGGAAACAAACATTTGAAAAATACAAAAATAAAAAGTAATCCATATATGTTATGTTATCTCAACTAATTTCATAAAAATATGGATTTTTTAATAAGATTAGACAACGAAATGGTGAGACAATAGAGTTACCCAGAAAGGAGACTGAATAAGATGCAGATGCAAGGATTAGGTAACTAGTTCATAAGGAAAGTGATGAAAATATAACTCTAATGATAAAAGGTAAATCATGTGTAAGAATCAGGAAAGGGCAAAATCATAATTCCAAAATAATGGAAATAACAATGTGGAGGACAAATCTGAGATTGTCTCCAAAAATTAACATGGAAAGAATGAGAAGATATAAATAAAGAAAAAATGATAAATGTACATGAAAAAAAATGAAAATCCAGTATGCATAAAATGTTTGATCAAGTAAAGCGGTCAGAACAATGAAGACAAATACTACAAATATATGATAGTAAATCCAATTCTGAATGTGAATAATGATACAAAACTACAGGTCTAAAGCCAGGGATCAGGGGTCCCAGACAATGTTATTGAAAGGGAAATATCTCTAGATATAGGCTTGTAATGTATAGTTTTTTACCAACATGATGAAAATATCTACAACCATCCAGGCAGAAAGAGAGAAAAAACAATCGTTTCACACCAAACAGGATGGCTGTCATCAAAAAGACAAGAGATAACAAATACTGGCAAGGATTTTTGGAGAACAGCAATAAACCCTTGTGCACTGTTGGTGGGAATGTAAATTGGTATAGCCACTACAGAAAATAGTATGGAGGTTCCTCAAAAAATTAAAAATAGAACTACCATTTGATCTGGCAATACCACTTCTGGGTATATATCCCAAAGAAATGAAATCTGGATCTCAAAGAGATATCTCCAATGTTCACTGCAGCATTATTTACAATAGCCAAAACATGGAAACAACCTAAATGCCTGTCAACATATGAATGGATAAAGAAAATATGGTATATACACACAGTGGAATATTATTCAACTGTAAAAAAGAAGGAAATCTTGTCATTTGCAACAACATGGATGAACCTGGATGACAATATGCTAAGTGAAATAAGCCAGACACAAAAGGACAAATACTGCATAAACTTTCATGTGTGGAATCTAAAGTAGACTCATTGAAGCCAAGAATATAATGGTGGTTGCCAGGAGCAGGGTGGAGGAGGAAATGGGAAATATTGGTCAAAGGATACAGAGTGTCAGTTATGCAAGATGAATAAGTTCTGGAGATCTAATATACCACCTGGTGACTGTAGTTAACAGTACTGTATTGTATAGTTCAAATTTGCTAAGAGGGTAGATCTTAAGTGTTCTAACCACCCACTCACACAAAAATAGAGAAAGAAAATGTTAACTATATGAGGTGATGGATATGTTAATTAGCTGATTTAAGAATGTATATATGTTTCAAAACCTCATGTTTCACAGACTCACAGACATAGAAATCAGCCTTGTGGTTGCAAAAGGGGGAGGAGGGAGAGAATTGGACTGGGAATTGGGGTTGGTAGATGCAAACTATTACACTTACAATGGATAAACAGCAAGGTCCTGCTGTATAGCACAGGGAACTATATCCAATCTCCTGGGATAAGCCATCATGGAAAAGAATATTTTAAAAATGAATGTAAAAAAATAGATAAACATTATTTCAGGCATCTTTCTTTACAACTATAAGAATAGATGTGTAGAAAAATAATGTGGTTTTATCAAAGTGGGATCATACAAATGCTATTTTAACCAAAGTTGTTCATTTTAATGTTACTTGAATTTCATAGAAGAAAAAAACTAAAACAAAACTAGAGGAATTACTGCACTTCAAATAAATGTATCTTTGTCATGAGAAATATTGTTGCATAAAAGATCTCTTTAAGGTTCAAACAAGAGATAAAATACATAAATAAATTAAATAAATAAATAAAACATTATGAAATGCAAAATAAACCATCATGTTTTACACCTTAAGTATACAATTTCTACTTGTCAATTATTCCTCAATAAAACTGAACAAATTTTTAAATAACCTTAGGAAGGAAAAACCTTACTGATCTGTCTTCTCCTGTTTTAAATTAAAGGGAAGAAATAAAAGAAACAGTATGTACAGTTTGGGATGAAAAAGAATCCTATCCCTGCAAGAGATTTTGTTCATATATGAAGTGTCACATGTGCAGGGATTTAGAAAAGAGATCACCCAAACCTAAAGGAGTGTCTGGAGATGAATCAAAGAAACTCGAGAACAAGGGAGACATGGACTGGCAGGAATGATTAAAACCATTTAGTAAAAATTTAATTTTAAATAATTGTTATAAATGTTATCACAAAGAGAAATCAGAAGCATTTTAAGTCTTAAATTAGTAAGAAAAACAGAAACCAAAATAATGTTTAAAAATTAAGATAAAATGCTGAGTCTGAAATTCCAGATTGTACAAACAACATCTAGATTTCTTCTCATATATGGACATGGAAAATGTCAGAAGGTCCAGTTTAACACTTAGCATTGTCAAATAAAGAAATATTAACTCGCAGGACCTTCAAAATGGCGGAGGAGTAAGACGTGGAGATCACCTACCTCCCCACAAATGCATCAAAAATACATCTACATGTGGAACAACTCCTACAGAACACCTGCTGAATGCTGGCAGAAGACCTCAGACTTCCCAAAAGGCAAGAAACTCCCTATGTTCCTGGGTAGGGCAAAAGAAAAAAGGAAAAACAGAGACAAAAAATAGGGATGGGACCTGCAAGTCTGGGAGGGAGCTGTGAAGGAGGAAAAGTTTCCACACACTAGGAAGCCCCTTCACTGGTGGAAATAGGGGGTGGGCAAGGGGGAAGCTTCGGAGCCACGGAGGAGAGCGCAGTAACAGGGGTGCAGAGGGCAAAGCGGAGAGATTCCCACACAGAGGATCGGTGCCGACCAGCACTAACCAGCCTGAGAGGATTTTCTGCTCACCCACCGGGGTGGATGGGAGCTGGGAGCTGAGGCTCGGGCTTCGGAGGTCAGATCCCAGGGAGAGGACTGGGGTTGGCTGCGTGAACACAGCCTGAAGGGGGCTAGTGCGCCACAGTTAGCCAGGAAGGAGTCCGGGAAAGAGTCTGGAACTGCCTAAGAGTCAAGAGACCATTTTTCAGGGTGTGTCAGGAGAGGGGATTCAGAGCACCGCCTAAATGAACTTCAGAGACAAGCATGAGCTGCAGCTATCAGCGCAGACACAAGAGACAGGCATGAAATGGTAAGGCTGCTACTGCAGCCACCAAGAAGCCTGTGTGCAAGCACAGGTCACTATCCACACCTCCCCTCCTGGGAGCCTGTGTAGCCTGCCACTGCCAGTGTCCCCTGATCTGATCCAGGGACAACTTCCCTGGGAGAACACACAGCACGCCTCAGGCTGTTGCAACGTCATGCTGGCCTCTGCTGCTGCAGGCTCGCCCCACATTCCGTACCCTGCCCTCCCCCCAGCCTGAGTGAGCCAGAGCCCCTAATCAGCCGCTACTTTAACCCTCTCCTGTCTGCGTGAAGAACAGATGCCAGAGGGAGACCTATATGCAGAGGTGGGGCCAAATCCAAAGCTGAACCCCAGGAGCTGTGCGAACAAAGAAGAGAAAGGGAAATCTCTCCCAGCAGCCTCAGGAGCAGCGGATTAAATCTCCACAATCAACTTGATGTACCCTGCATCTGTGGAATACCTGACTAGACAACGAATCATCCCAAAATTGAGGAGGTGGACTTTAGGAGCAACTGTAGACTTGGGGTTTGCTGTCTGCAACTGACTAGTTTCACGTTTTTATGTTTATCTTAGTATAGTTTTTATTGCTTGTTATCACTGGTGGATTTGTTTACTGGTTTGGTTGCTCTCTTCTTTTTTTCATTACTTTTTAAATTTTTTTATTTTAATAATATTTTTTAATAACTTTATTTTATTTTATTTTTTCTATCTTTCTTTTTTTTCTCCTTTTCTTCTGAGCCATGTGGTTGACAGGGTCTTGGTGCTCCGGCTGGGTGTCAGGCCTGAGACTCTGAGGTGGGAGAGCTGAGTTCAGGATATTGGTCCACCAGAGACCTCCTGGTTCCACGTAATATCAAACGGCAAAAGCTCTCCCAGAGATCTCCATCTCAATGCTAAGACCCAGCTCCACTCAACGACCAGCAAGCTACAGTGCTGGACACCCTATGCCAAACAACTAGCAACACAGGAACACAACCCCACCCATTAGCAGAGAGTCTGCATAAAATCATACTAAGTTCACAGACACCCCAAAACGCACCACCGGACATGGTCCTGCCCACCAGAAACACAATATCCAGCCTCATCCACCAGAACACAGGCACTAGTCGCCTCCACCAGGAAGCCTACACAACCCACTGAACAAACCTTACCCACTGGGGTCAGACGCAAAAACAACGGAAACTACGAACCTGCAGCCTGTGAAAAGGAGACCCCAAACACAGTAAGTTAAGCAAAATGAGAAGGCAGAGAAATACACAGCAGATGAAGGAGCAAAGAAAAAAAGCCACCAGACCAAACAAATGAAGAGGAAATAGGCAGTCTACCTGAAAAAGAATTCAGAGTGATGATAATAAAGATGATCCAAAATCTTGGAAATAGAATGGAGAAAATACAAAAAATGTTTAACATGGACCTAGAAGAACTAAAGAGCAAACAAACAATGATGAACAACACAATAAATGAAATTTAAAATTCCCTAGAAGGAATCAATAGCAGAATAACTGAGGCAGAAGAACAGATAAGTGACCTGGAAGATAAAATAGTAGAAATAACTGCAGCAGAGCAGAATAAAGAAAAAAGAATTAAAAGAATTGAGGACAGTGTCAGAGACCTCTGGGACAACATTCAAGGCACCAACATTCAAATTATAAGGGTCCCAGAAGAAGAAGGGAAAAAGAAAGAGTCTGAGAAAATATTTGAAGAGATTATAGTTGAAAACTTCCCTAACATGAGAAAGGAAATAGTCAATCAAGTCCAAGAAGCACAGAGAGTCCCACACAGGATAAATCCAAGGAGAAACATGCCAAGACACATATTAATCAAACTATCAAAAATTAAATACAAAAAAAAATATTAAAAGCAGCAAGGGAAAAGCAACAAATAATATACAAGGGAATCCCCATAAGGTTAACAGCTGATCTTTCAGCAGAAACTCTGCAAGCCAGAAGGGAGTGGCAGGACATATTTAAAGGGATGAAAGGGAAAAAACTACAACCAAGATCACTCTACCCAGCAAGGATCTCACTCAGATTCCATGGAGAAATTAAAACGTTTACAAACAAGCAAAAGCTAAGAGAATTCAGCACCACCAAACCAGCTTTACAACAAATGCTAAAGGAACTTCTCTAGGCAGGAAACACAAGAGAAGGGAAAGACCTACAATAACAAACCCAAAACAATTAAGAAAATGGTAAGAGGAACATACATATAGATAATAACCTTAAATGTAAATGGATTAAATGCTCCAACCAAAAGACATCAAGTGGCTGAATCGATACAAAAACAAGACCCGTACATATGCTGTCTACAAGAGACACACTTCAGACCTAGGGACACATACAGACTGAAAGTGAGGCTCCATGCAAACAGATATCAAAAAAGCTGGAGTAGCAATTCTCATATCCGACAAAATAGATTTTAAAATAAAGACTATTACAAAAGACAAACAAGGACACTACATAATGATCAAGGAATCAATCCAAGAAGAAGATAAAACAATTGTAAATATTTATGCACCCAACATAGGAGCACCTCAATACATAAGGCAAATGCTAACAGCCATAAAAGGGGAAATCGACAGTGACACAATCATAGTAGGGGGCTTTAACATCCCACTTTCACCAACGGACAGATCATCCAAAATGAAAATAAATAAGGAAACAGAAGCTTTAAAGGACACATTAAACAAGATGGATTTAATTGATATTTATAGGACATTCCATCCAAAAACAACAGAATACACTTTCTTCTCAAGTGCTCATGGAACATTCTCCAAGATAGATCATATCTTGTGACACAAATCAAGCCTTGGCAAATTTAAGAAAATTGAAATCATATCAAGTATCTTTTCCGACCACAACACTATGAGACTAGATATCTATGAGACTAATATCATTACAGGAAAAAATCTGTAAAAAATACAAACACATGGAGGCTAAACAATACACTACTAAATAACCAAGAGATCACTGAAGAAATCAAAGAGGAAATAAAAAAAAATCTAGAAACAAATGACAATGAAAACACGATCACCCAAAAACTATGGGATGCAGCAAAAGCAGTTCTAAGAGGGAAGTTTATAGCAATACAATCCTACCTCAAGAAAAATGAAACATCTCAAATAAACAACCTAACCTTACACCTAAAGCAATTAGAGAAAGAAGAACAAAAATCCCCAAAGTTAGCAGAAGGAAAGAAATCATAAAGATCAGATCAGAAATAAATGAAAAAGAAATGAAGAAAACAATAGCAAAGATCAATAAAACTAAAAGCTGATTCTTTGAGAAGATAAACATAATTGATAAACCATTAGCCAGACTCATCAGTAAGAAGAAGGAGAAGACTCAAATCAACAGAATTAGAAAAGAAAAAAGAGAAGTAACAACTGACACTGCAGAAATACAAAGGATCATGAGAGATTACTACAAGCAGCTATAGGCCAATAAAATGGACAACTTGGAAGAAATAGACAAACTCTTAGAAGAGCACAACCTTCCAAGACTGAACCAGGAAGAAATAGAAAATATAAACAGACCAATCACAAGCACTGAAATTGAAACTGTGATTAAAAATCTTCCAACACACAAAAGCCCAGGACCAGATGGCTTCACGGGTGAATTCTATCAAACATTTAAGGAAGCGCTAACACCTATCCTTCTCAAACTTTTCCAAAATATATCAGAGGGAGGAACACTCCCAAACTCATTCTACAAGGCCACCATCACCCTGATAGCAAAACCAGACAAAGATCTCACAAAAAAAGAAAACTACAGGCCAATATCACTGATGAACATAGATGCAAAAATCCTCAACAAAATACTAGCAAAAAGAATCCAACAGCACGTTAAAAGGATCATACACCATGTTCAAGTGACGTTTATCCCAGGAATGCAAGGATTCTGCAATATACGCAAATCAGTCAATGTGATACACCATATTAACAAACTGAAGGAGGAAAACCATAGGATTATCTCAATAGATGCAGAAAAAGCTTTCTATAAAATTCAACACCCATTTATGATAAAAACCCTCCAGAAAGTAGGCATAGAGGGAACTTACCTCAACATAGTAAAGGCTGTATATGACAAACCCACAGCCAACATTGTTCTCAATGGTGAAAAATTGAAGCCATTTCCACTAAGATCAGGAACAAGACAAGGGTGCCCACTCTCACCACTATTATTCAACATAGTTTTCAAAGTTTTAGCCACAGCAATCAGAGAAGGAAAAGAAATAAGAGGAATCCAAATCAGAAAAGAAGAAGTAAAACTGTCACTGTTTGCAGATGATGTGATACTATACATAGAGAATCCCAAAGATGCTACCAGAAAACTACTAGAGCTAATCAGTGAATCTGGTAAAGTAGCAGGATACAAAATGAATGCACAGAAATCTCTTGCATTCCTATACACTAATGATGAAAGATCTGAAAGAGAAATTAAGGAAACACTCCCATTTACCACTGCAACAAAATAAATAAAATACCTAGGAATAAATCTACCCAAGGAGACAAAAGACCTGTATGCAGAAAACTATAAGACACTGATGAAAGAAATTAAAGATGATACAAACAGATGGAGAGATATACCATGTTCTTGGATTGGAAGAATCAACATTGTGAAAATGAGTATACTACCCAAAGCAATCTACAGATTCAATGCAATCCCTATCAAACTACCAATGGCATTTTTCACAGAACTAGAACAAAAAATTTCACAATTCGTTTGGAAACACAAAAGACCCCGAATAGCCAAAGCAATCTTGAGAAAGAAAAACGGAGCTGAAGGAATCAAGCTCCCTGACTTCAGGCTATATTACTATGCTACAGTAATCAAGACAGCATGGTACTGGCACAAAAACAGAAATATATATCAATGGAACAGGATACAAAGCCCAGAGATAAACCCACGCACATATGGTCACCTTATCTTTGATAAAGGAGGCAAGAATATACAATGGAGAAAAGACAGCCTCTTCAATAATTGGTGCTGTGAAAACTGGACAGCTACATATAAAAGAATGAAATTAGAACACTCCCTAACAGCATACACAAAAATAAACTCAAAATGGATTAAAGACCTAAATGTAAGGCCAGACAGTATAAAACTCTAGAGGAAAACATAGGCAGAACACCCTATGACACAAATCACAGCAAGATCCTTTTTGACCCTCCTCCTAGAGAAATGGAAATAAAAACAAAAATAAACAAATGGGACGTAATGAAACTTAAAAGCTTTTGCACAGCAAAGGAAACCATAAACAAGACCAAAAGACAACCCTCAGAATGGGAGAAAATATTTGCAAATGAAGCAACTGACAAAGGATTAATCTCCAAAATATACAAGCAGCTCATGCAGCTCAATATCAAAAAAACAAACAACCCAATCCAAAAACGGGCAGAAGACCTAAATAGACATTTCTCCAAAGAAGATATACAGATTGCCAACAAACACATGAAAGAATGCTCAACATCACTAATCATTAGAGAAATGCAAATCAGAACTACAATGAGGTATCACCTTACACCAGTCAAAATGGCCTTCCTCAAAAAATCTACAAACAATAAATGCTGGAGAGGGTGTGGAGAAAAGGGAACCCTCTTGCACTGTTGGTGGGAATGTAGATTGATACAGCCACTATGGAGAACAGTATGGAGGTTTCTTAAAAAACTAAAAATAGAATTACCACATGACCCAGCAATCCCACTACTTGGCATATACCCTGAGAAAACCATAATTCAAAAAGAGTCATGTACCACAATGTTCATTGCAGCTCTATTTACAATAGCCAGGACATGGAAGCAACCTAAGTGTCCATCAACAGATGAATGGATAAAGAAGATGTGGCACATATATACAATGGAATATTACTCAGCCATAAAAAGAAACGAAATTGAGTTATTTGTAGTGGGGTGGATGTCCTAGAGTCTGTCATACAGAGTGAAGTAAGTCAGAAAGAGAAAAACAAATACCGTATGCTAACACATATATATGGAATCTAACAAAAAAAAAAAAAATCGTTCTGAAGAACCTAGGGGCAGGACATGAATAAAGACGCAGACATAAGGAATGTACTTGAGGACTTGGGGAGGGGGAAGGGTAAGCTGGGACGAAGTGAGAGAGTGGCATTGATATATATACACTACCAAATGTAAAATAGATAGCTAGTGAGAAGCAGCTGCAAAGCACAGGGAGATCAGCTTGGTTCTTTTTGACCACCTAGAGGGGGGGTATAGGGAGAGTGGGAGGGAGATGCAAGAGGGAGATGATATGGGGATATATGTATACGTATAGCTGATGCACTTTGTTATACAGCAGAAACTAACACAACGTTGTAAAGCAAATATAGTACAATAAAGATGTTAAAAGAAAAGAAAGAAATATTAACTCAAAAGTAGTTGACATTTATATACAACTGGTATATAATATGCTGGTACAGTATATTTTTCTTAACTGAAGAATTACTTAAATTGAAAAAATAAATCTTAATTTCTGTGGATTTTCACATATACTCACGTATGTAACCACCACCCACATCAAATTAGAGGACATCTTCAGCATCCCAAGAAGTTTCTCCTGTCCACCTGACTAGTCAGTAGCGTCCCCCTACAATGATAAATACTGTTCTAATCTCTGTCACAACAGATTGTCTTTTTAACTTCACATGAATGGAATCATACAGTGTGTGCTCTTTTGTGCCTGACTTCTTTCTCTCAATATTATGTCTTTGAAATTAATCCATCTTGTTGCACCTATTGGTAGTTTGCTCTTTTTCATTGCTGTAAAGTGTTCCACTGCATAAATATATCACAATTTGTTTACCGATTCAACTTTTGATGTACATTTAGGTTGTTTTCAGCTTTCAACTATTATGAATAAAACTTCTGTGATCACTGTCATGCATGCCTTGTACATGCATGAACAATTATTTCTGTTGGGTATATATCCAGGAATAAAATAAGCTGCTTAAGTTGCTGCATAGCTTAAGTAAATAATTTTAGGTATTTCCCCCAAAACAGCTGTGCAAATTTACAGCATCACTAGCAATGTAAGTGTTCTAAAATTCCACATCCTTGATAATACTTGATAAGGTCAAACATTTCAGTCATCCTATCACCAACAGAAAATTTTTAAACAGTCTTGCCTTCTAAGTGACAGAGAAAAAAAAAGCATGTAGAGCAACTCAGTCCAGAAAAATAACAAAAAGGGGAAATAAACAAAAATACCATAAAGTAAAATAATAATAGTAAAATACCAAACATAGCATGTCTTTCAATTATTATAATACCTTAAGCCCTTTGTTAAATATACCAGACACTCCTGTTTTGGAATGCCTCTACAGAACATGTATTGATGGCTCATCTCTTTTTTATAGTTAACTACCAAGTATGCATGAATTTATTGTCTAGACCTACAAGAAACATATTTTTAATTGCCACACTAGTAAGTAAGTAAATAAACAAACAAACCAAAAACCAGCAAGTGGAGGTTCTCTGAAAGTGGACTTCAGAGTATAGCATGAATACACAACCACAGGAGTGGTTAGGGAGACCAAACCCTGCTGCTGAATTCACACAGCCAAAGTGGAACAGGTACTGCAATGAAACCAAGCAGTAGGCATTGAGAATTCCAGAGCTCTTGATTTCTGGTTGTTCTTTCTGCTCAGTGTCATCAGTTGTAGCAACTGATTAATGTGAAAGAAGATCACTTACTTTCTCCTCAGTTAGTAAATTGTTAAGTTATAAACTCAAGCCCTCTAACATTTGTGTAGGTATAGCTAAGATAATTTTAAAATGTAATAGAAAAACTAGTTAGCTGAATGCTGAGGGTGTGAATAGGTGATTACAATTCCAAATCCAAATTTAATTGCAACCAGTATTTTCCAGGTTCCCATCCATTACTACGAATATTTGAAAATTTATATCTGGTAATGTAAATAGTATTTCTGTATATCATTTCCATTTCACAGTTAAATAATTTTGAACTTAGATTTTAAAACAGAGCAAAGTCATCCTAATCTATACAACTTAGATAATATTCCCTGCCAAAACACAGTATTTGTTTTTGCTTTTCTTAACCCTAAAAATATGTTTAAATATTTGTGCTTCCTATTCAGATTTTTTTTTTTAAAGAGGTCATGTAACCAGCGATATGGCCATATGATTAAGTGTATTTTTACAATGCTGGAGAATGTTCAGAAAAATTTCATCTGCTTAGTTACTTCCCCTAATGCACTTAATACCAGTGATTACATGCTTGTTGCCTTTTTCTATAAAAAGTAACTTCTGAAACAGGAAAACATTTACCATTGCATAAATATGTAAGTCGTGTTCAATGTCAAAATCATCATTACCTTGGATAATGCCATGAGCCCTTGCTTCCTATTGTGGCATCTTATAAATATCTCAGCTAATTTTTAACGTATTCCTTCTGTATCTACAATACATTACCTTTATTTAATCTTCAGCAGTAATATCTAATACACACACAGTGAAACAATGTGATTTCCTTTTGTCACTGACAGTAACAGATAGTTCTTGATAATTATGATCCATGTGTAGCTCCTTCTTTCATTAGAGGAGAAGAGCATACAATGCCAGATCAACTGCTAGAGCAGTTCTATGTCATCAATCTCAAACCACTTGCCAATGTCGTGAATGCGCATATCTCCACAGAGTAATATATCTGTGTCATATCATTGTTATATATCCTGAATTGTTTAGAAAAGCAAACTAGAAAGGAAAAAAACAAATATGAGTATTTCTCTGCTCTATATGAAATGTGAGATAAATGGCCATTTACTGAGTCTGTATTTTCCTGTGTGTGTGTGTATTCATGTGCGTACAGGCACATGTTACGGATGGGAGGGGAGGTATGTTCACTAGTCTGTACATTTAATGTGTTTATTCTATGCTATAATACTCCATCCATAACTTAACCACCAAAAAGTGTATAGGGATAAAAAGAACAGAAAGGGGAATTTGATTTTCTCTTTCCCTTAGTCAGTGTTAAAAGGCCCACTTTCCCTGAAAATTAGCAAATGATCACAGCTACATTTTTTAAGATACAGAGTCAAGTTGATATAATATAGGCAGAACACTGAGGGATATCAAGATGAGGTCATACCCTGGATGAAGATTATGGCCGCTACTAAATAGCATGGATATATAGTTATGTGTTTGCTTAGTAGGATCTACGAATGAGAACTGGTAGGGCAAGTTCCAAAATTATATAAATAGATAATATTTTATAATACAGAACGTTTTATTTAGCTCATTATTGACGTCTTGGTATAAAGGCAGAGTATGATTGCTGTAGATCCTTGATGTTAGCAATCAAGATCTTAAGTTAATGCTGATCTTAAAACCATATAATTTTAGAGAGAAAATCTGAAGGAAGCCTCTCCTAAGGGCCCAGGCAGAATCCAAGACCTTATTTATTTCTGTTCCCCAGCACATATTATACATGGTGCTTCTAATACCTCCCGGACCTTGCACTTTAAATAGTTAACTTCTTCTAATGCCAAACTGTAATTTATTTGCATTCTTAACCTTGAAGTCTCAAATAATCCCCAAATGTAGTGGATGTTCAATAAACATATGTTGAATGATTGAATGTGCTGAGAAATTACAGACATGTGACAGACAATAAGGAAGACAATAATTTAGGCTAAATGTTTTGCTCCCAGATTTAACTTGAACTCCACTCAATAGTAATAGTTTCATGATAGGAGAAAGCTGAATTATGAAGAAGGACTAACCATCTCCCCACAATTATGATATAAATCATAAGAGCAGTGGCTCTGGAATCAGACCGCCTGGGTTCAAATCTTAACTCCACCAGTTCATTCTTGTGTGACACTAGTTAGGATACTTAAGTTTTCTGTGTCCCAATCACCTCATCTTTTAAATGGGGATAATACTATCCACCTCAGATTTGTTGAGAATATAAACAGTAACATATGTAGAGTACGAACTTAGAAAAGTGCATGGCAAATTGAAGCACTCGATAAATGTTTGTTTTTATTACTTTGTGTTCTCTTTCAAGGTGATTCCTCTGACATACCTAAGTCATTCTTACTCCTCAGGTATAGAATTGCCAAGGGATGACACGATAGGAACAATGCTGCTACTAGAAGACACAGTCTTTTCTGCTGGAAAGAAGGGAGATCCCGAATTAATTGCAACTACCCACACTGCAATTTGAAGTGGTTAATCGTTGAGCAAACCATTTCTCCTTTAGCAGGCTAGGCTTCCTGTTTCACATTAATTCTCCTGTCCCTCACACAAAGGTCCCTAAACTTTGGAAGAGGGAAGAAATTGAGGACCACACAGTCTAGTGATAAACAATACAGCATTTCTACCAAAATTTTACACGCTTGTTAATTAAAAATCTCTTGATATTTGGAGAGCCAGTTTGGACCTTGAATTAAAGAACACTCTTGAAACTACAGAAAGTGAAATAGATACAAACTTATCTCCTCGATGAGTTAAAATTACCAAAGGCAGATTGTGTCTTTTTCCTTTGTGCTGTCTGCCAAAGCAAAGTGTACTCAGCTATTTAACATTAGATATGTTCAATCTAAAATATTGTGGTATTTGATCTAAAAAGGCCCCCCAAATTATTGTCCTCCTAGTCATCAGCTGAGAACAGTTGAAAATCACTTAGCAGTATTTGCTGAACTGTAGTGAGAAGTTCCAATTAATCTGATCTGCTGAAGAGCACCCAACTCAAAATCAAATCACCAACTTGATGTAAATGATAATAAACAAGCCTCCCATTTTTATTTTATTAAGTATATCTGGATTTACTTATATAAGTATATAATATGAAGTTTAAAAATTAACATATATACATATTGGTTTTCTCTCTTTATGAAAATTCATGGCAAGAAAATCACAACTAGAATTAGACTGAAACACCATTTTCATTTATAAAGAAGTGAAGTGGTACAGAAACTGGCTTACTGTTTGTCTTCTTGAAACATTTCTGCATTATCAAAAAAGTTACTGATGCAATTTCACGATGTTTTTCAGAAATTTTTAAGATATACCCAAAGGAAATTACTTCCTATATACCATACCTCATATCTAACCTATATGTTTCATATCAATAAAAAGGACTTTTCATTGATTGTTATTAGATATACGTATTAACCTGTTCCAGGGCTTAAATAAAATAATGTTTAGCTCATTTTTTCTGTGCTTCTAATTTTTGCAAAGTAGAATATAGGAATTTACATATAGCTAAGCTATGAAAACTAATAGCGGATTTAACTATAAAAGTTGTATTTAGTCAGATGGAAAAATCTGAAGACAAGTAGATCTCTTCCTATCAGAGCTTCCACCTATGCAGAGTGCCCAAACTGGAACAGAAGTTACGGATAAGAAGTAGGAAAATGTACACAGCAATGTCAAATATTTACCAAGCATTCATTTTTGCATTTTGCATGTGCTAGCTCATTTAATTGTTCCAAAAATCCTTAGACTTATGCAATTTAAATCCCTAAACTAAGGTTGTGTGATTTAGCAAAGTGTAGGATGCCCAGTTAAATTTGAATTTAAGATACACAACAAACCAATTTTTCATGTAAATGTGTCCCAAGTATTCCATGGGATACACTTATACTGAAACAATTGTTTGTTGTTTATCTGAAATTCAAATTCAACTGCACGTCCTATATTTTATCTGAAAACTCTATCCTAAAGGCAGGTGAATTTTATAGATGATAAAATTGAGACATATACACATGTACTTTATAGAAGACAAAACAGACACATACGGTTCAAATGTTACACAGTAGCAGTACAATTTGAGGTCTATCCATCTCCAAGACCCAAAATATATATGCAAAGTATAGGTGAAAGCTCACCTCCTGACTTTTTTGAGGGGTTTCTTTCATCCATGATCACGAAAGTTAATCATCCCTGTTTAAATTCCGAGAAGTTTCAGGCCCATCACATGATCTTATGACATGCTTTAAGATAACTTCTCTTGAAGCATGAAAAGTCTCAGGTTTTCAGGTTCAAAATATGACTGTGGAGTCCTAAGGCACAAACCCTTCCAAATGTGCCTACCATCTTAACTCATCTGGGATAAAATAGTAGCATCATATTCAAAGGCATTCTAGGTGATTTACTCTTTTGAATAAAAATGGAGGAAAGTGGAGAGATTTGCAAAGCTAAAGACAAGTTAGAAACAGTCTCTTACTTGAGATATGTTGTTGGCAGAGGGTACAAAGACATTCAATATTGAGGTAGGATTTGTCATCATAATTGAGATCAGAGACCATTAAGGTAGGCCTCATGAACCTCAGAAGAGAGGGTATGCCGAGATTGAAGAGGTCTGGACTCTACCAGACCTAGGAAACAAAACAACTCCACTTCTTAGCCTCCATTTATCACTGTTTCTTGACTTAGGTGTTCCTAAGACTCTTGTAGGGAGCTTCTTTAAAATGCAGACTCTTGGGCAGTAAAACCAAAGGCTCTAACTGAATAGGCCAGAGGTGAGGCCAAGGCATGTACATTTTAACAAGCTTTCTAGGTGATTCTGATGTGGGTGGTCCACAGAACAATCTTCAGGAACAGCACTGTATGCCTAGGAGATAATTTTCAAGAGGAATAAATCCCTGTACTTAGATTTCACTACCAATATTGATTCATTCCATAGGCAGAACTGGTAACTTTCTCATCTTGACTACGGTAGTAGGTCTGATCAAATTACTTCTCAGCCACTGTAAGTGCTCTTTATCAATGATCTCTCCAATTGAGTCTCAAAAGTAGATCAATGAACCAGCAGTAATAGAATCAAATTAAGGAATTATTTAAAATATAGGTTCATCGATGTTGAGATATAATTAAACATATGGTAGTCCAATATTAATGCTAGAAGAAAATTTGTAATTAACTGA
The DNA here is from genome assembly GCF_028564815.1 of Eubalaena glacialis. Taxonomy (NCBI): domain Eukaryota; kingdom Metazoa; phylum Chordata; class Mammalia; order Artiodactyla; family Balaenidae; genus Eubalaena; species Eubalaena glacialis. Next base: position 25,232,145 of record NC_083736.1, read on the forward strand.
GAAGGAATAAAAAATGTTCAATTTTCCAATCATTGTTGTGGTTCTGATATTAAGGCAGGGTGGCTTTTAATAATCAGAGTCTTCAATATGACCTCTTTTTGTTTCTCGACTTTGCAGATCACTGAGTTGCATACCAAAGATACATTGTAAGGCAGTTGATCATCCTCAATAAAAATAATATTGGCCGTACAGCCCAAGATGAGAACAAGGTGGATCATGATCACTTAGGAATATCAGATGTTTCAAAACACAGACACTTCTGTGGTAAGGTTTTCTCTACTCTCTTTCTTCTAGAATGTTGTATGTTATTACCATTTTGAATGGAAGATGGAAAAACTGTAAGAAGGCTTAGGATATTATTGACACTTTGGTGATCACAAATATATATATTGTGCCTTTCTCTCTAAGTCAGTTTTTAAAAGGACCTTATCTGATTCTCACACGTCACTTCCATAAAATTCATTGTACAGACCAAGTGGTCTTGATTTTAATTAACTTTTTCTCAGTAACCGTTGACAGATGTTCCCTAGTAGTCTTAACTGCAGGCCACACACGCAGACCTACTGAATTAGAGCCTAGGAATCATCTACTCACTGCATACTCTACTCCCTTTAAGTCCTCTGATTCCTGAGGAATTGAACCACACTAAATATGAATAACATGCTATGATTTCAAATACTTTATGTACAGAAATGCTGCAGTCGAAGTGTCTCTTTCTCTCAAATAATAAATACTAAAAAGCAACCTCCTAAGTGCCAGTGCATTGTGTTAGTTTTCTATTGTTCTGTACCAAAAATACCATAAATCTAGCAGCTTAAAACACCAATTTATTATCTCACAGTTTCTATAGGTCAGAAGTTGAGCTAGCATGAGTGGATTCTCTGCTCATAATCTCACAAGGCTGCGATCAAGATGTCAGCACTCTCATCTGGAGCTTGGGATTCTCTTCCAAGTTCATTCAGGTTGTTAGCAGAATTTACTTCCTTGTGGTTGTAGGACTGAAGTCCCCATTTCCTCATTGGCTATCATCTGTGGCTACTCTCAGCTCCTAGAGGCCTCCCACATTCTTTACCATGTAGCCCCCTTCATCTTCAATGCCAGTAACAGAGACCTTCTCTCTCATTGAATCCTTCACACTTCCAATCTCTTGCATTAGGAAGAGTTCAGGACCTTTTAAGGGCTCATCTGATTAGGTCTGAACCACCCAGGATGATTTCCCTATTTTAACATCAACTAATTTAAGATCTTAATGACATCTGCAAAATTCCTTGTGCCATGAAATTTAACATAATCATGGTAGTAATATCTCATTATATTCACAGGTCCCACAAACACTCAAGGGCAGAGGATCTCATAGGAGTGGGCAAAGAACATTGAGAGACACCTTAGCATCCTACTTATCACATCCATCTCATACTTCTAAGTTGAATGTGTGAAGCTTGAAAAGGCTGAAATATTTTGTTGTTTATCTTTGCACAGTGCTGCAAAGTGCACTGAGTTGGCAGCCCTGTTTCACAGAGATGAAGATGAGAATTTCTGGGATTGTAGTGCCATACTGTCTCGTGAGGCTGTTTATCAGCTTTCTTTCACAACCAGAATATCAACTTTTAGCATGACAGAAATGCCGTAGACAGAATTTGCATAAGCTTTGACAGTATACTAAGTACATTCAAACATACTTTCTTCATGTCCTCTTTACAACAATCATGTTGGTTCCATTTATAAACAAGGCACTGAGATCCAATGATGTCACACAATGTCACAGAAAAGTAATTAGAATGGGGACATAGACATACAGCATTCTGTATAGAAAGCCACAGCCCCCTGTTCTCTATTCTTCATAGCCAAATTGGCACTATAGAGAGGATTAATATAATACCCAGGACAATTTAGAAGAAAATGAAGTAAAATTGAATATTTTACATGCTTCCTGAATGGTACATTCCTCTGTTCCAACATCCCAGGATCAAAATATGTTTTACTATTTTAATTTTACTTTTAATTTTCTCTATTATCTGTGCCCTCAAATTAGAACTTCAGGAAGCTCTTAAAACCTACAGAATTTTAAATGATTAAAACATGTAAGGGACAATCTTTCCCAGTGTGTATGTCTTTAAACTGGATCCCAGACTTGAAGTTTAGCTTGTAGATATTAGATATTGAATGAGAAAATTGTGTTCATGAGTGTGCATGTATGCACGCACAGATGATCTTAGCTGGAGGGGGATGTTGAGGAAGACCAAATGCCTGAAATTACATCACAGATCTATGTGCTCTGTTTATGTTATGTTATGTTAACTTTAAAAAGTTAAGGAAGGGACTTCCCTGGTGGTGCAGTGGTTAAGAATCCGCGTGCCAATGCAGGGGAAACGGGTTCGATCCCTGGTCCAGAAAGATCCCACGTGCCGCAGAGCAACTAAGCCTGTGCACCACAACTACTGAAGCCAGCGTGCCCTAGAGCCTGCACGCCACAACTACTGAGCCCATGCGCTGGAAGTACTGAAGCCTACGCACTCTAGGGCCCGCATACCACAACTACTGAGCCCGTATGCTGCAACTACTGAAGCCCGTGTGCCTAGAGCCCGCGCTGTGCAACAAGAGAAGCCACCGCAATGAGAAGCCCATGCACTGCAACGAAGAGTAGCCCCCACCTGCCGCAACTAGAGAAAGCTCAGGAGCAGCAACAAAGACCCAACGCAGTCAAAAAAAATTTTTTTTAATAAAAAATTTTTTAAAAGTTAAGGAAGACTCTATTAACTATCCAATACAACTTCCAAAGATGAAGGAAATGTTCTTCTCTGTCTAGTCTAGTAGCCACTAGCCACATGTGGCTATTGAACACTTGAATGTGGCTAGTGTGACTGAAGAACTGAACTTTTAAATTTATTTAACTTTAATTAATTAAATAGCCACATGTACCTAGTGTTTACCATATTGGACAGTGAAGATCTAGGTCCAAAGGTCAATTAACAAACCAGGTGGAGACAGAGCCTTTTAAAGATAGTTATGTTTGCATATTTATAATCTTTTCTTGAATACAAAGGATTCTAAGTGATTCCAGATGATCAATGAAGAATCTTAGTTTGGAAATCTAAAAATCTTACATATATTCCAGACCAAATGTTCCTGAAGTATGGTCCCCAGATCAGCAGCATCAGCATCACCTAGGAACTTGTTAGAAATATAAATTATCAAGCCCTGCCCCAATCTTAAATCAGATACTCAAAGCTTGGGGTCTAGCAATCTGCATTTAATAAGACCTCCAGGTGATTCTAATGCACTTTTGAAAATCTCTGTTGTGGAGCAACAACAGTATACTAAATAACTGATTAATTAATTAACACAATAAGTTATTTTCTTTATTATTTAATAGTTCAGTAAATAATTATGTAACACTTCAAAAAATTCTTTTGGATATCAATGACAATGGCACATATTTATTTTATGATTCTCCTTAAAATAAAATGAAAAAGCCAAGAAGACACATCTTCTTAAGCTGATGGATGACTTATTCTATTGGCATTATTTCCTGGGCTTCTAATGGCTGTCCCAGTGAGAAGAGTTCCTGTCAGATATTTTGTCATACAAAATGCTGCAGCAGCTTTGAGACTCCTGCCAATGAGGGTTTTTTAAGGTTCATTGCAGCTATGGGGGTAGAAAAAAGTCTCTAAGGAATCATTCAGTTTTAAGCCAAATGTGTCTGAAATTATTCAATATCAGAGAAGCTACGTGAAAAATTTTCAATTAATCAGTCATTTTTATGTCTAACACATTGATAAAAGCAGTATTTCTTTTATTCTTTCTTTCCATTTTAGTCTTTTTTTTTTCCCCTTCAGTAAACTGAAATGAGCCATGGTTTAAAGATCAACAACTTCTAATTTGTAAAGGGCTAGCATTTCATTACAAAGCAACGTTTCAAAATCCATTTTGCCACTAAGAAGGATCCCATCTCATTTTTCATTGAAAGTGGTCTTGGCTATTTCAATTTACCTTATATTTTAATGAATCACCTTTCACTAAATGCCAGAGGGTTAAGGTAGAAAAAATATAGGATTAAAATCAGGCTGATGGGGATGTGAAATCCAAGAAGCATAACTCCTGTGTGCCCTTGAACAAGTTATTTAATTGCTCTCAGCCTCAGTTTCCTCATCTACAAAAATGGAAATAATAACACAACTTAGAGAATGATTTTGTGAATTAAAATAATAATAAATGTGAAAGTGCCTAACTTATATTAGTTAAAAAAAGTTACCAAAGCAGATCCACAAGAAAGGAAACATTCTTATGATTAAAATGGATATTTCCTGTGAAAGAAGCCAACGTATTTTAATATTATTATCTGGAATATATTTTTTTAGTCTCTTGATAGTTTTCTTAATAAAAAACAATTAAACTAACATATCCCAATTCTCTATTTAACTGAAGGTTTTTATTACTTTCAAACATTTCTTCACAGATAATTACATTCCTGATGAAGATACTTAGTTTCAATTTCATTTGATCCTTAGTGCCTGCTTTAGTGCTTGATGGCTTATTAATCTATATTTTTATAAGCTTATGAATTAAACAATTGATAACATACTTCTTTCTATCCTATCCTTTTAGTGTGTTTTTTCCTATTTTTTCAGTTTTATTGAGGTATAATTGATAAATAGGAACTGTATATATTTATGGTGTACAACTTGATGTTTTGAATACATTGTGAAATGATCACCACAATCAAATTAATTAATATATCCATAACCTCACATAGTCACCATGTTCTTTCTTTTTTTTCTTTTTGTTTGTGGTGAGAACACTTAAGATCTACCCTCTTGGCAAATTTTGAGTGTTCAGTACAGTATTGATAACTATAGTCACCATGTTGTATACTGTACATTTGATCTCCAGAACATATTTATCTTGCATAACTGAAACTTTGTACCCTTTAACCAACATCTCTCTATTTCCCCCTCCCTCCTGCTCCTGGCAACCACTATTCTACTCTCTGATTCTGAGTCTTAATATGTTAGATTGCACATATAAATGACATCATACAACATTTGTTTTTCTGTGTCTGGTTTATTTCACTTAGCATAATGTTCTCCATGATTTCAAACCTAAAGAAAAGTTGCAAGAAAATCCCCTTATGGCCTTCACCAGATTCATTAATTCATTTATATTTGCATTTTATCCCATTTGTTTATCATTCTCTCCTTTCATGTGCACCCCCCACCAATGCACACACACACAAACACACACACATTTCAGTACTTCAGTGTGTATTTCCTAAGAACAAGTATATTCTCTTATATAACCACAACACAGGAAATTTAACATTGATACGTTATTACTTAAACTTCAGCTCATATTCAGATCTAGTCAATTTTTCCAATAATCCCCTTTATATATATTCCCTTTTATCACCAGTCCAGGATCCAATCCAAAATCATCCTCTGCGTTTACTTGTCATGTTTCCTTAGTCTTTTTTTATTCTGGAAAAGTTCCTCAGCTTTTCTTTGTACTTCTTGACCTTGACGGTTTTGAAGAATACAAGTATTTTGTACAGTGCTTATCTGTTGTTTCTTCATGGTTAGATTCTGTTTGTACATTTTTGGCAAGAATAAAAAAATACTTCTAATTCATTCTTAATTATGTACTATAAAAAGTTACTTTACAACCATACACAAAAAGGTACAAAATTTATTAAGACTTTATTTACTCTAGGTACGAATCATATAACTGATGCCCCAGTGTTATCAGAAATAGTTTAATATGGTGGAAAGAACACAAATTCTGGAGTCAAATTGTCTGGGCTCCACAACTTTCTAATTGTATAGTCTTGACATTAAATCTCTGTACCTTGGTTGGGTTCCACATTTACAAAACAGGATGTTAATAGCACCTACCTCATTCATTTAGTGTGAGGATTTATATTTAAATCACTGAATATGGTGACTGGTATATAGTGAGGCTCAATAAAAACTTCTGATCATTGGTGCCATTAATAACATATATATCTATATATACCCAAATCTTACCATGTATATATGTTGCTTTTTAAAAATATTCTTTATTTCCTGCTTTCAACAGAGAAGTATCATTTGAAAGTCCCAAAATATGTAATTAAATTACAGAGAAATTAATATATTTGGAAACATTTTCAAATCTGAAGTGATACATTTTTCTTTTGAATATTTGTATTTTGTTCTAACTTCTTCCTACTTAGAAAAATAAATTAGCATTCTTTTGTTTTCTTAATGTATTTTTATAAAAATACTAACTATAACTAGCCTCAAAACTAATAGTATTAACTTACTACTGCTGATGACTTCTAACTATGTGGTGAAATATTGTTTATCATTATCCCTCATTCACAATGCTCTAGCTGATTTTTGCTTTTTTAACAACACATTCTAACTTAAATGCATTTTTTCAAGTAACATTTAGAGTCACTGGTGACCTTGGTAGGATTCAAATGAGATGAATTCCTTATATTTTGAAAGGTAGCTTTATGTGAATTTTATTCACTAGTGTTTTGAAAAGTGAAAAATCTCCCCATCTGTATTGCAGAAATGGAATAACTGAGGAAAGACTTGCTAAAGAATTCCCTGATGGCAAATAATTATTAGAATATATTATACTTCAACCCGGTCAATAGCAAGGGAAATTGGAATAGCATTATGTGTCTTCAGCATGTGGTAGGATATAGTTACAAAGCCAGGAATCATGAATTCAATCATGAATTTGCATAAATGTAAATTGTGACCCAATACAGGAATATGATCTGTTGCTTTAAAAGATGTATGTACATCAAAATTGTGAGCTCTGATTGAGACTTAAGATCTTTCATTGATTTTTATTGTGGGTGTCAAATAGATTAAAAATTTTAGCATTCAAGAAAACTTAAAGACCCATTTGTTGTAATCCCTAAAATTTTTGATGAAGAAACTTGTGTCTGAAGGGTTAAAAATCACACAGATAAATGACGTAAATTCTAGAACTAGAACCCAACAGTTTCCCTTCTTCATCATCTTCCAATTTAATTCCAATTAAGCTAAAACAAATGTATTAATTTTCTAAACTCTTCCAGGCAGAAGGGATCCACTCATTTAAAAGGACTTGGTATCTGCTATGGGCTGAATTGTGTCTCTCCAAAATTCCTGTGTTGAAGCCCTAACCTCCCAATGTCATTGTATTTGGAGATAGGGCCTTTAAGGAGGTAATTAAGGTTAAATGAGGTCATAAAGATGGGGCCCTAATCCAATAGGACTGGTGTCCTTATAGAAGAGGAACAGACACCAGAGAGATTTCTCTCTTGGTGGGTGCACACGCACAGAGAAAAGGACTCATGAGTAAACTGTGAGAAGGCAGCTGTCTGCAAGCAAGGAAGAGAGGTCTCACCAGAAAGGAACCCTACTGGCTCCTTGATCTTGGACTTCTAGCCTCCAGATCTTTGGGAAAATGAACTTCTGTTGTTTAAGCCACTCAGTCTGTGGTATTTTGTTATGGCAGCCCTAGCAGACTATGACACTGTCTAATGCAAACATACAGGGTTATTAATTTTATATCAGAAAATCAGTACAAAACGTGTGAACACCAAGGGGGAAAAGTGGGGGTGGGGTGGTGGTGGTGGGATGAATTGGGAGATTGAGATTGACATATATGCACTAATATGTATAAAATAGGTAACTAATAAGAACCTGCTGTATAAAAAAATAAATAAAATAAAATTAAAAAAGAAAGAAAATCAGTACAGCACAAAAGGAAGAGTAGTCATTTTAACTTGGGAGAGTAATGAGTAAGAAAAACTTGAACAGAGAAGGTGATTCTTGTGCTAAGTTATGAAAGATGAGTGGAAGTGATAGGGGCTGAACTGGAGTAGTGATACCATGTGGTATTCACACCATTTCATTTTCCTCCTGGACCACAGGAAAAATACGTTTCTCCTCCTCGTAAATCTAGATGTGTCATGTGATCAGTTCTGCCAAAGGGATGTGAGTGATAGTGATGTAAGACACTCCTAGACCTGACATTTGAAACAATGATTGCCATCCTCTCTTTCTCTCGTGACTTCTTGCTAATCTCAATGGACAGGATCCTATGGAGAACTCAGAAGTCGCCAGGAGACAGTGGAGCCTCAAGATGGAAAGAGCCAGGATACCTTAGTCACAGCCTGATGGAGACCCTTTCCAGTTAGATGATCTTCAGTAGACTGTGCACAAGGAGAATGCAGTATCATTGATTCTCAGGTACTTTTCCTCCTTACATTTTAATTTCTCTATAATAAGGATGCTTCTTAAAATTAAAGTGATAAGGAAGCAAGGTACCATAATTTAACTGGGAGAATTCATTTTCTTCCTTGGCACTACACAAAACAATGCACCTTACAATAGATGGCAGCTTAGATTTGATAAAATGCACTAAATCTTTGTAGGTTAAGGCAATGAGATTGTGGGAATTTTATTATAGCAGGGAGCATTAATTACTCTATTAAAAGTAGAGTGGGTTCCCAGATAAAAAGAACTGTGTCAGCAGGCACCCAAGATTAAAAACAGTTTTGTTTGTTTTAGAAGCTGCAAGCAATTAGGTCTGAGTGGAGTGTAAATTATGGAATGGCAAATGGCAGTAACTACTACCAAGCAGAATGTGAGTGGAACTAGCAAATGCTCTGATAATTAATAATGCACTTCCTCTTGGTGGTGAACTGCATAATCAGAAATTTTTATTTCAATGATGCTTGTGGCTTTTTCAGTATGGTTTTAGTAATGGAAACATACTTTAAGAAATATTTTGAGGGAGATAAGTCAAATAATTAGTATCAATGGGCTGCTATTTTACTTGGTCACTTATTAAGAATAGTTATATGGTATAAAATTACTTTACTGAAAATAAGGTTGGGACATATAAATATTTTATGTTAATATGGTTATTTTCGTATACTACATTTTCACATTGCAAAGTCTCTTTGTTAACTCTACATTTTTATCCTAAGATTTGCCTGGAAGAAATGTAATCTTAACAGATTTGTTGATCATTCCCTTAATACAATGTAGAACCTCAGCTGTATGCAAACTTCAGTACATAAACATCAGGAACCATAGATGCAGTATGCAGACTTCTGTACATAAACATCAGGAACCATAGATGCAATTCAAACTTTATCCCTCCAGGCCTTAAAAGGAGCTAATTTCACTGAAAGAAACAACATATTTACACTTTTTTTAGCCTGAGGCAACTGACCCTAACAAGGAGTTCATCATAAAATGGTAGAAGTATTGATATGCTTTCAACATCCTCTGAAAAAAATTTTTAAATGGAATTAACATGTACCTGCATAGACTGAGGAATTGTGCTTCTTTGATCACATTTGGGTTTCCCAAGTGATTGTTTGTGTCAATAAAAGCATGGTAAAGAGAGACTTAAAGGAGCCATTGAAACAAGAATAAGATATTCCCAGATTGATGATCTTGGGTTGATTCTATCAGTGTTCCCCCAGACTTCTGAATAATGACTTCCTTTTTTTCTCTATAGGTCTGATCCACAAAATGAAATTGTATTTTGTGCACTACATACATACCTTGGTTATGTTATCAAGTAAACAAAATAAAACTTGTCTGTGCTCTAATAACTATGCCAATCTCCAGTATAATCTAGTCTAGAGGGGTCCAAGCTGTGTCTAGAGACACAAAACAAGACAGATGGGGCTGATAGAGTCTGAGTAAGTAAGATATCAAATTCCCTGCTTTCCCAAATCAAACCAGATACATCCACTTTTATCTATTTTATGTGTTGGAACACACATGAGATTTCATTTTAAAAATTATTGTGTAAAAGCTTCTAAAGCCCGTTTATATTCGAAATGTCAGTAAAGCACAATAATTAAACAGGAGGACAATGGAGTCAGTCTGCATTGAAAATCCTTGACCAGCACTTGCTAATTGCAGACACGAGAGTGAATTACACTAACTCTCTGGATCTGAATTCCCTGTAAAATGAGATTAATAATTATTTCTCATAGCATGGATTTGAGGATTACGTTAAATGATACAGGTAAAACTTTGCTACACCAAGTTAATGGCTGCCTGTCCATGACTAGACTACAATGAGATAAGGAGCTTATGCCAAAATGTAATTCAGCTATATCACTAAGCACACTATTTCATTCAGCCAGCTTTCTATTTTTCATGGTATGACTTTCTCAAAGAAGGAAGCAGTGCATTGAGTTTCATTCTGGCTAGGCTCCTTATCTAATTGAGGATTGGCCTCTTGGGAGGAACTGAATTTTATTTATTTTCCAGCTTTATTGAGATATAATTGACATATAATTTGGTATAAGTTTAAGATGTACAATGTGATGATTTGATACTTGTATATTGAGAAATGATTATTACCACAGTAGGGTTAGTTAACACCTCCATCACTTCACATAATTACCATTTCATTTTTTGGTGATAACATTAAAGATCTACTTTCTTAGCAATTTCCAAGTACTTAACTAATATAGTATTATTAATTATAGTTACCAGGTTGTACATTACTGAATTTGTTGACATAACACTTTTTGTAAAATCTTTATGATTTTCTATATATAAGATCATATCATATGCAAGCAGAGACAATTTTACTTCTTCCTTTCTGATCTGGATGCCTTTTATTTCTTTTTCTTGCCTAATACTCCTGCCAGGACTTCCAGTAAATGGTAACAGTGGACACCCATGTCTTTTTCCTGATCATAGCAAGAAAGCTTTCAACCTTTCACCACTGAGTATGATGTTAGCTGTGGGCTTGTCATATACGGCCTTTATTATGTTATGTTCCTTCTATACCTGATTTGTTGAGAGTTTTTATTATGAAAGGATGTTGAATTTTGTCCAATACTTTATCTGCATCTATTGAGGTGATCATATGATTTTTATATTTCATTCTATTAATGTGATGTATCACATTTATTTATTTGCATACGTTGAACCACCCTAATGTGTTTGGCAGAGACAGTTCTCTACCATGCAGCTCACTTTGGGTTTCTGGACGTGTCAGCTGGTAATGTCCTTGGGCAGGTGGAGCTTACTAATGGGCTCTATTTGGGGGCAAGGCCATTGCCCAAGCTCTGAGGTGGAGTTGGGATGGTGCCGCTCGCTGAGAACAGTTGGATAGAACTGCTGGCTTTGTTCCCTGCCCAAGCGAGGCTGTAGGATGGGCTCCATGGTTGTCTGGGTTCTTTGGTTGGGCTTCCTAGATAATAGGGCTGGGTACTATACTCTTGTAGGTGGGACTATGAATTAGTTTCCCTGCACTCGGGGGGTAGCAGAACAGCCCTAAGACCTGCAGTGCTCTCTGTTCACTGACCTGAATCAAGCAAGAATATGCACTGAATTCCCCAGCCAGATGGGGACACCAGTTTTGTTCTGCAGATGGGGAAAGCCACTGGTAGTGCTCTCTGTTCAAGTGACACTGTAAGCAGGGCTGTTGAATGGGCTCTGCAGCTTCCAGTGTGCTCTGGTTAGGTTCCCTAGTCAGATGGGCTGAAGGCTGTATTCAGTCATAGGTGGGGCTACAAATTAGTTTCCCTGTCCTGGCAGAACTGACTCCAAAGTTAGCGAGGTTCTTTGTGGTCTTGACTCAACCCGACCAGTACCCCAAGTTCCTTAGCTGAATGGGGCCACTGGCTTTGCTCTGCAGAAGATCAGTTCTGTCTTCCAGACTCTCCACTTGAGTGTTGCTGGGCTACACAGCTTCCACATGTTCCGGACAGGATTTCTGGTCGGGCAGGGCTGGGAGCTACACTCAGCAGGGGTGGGGCTATGACACCTCCTCTGCCTGGGTGGGCAGGGGGTGAGGCAGACCAGTCTCCAGGGCCAGCAAGGTTCTTCCTTTGAGGACCCAAATCAGGCATATCCGCACCCCTCCTCGTTCCTTGGTCAAACTGTCCCACTTGGCTCTGCAGATGAGCATAGCTGCTGGTTGGGACTACAACTCGGGTACTGTAGGTAGGAACTTGGTCTGCCCGGATCTAAGTGCTGGTTGTTGTGAGCTCCTCCCCCCTTCTCAGTCACAATCAGATTCCCAGTGACCAAGCCCCGCAGATTCCCCCACAATCCCCATGAAGCGAGACCAGAGTGGGGACTGACAAGAAGTGACCCACAGTGCTGAGAACTGTAGGGGAGACCTCTGAGCCTACAGTTCTTGCCGACATCCAGCTTCCTTAGCACCGTGGGTTGCTTCTTGGCAGTCCCCACTCTGCTCTCACCTCATGGGGATTGTGGGGGAATCTGCGGGGCTTGGTCACTGGGCCAGCCTGCAGGAGGGACATTGAGGTCAGCATGTAACTGCTCGTCTTATCCTCTGATTGGTTCTGTCTTGGCCTCTGTGATACAGGGGGTGCTTTAGCTTCACCACTGTGTTCTAGGATTTTCTCAGTGGCGTCTTGTCCATGAATAGTTCTTAGTTGTTCTTGTTGGGAAGGGGAGCCAAGTTGGGAATGACCTATGTCACTCCAAGAATTTCTTGTTTAAAATTCATCTTAACTATTACATCCAGGCCCCAATGCAATAAATTCCAATCTACTTCTAAAATACCTTGAAGACACACTCACAAAAGATTTTTAAGAAAAGGTCATATCACTCTCAGAGGCTAAAACTGTCTAAAAACCTGGTGCCACAACCTGTGGGAAATTTCTAGTAACTCACATGTGATGAAGCTGATCTCTGATCCCATAACCTGGAGGCTGATGCTGTTTCTTTCTATCACTAAACCGCTGAGAATAACGCTTTTGGAAGCCTTCTAAAATAGCCAACCCCAGGGACATCCCTGGTGGTCCAGTGGTTAAGACTCTGTGCTTCCACTGCAGGGGGCATGGGCTCAATCCCTGGTCAGGGAACTAAGATCCCACATGGTGCGTGGTGCAGCCAAAAAAATAAATAAATAATTTTTTAAAATAAAATAAAATAGCCAACCCCAACGTGTTTCATATGATTGCAATCCTTGGTCACAGGCCAAAACAAAAGCGATCCCTGTTATCTGTCTGCTTCTAGACTTGTATGCCCACGATACATTGTGCTTTTTCTCACTTGGATCTCTTTTTCACTTTCTCTGTACTTCCAAGGCTTTTCTCTGAGCCCTCGGTTATGGAGAAAGGTCCTTAACTCCTCAATGCTTTAACTGCATACACCACCCACTCACCTGCCTTTCATGAGTGAGCGACTTGAAAAACCCAGCTGTTCTCTTCTATCTTCTCATGGTGTACTGCTTCTGCTCCTCTATCTAGTGTATCTCAAAGAACAAAGTGTATTTGTTTGAAGACCACCTAATGTGTGTGTCACATTATATCTTGTGATATTTCTGGTTCATTCTATTTTGGACACTGGTATTTAACAGTTAGGTAAATCTTTATTTTAATCAGTTCACTTGTGTTTCTAGGTCAAAATGAGTGAATAGCATAGTAAGAAATTATGGCGCCAAAATATTTTATATGAGATATGAGAATATTTGTCAGACATTCATGAAAATTCTAGGTTTACCTGTCTATCCAAATTAAACACAAGTTTTAATAATTAAACTAAATTCATGTAATTAACTTACTTATAAAATTATATAAAAAATTAAAAGATCTTACATTTAATCTTAATAAGATAATTGCTGCCAACAGCATATGCTAAATTAAAATCCTTATAGGCATTAAAAGATTTTGTCAAAATAGCTTAAGTTATAAATTATAGCAAAGTCCAACCACACCAAAGTCCTCAATAAAATATAGGCTTTAGATTTAAAAAAATATTGGGGTTGAATTCATATTTCACTGTATATTAGATTCGTAAATTAAAACGCTTATACCCTCCATTTTGACAAGTTTCCTCTAGTAACTTGTTGAAAATGATACCAATTTACCAGGTTATTATGAAAATTAAATGATATAAGACATGCAAGATACCTCATAGGGTGCCTGACCCAATATAGAAGAGCAAATTCAAATACAAAAATAGTGCAGCTGAATAAAAAGAGGCAGGATGGAACTTCTAAAGTCTCTTTGAAATATGAAAGATGACCCTTCTCATAATAACATATACTGTTAAACACGTACAGTTGACTTTGTGACTAACTATAGTGGACACTGAAGTGCTGCCCAGCTCCCCTTCAGAAAGGAAGGGTCAATTACCCCAGATGCTGGAAGTACTGCTAATGATCAACAGCCCTCAAGCTGCCAAGCCCTCTTCAATGATTGCCTCAGCTGAAGTGAACAGCCTCAGCCAAGGTCATTCCTCCATTCCAGATGGCCCACATCTTATGACTGACCTATGAGGGGGTAAAATGACTCATTCCTCTCATCCAAACTCAGGACTCCTCTGAAGATTCATCCTATCTACAGAACTCTCCATGGGTTGGCTGAGGCTTCCACTGATACCGCATTGCCGCTTAGCTTCTACCTCTGCCTAATCCCATTTCTGCATATTCCCTTCCACAGTGTTTATCCCAAGAATACTCCATAATGAACTTAATCTTCAAGTCAGAGTTAGCTTTCTGGGGAATTCAATCTGCTACTATAACACACACAACTTCTAGCTATTATCTCATCATATTGTGAGGACCATTAATATCATCCCCAGAAGTAAACTGAGACATGGAGAAGTTAAGTAATTTGTCCAGTGTCATGAAACTACTACCCTGGATTTAAACCTACATTTCACACCAAATGTAGTGAACTAAGCCAGTGCTATATTCATTCTATCTCTACTTCTCTCTCATTTAGAGCAATCAAATATCAGTGAGAATATAATAGTTAAGCTTCTATTCTAGAGAAACCTTGTATTTCCAAGTGAGTAGTTGCACCATAGAAAATTCCTTGGATTGAGTCTGTGGTTTGGCATAAACTAAATCAAAACACAATGTTTCTGTAAGATGAAATTATTATTGATGTGTTACGTAGTTTATAAACTCATGATTAATATTTGCATTCTACTATATTAGGCCTTTCCCAGTTAGTATCAAAGTAAATCTTCAACTTTTTGAGGTTGAATTTGTTTTTAATAACCTTTTTCTCCAGTTATGGTTTCTGGCCAAAATAAAATCCTTGAATGTTAGAATATTACAATACTGTAAGTTGCATTTACAGTAGTTACACGAGGCATTAACGATCGGGTAAAAAATCTGTACTCATAAGTTTTGTGACAAATTTGTAAAAGATAGGATTCGGTTTATTTTTTAAAGTCTAAACTTTTGAGCTCTTTGCAAAGTGATACATAGACTACAAATTTCTTAACTTGTTTTCTTAGATGCTTTCTATATTCATTTCCTTTAGGCATTACAATAGTCTCCATTACCTGACCGGCTCATAATATTTTTAAAACTAAACTAGTGTCGTAATTTTAAGCTGTTTTCCTGAATGGCGTAGCTGGCTCAGGTGCTCCTGGAAGCTTTGTTACCAAAAGACAATCAAGTTAAAAATGTTAGTTGATATTGTAACATGTGCTTAATCACAGAGAAATATACAGTGTCTGAACCTAAAGGGGCACCGGTCCTGGCCACACAAACATGGTGAATTTAGTTCTTTAAATATTTGAGGTCAATGCTCACCATCAAAGCTTTCCTCAGTGACCTCATGGCAGGACTCTGCATTTAGAATATGGAATTCTCAGTCCAGAAAGTTTTACTATTTTTAGTCATTATATTAAAAGATGAGTAGGTTAATGGGTACTTACCCCTTTTGCCCTGTAAAGGTTTCTGTTCTGAGAGTTTTAAATCTCACTGGGAGTAAAATCTGTGTTTTTTGTTTAACATTCCTCTCTACAGTTAACTCCCTGATGTGCATAGAATAGCTCCCACGTGCCAAGTGTTTAGTGCGCCTTACAAAAAAGAAATCTCTGAAATACAACAACCCTGTGAGTAGGTATTCTTCTTCTTCTGTTTTGCATGAGAAACCTGAGGCTCAAAGAGGTTAAATAATTTATATCACCTGTATGGTAAAGACATTTGATCACACCTGCCAACTTGAATTTATTAGACTTTATCTTGATTTACCAAGAAAAACATGATATATATGCACTTGTGTAATGCATATATTATCACATGTGCTGACAAACACAAGTATTTTCTGTAGCATGTGAGCAAACACAAGCTAATCTTTGCAACCACTCCTGATATGTCCCTATGCCACATTCATAATGAACAATTTTTCCTTTCCTGAATTTTCCATACATTCTTTGGAAGTACATTCCAAACATGTACTTCCATGTTTTTGCAAATGCTACTTGCTAAGGCTTGAGATGAGAAAAGAGTTTTCCAGAAAAGGGGTTTTCAGAGGATATAAAAGAATACAGTGAGGCTGACATAAAAGAAAAGCAGGAGAAATAGAGAATTTAGGACCTCATTTAAGACATTAAATTTTATGCCATGTGAAATTGGAAGTGACTGAAGAATTTAAGCAAAAAAAAAAAAAAAGATAATCTGATTTAAATTTTAAAATATCACTTTGATTATTAAGTGGAGAATGGATTGATGAAAGTTGGATCAAATTTAAAAGTGGGAGTAGGAAAGAGGTTTTTGGAGCATGTAAAAGTTCTCCAATAGAATTGATATTGGGTAGTAAAAAAGGATCACTATTGTAATACTCATAATTGTCAAGTTATAATAACACCATAAAGGGAAGAGCCCTGAATAACAGAAAACTATGTTTTGAAAAATAACAGTGTGGGTCAATTTTAGAATAAGCCATGTAAATACCAGAGATATGTAGGAAAAAATCTTACATAAGTTCTGCTTTTTCCACTAAGATACCCCACTTAACATATTGAAACTTTTTCATAACTTGTCAAGTGACTAAATTCTAGTGTCTCCCTTTATAAAACTAGGGCAAGATTCACCTGACTAAAGAGAGGAAGAGTAAGCTAATGTTTTTACCTACAGTTCTGACTGAATTGGTTTATTTTGTAACTGACGTACGTTTATAGAGATTAAAGAGAGTTTGGAGATGCCCTCATAAGATGTGCTCAATCTTCTAAGTTTTACAAATAGTGAAAGAGCATGTCTGAAAAGATCAAAATAAAGATGAATATACTTTACTCTCTTTCCATCTCATCCACTTTTTAAAATCTCCAATAATGATGATTTTTCCTGCACACAGTACAAAATAGTAAATAACAATGGGCTAAAGAAGACTGAATATTAAGACTAAGGACCTGGGATTTGAATAGACAATCCTAGACAAAGAATCAGTTTGTATAAATCACCATGAGAAGATTCAAGAAAACCAGAGCAAAAGAGACAAGTAGAACACCCTTCACTGATCATTTGTTTTTTTAAAAGATTCTTCATGAAAGATGTGGATTAAAAACAACAGATGCAACTAAAAACAGCAAGCTTTAAGGAGGCAATTTGATCTACTTCAAGAGAAAACTTAATCATGGATGCTTTACTTAGGCTTGGAAAATGAATAAAGACTCTAGTAGAGTTATGTCTATACTATATTCCCTTCAACGACTTTCTTCAGGCCTCATGTGAGGGGAAAGGAACTTGAGAAATTGTGGCAAAGACAAAACTGGTTTTTAGCACGCCCTACTACATCAGTTATCAATTGCTATGACACACTGGATAACACTCAATCCTAGTTACATACAATACCATGCATTTATTTCTTATGCATAAATGGCTAAGCCAGGGATCACCTGATTTAGACTGGACTTGGCTGGAGCAGCTCTGTTCATGTATCTTTTTTTTTCCTTGTTGAACTGACAGGCAAGCTCAGAAATATCCCCATGGCAATGGCAGAACCACAAGACTGAAAGCAAAAAACCATGAAGCCCTCTAAGACCAAGGCTCAGGCCGGTTATGTTGTCAATTTTACTGCATTCTACTGGTCAACACAAGTCACATAAACCCAAAAATCAAATGATAGGGAAATATACTCCACCCCTGAATAAGGAGAGGCAAGAATAAGTAAATATTTCTGAGCAGTTATATAATCTACAATACCCCCTGGTTCTTCTCCGCTCCCCTTCTCTCATCCCCTTTCTTTAGCTCTGGGGGGGAAATCAATTAGTAAGAAACTAAATAACAATATAAGAGACTTGATGTACTATCTTTTGGAGAAATATTTTTATTTTGAAAAAAGAAACATTGGACAAGTGTAATCACTAATGGTGTCATTCTGAACATGTATGGGAAGTATAGCTCTGTCATGGGAGCTATACTTCTGGAGAGGGCCTTCATAGGTGAGAGCATTTTGGACCAGAGACACACGGGCCCTGAACATCAGGACAGTTTTCTTTTTTTTCCTTGCTATTTCACTTCCGGATCTTATTATTTAAATAAGCCTTCTTTTCTCTGTTTCCGCTTCAGAAATACTCAAATTCTCTGCAACCATAGGAGCAAATCAAACGATGTGCTCACCATAGTTGGCATGCCACCAACTTATTAGGCTTTTCTGGCCTAGTGAATTGTTAGTATTTTAGTAAGAGAAAACCATAACATCATAATTATAAAATAATCCAAAACCCAGTCTACTGAAACTGCAACATTATCATTTCCATTTGTGTTCTTTATTAGCTGTGAGGATTCAAATTTCCAAAGACCTCTGGGCTTTTTAACACACATACTATACTCACAAGCAGCTGCAAACTGCCAAGGATACTGTTTTACATTAAACGGGGTAACAGAGATAATGTCTTATTTAATTTTTATTTGGGCAATTTATTTTCTGTGTCACACCTACAAAACTTCCTGAAGTACTACTAAATACACAAATATGCTCAGAAATAAATTATTTCCTTAAAAACCTTACAGGATTCTCAATTGCGTTAGTCCCCCCCCCAACCCAAACGCGTCCCACACGCACATTTTCCATAAGGCTTACCTCCACATCACCACTTGACAAAAACACAATCAATCTCTCTCTTACTCTCGCTATCAGTTTTCATTTTATTTTTTTAAAACAATTCTCTGATACAATCCCCATTTCACAGATGAGGACTACGAGGGCTGTGAAAGAGTGAATAACTTATCCAGAGTTTATATACCTAGTAGCTTGTATAATTGATATTTCAGCTTGCATAATTGCTATTTCAAATGCAAGTAAGATCTAACTCAAAAACCCATCCTTTCTCCACACAGCAGATTTCAATAAACTCTTTCTAAGACGGAAGTAGATGGCGGTCCTACTTAACTAAATGGATAGTGGAAAGTCACCACAGTAATATTAATAATCATAGCTACATTTTATCAAGTGACACTCTTTGTCAGGCATAATTCTAAACTCTTCAAATAAATTGCCATTTTTCCCAACAATTCTATTATTTATATTTTATTATTATCTCCTTTGGTTGATGGGGAAACAGGCACAGCGCTCCCAAGTTATTCCCTCAAGAACATATTGCTAGCTTTGAACCCAGTGTTTGAACTCATAAAAAACTATCTTCCAAACCATGTGTTATCCAGAACTATGTACAATGGTGGAACAGAAATCAAGTGAAAGACCAAAATCCCATCTCTTGACCCCCAGACTACACTGTTGGGCCACACTGCCACTTTGTTTGGGAATATTTTATTTATTATGTTCATTGGCAGAAATTTGCAGGAAGCTAACAGATATGAAAAGTCAGCCCAAGGCATCAACAATTAAAACATCAGAAGGTAATCCTCAGGCAGAAAAACCCAACCTGAGTTTTCTCAGCATCTTGCTCACTAGGCAGGTATGAATCCCAAGCCATGGGAATCCCAGAACAAGTGACAATATCAGGCTGGAGGAGGACAAAAGAGAAGGTCCTGTCATCTAGGCTTTGGCCGTTCCTCTCTCAGGACCCACAGAACTGTGTAAAACCTTGACATCCTGGACAGAGTCATAGCGTCTGGGAATTATCTGGGAAACCAAACATAAATGCTTGGTTAATTAATCTGGCTTCCTAGTAAGTAGTGAAGAGAAAAATCATATAAATTATATAAGAAAAAAAGGGAACGTTGAATATTGGAATCAATGCAGTGAAGAGAGAAAACCAATGGCAGAGTGTCATAAAATTAAATTCCAGTCCTGAGATGAGCTAACAGAAATCTTTGGTCTGGTCATTTATCCTCAGTTTCCAGATCTTTAAAATGGAGAAGGAAAAGGTGGGAGGTAGTCAAATGTCATTCAATTTTCTTAAAATTGAAGCATTAAAGTTCTATTTTCTATATTTTCGAAAGCTTTCAGAATTTCTGTTAAAAAATACATTATTTTCTCATACTTGGTTAAAAATAGACATGAAAATGAACCACTCTCTCCTTAAAGGTAGGCAGCTCCATATTTTATCATCTCTATCAAGTCATGCAACACTTTAATTAGCCACTTTCAGCAGTTTCATGCTAGGACTTTTGACTCTGCTACGACTTTCTGTAGTAAGAGAGGTACTTAGAATTTCCTCAAGTAAATTCTGTTACTTCAAGGGGTCCAAATTCAGATTTTAAACTATATAACTTCATGATAATAAAAGAAGCCTATTTTGTGTTTTTGTTATTTGCATTATTTATTTTAAGCATGGACAGTCAATTAGATTTTCAGACTACATTTTTTTCTCCCCCGTTACCTAGGATTTCCCTGTCTTCTAAGATGAGCAAACACAATAATCAGTTTTCCTCAGGCTTGAAATTATCAGTGCTATAACTTGAGTTCAGATGGCACCTTCCTTCCAAATCTTTGCTTCAGTTATTTGTCGTGAAAAATTACTTTTGGGGGCTGAAATTTCTTACTTGCTCTTAGCCCAGAAGTGAATTACTTCAAGGAATTTAACTAAAATACATCCAGATAAGGTTTACATGCCTGCCAAAGGTCATTTTAAATAAAAAGAACAATTTCCCCCCAATTTCTTTTGTGATGCATAGGTGAGCAAAGAGAAAATCTCAAGTTATTAGACACTATTTTCATTAAAATGAAAAGTTTCTTTTTAAGTTTCTATGAATTTCTCCTTACATAGTGTGTGTAACTTTTTGAAACTAGCACAAAACTAGATTTGTTGACTGTGTGAGGAGTAGATAATACTCTTCCCTGGTGCTGTGCAACAACTGAGATAAAACTCAGAGAAGTGGTTCCATAGAAACAGCGCTTCAGCAAATTTAATAGCTTTTTGTGGCAATTAAAAAAAAAAGAGAGATAAGTACTGTCAAACTTCAATTTAGATTTTCTGTATTATACATACTGATACTATATGAGCACAATATTCTTCATAGCAATTAGTCATGAGCATGAACTTGCACAGTGTTTTAAAAACACTTCTCAGTCCTTCGGGAACCATAACAGACACTGAATTTAGAAACAGAAATTCCCCTTATTGTTATAACTTCCATATCTCCTGCACTGAGTCATTTTTACACCCTTTAAAAAAGTAATTGGCACTTTTTTTGTCTGTATAGTTGCAAGAAAAAGTAAAATTAATACCAAGAAGCTATGCATGTGTTCTGGAAAGTAACATGGAGGAAAAACACAAACTACAAAAGACATAACCAAATAAATTATTTTTATTATATACTATTGATACTGTGAACTAAGTATAGGTTTTCCCATTTATAGCCATAAAGCCCAGTATCTAATGAACCTGTTTTATTTAAGTAAAACCCAGAATTACAGAAATTTAGAATGCCAGAGTTGGAATGAATATCCTACCCAAATTCCTGACCTTATTAATGAGGAAACTGAGGCTTAGACTGATTAAATGAATTGTCCCAGAATCCAATGGTATTTTACATTTACATGCAAATCAGAAACATGCTTACCCAAGTGAAGCTATGGTGTGTCTTCTATAAAAGAATATGCACATTTCATAATGTATTAATCCTATCCAAACCTTTCAAGGTAAACACACAGCAACGTACTTGCTCAGAGCTTAACTTAAATAATTTCACTCCTTGTGATCTCCTTCTCCTTTAGAATGCAATACAAAGTTCATTCATCCAATATTTATTATGCACCTACTATGTACCAGGCTATGTTCTAGACAACAGAGATGAACAAGATTCATGATGTTCATTACACTTAGGTATGTAAATGGATATCGTTTGAATTATCAATTTCCAGTTTTTGGAAAATTATTCATGATCTTTTCCAATTTCACCTCCTGAAAATTTTAAATTTCCTTTGTTAGGCTCAGCTTCTCACTAAAAAATGTAAGGGATCATTGTCATTAACAGGTACATCAATACTATGTTTATTTAAGAAAAAATGAAATTTAATTAATTTGACCATTGTAGACAAAGTAAACCTTTTAAGCCTCTGCTTTGATTTTCTCAGTAGACTGATTTTATTAACCAAAAATTTATCCCTAAAAGAACTAATAATGACACTATTAGAAATCCTATGGGATTATAATTATCATTTCTATAGGGATTTACAAGTCATCAATTACTTGCAAATACAAGAAAAATCACTTGCAAGTACAGCTTAAACATGGATGGCAATGGGTGATTTTGGTGCTGTGGACTTTAATCCCTCCCCTTCTCCCTTTAGAATCAGATTATATACTAATCTGTGTTATTGTAAGGCTTTTAGTGTATTTATCTCACTTCCTCAAACAAACCTGGGAGATAGGCATGCCATTTGGTGCCATTTTATAGTGAAGGAAACTAAGTCTCAGAGAAATCAGATAATTTGGCTAATTTGGGAAGTGATAGTTCTCTGATTCCATATTATACTTCTAGAGGTAAGCAACATTTTCATTCAAATTAGTCTCCACCAATATTTCCCCAAGCTCAAAACTTACTAATTCAATTTTTTTCTGACTTTTTAAGGAGCTTTTTAGCTTCGCCTGAGTCTTCACATCATTTTATCAGCTTTGCTGACTGTTATAAACCCTGTATTATCTTCCTCAATTCTATATTATAATTTATAAGGCAATAAATGAATACATACATACATAATACATAAAGTTATCTACTTTTCTAATTCTTCTCTTTCCTTGATGCTCATTCTTTTTATGCCTACAGAAACAATTTAAAAAGAAATATATATCCATATAAAATTTTTTCTTCTTTTCATACATATATATTTTTCCAAAATGAAACTTCAATTTTTAAAATCATCCTGAATATCACCTTCTTCTTAAGATAAAACTGACTGCACGTTCCCTAACTTCAGACTATACTACAAAGCTAAAGTAATCAAACTGTATGGTACTGGCACAAAAACAGACACATAAGTCAAAGGAACCGAATAGAGAGCCCAGGAATGAACCCACGCTTATATGGGCAATTAATCTACAACAAAGAAGGCAAGAATGTACAATGGGGAAAACACAGCCTCTACAGTAAATGGTGTTGGGAAAAAGAGACAGCTACATGCAAAAGAATCAAACTAGGCTACTTTCTCACACCATATGCAAAAATAAACTCAAAATGTATTAAAAACTTAAATGTAAGACCTGAAACCATAAAACTTATACAAGAAAACATAGGCAATACACTCTTCGACATTGGTCTTAGCAATATTTTTTTTTGATATGTCTCCTCAGGCAAGGGAAACAAAAGCAAAAATAAACAAATGGGAGTACATCAAACTAAGAAGCTTTTGCACAGCAAAGGAAACTATCAATAAAACAAAAATGCCATCTACTGAATGGGAGAAGATAATTGCAAATGAAATATCCAACAAGGGGTTAATATCCAAAATATATAAAGAACTCATATAACTCAACATCAAAAAACAAACAACCCAATTAAAAATGGGCAGAGGACCAGAATAGACATTTTTCCAAAGAAGATATACAAATGGCCAACAGGCACATGAAAAGATCTTCAACATCGCTAATCATCAGGGAAATGCAAATCAAAACCACAGTGAGATCTCCTCACACCTGTCAGAATGGCTATTATGAACAAGATAAGAAATAAAAAGTGTTGGTGAGGATGTAGAGAAAAGGGAACCCACGTGCACTGTTGGTGGAAATGTAAATTGGTGCAGCCAGTTTTTGAGGACTCTCCTTACAGTAAGGAGAGTCCTCAAAAAATTAAAAATAGAACTACCATATGATCCAGTAATTCTACTTCTGGGTATTTATCTAAAGAAAATGAAATTACTAATTCAAAAAGATATATGCACCCCAATGTTCACTGCAGCATTATTTACAATAGCCAAGATATGGAAGTGACCTAAGTGTCTATTAATAGCTGAATGAACAAAGAAGATGTGGTGTATATATGTATACATATACACACAATGGGATATTGCTCAGCCATAAAAAGAAGGAAATCTTGCCATTTCCAACAAGATGGATAGACCTAGAGGTTATTATGCTAAGTGAAATCAGTCAGACAGAGAAAGACAAATGCTGTATGATTTCACTTACGTGAAATCTAAAAAACAAAGGAAGTGAACAAACATAACTAAACAGAAACAGAGTTATAGATACAGAGAACAAACAGGTGGTTGCCGGAGGGGAGAGAGTTGGGAGAGGAAATGAATAGGTGAGGGAGATTGAGCTACAAACTTTCAGTTACAAAATAAATACGTCATGGGTATGAAATGTACAATGTGGGAAATACAGCCAATAATTATGTAAAATCTTTGTTTGGTGACAGAGGACAGCTAGACTAATCATGGTAATCATTTTGAAATGTATAGAAATAGTGAATCACCATGTTGTGTACCAGGAACTAACATAGAGTTGTAGGTCTGTTATACTTCAAAAACAAACAGACAAACAAACTCACAGAAAAAGAGATCAAATTTGTGACTGCCAGAGTCAGGGGGTGGGTGGAGAGGGAATTAGATAAAAGTAGTCAAAAGGTACAAACTTCCAGTTAGAAGATACATAAATACTAGGGATGTAATATACAATATGATAAAGATAATTAACACTGCTGTAGATTATATATGAAAGTTAAGAGAGTAAATCCTAAGAGTTCTCATCACAAGGAAAAATATTTTTTCTATTTCTTTAATGTATCTATATGAGAGGATGGATGTTCACTAAACCTATTGTGGTAATCATTTCATGATGTATGTAAGTCAACTCATTATGCTGTACACCTTAAACTTGTACAGTGCTGTATTCAATTATATCCCAATAAAATTGGGGGAAAAAAGTAAGAAAGAAGCACTGGCCAAGGAGATAGGAGTCTGCATTATCACTGACTCACTGCAAACTAATGAGCAAGCTACTGAACCTCTGGGCCTCAATTTCCTCATCAGTAACATAAGGGAGCTCACATTGTTGGTGCTAAGGTCCATCCTAATTCTAGCATCGATCATTCTGTATGAGGAGCAATCAGGGGGCTGAGCTGAGAGGCCAGCCGGCCACTGGGGCAGAAGGTGACAACAGAACATTGTTGGTGCTGCTGCTCCTGTAATTCACAGGGCAAAACACAGGTGGTTTGGGACTATATTCCCAACATTACTGAGTGCCCAGATTATAAAAAATAGTGTGATGCTTGTAACAAACATATTTCTTATAAATATAAATCTTTTGGGGGGGCGTTGAGATGGTGAAGAGAGATTGAAAAAAGAACTGACTGTAAATTGTAATTGTTTTTATTAATGGATAGTCTTCATTCAGAGGCAGAAAAGTCTATCCTATTCATGCTCGTATAAAGCATCCATGGCCCTTTCTTACAATTTAACCATCAAAAACTTCATTCAACATCATCTAAAAAGAGAATAAAACCGTGTAAGGTTATTTCTTCCTTATGAAGTAAAAAAGGTACATCTGTCATTTAACGTATATTCATTGATTAGCAGTGTATTCTGTGTTTAGACATCTGGGGATTTAAGTCCATATTGATATGTTATCTCTATGTATTCTATCTAATTTATAAGTAAATACATATGTATATGTGTTTCATGTACTTTATTATTTATGTTTAAATGTTAAATTTTGTGGTAGGTGCTACTGTTTTGCTATTCCAGGTAACAAAGAGGAGATGCATAATGAGAACTTGAGGAGTCAGGGAAGCTCAGGAAACACTTTTAGGGCTGTCAGATACAGCAGCAACAGGATGATAGGTGCTATTATAGACAGTGCAAAAGAAAGAAATGGGCCTAAAATTGGATGGGGTGGAGATGGGGTGAGGTTTACAGAAGTGGTGCTTTCTAAACTGACTGTTGAGGATGTATAAGAATTAGTCAGAAATGGAAAAGGAGAAAGGATATTCAAGGCAGAAGGAAAAACATGAATTTAGATAAGGAGGTCCAGAAAAGCAAAGAATAACCTAGGATTGAAAATGATTGTGTAGTGTCTGTTTGGAGATGGGGAATGGCTGATGATGAGGCTGGAAAGAGGAGAGGAGATGTCATGGAGGTCTTTGTATATCTTGATGAGAAATTTAATTTCTAACTTTAACTTCCATTTGAGAAAGAACGAACAGTCATAAATGAAGAGGATGGAGGGGCAAGGCTTGTTGAAAAGAATAACACAAAAGTTAGAGAGACTACTAACTTAAAGCTGGATCTGACTTGAAATTGCTAACATATCTTCTCTCCTATTTTTCCAAATAATGTCTTCTGAGCCAAAGACAAAGGAAAAAGGAAAAAAAAACACAAAAAACTCCAACATACTCCAAATTAAATTAACTAAAACTAACTGGTAGAACCTGTAATGAATCTCACTAGTTACAAAGGGTAATGAAGCTCAATAGAGAAATAATCCGTAGCCTGAGCCTAAATCCTTCAACACAGAATATTAAGCGATTATTGAAAAATAATGAGCTAGCTCTACATGTGTTATCATGGAAGGCTAAGTATGGTATATCACTAAGAAAAAACAAGCAAAAATTTTAAATAGCTAAGTAATATATAGAGAATGATCCCATCTTTGTAAACATATAGATGAGGGGGAGGAACTATGCATTTATGGATATTTGAAAGTATCTATAGAAGGAAGCACGAAGAAAGGTGCAAAGAGATATTAGAGAAAATTATAACATTGGTCATCCGGAGTAGAGAAGATATCAAATTTCTTTATAAATCTTTGTATTGCTCAGTTTGTTATGGCAAGCATGCATTATTCTTTACATTTAAAATACGTAAATTACAAAAGCATAAGAAAATGTCATTGCAAATAATCCATAAAATAGTGAGAATATTACTTATCAAAACATAGGAAGTTTGCTGGAAGCCCTACTCATTGAAAAAAGATTCATAGGTTTAAATATGTTCCTTAGAGAAAAAATAATTTTAATTAATTAAGTAAATAATTAATTCAATTTTAGAAAGAAAAAATTAACCAAAGAAAAGCAAGAAAAAAATCAGAACACTTAAAACATAAATTAATAAATAAGAATATGGACAATCAATTACAATACAACAAATAGAATACTTGTTTTCTTAAAGTGTTTCATAAATAAATATTGGCAAGTTAAATATAGAAAACACTGATAAATAAAATTTGAAGCCAAAGGAAAGAAAAACCTACAGAGCTGTTTAAAAATATAGAGACAGAATACATACATTCTGTCAATCTGAGAAAATGAATATTTGTGGAAACATAAATTATCTAAATTGATATAAGTAGACAAAACCTGAACCAACAAATTAACATGGAAGAAATGGAAAAATATACCAAAGTTTTCAAATAGGTTCTAAGTGAAGATGATGTGTTGTTTTCTGTTATGATAATTTCCATGCTAAGTAAACCATTTAGTCTTACAGAAAATAATGGAAAGCCAAGCAATTTGTATTTGAATGGAACACACCTAGGCTGTCAATAACTGGCAAATGTAATGGACACACATAAGCTCATTGTGGACACACACACACGCACACATCTACATAAAACCATGGTTCCACAATAGTCCAATCTCCAGTAAATTCAAATGAGAATACCTGATTTCATGAAAACAAATTCAATTGTTCATTAAGTGATTTAACTGCTGAGAAAAAAAATAGGGCTATCTCAGGATTGAAAAGATAGCTTAATATTAATAATTCTATGAATATAAAAGAAGGAAACTTTTGTATTATGAAAAATAGTATCTTGAACTACCAGCAAACATTTTAATGTGTGGTAGGGGCAATGAGCAGAAGTGTCCAAATGTGACCCTAGGAACTTACTTCAGCTTGTTAGACAATGAGCTGCCTGAGACCTGAGTACAATCTTCTCTCAGCAGGAGGAGATGGATGGATGAGTTCTCCAAGGATGGATGAGCTCCTTTTACTGAAAGGAGGGGCAACACACCTGTTATGAACCTCAGTGTCTCCAGAGGCAGGGCAGCTAGCTTTCTCAGACAACCTTGATGCTCTGGTTCCCACACTGTTCGAACACTGATGAGTTTCTTCTCATAGTTGCCCCCTAACAAGGAAAAGCAAAAGCAAGCCAGCGTCCATGGCATGCTTCTTAGTGGAAAGGTGGGAGAGAGAGAAAAGAAAAAAATGCAGTGCCGTTCTAAAAAAGTTTCAGCAAAGCTGACGGGGAGTCCTTGAGCCAAGATCAAGAGTCAGAGGAGTTCTGTTTCCCAGGACGGGTCTGTCTGTTTGTCTTAGTATCCCTGCCATGCTCAGTCACTGGCTGAGAGCAGCTCATGTGAAGTGTGACCTCGGTGCCAATACCATGACAGATTTCAGAGGGCAATAACTGGGGACCTCTGTCAATTATGCTCCCTGCAATCATAGATCTAAGAGGCTCATTCTCATGGCTGCCACAGTGTAGTTTTTAAATAAGAGAAAACCACGAGAATTTGTAGATATGCTTGGAAACCCCAAGAAGATTAACAGCAAAACATTTCTTATTTAAAAGACAGTTTAAAACTCATATGCGGGGCTGGTGATGTTCTGGAATTAGGATAAAATTGCTTTGCAGGTAAGTGAGAACACTCCATGTGCTGCGCTTTAAAGTATGGTGCAGCAAGAACTTTATTTATTCATGATAGCTAATATCCAGGAATAATAATAATAAACCAAGCACCATATATAAGCCTCCAAAATCTCATGACAATCTGTCCAGCTTTCATCTGCCATGCTAATAAGTAGAAAAACAGAAAGAATGTATTTTAAATAGATTATATCATAGCAGTTTTAGAATAGTAGAATATTAAAAACAGCAATATATCTAACAAAGAAAAATATAAATGAAAATGTCATTGTATATATGTGATGAAATAGTATAGTTATTTAATAAAACAATCATTTCAAAAAATTTGTGCTGAAATAGTAAAATTTTTACAGTAAGTCAAATTTAGCAGTATATAAATCTGTTTCTGAAGTGTGATCCTGGTTACACACATACCACACACACATGCACACACACACAGAGAAAAGCAAATGCAAGGAAACAAGCATAAACACTTATGCATAATTTCTTGAGGGCTGAATTAGGAATAATGTGATGTTTATCCTTCATGCTTTTTCGCTCTTTTCAGATTTTTCCATTACACATAATATGCAAAATCAGAAAATAATTTTATAAAATCATTTAAAATTTCATAAAGTATTATAGTAGCAATGTGATCATCATTGATGCTGTTTGTCAAATATTTCTGGCCTCCCCCTTCTAAGCACATGGTAGGAATATACTTCCTGGTGACTTCTGACTAGATCAAAACATTGAATTGAGAGCAGAAGCATGATGTGTCACTTTCAGGCTGGGGCATTTAATTGTTGAGGGAACATACTGCCTGCTATGACCAGAAACATTGAAAATAGTGGCTGCTTCATGAGCCTGAATACCTGAGACACGACCATGAGCAAAGAAAGCCTCTCTAGCAACCGGTGATTGCCATGTAGTGTGAGTGAGAAATAAGCGTGTGTTTCTTTAAGCATTGAGATATGCAAGTTGTACTTCCTTTAACATAACCTGTCTGTTATGACTGACACAAAGTTGATTCCAAGAAACGGGGTACTGCTATAACAAAAGCCTCAAATATGAGGCATTAGCTTTAGGACTAGGTGGCAGACATGGAAACAAACTGTTCCAACAATGTGCCCACAGTTAGGAAAGGGAGAGAGAGAGATCTCAAAAAATAACTATGAATAATACTTCTGTGATATTCTTGCCAAAAATGAATACCTTCAATCTAATCATGAGAAAACATCAGACAAACCCAAGTTAAGAAACATGTACAAAACACCTGACAGTACTCTTCAAAAGTGTCAAGGTCATGAAAGAAAAATAAAAAGTTAAAAATTGTCACAGATTAGAGGAGGCTGAGCAGACATGACAAGTAACACAATACGGGGTCTTGGCTTAGATCCTGGAAGAGAAGAAAAACATTAGTGGGAACACTGATAAAATTTGAATTAGTCTGTAATCTAGTTAATATTGTTAATTTCCTGGTTTTGATAATTATACTATTGTTATATAAGATGTTAATATTGGTGGGAGTTGGATGAAAGGTATATGGGAACTCTCTGTACTATTTTGCAATTTTTATGTAAATTTTAATTATTTCAAAATAAAAAGTTAAAGAAAAAGATGTAGTAGGAGGAGGGCTGAGTAGCTTTGTCAAAAATGTCATGTAAAAGTGAGTAAAGAATATTATGTTACACAAAAAATTAATAGGTGTGTGTGTATGTGTTTACACACGGAACAAGCTGGAATAGAAGAGAAAGAAAACACAAATTTGTAGTAAAATTTTTTACAGTTCTTTGAGACACAAAGCAATACTTGGGCTTTCAAACTTCTGAATAGACAAAGCAGGATGAGAAAGCTGAACAGCCCTCAAGAACAGCTTAGTCTGAAATCTCATTTCAAATGTGGGCAAAGATGGTAATAAAAATGTAAGAACCTACCACCGGACACAGAAAAGGGTTTTAAAAATCAATGGCCGGGGAGTTCCTTCTAGGGAGAAAATCTGGAGTCTAATCAAGGAATAGTCCCCACAGTCAAATGTCTGCCCAGTGACATGTCAGAATTGCTACCCAACTCTACAAGTCTCCTATCCTTTATTTTCTCATGAGGAGTGTTTACTGCAGTTATACTGAACTTGTTCCTTCATTGCATATGGTGGGATGGGGTAGGGAAATACCTTGTGTTTCTTTTTGTTCATAGGTTTTGCCACATGTCGGTCTCCCTGATAGAGGTAACGCTGTGATCCTGGACACTGAAATTGATGTTTTGCCTAAAAGAGGCTTTTGGTTTATCTCCTTGGGGAGGAGACATAGATGTATTTTATATGAGAGAAAGAGGGTGAGCCAAATAGTATTCAGTGATCAGTAGGTGGGGATTGTTTGTCAAACACTACTGTTTCTTCAGTTATTAGTAAAGTTTGACAAATATTTCTGGTTATTTTCCCATTTGTATACATGATAGGACTGTACTTCCTGTTCTCTGTGCAGTTAGATAGGACTGTGTGATTAGATTTTAGCTGCTCAGCTGTGAGTATAAGCAACGTTCGTCACTACTGAGCTGGCTCATTAAATTGCAGATGTGCTGCCATACATAGATCCCTTTCTCCACTTTCCTCATGACCAGCAATATTCCAGATGGTGGTGGTTCTGTCAGCTTGACTCCATGTGCAACTACCATGAACAAAAAGTACTTCCCCTATCCCTTCCCAGTGACCCAGAACAGATGCATAGAATAAACAAGATATCAACTTTACCATTATCATCATCTTTGGAGAACTGGGGATTTTTTGTTACTATGGAACAGCTTAGTCTATCTGACTGAGACAAACTATGTCTCAAATTACCATAACATGTTCCTTTTATTTAAATCTTTAGAACTTAGTTCAGAATATTAAGTTATGTTTTATACTTAGAGGTAGACATAACATTCAAGATTTAAAATATTCTAAGTTTCTGAATATCCATTATAAGATAGTCATATTTGTCCACAACAGCAAAGTACTCAGCACAGGATAGGGACTTAATAAATAATTTTTAGTGGGCTTCCCTGGTGGTGCAGTGGTTAAGAATCCACCTGCCAATGCAGGGAACACTGATTCAAGCCCTGGTCCGAGAAGATCCCACATGCCGCGGAGCAACTAAGCCCGTGCGCCACAACTACTGAGCCTGCGCTCTAGAGCCCGCGAGCCACAACTACTGAGCCCGCGTGCCACAACTACTGAAGCCCATGCGCCTAGAGCCCGTGCTCCACAACAAGAGAAGCCACTGCAATGAGAAGCCTGTGTCCCACTCGCTGCAACTAGAGAAAGCCCGTGCACAACAACGAAAACCCAATGCAGCCAAAAATAAATAAATAAAATAAATTAATTTTTAAAATATCAAAATAATAATAATAATTTTTAGTGAATTTATGTATTAAAGCTATATATGTATTCATGAATATATATAGGAATGAAACAAAAAGAAAAAAGTGTGTTCAATGTCTCATGGAGAATGAATAGTAGTGAAAAGTCCAAGAAAGATATCCATTTTCCAGTTAAAATCAATGTAAAATCTAATACTGAACAATTTCACATAAGGAAGACACAGGCAACAGTGCCCAAGACTCAGGCTCAAGGTCACTTCCTGAAATTTGTATAAGAAACAGTAAATTTATGCCATCTTCATAGCAAGTCCAGCTAAGGGAAAACAGGTTCAAAAGGGTATTTTAAAGGTGAAAATAAAATGTGAAATCAAAATCAAAATGTATGTGTGTGTATGTGTGTGTGTTCACAACTAGGCTTACCTTTCTGCTATATATTGAGGTTAAATTTAGGAATCTACATAAAATAGCCTATAAGAAAGTATATTTACCCCATAACAAATATATTAGGAAAACAAGAGTAATTGCTAAACATCATACATCATTTTGATCACATTATTTCCTTTCATAATATGTAGATTACTTTTTACTTTCGTGAGTTAGTATACAATACTGGTAGAATTGAGAAAAGTAGGTCATTGGCCATGTCCAGATGGGCAAAGAAGTTTAGCTTGTGGAAAAGTAGGCCAATTGCACCACAATTGAGACATCTGCCCACTTAATTACTGCTACAATAAAAAGATAATCTTCAAATTTTCTTCTAGCCCTACTGTCACTGCAAAGTTTCACTATGACACAGTCTGTCAACCCAGAGGGCTAAAATTTTAACATGTATTTCCTGATAAATGTCATATTTGTCTATTTTACATGTTCAATAAGTGAGAATCTCATGGAAAAACTAAATCATCACAACATTGTTGTCTCTTTGCTGAAAACTGTATTTCAATGTAAGATGCAATCTGTAATTGACTCAATTTAATTCAGCCAGCTGTTGTATTTTAAGAACAATTTGTTTCCCTCAGCTTCTCTTTTCCACTTTTTTCCTTCCTATGTTTGTGAGTGAAAGAGTTATTCGGTCAGCAGGAAACATTCTTGAACATCAAATATTTAAAACTATGGAGCCAAAAATTTGAAATGGTACCCATGCTAGGCTTCTGCAAAGAACAGAGAATTTGACTCATGAAGTACATTTCTTTGGTTTTCTAAGAGGTGCATTTTAACAACAACCAAAGAAGAAATTCAATAAGCTGTGAAATTTGTGTGGTGTCCATAAAAACTATTACCACATATGTGTGTCTTCTCGTTTTACAATCTAAATTTCTTCTGAAAAATGCTATGAAGATATTACTTTAAAAATAGTAAGAAAGAGAAATAGCAAAGAAAAATAAGAGCATATAAATATGTTATTCTACTCCTTAAAAAAACCCAGCAACACACAAATAAATAAGGTATGAGGAAACCTGTAGCATATTCTGTAGCAAAGCAACGTTAATAGAATAAGTTTACATTTTAAATGTTAATAAGTTTTTCCCACTAATATGTACAGTATTGCTTTGACATTTTATCTACTTAAGCACAGCATCTAGCTTAGTACATTCTATATAGTAGATGTGAAATAAACATTTGCTGAACTGATTTAAGTCAATTTTTATTTAAAATTTTAGTAAACACATAGAAACTTACTCTCTCATGAATATTTGCTCTTATTCATTAAGTTACATCTTAAAATATTCTTTTAATGAATATATTTCCCTAGGCAGAAAAGAATATCTTAAGGAAGTGCTTAGAATTTATCAAAGATTAAATACAAGCACTTTCTAACTCTGTACAAGAAGAATCCTCAAAAATTAAGTAATGTGTCTTCACTCACCGTCTAGCTGCACATCAAATGCTGATGTATCCAGTGTTCTTAGTATTTTATACATCTAATTCAGACCCTGGCAGAATTTCTCTCAATATGAAACATTTTTATTAAAGTATATTCCAAGAGGAGTTGTTTCCTGTGAGGATTTTGAGGTTTTAATTTTAACTTTTTTTTTCTGGCCACACCACGCAGCATGTGGGATCTTAGTTCCCCGACCAGGGATCGAACCAGTGCCCCCTGCAGTGGAAGCGCAGAGTCCTAACCCCACTGGACCACCAGGGAATTCCCTTGAGGTTTTTTTTTTTTTTTTTTTTTTTGGCTGTGTTGGGTCTTCGTTGCTGTGCGCAGGCTTTCTCTAGTTGTGGCGAGCGGGAGCTACTCTTCATTGCAGTGGGCGGGCTTCTCATTGCATCATTGCAGTGGCTTCTCTTGTTGCAGAGCATGGGCTCTAGGCGTGCGGTCTTCAGTAGTTGCAGCACATGGGCTCAGTAGTTGTGGTATGAGGGCTCAGTAGTTGTGGCTCGCAGGCTCTAGAGTGCAGGCTCAGTAGTTGTGGTGCACGGGTTTAGTTCTTCCACAGCATGTGGGATCTTCCCAGACCAGGGATCGAACCTGTGCCCCCTGCATTGGCAGGCGAATTCTTAACCACTGTGCCACCAGGGAAGTCCATCCCTTGGGGTTTTAATTTTAGCATGATTTGTGTGGTTGTGGCTTGAAATAAGAGCCTAAGTGAGCCACGAGTATCCTTTCAATACAAAATAAATGAGGAGTAACAATCCCACTGACCTTCCTCCCTTCACTGTGGAATAAGCATAGTACTGTAGCTGCATGTTTCAATAAATTGACAAGGATTCACCTTATCTTTTTTAAATAGGAGACAATGCTAGGTGCTGAGAAGTGAGCTAATGGAAAGGGGATAATTTTTTGCCCTTGATAAACTTCAGAAGTCCAGTTGAGAAGCTGGAAAACTGGCATATTGCTCCCTTATAAGTCAAAGAATGTCGATGGAAACCACTGCGATCTTACTGACCTTGAAGTCTCAAGGTGCTTTGTCCTTCGTTTTTGGTACACACTTTGTTATCTTATTATTTTTACCTACATCATGCCATAGCCTTCTTATTAGAGTGCAAACTTCTTTAAAGCACATATTGTACGACATTTGTTTTCATGATTTATGTGGTTGGTCCTATCAGAGGTCTTTTCAAACTATGGTGAATAGTAAAGAAATACGATAAGCTCTCCAAGAAATTCTGTTGCAGCATGAAATTTTCTTTCTAGTTCACGTCCTTTATCCTTCCTCTTTTCCTTAATCTCTGGAGGGGGCTGGTATCCTTAAGAAAAATAAAGCACAAAGAGGTAGAGATAAAATAAAATAATGTTTTGCAGTTGTTATGAATAGCTGTCAATATTAGCAAAAGAAAAGTGGGTTTGTCTGCTCTGAAAAATTTAAAGGATCTAAAACCCCTTGAGTAATATAGAGTTAGAATCTATTTTTCCCTTCCTAGAAAGAACCAGGAGTGTAAATCTAGTACCTAGGGAGCCTTGTGACACTCCTGAAGGACCTTGATCCTGATGGGTGAGGAAGGACAGGACTGAGGGAACCATAGAGAGAAAAGGGAGAGGAAGGTCCAGCTGAGGTGGATCCTGTATGCACTGAAAGATGGAAGGAAAAAATGAAGTTTATACCGTCCTTTGGATGACATATTCATGACTCTTTGTGTTTTGTAACAGATCCTCTAACAGATTTTTTTCTTCTGTTATACCTTTTTAGACTTTGTAGGCATAAACAAGGATTACAAGAAGCATCATACAATTTTAGACCTGGAAAAGGCTTAAAATTGAATTTTAAGAGGACTCCTCTAATTAATATATGAAATGAAGAAACTAAGACCAAGAAAAGTTAAGGAGTTTTCAGATTATAAAGAATTTATGTTTATGACAGACTAAGGATAAGAGGCCAATAACCATATTCACCTTGTCAAATGCTGGTGATTTTTTTCCATGGGGTGTCCTATTATGATAGCATTATTCTCTTTTACAAAACATACGTAGGAAGAACATATGCTTCTTCATATATTCATTCTTTCTTAAATTAAATCTAATATTTAGTGGCAGGGGAAAAGGACAAATAGAGAAGGTAAGATATCATTTCCTTCTTTTTCTACAAATGTTGTTCCCTCATGTCGTTTGTTCATAAGTTATTAATGGTAAAGCTTAGTCAGATCTGCCTGTTTCATATTATAATTGATGTTCTCAGTAACTTTTCTTTGTCTTCATTGATAAAGATTTAGTTTATGTTTTGGCACATAATTAATATTTTTAACCAAGAGCCTAACACTTCATCTTCCATTAAGTAATTTTATTATAGCAATGAGTTGAAACTGCATAATATGTACTAGCTGAAGTGTTAGCTTATAAACATATGATCATATACTGTCTGTAAATTTCTTCACTGTAGGGGCCATTTCCTTTTTCTTTTGAAAAGTTAAGTGCTGCACCTCTGCAGAACTATTTGATATAAAAGGATGAGTATATTAAATGAACACTGTCATCCCAAGGAAATGCATATACTGATATTTACTAAATTTCCCCTAATCTCTATACTGACTGCTAGTTTACAAGGTTCCCTCCCTTACTTTTGGTTTTTACAGAGATGACTTGCTTCAATACCCACGCTAATAGGGGATGGGAATATGTTCCTTGCATTTATTTTAGAGATCATAATGCATCATTTTCTCTATTCATTGTTAACTTTTTCTCTAAAATTTATCATTTTTAAATTAAGCCATCACTCAAACCAAAAAGAACAGAAAAAAATACTCCCATAAGCTTCCATACATAATCAGACTAAAGTTCTTGCTATTAAATTATTTTACACATTACCTCAGGCAAAGTCTAGATCTACTCCAACTGTGGTAATTGCTAGAAATGTTATAAAACAGTAAACAGCTAGAATTAAATCCAAGTTCAACACAAAGCAGTATTATTATTCAACCCTGCATTTAAACAAAAATCTTCAGTGTTTATCTTGTGTTTGTTAAACATGCATACGGTG
Organism: Eubalaena glacialis; assembly: GCF_028564815.1. Taxonomy (NCBI): domain Eukaryota; kingdom Metazoa; phylum Chordata; class Mammalia; order Artiodactyla; family Balaenidae; genus Eubalaena; species Eubalaena glacialis. The sequence continues at coordinate 25,269,130 of NC_083736.1, forward strand.
TTTCATTTTTAACCGGTGGCAAGAAAAGGAACATAGTGAGAGAAGAAGGAAGAGTGGACTGTGGCAATCTTATGGGTTAAATTTATTAAAAAAATGGTAATGAAGTCCTTTGCAGGCCAGTAATTGTCCTCAGATTCATTAAAAGCTTTATGATGTTGTCATAAGCAGAAAATATTACTATGTTCATCAAATTTTCTATGAATGAAAAATTATATATGTGTACTGGAGTCTAAAACTGCAGAAAAAGAATCTGTAAAGTGTATTCAGAATTACTATTTACCAAGAAAAGTTTCAATTTTCCATGGATTTATCTCTTTAGGAAACAAATCGTGAAACATATTAAAGTATATCTACCTACATTTTAGAACCATTCCTTTGTTTCAAAAAGTGTTTTTCCACTGTGTAAATTCAGACAAGCAACATTTATTTTAGTATCTTTTAAAGTTATTATTATTTGGAAAAACCAATGATAAAAACCCCTAAATACATGAAGCTGCATATATGAACCTATAGTCCCTTTCCTCACAGGGAGCTACTCTTAAGTTTCTTGTGAACCATCCAGAAATATCCCAAGCATATATCCATACTTTTAAAATATTTTGTTTAAATGAGCATTATACACACTCTTCATATGTGCATATGTGTGTAGTTTGTTTTATATTTTCTTAGAATAGCTTTTACATGTTTCAATATCGGCATACAAGGACAGGAATCTCATTTGTTTTATTTTCTAATATTACAATTGTAGCTATCATGATTTTTTAAACCAGACTATGACTATAAAATCTTTAGGTTCAATCCAGGATTTGTTACTAATTAATAACTTGAAATGACAAACATTTTACATATTTTACATATGTTTCAATCATGTTTATAAATGTATGTGTAGTATACATAAATGAGATGACTAGATCAAAAATATGTGCATTTTAAAAATTGCTATTGGCAAATTGCACTCCAAATGATTGTTTCTTACTGTCGCTTTCTTTTTTTTCCAACAGAATTACTACAATAAATTATAAACTTTCAGATCAATGTCAATATAAGCAAAAAACTTTGCCTCAAATTTTTATTCTACATTCTTTTATTTACGATTTGAATCTTCTGAAGTATCTGTTAATATATTGCATATTATATTTCCTGTAAATTGAATGTTATTACATTTGCCCATTTTTTTAATTTATTTTTTTATTATTAACATGAAAGAATTCATCATATATCAATGAAATAAGCTCTTTGACATATATCTAACTAATGCTTTTTGCATGTTTTATTTGTATTTTGATACTCTGTATGTTCTGTTTTGCCTTAAAGAAACTTTAATCCCTTTACTATTTACTAGCTGACCTCTTTGTGCCATATTCCTATCTGTAAAATGGGGGTAGGCCTGGTATAGAGTCTTCAGAAGGATTCAGGAGCTAATTCATTTTAATGTTTAGAAAAATGCTTAGGGACTTCCCTGGTAGCACAGTGGTTTAGAATCCGCCTGCCAGTGCAGGGGACATGGGTTTGATCCCTGGTCCAGGAAAATTCCACATGCCGTGGAGCAATTAAGCCCGTGCACCACAACTACTGAGCCTGCGCTCTAGAGCCCACAAGCCACAACTACTGAGCGTGCATGCCACAACTACTGAAGCCCATGTGCCCTAGAGCCCATGTGCAGCAACTACTGAAGCCCGTGCGCTCTAGGGCCCGCGTGCTGCAACTACTGAGCCCACATGCTGCAACTACTGAAGCCTGTGTACCTAGAGCCCGTGCTCTGCAACAAGAGAAGCCACCGCAATGAGAAGCCCATGCACTGCAAGGAAGAGTAGCCCCCACTCGCTGCAACTAGAGAAAGCCTGCATGCAGCAACGAAGACCCAACGCAGCCAAAAAATAAATAAAATAAAAATAAGAAAAAGAAAAAGAAAAATGCCTAGCACATATTAAGTACTTTGGAACGATTAACTATCATGATCATGATCATCATCATCATGGCTCCTTTGGTTGTTTAATCAGATTTGTCCATTGTTTCAGAGCTTCTAGGATTTCAGCCTCCTTAGAAAGTTCTTATTCAATGTAAAATTATAAAACAGGTATTTAAAAAATACGTTTTGTTTTTGATCTAGTTGTCCTCAAAAATTTTTTGGATTATTTACTTGATCTGAAATGCTACAATTTAATACTAAATAATACTAATTAATACTAATACTAATGCTAAATTTTCATACTTGGGAAATCTCTTTCTGGATTCACTATTTTGTTTCTTTGAATCTGCCTGCCCTTTTATTCTTTAATACAAATATAGTTTAATACATACAATTTATTCAGCATTCTTGTTTACTTCTTTACATGAGGTTAAATAGAGTGCAAATAATTATGTTGATTATTTGTACGGGTCATATTAAATTTCTAGATTAACTTGGAGGAAATGATATATTTATATTTATATGAGTTAGTCTTCAAAGCTAAGAGCAATCTCAGGCTTCTAATAGTCTTCAATTGAGTTTTAAAATTTTTTCATGTAAGTCTTTCACATTTCTTAACTATAATTTACTCTATTTTTTTATTATAAATAAGATTGCTTATTTCACTACATATTCTAACTGAATGCTATACAAATCTAAGTGACTTTAATTGTTATACATTAATTCAGAGGTCAGCAAAATAAGGCCCTCAGGCCATATCCGGCCTTCTGCCTGTTTTTGTAGCTAGTTTTATTGGAAAATACCCATGCCCATTTGTTCACATATTGTCTATGGCTGCTTTCATGCAAAGCAAAGTTGACTGTTGAAATGGACTATATGGCCCAGAAAGTCAAAAATATTTACTATCTGGTCCTTTAGAGAAAAAACCTACTGACCGCTGCCTTCATTCTTTTTATAACCATTTAATATTATTATTACTCTAATAATCATTAGGCTGATTTTCTTTTATCTTCAGGCATATGAACATATTACCAAATAATGAAAAATTTCCTACTTCTTGTTAGTTTATATATCTCTTATTGCTTTTGCTTGCTTAATTCCATTGGCTAATACTACAATAACAGTACAAAATAATGATGATAATAAAAATACTTTTTATGTTCCTAAATTAAATAAAATTACATGTAGTATTTCACAAGTAATCATAAATTTGGCTTTTTATATTCACATTAAAATATCCCTATATTGCTATTGTATAAAAGTGTCTTATCCTATGTGCTTTTTTTTTTATTAAATTAGTTCACCCCATTCTCCCTCAAATAATCAATTTTCAGTCTGTTTTTTATACCTATTTATTTTAAGGCTTACTAAATACTAGGGAGTAGTTTATGTTGCTCTTTTTATGTTTCCTTCTTTTCCTTTCCTTCTATTTATTGTATTACTCTATTTCTAATTTTTAAATTGAGTCTTAATTCGTTTATTTTCATTCTTCTAGTATCACTTTCTGTCGAAAGAGAATATCTTCATAAATGTGGTTTAAACAATAAGGACATTTATTATCTTACATAACAAGAAGTCTGCAGGCAGGGTGATTCCACAGCTGGTTTACCAGCTCAATGATATCTCTAGGGGCCGCTCTGTATTTTCTATCTTTCTAGTCTACTATTCTCACCATATCAGAGTTATCACCAATCGTGTTTTATAGGTAGCTAGAACAGTTCCCAGCTCCACTTGCAAATTCAACTATATCCAACAAAACATTTGCTATTTTAAGCCTAAAGTGTGGAAAGCAATTTCTGCCAGCAAGTAATTAGGGGGTAGGAAGCTGTTGGTTATGCAACTAACAATATCTGCCACACTTTTTAAAATTTAAAATATTTTAAGTTATTAGAACACTGAACATTGCTTTAGCCATATCCTATTAGTACTGATGTATAGAATTCCTTATGATTATTTGATAAATATTTATGACTCCTAATTTTTATTTCCTTATTTACACAATTACAAGTGTTTTAAAAGTTATGCATGTGTGTGTTTAGTTCCTAATTCATAGTGGCTTTTTCTTATTATTATTAATTTGTGTTTTCATTGCATTATGAAAAGAGACTAAGGTATGCTCATTTTTTAATATTTAGACAATTAGCAATTCTTATTGATGTATGTGACCAAATATACAGTTGATTTTGTAAAATTGTTACATGGGCATTTCAAATGAAGATACATTCTCTACTTTTAGGGTATAGATTTTGATATATATCTATTAGGGCCGTTGAAATTTGTATTAACTTGAATGGGCATGAATTGATAGATGTCAGTTAAAGATGTTCAGTGATATTTCATTCTTTCATTTCTTTCTATTTGTGCTTATTCCAATTTGACTTTCTTTTAATGACTTTTCCTCCTTTTATTTTCTGCATTCTGCCAGTTTATGTTTCTCTTTTTTTTTTTTAAACATCTTTATTGAAGTATAATTGCTTTACAATGGTGTGTTAGTTTCTGCTTTATAACAAAGTGAATCAGTTATACATATACATATGTTCCCATATCTCTTCCCTCTTGCATCTCCCTCCCTCCCATCCTCCCCATCCCACCCCTCTAGGTGGTCACAAAGCACCGAGCTGATCTCCCTGTGCTATGCAGCTGCTTCCCACTAGCTATCTATTGTACATTTGGTAGTGTATATATGTCCATGACACTCTCTCACCCTGTCACATCTCACCCTTCCCCCTCCCCATATCCTCAAGTCCATTCTCTAGTAGGTCTGTGTCTTTATTCCCGTCTTGCCACAAGGTTCTTCATGGCCTTTTTTTTTTTTTTTTCCCTTAGATTCCATATATATGTGTTAGCATACTGTATTTGTTTTTCTCTTTCTGACTTACTTCACTTTGTATGACAGACTCCAACTCCATCCACCTCATTACAAATACCTCCATTTCATTTCTTTTTATGGCTGAGTAATATGCCATTGTATATATGTGCCACATCTTCTTTATCCATTCATCCGATGATGGACACTTAGGTTGCTTCCATGTCCTGGCTATTGTAAATAGAGCTGCAATGAACATTTTGGTACATGACTCTTTTTGAACTATGGTTTTCTCAGGGTATATGCCCAGTAGTGGGATTGCTGGGTCGTATGGTAGTTCTATTTGTAGTTTTTTAAGGAACCTCCATACTATTCTCCATAGTGGCTGTGTCAATTTACATTCCCACCAACAGTGCAAGAGTGTTCCCTTTCCTCCACACCCTCTCCAGCATTTATTGTTTCTAGATTTTTTGATGATGGCCAGTCTGACCGGTGTGAGATGATATCTCATTGTAGTTTTGATTTGCATTTCTCTAATGATTAATGATGTTGAGCATTCTTTCATGTGTCTGTTGGCAATCTGTATATCTTCTTTGGAGAAATGTCTATTTAGGTCTTCTGCCCATTTTTGGATTGGGTTGTTCGTTTTTTTGTTATTGAGCTGCATGAGCTGCTTGTAAATCTTGGAGATTAATCCTTTGTCAGTTGCTTCATTTGCAAATATTTTCTCCCATTCTGAGGGTTGTCTTTTGGTCTTGTTTATGGTTTCCTTTGCTGTGCAAAAGCTTTTAAGTTTCATTAGGTCCCATTTGTTTATTTGTGTTTTTATTTCCATTTCTCTAGGAGGTGTGTGAAAAAGGATCTTGCTGTGATTTATGTCATAGAGTGTTCTGCCTATGTTTTCCTCTAAGAGTTTGATAGTGTCTGGCCTTACACTTAGGTCTTTAATCCATTTTGAGTTTATTTTTGTGTATGGTGTCAGGGAGTGTTCTAATTTCATACTTTTACATGTACCTGTCCAATTTTCCCAGCACCACTTATTGAAGAGGCTGTCTTTTCTCCACTGTATATGCTTGCCTCCTTTATCAAAGATAAGGTGACCATATGTGCGTGAGTTTATCTCTGGGCTTTCTATCCTGTTCCATTGATCTATATTTCTGTTTTTGTGCCAGTACCAAACTGTCTTGATTACTGTAGCTTTGTAATATAGTCTGAAGTCAGGGAGCCTGATTCCTCCAGCTCCATTTTTCGTTCTCAAGATTGCTTTGGCTATTCGGGGTCTTTTGTGTTTCCATACAAATTGTGAAATTTTTTGCTCTAGTTCTGTGAAAAATGCCAGTGGTAGTTTGATAGGGATTGCATTGAATCTGTAGATAGCTTTGGGTAGTAGAGTCATTTTCACAATGTTGATTCTTCCAATCCAAGAACATGGTATATCTCTCCATCTATTTGTATCATCTTTAATTTCTTTCATCAGTGTCTTATAGTTTTCTGCATACAGGTCTTTTGTCTCCTTAGGTAGGTTTATTCCTAGATATTTTATTCTTTTTGTTGCAGTGGTAAATGGGAGTGTTTTCTTAATTTCACTTTCAGATTTTTCGTCATTAGTGTATAGAAATGCAAGAGATTTCTGTGCATTAATTTTGTATCCTGCTACTTTACCAAATTCATTGATTAGCTCTAGTAGTTTTCTGGTAGCATCTTTAGGATTCTCTATGTATAGTATCATGTCATCTGCAAACAGTGACAGCTTTACTTCTTCTTTTCCAATTTGGATTCCTTTTATTTCTTTTTCTTCTCTGATTGCTGTGGCTAACACTTCCAAAACTATGTTGAATAATAGTGGTGAGAGTGGGCAACCTTGTCTTGTTCCTGATCTTAGTGGAAATGGTTTCAGTTTTTCACCATTGAGGACAATATTGGCTGTGGGTTTGTCATATATGGCCTTTATTATGTTGAGGAAAGTTCCCTCTATGCCTACTTTCTGCAGGGCTTTTATCATAAATGGGTGTTGAATTTTGTTGAAAGCTTTCTCTGCATCTATTGAGATGATCATCTGGTTTTTCTCCTTCTATTTGTTAATATGGTGTATCACGTTGGTTGATTTGCGTATATTGAAGAATCCTTGCATTCCTGGGATAAACCCCACTTGATCATGGTGTATGATCCTTTTAATGTGCTGTTGGATTCTGTTTGCTAGTATTTTGTTGAGGATTTTTGCATCTATGTTCATCAGTGATATTGGCCTGTAGTTTTCTTTCTTTGTGACATCTTTGTCTGGTTTTGGTATCAGGGTGATGGTGGCCTCATAGAATGAGTTGGGGAGTGTTCCTCCCTCTGCAATATTTTGGAAGAGTTTGAGAAGGATAGGTGTTAGCTCTTCTCTAAATGTTTGATAGAATTCACCTGTGAAGCCATCTGGTCCTGGGCTTTTGTTTGTTGGAAGATTTTTAATCACAGTTTCAATTTCAGTGCTTGTGATTGGTCTGTTCATATTTTCTATTTCTTCCTGGTTCAGTCTCGTCAGGTTGTGCATTTCTAAGAATCTGTCCATTTCTTCCATGTTGTCCATTTTATTGGCATAGAGTTGCTTGTAGTAATCTCTCATGATCGTTTGTATTTCTGCAGTGTCAGTGGTTACTTCTCCTTTTTCATTTCTAATTCTATTGATTTGAGTCTTCTCCCTTTTTCTCTTGATGAGTCTGGCTAATGGTTTATCAATTTTGTTTATCTTCTCAAAGAACCAGCTTTTAGTTTCATTGATTTTTGCTATTGTTTCCTTCATTTCTTTTTCATTTATTTCTGATCTGATCTTTATGATTTCTTTCCTTCTGCTAGTTTTGGGGTTGTTTTGTTCTTCTTTCTCTAATTGCTTCAGGTGCAAGGTTAGGTTGTTTATTCGAGATGTTTCCTGTTTCTTGAGGTAGGCTTGTATTGCTATAAACTTCCCTCTTAGCACTGCTTTTGCTGCGTCCCATAGGTTTTGGGTCATCGTGTCTCCATTGTCATTTGTTTCTAGGTATTTTTTGATTTCCCCTTTGATTTCTTCAGTGATCACTTCGTTATTAAGTAGTGTATTGTGTAGCCTCCATGTGTTTGTATTTTTTACAGGTCTTTTCCTGTAATTGATATCTAGTCTCATAGCGTTGTGGTCGGAAAAGATACTTGATACGATTTCAATTTTCTTAAATTTACCAAGGCTTGATTTGTGACCCAAGATATGATCTATCCTGGAGAATGTTCCATGAGCACTTGAGAAAAATGTGTATTCTGTTGTTTTTGGGTGGAATGTCCTATAAATATCAATTAAGTCCATCTTGTTTAATGTATCATTTAGAGTTTGTGTTTCCTTATTTATTTTCGTTTTGGATGATCTGTCCATTGGTGAAAGTGGGGTGTTAAAGTCCCCTACTATGATTGTGTTACTGTCGATTTCCCCTTTTATGGCTGTTAGTATTTGCCTTATGTATTGAGGTGCTCCTATGTTGGGTGCATAAATATTTACAATCGTTATACCTTCCTCTTGGATCGATCCCTTGATCATTATATAGTGTCCTTCTTTGTCTCTTGTAATAGTCTTTATTTTAAAGTCTATTTTGTCTGATATGAGAATTGCTACTCCAGCTTTCTTTTGATTTCCATTTGCATGGAATATCTTTTTCCATCCCCTCACTTTCAGTCTGTATGTGTCTCTAGGTCTGAAGTGGGTCTCTTGTAGACAGCATATATATGGGTCTTGTTTTTGTATCCATTCAGCCAGTCTGTGTCTTTTGGTGGGAGCATTTAATCCATTTACATTTAAGGTAATTATCGATATGTATGTTCCTATTCCCATTTTCTTAAATGTTTTGGGTTTGTTATCGTAGGTGTTTTCCTTCTCTTGTGTTTCTTGCCTAGAGAAGTTCCTTTAGCATTTGTTGTAAAGCTGGTTTGGTGGTGCTGAACTGTCTCAGCTTTTGCTTGTCTGTAAAGCTTTTAATTTCTCCATCAAATCTGAATGAGATCCTTGCTGGGTAGATTAATCTTGGTTGTAGGTTTTTCTCCTTCATCACTTTAAGTATATCCTGCCACTCCCTTCTGGCTTGCAGAGTTTCTGCTGAAAGATCAGATGTTAACCTTATGGGGATTCCCTTGTGTGTTATTTGTTGTTTTTCCCTTGCTGCTTTTAATATGTTTTCTTTATATTTAATTTTTGACAGTTTGATTAATATGTGTCTTGGCGTGTTTCTCCTTGGATTTATCCTGTATGGGACTCTCTGTGCTTCCAGGACTTGATTAACTATTTCCTTTCCCATATTAGGGAAGTTTTCAACTATAATCTCTTCAAATATTTTCTCAGTCCCTTTCTTTTTCTCTTCTTCTTCTGCGACCCCTATAATTCGAATGTTGGTGCGTTTAATGTTGTCCCAGAGGTCTCTGAGACTGTCCTCAGTTCTTTTCATTCTTTTTTCTTTATCCTGCTCTGCAGTAGTTATTTCCACCATTTTATCTTCCAGGTCACTTATCCGTTCTTCTGCCTCAGTTATTCTGCTATTGATCCCATCTAGAGTATTTTTAATTTCATTTATTGTGTTTTTCATCATTGCTTGGTTCCTCTTTAGTTCTTCTATGTCCTTGTTAACTGTTTCTTGCATTTTGTGTATTCTATTTCCAAGATTTTGGATCATCCTTACTATCATTATTCTGAATTCTTTTTCAGGTAGACTACCTATTTCCTCTTCATTTGTTAGGTCTGGTGTGTTTTGACCCTGCTTCTTCATCTGCTGTGTGTTTTTCTGTCATCTCATTTTGCTTATCTTACTGTGTTTGGGGTCTCCTTTTCACAGGCTGCAGGTTCGTAGTTCCCGTTGTTTTTGGTATCTGTCCCCAGTGGCTAAGGTTGGTTCAGTGGGTTGTGTAGGCTTCCTGGTGGAGGGAACTAGTGCCTGTGTTCTGGTGGATGAGGCTGGATCTTGTCTTTCTGGTGGGCACGTCCACGTCTGGTGGTGTGTTTTGGGGTGTCTGTGGCCTTATTATGATTTTAGGCAGCCTCTCTGCTAATGGATGGGGCTGTGTTCCTGTTTTGCTAGTTGTTTGGCATAGGGTGTCCAGCACTGTAGCTTGCTGGTCGTTGAGTGAAGCTGGGTCTTGATGGTGAGATGGAGATCTCTGAGAGATTTTCGCCATTTGGTATTACATGGAGCTGGGAGGTCTCTTGTGGATCAGTGTCCTGAAGTTGGCTCTCCCTCCTCAGAGGCACAGCCCTGATGCCTGGCTGGAGCACCAAGAGCCTTTCATCCACACGGCTCAGAGTAAAAGGGAGAAAAAATAGAAAGAAAGAAAGAAAGAAAGAGGATAAAATATAGTGAAGTAAAATAAAGCTATTATAAAGCAAAGCTATACAGACAAAACCTCACCCAGAAGCATATACATATACACTCACAAAAAAAGGAAAAGGGGAAAAATTAATATATCCTGCTCCCAAAGTCCACCTCCTGAATTTGGGATGATTCGTTGTCTATTCAGGTATTCAACAGATGCAGGCACATCAAGTTGTTTGTGGAGTTTTAATCCGCTGCTTCTGAGGCTGCTGGGAGAGATTTCCCTTTCTCTTCTTTGTTCACACAGCTCCCGGGGTTCAGCTTTGGATTTGGACCCGCCTCTGCCTGTAGGTCACCTGAGGTCGTCTGTTCCCCGCCCAGACAGAACGGGGTTAAAGGAGCAGCTGCTTCGGGGGCTCTGGCTCACTCAGGCCGGGGGGAGGGAAGGGTATGGATGCAGGGCGAGCCTGCGGCGGCAGAGGCCTGCGTGACTTTGCACCAGCCCGAGGCGCGCCGTGCGTTCTCCTGGGGAAGTTGTCCCTGGATCACGGGAGCCTGGCCGTGACGGGCTGCACCGGCTCCCGGTAGGGGCGGTGTGGAGAGTGACTTGTGCTCGCACACAGGCTTCTTGGTGGCGGCAGCAGCGGCCTTAGCATCTCATGCCCGTCTCTGGGGTCCGCGCTGATAGCCGCGGCTCGCGCTCGTCTCTGGAGCTCGTTTAGGCGGCGCTCTGAATCCCCTCTCCTTGCGCGCCGCGAAACAAAGAGGCAAGAAAACGTCTCTTGCCTCTTCGGCAGCTGCAGACGTTTTCCCGGACTCCCTCCCGGTTAGCTGTGGTGCGCTAACCCCTTCAGGCTGTGTTCACGCCGCCAACCCCAGTCCTCTCCCTGCGATCCGACCGAAGCCCGAGCCTCAGCTCCCAGCCCCCGCCCGCCCCGGCGGCTGAGCAGACAAGCCTCTCGGGCTGGTGAGTGCTGCTCGGCGCCAGTCCTCTGTGCGGGAATCTCTCCGCTTTGCCCTCTGCACCCCTGTGGCTGCGCTCTCCTCCGTGGCTCCGAAGCTTCCCCCCTCTGCCACCCGCAGTCTCTGCCCGCGAAGGGGCTTCCTAGTGCATGGAAACCCCTCCTCCTTCACGGCTCCCTCCCACAGGTGCAGGTCCCGTCCCTATTCTTTTGTCTCTGTTATTTCTTTTTTCTTTTGCCCTACCCAAGTACGTGGGGAGTTTCTTGCCTTTTGGGAGGTCTGACGTCTTCTGCCAGCGTTCAGTGGGTGTTCTGTAGGAGCAGTTCCACGTGTAGATGTATTTCTAATGTATCTGTGGGAAGGAAGGTGATCTCCGCGTCTTACTCTTCCGCCATCTTCTTCCCCTCTCTATGTTTCTCTTTTATTCTCATTTCCTTTCTTTGAAATCTTATATCACATTTCTCAAGTCTTATTTCAGAGACAGCATATTTTCTTTAATATCCTTGATTTAATGTAGAAAGTTTCTGAAATGTGTTATATGTAACTATTCTCTAAAATTGTTTTTGTCTTTTATTTTTAATGTTTTGACTCTTGTTTATTTGCATTACTTTTGCATATGTCCTATACTGATTATGTCATACTTATAATTCATCTTTGAATATGTAAATGCCTTCTGGGTCAAAGTTTCAAGTAGATTCCAGTTATACAGAACATAAGTGTCTCTAGTTATTTTAAGAATAAATTTAAAACAAATTGGAACATTTTAGGGAATGGGATGACAGGCATTATGCTATGATAAGCAACACAGAACAGACCCACCAGTGGAGTTGCTACCTCTTCTAATATCAAGACTGAGCCAATCAGAAAGATGTCATTGAAACTGTTGACTTCAAAAACACACTATCATAGCTTCAATCCAGTGGTCTTTAAGTGGCTCCAGTTCTTGGCTTTAAAGTCATGCCATTCTTTATAACTCCACATCAGCACAAAATAGACACCCCACATCCTGCCTCCTGACACCCTGGATGCTAGCAACTAACACTGAGTGCTGTGGGAGTGGGAGGAACATGACCCTGCTTGACAGAAGAGAAAAAGAGAAACAATACTTCTTCAGTCCCAAATTCGTAGGAATGTATCTAACTTACGGAATCTACATAGGTTTCAGGTCCCTAGCTACAAGGGAGCTAGAAAATAGAGTTTTTAGCTTTCCAGACTGTGAAGCACAGAAGAACAAACTAAAATGTGGTTGAAATGATAGTGAGTGCCAATTGAACATATCTTCTACAGCCAAGCTTTCATTAAATGCTGTACGGTAGAAAGACCCAGGGGATGAATTAAGGAGTAAGTATCTTAGATTTAGATCAATAGAATTAAAACTCTTTCTCCCTGACATTCAATGCTGAGCGTCTTTTCCACCTACCAGTTGGCAGAAGGCCTGACTCTCAGTGAATCCAGCACTTTGATAACCCTTTATATGGTGATCTAGCTCCCACTGCTCTTCAGTTAACCAGATCAGCAACTATAGATTTTTAGCTTCAACCTGCTTAGTGTGTAAGCTCAGCCATAACTAAAATCTGCTTCCTTCGATAATGATATGTCTATCAAATTCTTTGATCATCACTTTCCCCTGAACTTCTTGGTATCACATGAGTTTTGCCACACTTCTCTAGACTCTCTGTGGTAAATGGCCTTTTGGTTCAATGGAGGGATGGCCAGCTTAGTAGGCTACCAACTTATGAACAGCTCTGTGAGAGAGATGCCCTAGAACTGAAAGGCATGTAATTTCTTTGAGGCTGAGATTTTGATTTGTTCCAATTTTACTCTAATTCACTGGGGATTTGGGGATTGGGGTTTTTTTGTGGGTTTTTTTCACCAAGTTTGTTTGAGTTTTTATTTTTCCATGCTGTTTGCCCTCAATTGTTTTCAGGGAAGAAGGTGACCCCATTTTATGCATGTATTCCTAATCTCATTAAATAATCAAGCAAGCCCTTGGAATATGAAGAAAGTAAAAAAGAAATAAAGGATACCAAATTTTTTTTCAATTATCTGATCAAGAAATATGGGAGCCTAGAAAACTAAAACCATAGAACATGACTCAGAAGAAAAGTCTTGAAAGCCAATTAGTTCCCAACCTCCTTATTTCATAGGTTAGGAAGCTGACACAATCACATTTGTTTGTTCTAGATTTTGCCAATTTTCAGTTCTGGACAGGAGAAAATTACAAACATATAAAAATAGTACTTTTAAATTAGGAGGAAAACTATTTCTAATACAGTTGACCTTTGAATAACTGCAGTTCCGCATAGGTGGTTCCGCATCAGTGGATGTACCAATCACAGATTACGTGGTACTGTAATATTTACTATAGAAAATAATCCGCCTATAAGTGGACCTGCGCAGTTCAAACCCACATCGTTCAAGGCTCAACTGCACATATGCCAAGAAGGACATGTGAGACAATTAGTTGAGTCTGTTCATTCAGAAGCAAAATGGTTCAAACAACTATTTATTGTATTATCCTTCAGTAAAGCTGGTTCAATCCCAGCAGATTCTGATGCCTAGAGCCTCATAAATATTAGTCACTCATTCGAAAAGTGGTCCTGGATAGAAGGAACTTAGATGAAAAACAGCTGCTGTGATCTTTGGTCTTTTTAATTTCTTTTAAAAATCTGTCTGAATCAGCATGTTATTCATGGTGATATTAGTTTCTTTGAATATAGTGGGATAAAAAATGGAAATTGAAAGTAATAATAGAAGAGTATGAAAGTACAGAAGCAGATATTGTGGGCATAGGACTTCTAAAAATGTAATTTTTCAACCATGTGTTTTCTTAATACCTGGAATATCCACAAAGGAATGATCAAAGAAGCCATGCTTGATCCTAAAAGCATACATATCCATGCTTATATTTTATTATATGAGCGAGGGTATCCCACAAAGAAATTAGAATGACACATAGAAAGGGAAGGTTGATAAGATGGCCACTTAATAGGAATGCACTAGATAGAGATTTTAGCTTAGTTCAGAAGATGTACAGAAACTGATTTCCCTCAACACTGCAAGTAAGTGTTAAAATCTCCCATGCTAGTCAATTACAATGTTCATTTTCCAACTGTTTTCAGCCTATGGGCAGTGAAGGTGGAATTAAAGAGCAATCACCTTAAAAAAAAGAGCTTAATGTAGTTTACAACTCTTTTTATATCATCTTCTTAAACGCTGAAATGCTTCATTCAATATAGTATATCATAGACTATTTTTATAAGTCTCACTTATAAAACTGCAATCACTGTGCAATTAAAATACCACTGCAATTAAAGTGTGTGTAATGGAACATTCAGAAATGTACACATGACTTTCCTTTATAACCACCAAGGGAGACATTTTATATTCAAGTCTCCCAACTTATAAGATTCATTCAGCTAACAAGGGAACTTTATTCACACAATAGCATCATACATACACACACGCGCACGCGCACGCACGCACACGCACACACACACACCCTTACTGTGGGGTGTTATATGTTTATAAACATCCAAAGGAAAATTTAAGAAGTTTATATTTTCAAAGTTTGAATTGCTATATGAAGATAAAATTCATTTGGTCTTGTTTACAGATTGTTCTTTTATATTTCTTTTTTTCCATAGAAAAAGAGAAAGTGAGCAACATCATGGCACCAGACATTATACTAATTGCTTTATGTAAGTTATCTTAATTGATTCGCAAAACAGGTTGGCAAGGAAGTTCTCTTTTTGAAGTTTCACAGGGGAAGACACTGATGCTCAAAGAGGCTCACTTGCAGCTAATACGTTTTAGGGCTAGAACACAAACCTAAGTCTGTCCTGTCACAAAACCCTTGCCCAAATATGAACTTCACTCACCTAGCATTATTCCTACTATAAGTATATGTGGTTAAAGTACTTAGAAATGTGTTTTGGTTATTAGGTGGACCCTGTGTGAAAAATTCCCCATGCATTTTGAATGTGTTTTACTTAAGTACAGAGAGACTCTTACAGGTGATCTAGTTTCAAATCCTTATTTTAAAGGAAAGATTTTGGGGATCTAGGGAGTTAAAGTGATTACTTCAAGTTCTCAGTAAGTGAAAAAGCAGGGTCAAGTTTAGAAACCCAGAGCACCTAACAACCAGCATGCTGTTTGTTGTTTACAACTTGCCAAGAACCTTTGGTTTAATGTCTGCGTTAAGTATTGTAGACTCTAAATGTTAACCATAAATATTTTAGGCTATTAGTTCAACAAATCTGGATTGAGCAACTACACATATACACCACAATAAGCACGAAGGGCGCAAATATTACTAGGCATTCCTATGTAGATCTTCCAAATAATCACATCTTTACTTTATATAATAATAGTACCTACCTCATAAGGTTGTTGTGAGAATTAAATTAAGTAATTCATGCAGAATACTTTGAATAATTCATGGCCCATAGTTAATTGTTAAGTAGTATTATTGATAATATCACCAATATAGCCCTCATACTCTCTCCATCCACTACGTGTATGCACTTCTTATCTCCCCTGGAGGGATACTGGTCTATTTCCTAAAGCAGCTTACAAAACAAAAACAACTGTGATAGAGGAGTTAAGGAAATGGTACAGTGCATTTGATTTTAAAAAATCAAATTTAGATTTTTTTAAAAAAGATCTTCTCTTTAATTCTTTTTAAGCACTGTGGTAGCTTGCATGATTCCCACTCCCTTGTATTTCATGCCCTGTAAAATACCCTCCCCTTGAGTGTGGACAAGACCTGTGACTTGCTTCTAGCCATAGAATATGGCAAAGATAAAGGGACTTTGCAGATATAGTTAAGATTCCAAATCAGTCCATACAGAATTAATCAAAAGGGAGATTATCCAAGGTGGGCCTGATTTAATCAGGTGAATGCTCTTTAAACATGGACTAGACCCAGAGTGGCTTGATGAAGTAAGTGGCCATGTTGGAGAAACCCATGAGTCATGGAAATGTAGTTACTAGCCTCTGGGACCTAAGGGTGGCTCCCATAGTTGACAGCCAGCAAAAAAGCCAGGGTCCTCAATCACACAGGTGCAAGGAAATTAATTAATTCTGCCAACAATTTGAATGAGCTTGGAAGCAGATTCTTCCCCAATCAGGCCTCCAAATTAGACACAGCCCATGATTGAAGTGTTGTGAGACCCTGAGCAGAGTACCCAGCTAAACCAGACCTGGACTCCTAACCCACTGAAATTGTGAGATAATAAGCATATGTTGTTTTAAGCTGCTAAATTGGTGATAATTTGTTACACAGCATAGAAAACTAATATGGGGTTATGTTTTATTTCATTTGTCCCTCTCTACAGCATATTGGTGTTGCAGGCTAGAAGGAAAGAATAAGATACTTTAATTTGAACATAAAGGAAAGAATAGCTTTTTGGTTTACATTTTAATGAATAGAACTATGGAGATAGCAGTCCTTCAGTTTGGGCAGTAATTTCTTTGGAATTAACTTAAAAAGTTATCTCTGACAAAAGATTTTTCCATCCTTAACCAATTTTTTTCCCTGAAATACCCACTCTTACCTTTTTCTATGGTTGAATGCAACGAAGGATGTGTTCATATGCTACCATCCTATTGATAACACGTAATTGTCCAAACGCTTTCATATAAATGGTCTAATTTGAGTTTCATAACAATTTTGTGTGGTAGGAACAAAAGAATGGTTCAGGGGCATAGTTGTGAACCCAGTGGTTATCCTTGGGCCTGGAAACATCAAAGGCCCTCAGGAAGTGCTAAACTGAATGAAGATTACTTTTTCAGATAAAGAAATTGTAGTTCAGAGAGAACAAATGACTTGCCCAGCAAAGCCTGTACATAAAAGTACCAGAATTAAAACTCACACCATCTGCAACAGAGGCCAAGAGTTGTTTTCTATAATAGCATTTTACCCCTGAAAAGGGAACACATTTAGCTATTAACAGCCATTAACCTTTTTTCTCAAATCTGCATCTCTCCTTAGCAAAGAACCCTGAAGGAAGGGTGGGGGAAGGAGAGATGAAAGGAATTGTCATGGGTATGGAGTGCTGTCCAGCCTGTGGAATGCCTTGAATATCTGAGAAACAGCAGGATCGAAGTGGATGCCTCTAGGTAGAGTTGCCTTCTGACAAAGGGAAGATGAGTTGGTAAACGAAATGTTAAGGCTTTAAAGGAAAACTACCTATTTATTTTTCTAGCACAGCCTTTCAAAATGCAAATCATTAATTGTCTTTCTAAAACATGAATTTCCAAAACCTTTGAGAAATAATTTTGCTTACTAACACTTTCTCTATCTTATTCTGATGTAACCTCAAGCAATAGCTCAACATTAAAGTCCCTGTCTCTGCTTTAGAAACTACTCCATTAGATGTTGAAGAAAATACCAACTAAAGCTGAATATCAGTAGCATCTTCACACTGTCATGAATATGAAGCCATCTGTGTTCTGTCACCCAAGGGCTTCTCATTCCTGTTCAGCATAAATATATGTTATATGCTTCTCTAATTTTTTCCATGCACAAAAGCAGTGGTCATTGAAAAGGAGCCAAGATTCCCTAAGCAGGAGTTTAGTGGTGTTGATGCTTATCAGCCAAAGACCACCAGGAAAGATATCTGGTTTTATTACTTGCTGCAGCAAAGAAATCTGCATATCATGGTAAAATGTCAACAAGAGGCTACTAAGAGGAGCTTATTTTAGGATTTCGGCTTGTGGTGCTTTTGGCGAGTTTTCAAGTAAGTAGAGATTTGGTCTGGATTGGGTGCTGTCAGAAAGCAGAGGCAAATTGGTGACTGGATATCTTAATAATTTTTACCCAGGATGTGTGAGAAATAAAGGAGGGCTGTAACTGGTAAAGATGCAGCATCCATCTTGTAAGCTGGGAGACGGACAAGTGTGGACGGTTTTGTGGTTTTCACAGTGTTCTTGTTTTTGTCTGAGCACAGAAATTATTATGGAGTGACCATGTTTTTGCCACACTCCATCATGGATACAGGCTGACTTCATGTGATGCTGGTATTATGTGAATTTTTGTTCGCGTTCAGCAAGAGATCCCTACCAGATTACAGCTGTGAGGGATGCTTTATTCTTTCTCAGTCGACATTCAAGTTATTAATAGAGAACCATGCCTCCCTTATTCTCAGACTATGTGGTTCAGGTGAGGCTAACTCAGTCCCTCTCCCTAAGGATGGGCACAAGACCTAGGTCTGGTCAAGCGAAACTTCTGTATCTCTCAGTCCAGAGCAATTGTTTCGGAGAGGAGCACTTGACTCAAAGTGGGCCAATAACAGCCAACATCCACAGAATTTTGCTGACGCTACCTGGAAAGAGGTGTACTGTTTTAAAGAGACCATTTAGGCCTAGCGGTTATAAAGGGTTAAGATGTTTTTGCTACCTCTACATCAAGAGTTGCAAGCCCCTAGCCTAAAGCAACTGGTCTTCCTGCTAAACAAGAAACTGTGCTTTCTTAAACTGTCCATTTTCCTTGCTAAATTTAAACTGGAGTATGTACTTTCCCAGAATTGCTTATCCACAGAACATCTACTTCGGAAAACTGACAACTATCAACTTGCTTTGCCTCGTATATCACATTTTTGTTTTCCTATTTCCTTCTCCTTAACCACCTGAGTGCCTGTAACACGTAAAATCTCAGCTAACTGCCAGAAGGCACAACAGTCTCATTTCAGACTGTGATACTGTAAGTTATAAGAAATATATATTTGGTCATTCATTCATATTTCGCATATATATTTGGTCTTCCTCCACAGTTCCTGGCTCACAGCTCCTAAAATCCTTGATATTTCCTGTGTTAAGAACAATACAGGTGTCTTGCGTTTTGTTAATGAGGTGACATTTGGAAAGCCCTTAGGTACCCTAAGAATGGGGGCTGGTTGCCAGGGGAACCAACCCTGTGATTAGAAGGTGGGAACTCAGGCTGGAGATTGAGTTCAATTGCCAACGGCCAATGATTTAATCAATTGTGCCTATGTAATGAAGTCTCCATAAAAATCCAAAAGAATGGGGGTTTGGAGAGCTTCCAGGTTGGTGAACACAGTTTTCAGGAGAGTGGCTCACCTAGAAGGAGCATGGACGCTCCACACCCTTTCCCCATGCACCGTCCTATGCACCTCTTCCATCTGGCTGTTCCTGAGTTATATTCTTGTATAATAAACTGGAAATCTAGTAAGTAAAATGTTTCTCTGAGCTCTGTAAACCACTCTAGCAAATTAATTGAACCCAAGGAGGGGGTCTTTGGGAACCTCTGATTTATAGCCATTCAGAAGCACAGGTGATAATCTGTGCCTGCAGTTGGCCTCTGAAGTGCATGGGGGGTGGGGATGGGGGGCGGTGGCAGTGTTGTAGACTGAACCCTTAACCTGTGGGATCTGATGCTATCTCTAGGTAGCTACTATCAGAACTGAGTTGAATTATAGGACACCCAGCTGGTGTCCGACGAATTGCTTGGTTTTGGTGTGGGGAACTGCCCTACAGCCCTACACATTGGAAATTGGGTCCAGGAACCCAAAGGGCAGACCAACCCTCCTCCTAGTGGCTGATGGGGAGCAGAATTTGTCAACTCAAAATACACCTCTTTGGCATAAGGATTATTTTAGGCTGATTATTTTTTTTAAAACAGCAGGCATTAGAGAAGCCCTGAAAACCACGCAGACATTATCCTTTTGTATTTACATTTATAAGGGAAATCTCCACTTGTAAGGGTGTCTCCCTCTCTGTACCAGGAAAAAAAGGATGACTCTGAATCTCTAGAAACTTATCAATGGAGAAGGCAAAGACTTAAATCTGCATGACAACCTTACCCTTATTTATTGTGCTTTGCCTGTTTATTGTGCTCCCATAACTGGCCTCCCCCTCAACCCAACATTTTCTTTTGTCTTTAGCTGAAGATGTTGTTTTAAGTGGTAGCTTGGGCCATTTTGGGAAGTTACTCAGTTTTCCTGGGTATCTCCATGTATTGATATGAAGGAGGTATACAAGTTATTAAATTTCTGTTTGTTTTTCTCCTGTTAATTTGTCTTTTTTATTATAGGGTGGGGGGGTTCAACCAAGAACCTAGAAGGGTAGAGGAAAAATTATTTTTAATTTTTAATAATTAAAAGCTTTCTTGTTGCTGCTTCACCTTGGGGGTCTTTATTTCAGGATCCTTTTGAGAAGGTGCTGGTGGCCATTTTTGTCTATTAGAAGAGCTTTCTTAAGAAGTAAACAAAGAGGAATGTAGAGCCAAAATATGGAGGAAGAGCGTATCATGATGTCATTTGACCTTGTGAATATTTCCTCCTATTTGAAGTCAAAAGCACCTCTGAAATTCTTAGTACTCATAAATTACCTTTTATTTCAAGTATTTTTTTGCTTGGGATTCTGTTGCCTCCAACATGAACATTTCAAGTACATAAAGTATGTCAAATATAAACAAATCCAAACTTAGATAGGGAGAGATTTTAATTAGAAGGAATTACAATTGCAGTTGTGAGAGCTCTCCAATCTCAGAAATCTGGGTTTCAAAATCAAACAGAGCAAGTTTTTCTACCACAGTGTAAAGGAGGGGTAAGCAGAGACAAGCATAATCTTTTAAGGGGACTCTGGACAAGCAAGGGGAAATGACCAGTGGGGTTTCATAGGAAAAGGGTCTCCCTGTGGTCATCTGATTCCCAGGAGAAGCTGATAAGTGTGGGGTAGGGGAACAGGTTCCATTTTTTTTAGTGCTTCCTAAGGCTTTGGAGCAAGCTGCGCTCAGCAGACTGTAGGAAGGAGATAAGCCTAACTAAAGTTTGGTCAAGACAAATTGGAGGGTAAGAAATGGCCAATTGTGAATATTTGGTCAAGCACAACTGGGCAATTTTGGGTTCTGAGGATCCGCCAGTGTCTTGGTGAGAAGGATAATGGTGAATCTTTTATTTTGAACACTTTGTCACTTCTGGCTGCCAATTAAGGGATTCGGTGTTTAATCTCCAGTTCCTTAAATTTAACATATGTATCTCCTCCTATGGAATACCCCGTTTTTAGATGTTATTCTTTTCTTTAAGATAGTATAAAATGGCTCAAATTCCAGTTCCATGAATAGTGGGAAACAGCCATGGGCAGAAATCTATGAGGTTTTCTTGGGAGGGAGAAGAGAAGAAGAACTTTCCCTGCTTCTCCACCACTATCTAACTCCCCACTGAAAATTTGAGCTTCAGAGCTTCGGTCCTACCATTAGGGGAAAGAAAAAAAATGCCTTACAAATTCCCCATGAAATTCTCTCTCTAATACCCCTGCTTCTGCAACCTCTACTTGTTTTTATACACTGAAGCTGGTGAGCAAATTGGTATTTACATACCTCCTTTACAAGCCCTGCAGAGATGGTCCTCTCCTAATTTGGGAATAGGAGGTTATTGCTACTTAATATCCTGTGGCCTCAGACACAAATAAGATTAAAATAGTTCCATTTAACATCCAGCTTTCACATTCTTCATATTATGAATGGGTTATTCATAGAAAAGTCAAAGAGTTAAGTAAACATACACTGGAAAAATTATAATTAAATTATCACATACAATAATTTAAAATGCCACAGCTATTGAATATGTGGAAAGTACTGTGATAAGAACAGGAGAATGTAATGGGGAAAGTTACAAAGAAAAAAGATTAGTTGGCACTTAGTTTTTAATGTGTCAATCATTGGTTTTTGGAACACATTTTTACATTATTAATTCTCAAACCTACAACATTCATACCAAGGATGATTTTGTTGAACTGCACATCACGGAGAACTATTCATGTTGATAACAATGTAGTTTCCTTTCAGATCGACACCCACTGCAAGAATGTTTTTTAGATGTATTATCGTTCTTATCCATCAAACCAGAGCTATCTTAATAGGCAAACTAATGAGATTTGTCAAGATTTTATTTATTTTACTCATAAATGGTGGCCAGCATTTCAGAATTGTAACAGGGCAAGGAAACAGTTTCTTCATAATAAATCTAAAGAGATCCAGCTTAATTTAACTTAAAAATATTAATTTTACAAAATTAACTGGTACTAATTAAAAATAGCAAAAAATACATTTAGCAAATATTCAAAATAATATTACCTATAGAAATAGAAATTGTTGATATTAGAGCCACGAAAATATTTTTGTTACAATAGGATATCCCTTAAACATCTACATTTAGAATGAGAAATATGTTGCTAATGCCCAAATGATAGAGAATCTGTGCTCATACTGCCATTCCATGATTCAGGCCAAAAATGAAGGCAGGTCTTTGCTAATATATAAATTGTTTATTCTAGGGCTTTCCACTGGAAAGAAGAGAAATGCTTAATTAGTATGCTCTAGACCAAACTGCATATTTTGTATTATGCATTTCATAATCACTTCACCTTTAACATTTTAATTAATTAAAACTATAAAGTTAATTATAGAAATAAAATTAAGTCATGGAGGTAACAATTTTCCCATATTTTTGTGACTATCTCTATTTGATACAGCTACAGAGTGAATTAGGGAGGGCTACAATATATATTTGCTCCCTACCTCTTGAGAGATAGGCTTAAACATTTACATTGGATAAAAGCCCTTTTAGGCTGCCTTCAGTGCATCATCAAGGATTCATTCTGGAGTTTTCATGTCAGTTAGGCAACATTACTCTTTGAAGGACTCAGATGTGGGGCACTCTTTTAGGTTCTATAGAAAGATATGTCTGCCTTCAAAAATCTAATGATCATTTGAGGTAGAGAGCATACATAGTGAACAGGTATAATCCAAATGTATTAGCAAGCTTTTGAGAACAAAACATAGAGAACCGATATTATTGATGATGTTATACATGGCCTTTGGACCATAACTCTGAAGTCAAGCAAACATTACACTTTTGATCTTTGTTTCTGGCTTCAGGTAGTGTATCATAACAATTACACAAACCAAACAAAACATATAGTTAAAAAACCCCACCAGCTTTAAACAAACAAACTGAGATAAAATCTTGGGCAGTAGGTCTACAAGTAGGATAATTTTAAAATCTCTCTGAGCCTTTTCTTCCTCTGAAAAATGTGAAAAGTTATCTGTCTCCTAAAACAGAATTATGCAAAGATCTGTGCCTGACATATTGTAGGCATTCTATAAATGTAGCTCTTATTACACTGCATATAGTAACATTTGCTGACAAATACATAACTGGGGGAAATGGTGTACATGAAAGCACAAAGCAACTTTTTCTTGAAAAACAACTGAAGAGAATGAAAAGAAGCTAAAATAAGAGAGTATGTAATCAGCTCTAAAACTATGGAAGGAGTTTAAAAGTTAGGTTCCAAGCTTAGAGGATGTAATTTAACAATTTGGTTTATATTGGCAATGAAATTCTAAAGCTCCATTTTTAGAAAGGAAGGCATAGAGGAGTAGGTTAATGAGTAGACAAAAAAGAAAAAAATTACTAATATATCCAAATATAAAAAGCATATTTTTGGCATGACGATGCCTCCTCATAGAACTTAGGCAGAAAGTCTTCCCACAGAACCTAGTGCAATGAGAAGATAAAATGTGTGAAATGATTGAAGAGAAATTCTAAGCCTGCACTAGAAGTTTAACCAAGCCATAACATTTTTTCTATCCATTTGTTTTCAGCTCCTCAGCTCATGGTCTAAGATGAAAATTCATCCAGTATCCATGTAGATAGTGAAGAAAGCCAAAGTGAAACCTATTACACCATTTTGGTACCAGGAGTGGGCCCAGAGAGAATTCCACAAACTAGCATTTAAAAATAACTGTATACATGTATTCCTCAAAGAAATATTATCCATATGCTGATTCATGGATAAGTAGGGGAAATAAAATTGGGAACTATGTAAAATTATAAAAGGAGAAGAGAGGATGAAGAAGCAGCAGGAGGAGGAGGAAGAAGTAGAGGATTCTCCAGAGAGAGGATGAAGGGAGAAGGCAGGAAGGCAGGAAGGCAGAAGAAATTAGGAAAAAGAGAGACAGAGGAGTGGAGCTCACCCTAGACGTATTCTTTTAAAAAAGAAAACAAAAATGAAAGGAAAAGAATATAAAAGGGAAAAGTTTAAACAACCCTTCATAGTTTCAAGGAGATTAAAAAGAAAACTACCACTATGAAAATGAGATTATGAGTTATAAGATAATGTAAAAACAGAATAAGATAAAAAGAGCACTTCCAAAATTAAGGAATTAAACAGAGGAGAAAAGATAGAAATTTAAAATGCATGTCAAAGCAGTGAAGAGCAAAAACAAAGCTGCCAAGAAGTGAATCAGTGACCTAAAAGTAAGAATTGGTAAAAGTCACAGAGAGAGTAAAGAGAGGGTAGCGGGTGGCCTGGCAAACAAAATGAATACATGGAATAGAAAATAAATGTTTTAAGAATATGATGTAAGGGAGTTTTTCTATAATAAAAAAAGATGAGATATTCAATCTGAAAGTGTTCACTGTGTACCAAGACAATTCATAGGAAGTATTAGTGCTAATACATATCCTAGTGAAATGACTAAACCACAAAGATAGAGTCCCATAAGCCTTTAGTCAGAGAAATAAGGCCATTAAGTTGGTGAAAAATGTTAAGATGGACTACTAGTTCTATTCAAGAACATTAGACTTAAGAAGTAAAAACAGCAATATCTACTGGATTTTCAAAAAAAGTAACATTGCCCCCCCCCAACTTTTAAAAGTTAATATGTGCATTATAGAACCCAACAAGCAAAGGACATAAAGAAACATCCATAATCACAAGGAGTTTACAGTTTGACTTGAACTTCTAGTCCTGTGTGTGTGTGTGTGTGCCTGTACATTTACACAGTGACACACGGTTTTGTGGTTGAGATCATATAGTATGCATCATTCTTTTTCACATATAAAGATATTTAACAATTGAAAGCTCAAAGGCCATGACTATTTGGATAACCAAGAATATAATACACCAATTCAATCAGGATAGACATGCAATCTTGTCTTTCTGATGGTCAAATATTGCTTAAATGACAAAAATGACAAGCCTCTGGATAAACAAATATTGGCAGAGATACAATTAAAATAGTGCATTCCCTTAATGTTCAATTTAAAATGAAACACAAAGCAAAGGAGTACAATAAGTTTAATGCTTATAAGAGAATTAATTATCAGGTCTATACTATTAAAATAATATGTAGAAGGTGATTCTATTGAGTTGTTTTACAATGTATTCATATAGTATGCATACATACATCAGTCTTCTCCTCCCTCTTTGCCTGACCCAGTACCTAAGTACAGTAAGTACTGCTCAAAGAGAAGGTTTAGCCATTCCCTTCCCTTAACAGATTTCATGCAAATTTTAACCAATAAAACCCCCACATATTAATGAAGTGTGTCACTTTACTATTTCTACTTTTAACATACTTTGTGTATCTCAGAACATGTAGAAAGACTAGATATTTCATAGAAGGGCATAACATAGTCAACTATACACACAATAGTGAGGATTAATATCTTGCCTTTGCAATTCTCTCTTCCAATGTCCTTCAACCCAATGCTCAATAGCTGGTAGTATACTGCTCACAGAAGTGCTTTAGCAATTACATTTCCAAAGAAAACATTTCCCATCAATATTTTCACAGCTATTCAAAAGTCTTATTTTTCTACCACTACTTTAAATACACTGGGCATTTCTAAATATCTAGAAAATTTATCTATCTAAAATAAGAACTTATTTGTCCGCTTTATACACAGTACCATTAAACAAAAATGCACATGTAACAAAATGATAATGGTCCAAGGTGACTGCTCACTGTGACCATCCTGGACCTCAACCATGTCCTCCTCGCCTCCTCCTCTATACCACTAATACAGTGGGCAAGTATAGACAAGTATAGTGCTCAGAGGCAGCTGAACAAATTCAAATTCATTTCCAAAAGTATTTTACGGAGGACAAGATTTCCTATGAGTTTCAATATAAAGTATACAAATGGGCTAATTTTATTCATACAACTAAGAATTCGTACAATTCCTAAACATCTGGATACTAGATGTTGCAAACTGGGATTTATTTGTCCATTATGGACTATAAACAGAGCAAAACAAAATGCAGCTCAAAGAGAGGGTTTAGTCATTTTGTAACCAAAAGATAAGATTTCATATGAATTTTAATAAAATAGTAACAAAATATGTTCTTTTACTACCTCTACTTTTAACATAGTTTGTGCCTCTGAGAAAATTTGGAACATGAAGAAAGATTAGATATTTCAAAAAAGGGCATCACCTTAACAACTATGTATACAGAAGGGAAATAAAATGCACACACAGAACAATGGTTATAACATGAAAATATCCTCTAAATATGAATTCTTTCCTTTCTTTCTTTCCAAGGCCTTTTGCTCCACCCTTCTAACCCACCAAATAAATGTGGTCCTGTGTTGCTCCTGGTGTCTATTCTGGTGGTGGCCTAAAGATTCCATTTCCGAAAGCCATGCCAGAAAACATTTGTTTTTTTAAGATTTTTTTTTAACAAGTTCACTTAATAAGATCTGTGAGGGACTTCCCTGGTGGTCCAAGACTCCCCACTTCCGCTGCAGGGGGCATGGGTTCCATCCCTGGTGGGGGAACTAAGATCCCGCATGCAGCCAGGCGCAAGCAAAAATAAAAATATATAAGACCTGTGATTTCTAACTCTATTTTTTATTCAATGTCAGCAACCTCTTTAGGTCTAGAAGCCTCGACGTAGCACAAAAAGAATTTTAACTTGTCTCCTAAAAGGTTGAAAGAGAAACTGAGAGAAGTCTTTTTATACTATATGAATTAAGCCTTTTATAAACGGCTAGTACATCTTTAAAAACGTTGGGCCCTCTCTGCTAGCCCAAGGCAGTACGTTGTTCTATCTTTTCCCTCACCCACTCTCCAGACCTGGTAACAGGCCTCCCATCCACCACTGCAATCAGGTCACCGGAACAGGCCGTCGCTGCCTCTGGGCCTGGCTGGGTCCCCAGCGCGTGAGGAGACCAGCACAAGACTCCCCAGTGGCCAGAGCACGGGCAGGCTGGTGACTGCAGAGCTTCCGGAACCCCTGTGGGTCGGCACGCATGTGATCGGAAGAGCCCCCGGGGGCACCAGATCAAAGGCCGGAAGTGGCCGGAAAGACCACTGGGTCAATTGCGCGAGGTCCGAACGGTGACTGGAGGGTGCTTCAGCACTCAAGCAGGTAAATGGCTGGAAGGGCCTGGGTGCCACAGTGGGCGGGCTTGGTGGTGGCATGAAGGGTCCTCACTGCATGGGCTGTACAGTCTCTGAAAGGGCAACCGGGTCCTGAGCTCAGGGTCGGGCCAGTGACTGGAACGGACCCCATTGCATCAGTGTGTGGCAAGGATGGTTGCTGATAAGGCCCTAGGTTCCATACCACGTGGGCAGGTTGGTGACTGGAAGGAACCCCGGGGCACCAGCACGCGGTAAGGATGGTGGCCAAAAGGACAAGCCTTAGGCCCCAGAATGGGGGCAGGCCAGTTCCTGGTAACCAGAGAGCCCTAGCACCCCGGGGTGGGGGGGAGGGGGATGCAAGGTGACTGGAAGGGTGCTTGTTTTCCCTGGACGCAGGCAGGCTGGTGACTGGAAAGCCCTATACAGGAAAAAAATGCACGTATGGACATTAGTAAGGACTTTATTGAGTGACTGTTGCCATAGGGGGAGAGGGACAGTTGCACTGGGAGATGTTTAAAGCCTAAGCCAGAAACAACTTAGGAAAGGGGTGGGCAAGCAAAGCCGTTGTATACTCAGAGCATGGAATAGGTGGCTGTGGAAGGAGGAAGGAGGATGCTAAAAACTGCAAGCAGGAGGGCCTGCAACTTAACAACTATATCAAATATTGCACTGAAGGAAAGGTTGAGGCAGGAAATGTTTATTTGTGCTTAAGCACCTGAGTCAGAGGTTTGGGCCTAAAAGGAACAAACAAGTTGTAGTTAGGAAGTTCAAATAAAGTTTAGGGCCTAGCTGTCCTAGGCTAACCAGTCTAAAGCTGTGTCAAGCAAAACGTTTGATCCATCTTGTCAGTCCCTTCTCTTGTTCAAGAAAGGCTCAGTGTTACTGCCGTTGAACAACTCAGAGATAAGGCTAATCTGAAGTAGGTGATGGCTAACTGAAATACTCCTCAGGGTCAGAGTTTTCTCAGTGTTGTCCCTGGAGGACCAGTAGAACCATCTGTTGGACCATCTGGCAGAGGTCAGTTGTTTTAGGGTCTGAAAGATGAGGCATCTGAAAAAAGCGATGCCCAAAATGCAAAAGATAAATATTATAAAAGGTCATATTAAAGAGCCATGAATCAAGCACTAAAGGTATCCAGGCCAGTGAATTCCAGGAGGTCAGTGGATGAAAATCTTTCAATTATGTAACATTGGTCATTGACTTTTTTTCTTCTTGTTTTTGTTTTTTTTTATTGTTGTATAATTGATTTACAATATTATACTAGTTTCAGGTGTACCTGAATCAAAATTTTAATAGATTGTACTCCATTTAAAGTTATTATAAAATATTGGCTATATTCCCTGTGCTGTACAATATATCCTTGTTGCTTATTTATTTTATACATAGTAATTTGTATCTCTGTGCCCCTCCCCCCTTCCCTGTCCCCAATGGTAACCACTAGTTTGTTCTCTGTATGTGTGAGTCTGTTTCTTTTTTTTAATATTCATTAATTTGTTTTATTTTTTAGATTCCACATATATAAGTGATATCATATGGTGTTTGTCTTTCTCTTTCTGACTTACTTCACTTACTATGATAATCTCTAGGTCCATCCATGTTGCTGCAAATGGTATTATTTTGTTCTTTTTTATGGCTGAGTAGTATTCCATTGTATATATGTACCACATCTTCTTTATCCATTCATCTGTCACTGGACATTTAGGTTGTTTCCATGTCTTGGCTATTGTGAATAGTGCTGCAATGGCATTGGGTGCATGTATCTTTTTGAATTAGAGTTTTGTGGGAATGTATGCCCAGGAGTGGGATTGCAGAATCATATGGCAACTCTATTTTTAGGTTTTTGAGGAACCTCCTTACTGTTCTCCACAGTGGCCACACCAATTTACATTCCCACGAACACTGTCAAGGGTTCCCTTTTCTCCACAACCTTGCCAACATTTGTTATTTGTGGTCTTTTTGATGATAGCCATTCTGACAGGTTTGAGGTGAGATATCATTGTGGTTTTGATTTGCATTTCTCTGATGATTAGCAATGTTGAGCATCCTTTCATGTGCCTGTTGGCCATCTGTATGCCTTCTTTGGAAAAGTGTCTATGTAAGTCTTCTGCTCATTTTTTAATCAGGTTGTTCATTTGTTTAATATTGAGTTGTATGAGCTGTTTATATATTTTGGATATTAACCCTTTATTGGTCGTATTATTTGCATATATTTTCTCCCATTCTTTTCATTTTATCAATGGTTTCCTTTGCTGTGCAAAAGCTTTTAAGTTTAGCTAGGTCTCGTTTGTTTATTTTTTTTAATTTTTTTTTTAAATGTCAATCAATTTCTTATTAATTAATTTATTTTTTTTTATATTAATTTTTGACTGTGTTGGGTCTTCGTTTCTGTGCGAGGGCTTTCTCTAGTTGTGGCAAGCGGGGGCCACTCTTCATCGCGGTGCGCGGGCCTCTCACTATCGTGGCCTCTTTTGTTGCGGAGCACAGGCTCCAGACGCGCAAGCTCAGTAGTTGTGGCTCACGGGCCTAGTTGCTCCGCGGCATGTGGGATCTTCCCAGACCAGGGCTCGAACCTGTGTCGCCTGCATTGGCAGGCAGATTCTCAACCACTGCGCCACCAGGGAAGCCCCTCGTTTGTTTATTTTTGCTTTTATTTCTTTTGCCTTAAGAGACAGATCCAAAAAAATACTGCTACGATGTATGTCAAAGAGTGTTTTGCCTATGTTCTCTTCTAGGAGTTTTATGGATTCACATCTTACATTTAGGTCTTTAATCCATTTTGAGTTTATTTTTGTATATGGTGTGAGAAAATGTTCTAATCTCATTCTTTTACATGTACTGTCCAGTTTTCCCAGCACCACTTATTGAAGAGGCTGTCTTTTCTCCATTGTATATTCTTGCTTCCTTTGTGGTAGATTAATTGAACATATGTGTGTGGGTTTTTTTCTGGGCTCTCTATTCTATTCCATTGATTTATGTGTCTGTATATGTGCCAGTACCATACAGTTTTGATTACTGTAGCTTTTTAGTATAGTCTGAAGCCAGGAAGTATGACACCTCCAGTTCTGTTCTTTGTGGGTATTTTTTTCCAAGATTGTTTGGCTATTCAGGGTCTTTTGTCTTTCCATACAAATTTTTAAATTATTTGTTCTAGTTCTGTGAAAAATGCCTTTGGTATTTTGATAGAGATTGCACTGAGTCTGTATATTGCCTTGGGTAGTATGGTCATTTTAACAATATTAATTCTTCCAATATATGAACACAGTATATCTTTCATTCTGTTTGTATTGTCTTCAATTTCTTTCATCAGTGTCTTATAGTTTTCCAAGTACAAGTGTTTTACCTCCTCAGTTAGATTTATTCCTAGGTATTTTATTCTTTTAGATGCAATGGTAAATGGGTAAGTTTTTCTTTCTGATAGTTCGTTGTTAGTGTATAGAAACGCAACAGATTTCTGTATGTTAGTTTTGTATCCTGCAACTTTACCAAATTCATTGATGAGCTCTCATAGTTTTTTGGTGGTGTCTTGAGGATGTTCTGTGTATAGAATCATGTCATCTGCAAACAGTGACAGTTTTACTTCTTCCTTTCCAATTCCTTTTATTTCTTTTGCTTGTCTGATTGCTGTGGCTAGGACTTCCAATACCATGTTGAATAAAAGTGGCAAGAGTAGGCATCCTTGTCTTGTTCCTGATCTTAAAGGAAATGTATTCAGCACTTCACAGTTGATTATGATGTTAGCTGTAGGCTTATCATGTGTGCCCCTTATTATATTGAGATGTGTTCCCTCTATATCTGCTTTGTGTAGAGTTTTTATTATAAATGGATGTTGATTTTTGTTAAAAGCTTTTCCTGCATCTGTTGAGATGATCACATGATTTTTTAATCTTCAATTTGTTAATATGGTGTATCACATTGATTGATTTGCAAATATTGAACCAACCTTGCATTCCTGTGATAAATCTCACTTGATCATAGTGTATGATTTTTTAAAATGTATTATTGAGTCTGGTTTGCTCATGTTTTGTTGAGGATTTTTGCATCTTTGTTCATCAGTGTTATTGGCCTATAATTTTCTTTTCTCGTGATATCTTTGATTGGTTTTGGTATCAAGGTGATGCTGGCGTCAGAGGCTGAGTCTGGAAGTGTTACTTCCTCTGAAATTTTTTGGAATAGTTTGAGAAAAATAGGTGTTAACTTTTCTCTAAATTTTTGGCAGAATTCACTTTTCTCTAAATGTTTGGCAGAATTAATCTGTTCCTGGACTTTTGTTTATTGAGAGTTTTTTTTTTTTCTTTTAATTACTGATAAAATTTCTGGTAACTGGTCTGCTCACATTTTCTATTTCTTCCTGTTTCAATCTTAGGAGATTGTATACTTCTAGGAGTTTGTCCATTTCTTCTAGGTTGTCCATTTTATTAGCATATAGTTGTTCATAGTAAGCTCTTAGGATCCTTTGTATTTCTTTGTTGTCATTTGTAACTTCTTTTTCATTTATGATTTATTGATTTGGGTCCTCTCTTTTTCTTGATGAGCCTAGCTAAAGGTTTAACAATTTTGTTTATCTTTTCAAAGAACCAGCTCTTAGTTTCATTGATCTTTTCTATTGTTCTTAGTTTGTTTCTGCTCTGATATTTATGATTTCTTTCCTTCTACTAACTTTGGGTTTTATTTGTTTTCTTTTTCTAGTTCCTTTAGGTATAAGGTTAGGTTGGTTATTTGAGATTTTTCTTGTTTCCTGAAGTAGGCTTGTATTGCTTTAAACTTCCCTCTTAGAACTTCTTTTACTGCATTCCATAGATTTTGGATCATTGTGTTTTTGTTTTCATTTGTCTCCAGGTATCTTTTTATTTATTCTTTGATTTCCTCAGTGATCCATTGGTTGTTTAGTAGCATATTGTTTAGTATTTGTGTATTTTGCAGGGGTTTTTTTTTTTCTTGTAGGTGACTTCTAGTCTCATAGCATTGTGATCAAAAAAGATACTTTTTTTTTCAAACTACTTACATTTACTCAGTCTTATTTTGTGGTCTGGCATGTGATCTGTCCTGGAGAATGTTCCATGTGCACTTGAAAAGAATGTGTATTCTGCTGCCTTTGGATGGAATGTTCTTTATATATCTATTAAGATCATTTGGTCGAATGTGTCATTTAAGGCCAGTGTTTCCTTATTGATTTTCTGTCTGGATGATCTTTCCAGTGATGTAAGTGGGATTAAAGTCCCCTACTCTTATTGTGTTACTGTAAATTTCTCCCTTTATGTCTGTTAATATTTGCTTTAGTTATTTAGGTGCTCCTGTGTTGGATGCATACATACTTACAATTGTTATATCTTCTTCTTGGATTGATCCCTTGATCATTATGTAATGTCCTTCTTCATCTCTTGTAACAGTCTTTGTTTTAAGGTCTATTTTGTCTGATATAAGTACTGCTACTCTGGCTTTCTTTTGGTTTCCATTTGCATGAAATACCTTTTTCTATCCCCTCACTTTCAGTCTGTGTGTGTCTTTAGATCTGAAATGACTCTCTTGTAGGCTACATATGTATGGGTCTGGTTTTTGTGTCCATTCAGCCACTCTATGTCTTTTGATTAGAGCATTTACTCTGTTTACATTTAAAGTAATTATTGATAGGTATATACTTATTGCCATTTTGTTAATTATTTGGTGGTAATTTTTGTAGTTCTTTTTTGCTCCTTTCTTCCTCTTTTGTTCTCTTCCATCATGATTTGATGACTACCTTAAGTGATATGTTTGGATTCCTTTTTCTTTTTTGTATGTGTATGTATTATAGATTTATGGTTTGTGGTTATCATGAGGTTTATGTATAGTTTTTTATATGTATACACACACACACAAACATATATGATTATTTTAAGTTGCTGCTCTCTTAATTTCAAACACAGTTTAACAACCCTGCAGTTTTAGTACCCTCCCTCCACAATTACTGTTTTTGACATTATATTTTATAACTTTTTGTTTTGTGTATTCCTTAACTACTTATTTTGGATATACATAATTTTACTACTTTTGTCTTTTAACCTTCCTACTAGGTTTGTACATGGTTGATTTACTACCTTTACTGTTAATTTCCTTTTACCAATGAGCTTTTTCCTTTTGTAATTTTCATGTTTCCTTTGTGGCCTTTTCTTTTTCACTTAGAGAAGTCCCTTTAACATTTCTCGTAAAGGTGGTTTGTTGGTGCTAAACTCTTTCAACTATTGCATGTCTGTAAAACTTTTGATCTCTCCATCAAATCTGAATGAAAACCTTGCCTCATATGGTTGTAGGTTTTCCCTTTCATCACTATAAATGTATTGTGTCACTCCCTTCTGGCCTGCAGAGTTTCTGCTGAAAAGTCAGATGATAGCCTTATGGGAGTCCCCTTGAATGTAACTTGTTGCTTTTCCCCTGCTGCTTTTAATATTTTCTCTTTATCTTTAATTTCTGCCATTTTATTACAATGTGTCTTGCTGTGATCCTCTTTGGGTTGATCCTGTTTAGGGCTCTTTGTGCTTCCTGGACCTTGATATCTGTTTCCTTTAATGTAATAGCTGAAAGCTTTTTTATTCTTTTTTCTTTTTTTCTGTTCAGCATTAGTGATTTCCACTGCTCTGTCTTCCAGCTTGCTGATCCATTCCTCTGTATCATTTAATCTACTGTTAATTCCTTCTAGTGTATTTTTCATTTCAGTTATTGTATTCTTCATCTCTGTTTGTTTGTTCCGGATATTTTCTAACTCTGTTAAAAAATTCTAACTTCTCCCTCTGCTCAAACATTCTTCTCCCAAGTTCTTTGATCATCTTT
Source organism: Eubalaena glacialis (assembly GCF_028564815.1). NCBI lineage: Eukaryota > Metazoa > Chordata > Mammalia > Artiodactyla > Balaenidae > Eubalaena > Eubalaena glacialis. The sequence goes on from NC_083736.1 coordinate 25,303,084, forward strand.
ACAGTCATTACCTTGAACTCTTTTTGGGTAGATTGCCTATCTCTGCTTCACTTAGTTCTTCTTCTGGGGTTTTATCTTGTTCCTTCATGTGGAATATGTTCCGCTGTCTCTTCATTTTGCCTAATTTGCTGTTTTTATTTCTACGTATCTAGCAGATTGGTTACATTCTGCTACCTTGGAGAAGTAGCCTTTTTTAGAAGACATCCTATTCATTGCAACAGTGTACTCCCCTCTGGTCACCAGAGCTATATGCTCCAGGGGGTTTCCCCCTATGTGGGCTGCATGGGGCTTTCTACTGTTGTGGGTTGACTACTGTGAGTAGTCTAGTAGGTGTGGTTCGACCCCTGTCCAGTTGTTTGCCAGGCCCTGCCTTGTGTGGAGACTGCCAGCCACTGGTTGGTGTGGCTGAGTCACGAGGCAACTGGCCACAGAACCCTGGGGGCTCCGAGGGTTACAGCTGGCTCACTGGTGGGCAGAGCTGAGTTCTGGGGTGGATGGTTATGGGACTGGGGTTCCCAGATCTAGTATTGGCCTGCCAGTGGGTATGGCTGGTTCCTGACATGGTTAGCTGTGGATTCTGGGGTGTCTCAAAGCTGGTATTGGCCCACTGGTGAGTGGCTGGATCCCAGGGTGACTGGCTGAGGAGTCAAAGGTATCTTAGAGCTGGTGTTGGCCTGCTGGTAGGTGAGGTTGGAGCCTGGGTGGTTCCAGGGCTGGTGTTGGCCTGCTGGTGGGCAGGACCAGGTCCCAGGGGGTCCTGGAGCTAGTGCCAGCTCACTGGTGGGTGGATCTGGGTCCCAAGGTCTCAGGCTGCAGGGCCCTGGGGGTCCCGAATCTTGGGTCAGCCCACTGGTGGGTGGAACTGGCTCTCAGTGATGCTGACTGAGGGACCCAAGGAGTCTCAGAGCTGGTATTGGCATGCTGGCAGGCAGGGCCAGGTGGTCCTAGGGCTAGTGCCAACTTGCTGGTATGTTGGCTGGGTCTTGAAAATGCAGGCTGTGGAGCTGCAGTGATCCTGAGGCTAGTGTCTGTGTGCTCATGGGTGGGGTTGTGGCCCCAGGGATCCTGGGGCTGGTGCACTCCCATTAGTGGGTGCATCCAGGTCCTGGGGCTAGTGCCAGCCCTCTGGCAAGCAGATACAGGTCCTGAGGTCTCTGGCTGCAGGGCCTAGGGGTCCCAAAGCTAGTGTTGAATCACTGGTGGGTGGGGCTGAGGCCTAGTGGGTTCTGGAGCTGATATTGGCCCAATGGTGAATGGAACTGGATCCTGGTATGGCTGACTGAGGGCCCCAAGGTGTCCCTGAGCTGCCAGCCTGCTGGTGGGTTGGGCTGATGCCCAAGGGGTCCTGGGGCTGGTACCTGCCCACTCATGAGTGAGGCTGGTCCTGGGGCTAGTACTGGCCCTCTGGTGGGTGGGGAAAAGGCTCAGGGGACCCTGAGGCTAATGTCAGCTCACTGACAGGTAGAGCCACATCCCAGGTTCTCTGGTTGCAGGACCCTGGGGTTCCCAGAGTTGGTGTGTTGGCCCACTGGGGAGTGAAGCTAGGACTCAGGGGGTCCTGGGGCTGATGTCTGCCCACTTTTGGGCAGAGCTGGGTCCTGGGAGTCTCTGGCTGCAGGGCCCCAGGGGTCCCAGGAATAGCACCTGTACACTTGTGTGTGGGGCCAGGTCCTGGGCCCTCTGGTGGCTAGGGCCATGTCCTGGGGCCACTGTGGGCTCAGGAGTTCTTAAGACAGTCTGCCTGCTGGTGGGTGGGCCTTTGTCTCCCCACTGGCTACTTGCTTGGCCTGAGGCATCCAGTTACTGGTGCAGACAAGCTAGTGAGTAGGGCTGGGTCCTGGTGCTAATAAGCTAGATGAAGGATTCCAAAATGGTTCTTGGCAGCATCAGTGTCCCTGTGGTATAATGAGCTCCTGAAAATGGCTGCTGCCAATGTCTGTGTCCCCATTGTGATCTCCAGTTGCCTCCCACCTCTCCAGGAGGCTCTCCAAGATGAGCAGGTGGGTCTTACCCAGGCTCCTTCCAAATTACTGCTTCTGCCCTGGGTTCTGGAGCGTGTAAGATTTTGTGTGCGCCCTTTAGGAGTGGAGCCTTGATTTCCCACAGCCCTCTGGGTCTCCCGAAAGTAAGCCCCACTGGCCTGCAAAGGCAAACTTTCTGGGGACTTATGTCCCTTTGCAGGACCCTTGGACTAGAGATCCTGATGTGGGGCTCATACCCATTGCTACTTGGGGAGAACCTCTGCAATTGTAATTATCCTCTTGTTTGTGGGTTGCCCACCCTGGGGTATGCATTTGAGTATGCTGCTACTCTGCCCCTCCTACCTGTCTTGTTGTGGTTCCTTCTTTATATCTTTAGTTGTAGAAGATCTTTTCTGCTAGATTCTGGTCTTTCTCATAAGTAGTTTCTCTGTAAATAGTTGTAATTTTGGTTTGCCCATGAGAGGAGGTGAGCTCAGAGTCGTCCTACTCCTCTTGGCCAAGCTACAGAAAATGTCTGGTCATTGAGTTTTTGATGCTTTTGGTGATGTTGTCAACAGTCTTTGTTACCTCTTTTATAAGGGCATGCATTGCCTGAGCATTTCACCAGAACTTCTTAGTGACCCACACACTTCTCCAGGAAGAGATCAGGCCATGCATAGTCTGCTACAGTGATGAATCCTTCAAGGTATATATCAAGTTGGTCTGGCTTTAGCTAAACATTGCTCTTTCAGATCCTGGAGAAAAAGCCAGCAATTAGGCCACCTAGAGTCACTATAAGGATCTGGTAGTCAGGTTTTAGTTCTTGGTGATGCCAAGGTAAGAGAAAGAGAGAATACCTGGAAATGTTAGTTTGGAGGGATATAGCCAGATATTGAAAGTAACTGAAAGATTGAAAAATTTGGTACAGGTTGACAGTTTGGACAAGGTAGTAGGGTTCATTCCAGTTTACAGGTAGATGCCAAAAATGGTTTTTCCACAGTGGAAGAGAAAGTCAATTAAATCTTTATCAGACAAGACAGAATTTGCATATCCATCAGTTACTTGCAGTTCACAAAGAGGTAGGAAATAGCTCAAAGAAAACTGACAGGGTCAGAATCTGATAACCCAGAAGGATGTGCTGTAGTTTTTTTATTGAAAAATAATCAAAAATATTTTTATATCTCATTTGTTTTCTTCTTTCAGTTTTATTGAGATATAATTGACATACAGCACTGTATAGTTTTAAGATATACAGCATAATGACTTGACTTATATATACTGTGAAATAATTACCACAATGAATTTAGTTATCCATAATCTCATATAGATACAGTAAAAAAAATGTTTTTGTGATGAGAGCTGTTACGATCTACTGTCTTAGCAACTTTAAAATATACCATACATCAGTGTTAACTATAGTCATTATGTTGTACATTACATTCCAAGTACTTATTTATCTTATAACCGGAAGTTTGTACCTTTCAACCACCTTCATCCAATTCACCCAGCCCCAACCCCCACCTTTGGTAACCACAAATCTGATCTATTTTTCTATGAGGTTTTTTAAAAAAAAATATTCCACATATAAGTGAGATCATTAGTATTTCTCTTTCTCTGTAAGACTTATTTCACTTAGCATAGTGCCCACAAGGACCATCCATGTTGTTGCAAATGGCAGAATTTCCTTATTTTTTTGTGGCCGAATAGAATTCTGTTGTATGTATATACCACACTTTCTTTATCCATTTGTCTTTTGATGGACATTTAGGATGTTTCCGTGTCTTGGCTATGTAAATAATGCCACAGTGAACATGAGGGTACAGACATGTCTTCAACATAGTGATTTGCTTTCCTTCAGATATATACCCAGCAGTAGAATTGTTGGATCATATGGTAGTTCTATTTTTAATTTTTTGAGGAACCTCCATACTTTCCATAGTGGCTGTACCAATGTATGATCATCCAAACAGTGCACAAGGGTTCACTTTCTCCATACCTTGAGAGCATTTATCTCTTGTCTTTTTGATGATAGCCATACTAACAGGTGTGAGGTGATGTCTCACTATGGTTTTGATTTGCATCTCCCTAATGATTAGTGATGTTGAGTACCTTTTCAGAAACATATTTTTTTCTACAGTTACCCCCCCCCTTTGAACAACAATAATATCAAAGAAATATTATTCTGGATCACAAAATAAGGCTGATCTCATTAGAGTTGGCCTGATTATTTACATAGAAACAGGAGTAATGATTTTGTATATAAGCCTTTTTAAGTTTGCTGTAAGTTTTCACGAGGACTCTCAGACTGGAATGTAAAAGCCTGTTGAGGATAGGAAGGCAAGCCAAGAATTTGCCATCGCATTTTATCTTCAGTACCTGTAGATTTGGTTGAATCCCTCTTTTTTTGAGGTCAACAAAATATCCTAAGATTCCTTGCCTGTCAGGAAGTGATTTTCCTTACTCATTTATAAAGCTAGAAACCTGTACGTAAGGTATCAGGCCAGTTTTCTTAAGAGGGCTTTGTAAGCATTTGCTCTATAAAGTCAACCTTTGTTCCTTTCCTTGAAAGTGTCTAGTCAATCTCATTAAATGAATCTCATTCTCAAATATGACATTCCAGAAAAAGCCTTGGTTGCATAACTGATGTTTCCAATTACGTTCTGTTAACAAGGAGGATAGACTCATTGAATCTATGCACATAACTAATATTGCCATGAAAATAAGAATACTCAATAAGAGTTCCAGAATTATAGAGGGATCAGGCAGGGAGAGAAAGATAAATGTTTCATTTCTTTTCACAAAAGCATAGTCTACTAAATTGTTATGAGTTAGAGATAGCTTACATGCAGAAAATAGAACACTAAAGTACTAGCAATATTCCAAACAAAACCTATAATCATCCTTCATCACTTCATTTAGTCCTATGTAATTAATTCCTGTTCCACTTGATTTCAGGTTACCAGTTTCATGAACCCATCTGGTTTTCTACTAGAGTTCTGGAAATCCTGATTTTGGCCACTGGTATGGCCTCAAAGTTGTTTGATGCTATTAGAAACCTGTGCCCAAGAATACCCAGCTGGCATAGTCCTTTTCCATGGGTCTCTAAGACAATCCTTTGTTTAAGACAAGCATTCTGGCCTGTAGCTGATGGCAAATGCTTTCAGGGAAGCATCAGAGTAAAAAAAAGAAAACTATCTGTGGTTGACAAAAGACAAAATGGCTGTGGTTAACTTATTACCAATAATTTTCAAAATGAATGATCTGATGAGAGTTCATTATAAAAATAATGCATTTAACCAGGAAATTTGGTTTTGTGGCATGCAAAACAAAGTCAATTCAAAAAGGTTTTAGACAAAATATCTATAAACATAGCAGTTAGCCGTATTTTCAAAGAGTGGGTATCTAATTTATGAAAATGGGTGAACACAATGCTTGCAGAGAAAAAGACCTTCAAATGTAACATGTAATAATCCTGAGACATAATACACCAAGAATACATCAAGCATTTATGTAGAGTATACCAAGAATATATCAAAAATATTAAGTAAAGAATGTCAAATCTGGAGTAGGTCCTGAACATCTTAATAAGACTCCATAGGCAAGTGATGGGAATTCTCAGTTGAAAACCATTGGCCTAGAACATACTGGATTTAATTTTAAGACATAAAATTGTGACCAAGTTAACACTTTAAAAAATAACTGAAATTATCACTAATAACATTATACTGTTGTTGTCTAATATCAAGAAGAACAGTACCAGGACTCTGATAAATGGAAACATCACTGACAGCAAGGACATTGATAAATCTCTAGGAAATTCAAGTAATTTCTTAAATATTTATATTAATAACATTTTACCCATACGTATTTAGCCTAGGGAAGGCTAAGTGGTTCTTCTGATTTGACAACACTTCCCACGTAACTCAAAACATATCAGATAAACCTAATAATTTCTAGCAACTCTTTTTACAAGGTGAAAGAACAAATCCTTTGTGAGTTTCCAGGGGCCTTTGGGAAATTCAAAGACAGTTTTAGGTGCAAAAGATAACATTTAGGATTCGGTTCTAGGAAGGCAAAATGTCAGAACTTGTCAGGAGGTTTGAACATTTAATTAAATGGGATCATGGGTCAGTGAAAAACAATGCTTGGCTACCTATTTTATGCCAGTGACAAGGACAGATTTTAAAAGTAAATATTGGAATTAACATGATTGTAAAAAACCTTATGTCTTTTAAAAGTGAGAACAGTTTGTTTTCTTAAATAATCAGGGGCATGGTGAAGTCAACATAAGGCACAGGAAATTATTCTAATAAGACATAGCCTATTTGCCTTCAAAGCAGATTACCAGAAGAAAAAGTAAAACCTTTTACAACCTCTTAAGAGCAGACCAATAATCTAAGAAAATTGTGTCATTTAACAGAGAGAAAACCAAATTCTAGTCTTGCATCAATATAATATTTGAATTAAAGCTGTTTTTAAAATCTTATTAATAAATTTATCAACCTTAACTAGCTTGGACCACAACAAAATTCCTCATCCATGAACCTTTTACAACTTTTTATATCCTTTCAGGTTTTGTCTAACACTTTTTTCTTTTTCATTCTGAAACAACCAGTTCTTTAGGACAAAACTGTTTCTCTTCCTTAATAAAAATATACTCTCTATACCTTGCATGCAATATATCGATTATATATTTTAATAATTGGTAACTTCTGTTATGTAGAAAAAACTTGGAAGTGGATAATTATGAACTGTCATACACTAGCATTTTATAGCAGACTAGCAAAGCTTGCAGATATACATTTCACAACTTTTTATAATCATACAAAGGATATAGTAGTATGTCCTTGTAGTAAAATTTCTCCAATTGGAAAAAAGTGAACATGTTCATTAATAAATCCAAATATATACACCCTTAAAATTATGCCTAGCAATTAATTTTTCAGTATTTTATCTCATTTATAATGATCTAGGTATCACTAGATATCTATATCTATAATGATCTAGATATTACTGAATATCTATTAATTAACATCATTTAGCATAAATCTGTTTTCAGTTACCTAAGATCTTCAAAACTATCTTTTTTAAATACAGCTATATTGAGATATAATTCCCATACCATACAGTTCACACCCCTAAGTGTACAGTTCAATGGTTTTTGATATAGTACATTATTAATTTTTAAAAATTGTGGTAAAAATATATGTATCATAAAATTTCCCTTTTAACCATTTTTAATTTCAGTTGCATTAAGTACATTCACAATGTTGTGCAACCATAACTACTATCCACTTCCAGAACTTTTCACCATCTCAAACAAAAACTCTGTACCCATTAAACAATAACTTCCCATCCCCCCCTGCCCCAGCCCCTGTAACCTCTATTATACTTTCTGTCTCTATGAATTTATCTATTGAAGGTACCCCATATAAGTGGAATCATACAATATCTGTCCTTTTGTATCTGGTTTGTTTCACTTAGCATAATGTTTTCAAGGTTTGTCCATGTTGTAGCATGTATCAGAACTTCATTCCTTTTTATGGCTGAATAATATTCCACTGTATGTGTATACCATACTTGATTTATCTGTTCATCTGTTGATGGACACTTGGGCTGTTTCCACCTTTTGGCTATTGTGAATAATACTGCAAAGAATATTGGCATATACAAGTGTATTTTGGAGTATCTGCTTTTAAATTCCATTGGCTATACACCTTGGGGTAGATTTACTAGGCCATACGTTAATTATATGTGTAGTTTTTTGAGGTACCACCAAACTGTTTTCCATGGTGGCTAAATCATTTTACATTCCTCCCAGAAATGTATGAGGGTTCCAATTTCTCTACATATTATCCGACACTTATTCCATTTTTAAAAAAATGATAGCCCTCTTAGTAGGTATAAAGAGGTATATAATTATGGTTTTGATTTGCATTTCTCTAGTAACCAGTTATGTTGCACATCTTTTCATGTGCTTATTGGCCATTTGTATATCTTCTGGAGAAACGTCTATTCAAGTCCCTTACCCATTGTTTAATTGGCTGTCTTTTTGTTGTAGAGTTGTAGATGTTACATAGTCTAGATATTAAACCCTTATCAGGTATATGATTTCCAAATATTTTTTCCCATCCCATAGGTTGTCTTTTCACGTTCTTCATGATGTACTTTTATTTATTTATTTTTTAATTAATTAATTAATTTATTTATTTTTGGCTGTGTTGGGTCTTCGTTTCTGTGCGAGGGCTTTCTCTAGTTGCTGCGAGCAGGGGCCACTCTTCATCACGGTGCGCGGGCCTCTCACTGTCACGGCCCCTCCTGTTGCAGAGCACAGGCTCCAGACGCGCAGGCTCAGTAGTTGTGGCTCACGGGCCCAGTCGCTCCACGGCATGTGGGATCTTCCCAGACCAGGGCTCGAACCCATGTCCCCTGCATTGGCAGGCAGACTCTCAACCACTGCGCCACCAGGGAAGCCCTTGATGATGTACTTTGATGCACTAAGATCTTTAATTTTGATTAAGTCCATTATCTATTTTTTCTTTTTTTGCTCATGCTTTTGGTGTCATTTATAAGAAACCATTTCTGAATCCAAGGTCATAAAGATTTATCCTTGTTTTCTTCTAAGAGTTTTATGGTTTTTCCATTTATATTTAAGTTGTTGCTTCATTTTGAGTTAATCTGTGTATATGGGGTGAAGTAGGAGTCCAACTTCATTCTTTTGAATGTGGGAATCCAGTTCTCCTAGCCACCATCCATTGAAGAGATTATTCTTTCCCCATTTAATGGACTTGTCACTCTTGTCAAAAAGCAATTGGCCATAGATATATGGGTTTATTTTTGAACTCTTAATTCTATTCCATTGGTTGATATGTCTATCCTTATATCAGTACCACACTGTTTTAATCACTGTAGCTTTGCATTGTTTTAAAATTGGGAAGTGTGAGTCCTACAACTTTGTTTATCTTTTTCAAGATTGTTTTGGCTATCCAGGGCCCCTTGCACTTCCATGTGAATTCGAGATTTGGCTTTTGCACTTCTGTAAAAAAAAAAGACTGTTCGAATACTTATAGGGATTGCATTGAATCTGTAGATTGCTTTGGGTAGTACAGGTATCCCCAACTTTTCAAAAATTCACTTTATGCCACTTCATTTTTATGAAATACCTGCATTACTACCTGTTTTCACTAACCAAAAGAAATCTGAAGAGGAGTTTCACTTTTACAAGAAAAGGCAAAAAGCAAAAATAGTGTTCAGCATTTCTTTTGCAGGGAGCTGTTATAGAGGCAGCAAGCACTCTGAGCAGCGAGAGTGGCACCACCAAGCTCTTTCCCTGGGAAATACACTCAGCATCAAGTTGCCATAGCTATGAACTGTGTCTGTGAATATCTGTGCTTTACCTCAATTTATTTTGTGCATCCATTAGCAAGATGTGTCCTCAGGTAGCCGCTTCTTTGCTTTACGCCATTTCAGTTTACAAAAGATTTCAGAGGAACACTCTACTTTATATTAGGAATATATAGGCCTTCTTTAATTTTTCTCAGCATTGTTTTATACTTTTCATTGTGTAATTCCTTGGTTAAATTTATTCCCAGTTATTTTGTTCTTTTAGATGCTGTTATAAATGAAATTGCTATATTAATTTTCTTTTCTGACTTTTCATTGCTGATGTAGAAATATAATTGAATTTGTGTATTGATTTTGTACCCTGCAACTTTGCTGAATTTTTAAATTAACTGTAATAATTTTCTTCTGTATTCTTTGGGATTTTCTACATAGAGGATCTTGTCATTGGTGAATAGAGATAGTTTTCCTTCTTCATTTTCAGTTTGAATGTCTTTTATTTATTTCTCTTGTCTAATTTCTCTGGCTAAAAATTCTAGTGCAGTGTTAAATAGCAGTGGTGAAAGTAGGGATCCCTGTCTTGTTCTCAATCGTAGTGAGAAAGCTTTCAGTCTTTCAGCATTGAGTCTGTTGTTAGCTGTGGGTTTTTGATACATGCCTTCTATTATGTTGAGGTAGTTCCCTTCTATTTCTAGTGTTCTGAGAGTTCTTATGATGAAAGGGTATCAGATTTTCTCAAATGCCTTTTCAGTGTTGAATGAGATGATTGTGTATTTTCTTCCCTTGGTTATATTAGTGTGATGTATTATGTTGATTGATTTTATGCTCAACCTTGCATTCCTGGATTAAATGCCACTTGATCATGGTATATAATTTTTTAATGCTTTCAATCCTGTTGTATTTTGTTTGGTTGTATTTTGTTTGCTAGTATTTTGTTGAAGATTTTTACATCTATATTCATAAGGGATATTGATCTCTAATTTTCTTTCTTGTGATGCCTTCATTCAACTTTGGTATCAAGGTAATGCTAGCCCCAAATAATGAGTTAGGAAATGTTCCCTCTCGTATTTTTTGGAGGAGTTTGAGAAGGATTAGTGTAAATTCTTTAAATGTTTGGTTGAATTCACCAGTGAAGGCTTCTGGTTATAGACTTTACTTTGTTGGAGGTCTTTGATTACTGATTCAATCTCTTTACATGTTTTAAGTCTATCAGGTTTCTCTTTTTTCTTTAGTCAGTTTAGACAATTTACATGTTTCTAGGAATTTGTCCATTTTTAATAGGTTATTTAATTTATTGGCATACAATTGTTCATACTATTCTCTTATAATACATTTTTTCCCTCAAAAGTCATTAATAATCCTCCCATTTTCATTTACAATTTTAGTTATTTGCATCTTTTCTTATTTTTCTTTTTTAGTCTAGCTAAAGGATTGTCAATTTTGCTAATCCTTTTTAAGAGCCAAATTTTGGTTTCATTGATTCTTTCTATTGTTGTTCTGTTCTGTTTCATTTATTTCTACTCCTTCCTTCTGCTAGATCTAGTTTTAGTTTGCTTTTCTTTTCCTAATTACTCAAGGTGTAAAGTTAGGTTTTGATTTGATATTTCTTATTTTTTAAATTATTAGTTTATTTTTAGAGCAGGTTTAGGTTTACAGATAAACTGAGCAGAAAATACAGAGTTCTTATATACCTATTCTCCCCCTACCCCTGCCCACAGTTTCCCATATTATTAACATTTTGCATTAGTGTTGTATAACTGTTGTCATAGATGAATCAATATTGGTATGTTATTATTAACTAAAAATCCATTATTTACATTAGGGGTTCACTCTTGGTGTTGTACATTATGTGGAGTTTCACAAATGTATAATGCCATGTATCATACAGGATAGTTGCACTGCCCTAGTAAGGTGCACCTGTCCTCCACCTATTCATTCCTCCCTCCCTTCCCCTGAACCCCTGGAAACCACTGATCTTTTTACATTCTCCATATTTTTGCCTTTTTCAGAATGTCATAGCTTTTTCACTTAGTAATATGCTTTTAAGGTTCCTCCATGTCTTTTCAGGACTTGATAGCACATTTATTGTTGTTGCTGAATAATATTCCATTATATAGATGTACCATAGTTTGTTTATTCATTCACTTCTTAAAGGACATTTTGGTTGCTTTCAAGTTTTAGCCGTTGTGAATAAAGCTAAAACTCTACATATTTGTTTGCAGGTTTTTGTGTGGACATAAGTTTTCAACTTATTTGAGTAAATACCAAGGAGTGCAATTGCTGAATCGTATGGTAAGAGCATGTTTAGTTTTGTAAGAAACTGCCAAACTCTTCCAAAGTGGCTGTACCATTTTGCACTCCCACCAACATGAGAGAAGGTTCCTGTTGTTCTACATCCTTCCCAGCATTTGGTGATGTCAGTGGTTTGGATTTTAGCCATTCTAATAGGAGTGTAGTGGTTCTTGTTGTTTGAATTTGCAATTCCATAATGACATATGATGTTGAGCATGTTTAATATGCTTATTAGCCATCAGCGTTTCTTCTGTGGTAAGGTGCCTGTTTATATTTTTTACTCATTTTTAATTGAGTTGTTTGTTTTCTTAATCTTGAGTTTTAAGAGTTCTTTGTATGTTTTGGATAACAATCCTTTATCAGATATGTGTTTTGCAAAGATTTTCTCCCAGTTGGTGGCTTCTTTTCATTCTCTTAATAGTGTCTTTTGCAGAGCAGAAGTTTTTAATTTAAATGAAGTCCAACTTACCAATTTTTTCTTTCATAGCTCATACTTTTGGTGTTGTATCTAGAAAGTCATCACCAATACCAAAATTATCTAGATGCTTCCCTATGTTATCTTCTAGGGGTTTATATTTTTGTGTTTTGCATTTAGCTCTTTGATCCATTTTGAGTTAAATATTGTGAAGGATATAATATCTATGTCTAGACTCATTTCTTTGCATAGATTCCAATTGTTCCTGCACCATTTGTTAAAAGACTATTATTTCTCTATTGAATAGCCTTTGCTCCTTTATCAAAGACAAGTTGACTTTGAGTGGGTCTATTATGAACTCTCTTTTCTGTTGCGTTTATCTCCTCTATTCTTTCCCCAACACCACACTATCTTGATAACTGTAGCTTTACAGTGAGTCTTAAAGTTGAGTAGTGTCACTCCTCTGTGTTCTTCTTCAATATTATGTTGGCTATGATGGGTCTTTTGCCTCTCTATGTAAACTTAAGAATTAGTTTTGACAGTGTCCACAAAATAACTTGTTAGGATATTGGTTGAGTTTGCATTGAGTTTCTAGATCAAGTTGGGAAGAACTGATTTATGTATTTATTTATTTATTGGCCGCATTGGGTCTTTGTTGCTGTGTGCGGACTTTCTCTAGCTGCGGCCAGCGGAGGCTACTCTTTGTTGTGGTGCGCAGGCTTCTCATTGCGGTGGCCTCTCTTGTTGAGGAGCATTGGCTCTAGGCACGCAGGCTTCAGTAGTTGCAGAACGCAGGCTTCAGTAGTTGTGGTGCGTGGGCTCTAGAGTGCAGGCTCAGTAGTCGTGGCACACGGGCTGTTGCTTCACGGCATGTGGGATCCTCCCGGACCAGGGATCGAACCCATGTCTCCTGCATTGGCAGGCAGATTCTTAACCACTGCACCACCAGGGAAGTCTCAGAACTGACATCTTAACAAAATTGAGTCTTCCTATTCATGTACATGGAATATGTCTCCATTAATTTCTTTTCATTTCTTTCATCAGAGTTTTATCATTTTCCTCATGTAGATCTTGGACACATTTTATTAGATTTATACCTAAGTATTTAATATTTTTGGTGATAATGTAAATGGTATTATGTTTTTAATTTCAGATTCCAATTGTCCATTGGTATTATGTAATAACACCATTATTATTAGTTCCAAATTTCTTCTTGTTGTTATTAATTTAGATGATCTATTTCTTCTTGTGTAAGTTTTGACAGACTGTGTCTTTGAAGGAATTGGTCCATTCCGTTTAGGTTATCAAATTTGTTGGCATAGAGCTGTTCCTCATAATCCTTTAATATCCTCTTAATAGCTATGAAATTAGCAGTAATTGGCTCCTGAAATATCAGAAATAAATAAATCACTAATATCAGAAATAAAAATTTCTGATATTAGTGATTTCCATCTTCTTTCTTTTTCTTACTTAGTCAGTCTAGAGGTTTGTAAGTTTTATTAACCTTTTCAAAGAACCATCTTTTGGTTTCGTTGATTTTCTCTGTTGATATCCTGCTTTCAATTTCATTGATTTCTCGTAATTTTTATTACTTATTTTCTTCTGCTTATGTTAGATTTAATTTATTCTTATTTTTCTAGTTTTCTAAGGTAGAAGCTTATATTATTCATTTTAGATTTTCTTTCCTAATAGCTGCATTCAATGCTATAGTTTTCCCTCTAAGTACTGCTTTTGCTGTATCTCACAATTTTGATGTTATGTTTTCATTTCCATTTCAAATATTTCTAAGTTCAAAATACTTTTTAATTCCTCCTGAGACTTGTTATTTGACCTGTGTGTTATCTAGAAGCATGTTGTTTAATCTCCAAATATTTTGGGATTTTCCAGCTAACTTTCTGTTATTGGTTTCCAGCTTAATTCTATTGTGATCTGAGAGCATAATACATATTATTTTAATTCTTTTAAATTTGTTAAGTTGTGCTTTGTAGTCCAGAATATGGTCTATCTTTGTTAATTTTCAGTGTCAACATAATGAAAATGTGTATTCTGCTGTTGGTGGATGAGTTATTATATAAAGGTCAGTTAGATTCAGTTGATTGGTACTGTTCAGTTGAATTCTGTCTTTAGAGATTTCCTACCTGTTGAATTTATTAATTACTGATAGAGGGGTGTTGAAGCCTCCGACTATAAGAGCGGATTCGACCATTTCTCCTTGAAGTTCTATCAGTTTATGGCTTATGTAGTTTGATGCTCTGTTGGTAGTTAATGTTACACATTAAGGGTTGTAATGTCTTCTTGGAGAATTGACCCCTTTATCATTATTTAACACCTCTCTTTATCCCCTGATAAGTTTCCTTGCTCTTATGCCTGCTTTGTCAGAAATTGATATAGCTATTCCAGCTTTCTTTTTATTAGTTTTAGCATGTAATATCTATATCTACCTCTTTATTTTTAATCAATCTGTGTTTTCATATCTAAAATGGGATTTTGTGGAGGATATATAGTTGGGTCTTTATCCACTCTTCCAGTCTCTTTCTTTTTATTGGTGTATTTAGAACATGATATCTAAAGTGATTATTCCTTCTCTAACAGCCTTCCTTTCTTTATATAGATCTGGGTTTCTTACCTATATAATTTTCCTTCTCTCTGAAGGGCTTCTTGTAACATTTCTTGCAAGGCAGATGTACTGACTACACATTACCTCAATTTTTGTTTGTCTGAGAAAGTCTTTATTTCTCCTTCACTTTTGCAGGATAATTTCTCTGGGTACAGAATTCTAGGTTGATGGGTTTTTGTTTCTTTCAGCACTGTAAATATTTCACTCCGCTCTCTTCTTGTTTCCATGGTTTCTAAAGAGAAGATCAGTGTAATTCTTATCCTTGCTCCTCTTCGGTAAAGTGTTTTCCCCCATTCTGGATTCTTTCAATATTTTCTCTTTGTTTTTGATTTTCTGCAGTTTGAATAGGCCATGCTTAGTAGTAGACTTTTTGGTATTTATCTTGATCGGTGTTTTCTCAGCTTCCTCCATCTGTGGTTTAGTGTCTGTTGTTAATATTTGAAAATTCTTAGTCATTATTACTTCAAATATCTCTTCTGTTCCTTTTTTCTTTCTTCTTTTGTTATTCTCATTATGTGTATGTTACACCTTTTGTAATTGTCTTACAGTTCTTGAATATCTCATTTTGTCTTTACATTTTTTTTTCTCTTTGCATTTCAGTTTTGGAAGTTTCTTTTTTTTAATTAATTAATTAATTTATTTATTTTTGCTGCATTGGGTCTTCATTGCTGTGCGTGGGCTTTTCTCTGGTTGAGGCAAGCAGGGGCTACTCTTTGTTGTGGTGCGTGGGCTTCTCATTGCAGTGACTTCTCTTGTTGCGGAGCACAGGTTCTAGGCATGCGGGCTTCAGTAGTTGTGCCTCTCAGGCTCTAGAATGCAGGCTCAGTAGTTGTGGCACATGGGCTCAGCTGCTCTGCGGCATGTGGGATCTTCCTGGACCAGAGCTCAAAGCTGCGTCCCCTGCATTGGCAGGCAGATTCTTAACCACTGCACCACCAGGGAAGTCCTGGAAGTTTCTTTTGACGTATCTTAAAGATTACTCAATCATTCCTCCTACATGTCTAGTCTATTGCTGAGCCTATCAAAGGCATTCTTCATTTACTATAGTGTTTTTGATTTCTAGCATTTTCTTTTGATTTTTTATTGGACTTTCCATCTCTTTGCTTACATTACCCATCTGTAATCATATTTGTTTAAAATTCTTGGTGTGATACTACCACAATCTTTGCCACTCTAAATCTGATTCTCATACTTTCTCTGTCTCCTCAAGTTGTGTTTTTTGTCTTTTAGTATGGCTTATAATTATTCTGTTGAAAGCCAACCATTATGTGCCGGATAAAAGGAACTGAAAGTTGCTCCAGTGGTTGTTTGTGCTCCTGGACTTCTGCCAGCTCTCTGTATCTTTCTGTGTGTCACTAAAATTTGGAGAGCAGCAGCAGTTTTCCATATTACCTCATCTCTGATAGATCTAAAAAGAGATGCAGATTTTCAATTTGTTCAGTTTTTTCTTCTTGTAAGAATGAGAGTGATAATTTCAAAGTTCCTTACATGCCATACCAGAAACAAGAAGTCTTTTTCATCTTTTCTAGTGTATGCATTTACAGGTATAAATTTTTTTAGTGAGCAATGCTCTTACTGTATCCCATGTGTTTTGCTATGTTGTGTTTTCATTTTCATTTGTCTGTAAGTGTTTTCTAATTTCTCTTTGATTTTTCTCTGATTCATTGGTTGTTTAAGTGTGTGTTATTTAATTCTCACAAATTTGTGAATTATTCAATTTTTCTTCTGTTACAGATTTCTAGATTTATTCCATTATGGTCAGAGAAGATACTTTGTGTTATTTTAACCTTTTAAAACTTATTAACCTTGTTTTGTGGCCAATATACAGTCTATCCTGGGGAATGTTCTGTGTGCATTGGAAAAGAATGTGTATTTTGCTGTTATTTAGTGGACTGTTCTATAAATACCTGTTATCTCTAGTTGGCTTATAGTGTTGTGCAAGCCCTCTATATCTTTATTGCTCTTCTGTCTAGATGTTCTATCCATTATTGAAAGTGGGATATTGAAGTTTTCAATTCTGTCCATCATTGTTTCATATATTTAGTGGCTCTGCTATTTGTTGCATGTAGGTTTATAATTAGTATATCTTGATGAATTGACCCTTTTATCAATGTACAGTGCCCTCCTTTGTCTGTTATAGTATTTTTTAACTTAGAATCTATTTTAAAAGGTATCAGTGTAGTGACCTTTCTCTATTTTGGTTGCTATTTGCATGGAATATCTTTGCAATATCATTCTTTTCCCTTTGAACGTATTTGTTTCTTTTGATCTACAGTGGGTCTTTTGTAGATACCATATAGTTGGGTCATATTTTAAATGTATCTTACCAAATCTCTGCCTTTTGATTGGAAAGTTTAATCCATTAACATTTAAGGGAATTACTGATAAAGACTTACTTTTGCCAATTTGTTATGTGTTCTGTGTACGTCTTGTATCTTTATTACTACCTTATTTTTATTTTAGTTGATTTTTTGTAGTGAACCATTTTTATTCCTTTCTAATTTCCTTTTGTATATATTCTATCCATATTTTCTTTGTGGTTACCATAGGGATTGCATTTAACATCCTCAAGTAATAGCAAAATCTAATTTGAATTGACACTAACATAACAGAGAGGCAGGCTGACTGCAGAAGAATCTTCAGTTTCCCAGCACATGGACCTGCTAGGGATTGGAGAGACTCCTGGCAGCCTAACTGGAGAGAAGTGGCTGGCTTGAAGTTTTCTAGGGCAACAGCATGTATTGGCAGTAAGCTTGGCAAAAGGGGACCTGAAGCACCAGAATGTTGGATAGGTGGTTGCCAATAGGGCCATATATTTCACAGCACTGGATCTGGTTCATGTCTATAATGCCCCTGGGGACAGCAGTGTATGGGGACACTGCTGGGGACAGTGGGGACAGCAGTGTACAGGCAGTCTGGTTGCTAAAAGGGCCACCAGGGCATCAGTGCAAAGACAGAAATATCTGGAATTCCCCCCAGGACAACAATGTGTTAGCAGACACATGTATGGAGGGGCCATGGGGATTTAGAGGGTGGGATAGAACAAGGCTGAAAAGGCTCTAGTTCCATAGCAAGCAGGCTGGCTGAAAGCCATAAGAACTCAATAAATGCTAACAGGTAAACAGGCTATTTGTCACATGGTCCTCAAAGATACCAATGTGCCAAGGGGACAGTGCCCAAGAGGGTTCTATGTTATACACACATGTGCTGGATTATGGCTGGAAGGTCCCTCAGTTCCCCAGTGCAAAGCCTGTTCAGTGACCTAAAAGGCTATGGTTTCTACATCTCAAGGATAGACTGATGTCTGAAGAACCTTTGGTTCCCCAACATTCAGGCTGACTGGGTGCTGGAAGGAACCCTGCAGCCCTAGCAAGTGAGTATGTTGGCGGTCTAATGGTTTCTCCAGGAAACCCTGTGCAAAGGATAGCCAAAGCCTCAAGCTTCCTGAGCTTGTGGGTTGGCTTCAGGCCAGAGGGAACAGTATTCCCCAGCTCCAGGCATTTTATGTGATTGAATATACTATAGTTTCCACAACAGTTTGGCAGGCCGATAACAGAAAAACCCTTGGATTCATAGCATGCCAGCAGGCTGTAGTAGGAGGAAGGCTGGAACCCCAGCTGGTGGGGAGTCTGGTGGCCAGGATGTTCCCTGAGGCACAAGCTCAACAGACAGTGGCCGAATGGTTTCTTGCTTTGTCAGCTTGTGGGCTGACCAAGGTCCAAAAAGCCCTATGGTACCCTTGGGGAAGGCCAATAATATAACCTAAAATGGTCTGATTTCTACTGCAAGTGGACAGACTGGTGGCCAAAGAACTCTTGGTCCTTCAGCCTGAGGATATGCTGGGGTCAGTCAGGAACATCTGAACCCTAGATGGTGGGAAGACGGTAGCCAGAAGGTTCCCCAATGCACTAGTGTGCTGGAGGTATGGTGGCTGAAAGGGTCCCCTGAAGTGCCATTGTGCTGGAAGGATGATTGCTTAATAGGTCCCTATATTTCACAGCACTATAGTGGGCAAGTGTACACAAGCAGTCTGGTCTCAGAAAAGGCCCATAGCGTATCAGTGCAAGGTTAAAACATGCCTGGAAGTGCTCCAGAGTACCAACATGCTGGCTGGCACATGTCCAGAAGAACCCCAGGTTCCTAGAGGTCAAAATAGACCTGATGGTTGTCGGAAGGTTCCTCAGGGCACCAACAAGTGGGGAGGGCAGGACTTACGGTAGCCAAAGGGACTCAGACAGCTGAGCCAAAGGGCCAAGGGTAACCCAGTTGAGGTCTGTACTGTGACTGAACGTGCTCTGGTTCAGCAGCAGAGTTGCAAAATGATAACCACAAAGCCTCCAGGTCACTAGCATGCCAGGAGAATGTGGGCGGGAAGAAATTCCTGAAAGCCAGAAAGGCCCTCCTGACACTAACATGATGGAAGTAACAGGGGCCAAAGGGACACCAGTGTGCTGGACATGTGGTTCTCAAAACGGTCATATAATCTATAGCATGAGATCTAGCTAGAGCCTTTAAGGGTCCATGGGACGCTAGTGTATGGACAGTCTGGTGACCAAAAGGGCCCACAGGGAAGGTGGTGTCCAGAATTTCTACCCGTGGCACCAGCGAGGTAGCAGGTAAGTGACAGGAAGAGTCCCAGAACTTGAGAGGGCACAATTGAAACCATGCAGAAAGGCCTCATCTTGCTGATAGCCTAGTAGGAGGACCCTGTGGTTCCATCATTTAAGGACAATCTGGGGACCTGAAGGATCCCCGGAACCCTAGGAAGAGGGGAAGAAGTTTCGCCGGGGAACCCGCATGAAGGACAGACGATGGCCTAGAGGGCTTATGATTCTCAAGCTTGCAAGCTGACTAAAGGCCTGAAGGGCCCTCTATTCCTGTTTGGGATGCTAGGGCCATAAACTAAATGCTCTCATTTCAGTCACAGGTAGGCAGGCATGTAGCTAAAGAATCCTCAGTTCCCCAGAGCATACACAGACTGGAGTCTAATAGGAAACCTGGAACTCTAGCTGTTAGAAAGTCTGGTGACCAGAAGGTTCCCTATGGCACAGCCCAGATGGAGATGCAGTGGTGAAAAGGGCCCCCTTGCACCACAGTTCTGGTTGGATGGCTTCCAGTAGAGCCCTGTGTTCCACAGCGCTGGACAAGGCTAGTGCCCATATGAGCTCTCCTAGAACCCAGTGCAGGCAGTCTGGTCTGAGAAATGACCCAGCATACAGGCTAACAGTGTCTGGAAGTGCTCCCAGTGTGCCAGCACATTCTGGAAGAGCCCTTAGGAACCTAGAGATCAAGATGGACAGGATGCCCAAGGGCTACAGGTTCTACATCCTACAAGAGGAGTGAAGGTCAGAAGGGTACACAGTTGCCCAGCTTGCAGGCCGACTAGTAGATCTTAGGACACGTGGAATTCTGGGGTCTAGGGTGGATGGTGATCAGAGCGTGCTATGTATACTAACTTCTGCAAAGGCTCTTGACAAAAGGATTCCAGGTTCCATTTCAAATGGGACAGCTGAGGACTATAAGGGCCATAGTTTCCCATGCCTATCTGGTAACCAGAAGGTTTCTAGTTTGTGTATCACACTATCAGGCTTGTGGCCAAAGAACTTTTGGTTCCCAGGCAAGCAGGATAACTCCAGGCCAGAAGGAACCCAGGAAGCATAGCGAAGGGGTACATTGGTGGTCGGAAAATTCATCAGTGCACCCACATTGGGGGGAAGTATGGTGGCTGAAAGGGCTCAGGTTTCTTAACTGAAAGTGCCCAGTGTATTCCAGTGCGAGGCCTGTATTACGACGGAAAATGTTCTGGTTTCAACAGCATGTGGGAAAACTGGCGGCTGGAAATCACCCAGGTACCCAGCACACCAACAGACTTTGATTACAAATTTAGGGCCAGAAGGGCCTTCACGACATTAACGTTACATGGAGTAAGGTGCCTGAATGGGACCAGGGGCACAGGCATACTGGAAAGTATGGTTCACAGTAGGGCCATGTGTTCCTCAGCACAAGATTTGGCCACGACCCATGGGACCCTAGGTTTTAGGAAGTATAGTTGCAAAATGGGCCCTCAGGGCAGCAGTGCCAGGTCAGATGGTGTCCTGAGCTGCCTCCCATGGCACCAGTACAGTGGCAGGCACATATCCAGAAGAGTCCCAGGGACTGAAAAATCAAGATGGACTCAGACCAAAATGTCTTGTCCTGCTGACAGATTAATAGGAGGAACCTGGGTTCCACCGCGTAAGTGTGATTGGGAGCCTGAAAGATCCCCGGAACCTTAGTGAATGGACAGGTTGGTGGCAGGAAGATTCTTTGGGGTCCCCACAGGAAGGACAGACGGTGGCCTAGAGGGTTCATGATTCCTGGGCTGGAAGGGCAGATGATATCTTAGTGAGGCCTGTACTGTGAACAAAGGTGTTCTGGTTTCAACATCAGGCCCACAGTTCCCCTGGGGTATGGTAGTGCTATGAGGGGAAATGGTCTCCTTCCACCACCGGTGAGCAGGCTGGTCGTCCAAGAGAGCAACACAGTTCTTGGTTCTCCAGAGTGCACACAGGCTGGCAGCTGGCAGGAGTCCTGGAACCCTAGCTGGTGGCAAGTCTGGTGGCCGGAAGGTTCCCCGGGGCACTGTGCAGATGAAGGTACGGTGGCGAAAAGGGGCCATCTTGCACCAGGGTTGTAGATAAATGGTTACTTATAGGGTTCTGTGTTCCACAGCACTAAGCAGCCTATTGTCCTTATAGAACCCAGTGCACAGGCAGCCTTGTCTCAGAAAGTACCCCCAAGAACACCAGCGCCAGGGCAGAAAGTCACCAGAAGTGCTCCAAGTGCAAGTGTCCTAAAAACCTCCTTGTTCCCGGATGTCAGGATGGAAAACAATGCTCAGTGGGCTCTGGGTTCCACAGCCTATAGGGAGGGTGATTGTGGGAAGGGTATGTGCAAATGGTGTAGCTGAGCACTGGAGGGGCCAAATATCCCTAGAACTAGGCCTGACCAGTGGCTGGAAGAGTTCTCGTTTCTGCATCATGCAGACAGGCTGGTGGCCAAAGAACCTTCAGTTCTCAGGCATGCTAGAAGACTCTAGTCAGGAAAGAACCCTGGAACCCTAGCAAGGAGCCACGTACCTGAACCGAAAGTACCCATGTTACCTCAGTGTGTTATGTACTATGACTGAAAGTGCTCCCATTTCAACAGTAGGCAGCCAAACTGATGGCTGGAAAGCCCCCAGGTCCCAAGCACACTGGTGCATTGTAGATGGGAACTACCCTAAAACTCTGTGGTGAAGAAGGCCCTCATGACACTAATGTGGTAGAGTTTGGGTGCCAAAATGGGTCTGGAATACCAGCATTTTACAAGTATGGTTTCCAATAGGTCTATATATTCCACAGCACAGGCTCCGGCTAGGGCTGATGGGACCCCCGTATGCAGGTACTGTTTCCGCCTAAATGGCCAGCTGGGCAGCAGTACTAGGGCAGATGTCCAGGAGTAATGCCCATGCTACCAGCGAGGGGCATGGAAATGTCCCAGGCATGAGAGGGCAACGTAGCCCAAGAGCAAAAGGCCTTGTTCTGCTCTCAGTCTAATTGGAGGAGCCCGGGTTTCCATCCCATGAGGATAATGTAGGAGCCTTCATTATCATCAGAACCCTACTGAGCAGTAAGGGTGTTGGCAGGAAGGTTCTCTAGGGCACCAACAAGAGGGACAGCTAGTGGCCGAGAGAACTCACGAGTCCCCAACTAGTAAGCTCTCGGTTCCCCTGCAGGATGATAGTGCTGTGACCCCAAATGCTCTCCACCTAAGGCGGGAAGACAGGTCGCCAAGAATCCTCGGTTCTCATGAATGTTCACAAAGTGGGGGCCAGTAGGAAACCTAGAACCCTAGCTAGCAAGAAGTCCGATGGCCAGAAGTTCCCTGGGCACTTACAGATGCGGTGGGGAGGGACTTCCCTGGTGGCGCAGTGGTTAAGACTCCACGCTCCCAATGCAGGGGGCCCGGGTTCGATCCCTGGTCAGGGAACTAGATCCCACATGCATACCGCAACTAAGAGTTTGCATGCCACAAGTAAGGAGGCTGCAAGCCTCAACTAAGACCCAGCACAACCAAATAAATAAATAAATATTAAAAAAAAAAAAAGTGCAGTGGATAAGAGGCCCCTTGCACCACATCTGTGGGTGGATGGTTGCCAGTAGGGCAGTGTGTGCCACAACTCCGGTGCAGGATAGTGCCCATATGGGCTCTCCTGGAACCCAGTGCACAAGTAGTTTGGCTTCAGAAAGAACCCACAGGGCACCTGCACCAGGTCAGAACATGTCTGGAAGTGCTCCCTTGGTGTGAGTGCCCTGGACCAAACGTGTCCAGAAGAGTCTTAAGGGACCTAGAGTTCAGGCTCTGAGTTTCACAGCCTACAAAGACGGTGATGATGTGAAGCATATCTGGTTTCTCCAGCTTATGGACAGGCTAGGGCCATAAGGACACGTGCAACTCTAGGTGCCGGACCAGATGGTGCTTGGAAGGTGCCCAGGGACACTAATTTGTGTGGAGTTCCATGTTTGAAAGGGTTCTAGGTTCTGTTTCAAATGGGATAGCTGAGGACCATTCCCAAGGCCAGGCCAGGCTGGTGACTGGAAAGGCCCTGATTTCTGCATCACAGTGTCAGGCTGGTGACCTAAGAACTTTAGGTCTGCAGGGAAGCCGAACAATTCTAGACTCTAAGGAACACCGGAATCTAAGGGAGGAGACACGTCGTTGGCTTGAAAGTTCATTGGTTCATCCATGCTGGTGGGAAGTACGGTGTCTGAAAAGGCTGAGATTCCTTAGCTGTGGGGCTCACGGTACATAATCCCAAGTCTGATACTGTGACCAAAAGCACTCTAGTTTTAAAAACCGACAGGTAAAGTAATAGCCAGAAATCCCCCTGTTCCTGAGCATGTCAGTGTTCTCTGAGCAGTAAGAACTCCTGGAAACTTCCCTAATGCGATGTGGAGTACGGTGCCTAATTGGGACCGAGGCCACCAGAGTACTGGAAGTGTGGTTTCCAATTAGGTTATATATTCCACATCACAGGATCTGGGGAGGGCCCACCTGACGCCAGTTCACTGGCAATCGGGCTAAATCAGGGCCCCCAGGCAGCAGTTGCATGGCAGATGGTGTCGGGAAATGCCCCCTGCGGCACCAGCGTGGTAGCAGGCAAGAATCCAGAAGAGTCTCGGGGCCTGAGGGCTCCTCAGGTTGATGGCTGAATGAGAGGAGCCCATGTTCCCACCGCATGAGTACGGTTTGTGGACCTGAAGGATCACCGGAACCGTGGTGAGAGGGAAATTTAGCGGCAGGAAAATTTCCTGGGGCACCCGCGAGAGGGCAGACGGTGGCCGAGAGGGCTCATTTAATCCCACGATTGCTAGCTAATTGAAGGCCTGAAAGGCTCACAGTTCCACCTGGTGGGTGTTAGTGCCGTGAGGGGAAATCCTCTCCTTTCACTGCAGATGGGCAGGCTGGTTGCCCAAGAACCTTTAGTTCCCCAGAACAAATTCAGGCTGGGGGCCGGTGAGTATCCCGGAACTCTAGCGGCCAGGAAGTCTGGAGGCCGGAAGCTTTCCAGGTATACCAGCTAGATGGAGGTGCGGTGACGCCGAAGGGCTCTCTCGCCCCAGGGATCTGGATGGATGGTTGTTTATAGGGTTCTGTGTTCCACAGCATTAAGCAGCCTAATGTCCTTATGGGAGCTCCTGGAACCTAGTGCGTGGGCAGCCTGGTCTCAGCACCCCTAAGACACCAGCACCGGGGCAGATACGTACGGGAGTGCTCCCGGCATGCCAGCGCCCCTGGACGGCTCGTGCCAGGAAACCCACCTCCAGGTTAGTAATGATCCCCAATGGACTCTGGGTTCCATAGTCTGCAGGGCGGATGGTGGTCAGAAGGTATATGATTCCCCACCTCGCAGGCTGGCTGGGGGCCATAAGGACATATGGAACCCCGGAGGCCGGGCCGGATGGTGATGGGAAGGTACCCAGAGACACTATCTCGTGGGAGACCCTAAACCAAAAGGATTGTAGGTTCTGTTGAAAACAGAGTAGCTGAGGACTGAAAGGGCCATCAGTTACCCAGTTCAAGGCCTGTCCAATGACCATAAGGGTTCTGGGTTCTCCACCACAGTGGCATTTTTGTATCAGAATACCATTTGGTTCCTAGGTACATGTGATGACTCGGGGCCAGAAGGAGCCCTGGAACCTTAGTGAGAGGCCATGTTGGTGTTTGGAAGATTTCCCTGGGTAACCAAGTGAGGAGCCGGGGGAAGTGGGGGTTAGGGAAAGAGGAGGACGGATGGTGTCTGAAAGGCTCAGATTCTGGATCCGAAAAGGCCCACGATATCCCAGAAGGCGTCCTAAACTGTGACTGAATATGATTCGGTTTCAGTAGCAGATAGGCAAATTGATGGCTAGAAATCCCTGGGACCCGGACATGACCGTGTACTGTGGGTAGGAAGGACTCCCAGAAATTTATGGGAACATAAATGCCCTCATGACACTAACACGAGAGTACAAGTATGGTTTCCAGTAGGGGGCGTATATTCTCGACACGAATTCTTACTTCAGCCCATAGTATTCTAGTACACAGGCGGTCTGGTCACAAAAGGACCGCCAGGACAGCCAAGCCAGGGAAGATGGTGTCTGAAAGTGCTCGCTCGGGCATCAGTCCAATGTTAAGTAGGCATCCCGAGGAGTCATGGGGTGGGGCGGTGCTGAGAAAGTGAGAATGACCTGGACAAAAAGAGCTAGTCCTTCTGAAAGCCGGGTAAGAAGAACTCATGATTGCGTTGTGTAAAGACAATATGGGGGTCTGAATAATCACTGGTACCCCAGTGAGTGATCAGGTTTTTGGCAGGAAGATTCCTTGGTCACCTGTGTAAGAGACAGATGGTGGCCGCGAGGGCTCAGGACTCCTGAGATTGAGGGCTGAGTGATGGCCTGAAAGGCTCACGATTCCCCTGCAGGGTGGCAGTGCTGTGACTGAAAATACTCTCCTTTCCACCTCAGACAAGCCAGCAGGTCTCCAAAGAACACTTAATTCCCCAGAGCATGCACAGAGTGTGGGCCTGTAGAAAATCCGGCACCATAGATAGCATCAAGTTTGATGGCCGGAAGGTTTCCTGGGTCAACACCCAGATGTATTTGAAGTGGCAAAAAGAGCCCCGTGCTTCAGATTTCTGGATGGGTGGTTGCCAGTAGAGAACTCCATTCCAAAGCAAGGGTGCAGGCTAGTGTACATAAGGGCTCTCCTAGAACCCTACGCAAAGGTAGTGTGGTCTCAGAAAGGACCCACAGGTCACCAACACCAGAGCAGAATGTGTCCAGAAGTCCTTTCTGAGTGCCAGTGGCCAGGGCAGCATGATTCCGGAGGAACCCCCTTGGGTCCTACCGATCAAAATGAATGAGACGCACAGAGGGCTCCAAGTTCTGCAGCCTGTTGTGAGGGTGATGGTCACAAGGGTACACAGTGCCCCCAAATAACGGTGAGACTAGGGGCCATAAGAACTCTAGGAACCTTAGGTGCTGGGTTGGCTGGTGATCGGAAAGTCTCCAGGGATGCTAGCGAGCAAGCCAGGTGACTGAAAGGGTTCTAAGTTCCATGGCACACGAGCTAGCGGAGGACTGGAAGAGCTCTTGGCTCACCGCAGCCGGGCCTAACTCGTGACCTAAAGGGTTCTAGATTCTGCATCACGGGGGCAGGTTCGTGGCATAAGAACCTTCGGTTCCCGGGCACGTGAATGATAGCAGGCCGGAAATAGTGCTGGAACCTTAGAGCAAGGGTACTGTCAGTGGTCCGTGATTTTAGAGGGCACCTGAGCTGGGGGAAGGATGGTGGCCGAAAGGGCTCAAATTTCTTAGTTGAAAGGGCCCGGGGTATCTCGGTCGGAGACCTGTACCTGGATCGAATGTGTTCCGGTTTCAGCAGTACGCAGGCCGTCAAACTTGGCTGACAGCCCGTGATTCCCACTGGACTGTGGGCAGGAAGGACCTCACGAAAACTTTTAGGGCTGGAATGGCCCTTATGACACTAACAGGATGGGAGTACTGGGGCCAAAGGGGACCCCAGGCACCAACAAACTGTTAGTATGGTTTCCAATAAGGTCGTATATTCCACAGCAAGGATTCTTTTCTTTTCTGTAGATTACTTCTTATCTTTATTAGAGTTATTTGCAATTTTGTAGCATCAAATATTTATATCAAAATTCCTCTCTGACACAGGAGGGCAAAAATGTTGCTGAACTATACAGGTAAATGAGTCTAATACTGGATTTTTTTTTTATTGTAGTTGACAATACTGTGTTAGTTTCAGCTGTACAGCACAGTGCAGCTTATATTGCCTTATAGGTTATTACAAGGTACTGGGTGTATAATTCCCTGTGCTATACAGTAAATCCTTGATCACAGCAAGGATTCTTAATTCAGTTCGTAGGACCTCAGTGCACTGACAGTCTAGTTGCCAAAAGGGTCACCATGTCAGGGGAAATGGTGTCCGGAAGTACCCCACCAAGGCATCATTGAGGTGTCAGGCATGTACACAGTAGGGTCCTGGGCTGTGAGCAGGAGCTATGGCTTGCTGGGCCCAAGGCGTAAATTCCGCCTCCTGCTGAAGTGCTGGTAGGAGGAGCCTATGCTTCCACTGAGGGGTGTGAAGAATCCATAGAACCCTATGGAGGAGGCTGGTTGGTGGCAGGAAGGTTACCCTGGGGCACCAGCTGGATGGGTGGACGGCGGCCCAGAGGGATCTTACTTCATCACTTTGCTGACTTGGAGCGGTTGAGGCCTACCCCTCCCCAGCCAGTGGCTAGTGCCATAACCAAGTGCTTTCCTTTCCACAACAGGCGGACTATCTGGTCACTAAAGAACCCAAGACTCACTAGCGCATATATAGACTAGGGATTCCAGAGGGAATTCGGATCTCCTGCTGTCGGGAAGTCTGGTGGCCGGAAGGTTTCCCGGGGGCACTGCCCGGAAGGTGGTGTGGTGGCGAAAATGTTCCCCTTGCAACAGTGTTCTCGATAGGTGTTTGTCAGTAAGGCCACATATTCCTTAGCAGTAGAGCAAGCTGGTGCCCATAAGGGCTCTCCTGGAACCCAGTACGCGGATAGCATGGTCTGATAAGGGACCCGCAGGGCACCAGCGCCAGGGCAGAAGGTGTCCGGAAGTGCTTCAGGGTGCCAGTGCCCTGGACCGCATGTGTCTGGAAGAACTCCAGGAGTCCTAGATGCCAGAGGTCTGTGTTCTATAGCCTATGGTCTCAAGGGTATATACTTTTTTGATGACTTTGGGCCAGAGGAGCTCTGGAATTCTAGTGAGGGGTTAAATTGGTGGTTGGAAGGTTCTCCAGGGTACTAAGGCCGATGGAGGCAGAGTGGGTAGGGATGGTGGCCGAAATGGCTCAGGTTACTAAGCTTAAAAGGAATCTGGAGCAGTGAGGCAAACTTATAGTCAAAATCTCCGGGTGCACAGTATCGACTGTGGACGGAAAGGTCTTCCTGAAACGCTTAGGGGTGGAAGGGCCCTCATGACACCAATACGATGGTAGTATGCTGCCAAAAGGGCTCCAGAGAGCTGGAAGTTTAGTTCGCAAAAGGGCCATATTCCACAGCAAGGATTTTGGGCCGGGCCCCTGGCACAACCGTGCGTGGTTAAGTCTAGTCGCCAAAAGGGCCTCCAGTTGCAGAAGTGCCTCCCACAGCCCTGTGCCTCTCTGCCGTGACCCCAGTGAAGTGATAAGAGTCCAGCTGTCTGATTGGGAAAGATGTCTCCAGACTGAAAGACCTGTTGACGGCCTAGTATGAATTGCTCGGATTTACGCCTTATAAGGACCATCTGGGGGCCTGAAGGATCCGCGGAACCCTGGCGAAGGGGCAGGTTTCTGGGCGGAAGGTTCCAGGGCGCCTGCGCGGGCGAGAGACAGTGGCCGGGAAGGCTCCTGTTTCCCGAACTTGTGAGCTGACTGAAGGTTGAAGGACTCCTGCTACCTCTGCTGGATGCCAATGTTGTGAATGTAAGTGCCCTCCTTTCCTTAGCAGAGGGGCAGGCTGATTGCCGAAGAACCTTGGGTTCT
This sequence comes from Eubalaena glacialis, assembly GCF_028564815.1. Taxonomy (NCBI): domain Eukaryota; kingdom Metazoa; phylum Chordata; class Mammalia; order Artiodactyla; family Balaenidae; genus Eubalaena; species Eubalaena glacialis. Next base: position 25,331,798 of record NC_083736.1, read on the forward strand.
TCCGCGTTCACACAGGCTGGTAGGAAGTTTGGTGGCCGGAAGATTTCCAGCTGCACTAGCGTCATGTAATGGCGCCCGAAGCTCTACCGCCCTGGAAGGATGATTGCCAATAGATCCTTGTGTTCCACAGCAAGGGAACTGGCTACCATAAGGTTACCCTGGAACACAGTTTATGTGCAGTATGGTCTCAGAAAGGACCCTTAGGGTACCATCGCCAGGGCAGAAAGCGTCTGGAAGTGCTCCCGTGCACCACCGAGTTGGCAGGTAGGTTTCCAGTAGCGTTCTGGGGTCTGAGAGGGTGAGGTGGACTCAGGCAGGAAGCGCTAGCCCTGCTGGTAGCCTAGTAGGAGTTGTGGATTTTACAGCACCTGGGTTTCGGAAAGGGTCCCAGAGGCACTACCATGCGCGTGGGATGGTTGCTGATAGGGCCCTAGATTCCTTTGCCAATAATTTGTAGCCTAAGGTTCAAAGGCCTTTGGGACACCAGTTCATGGACAGGCTGGTTGGTGGCCATACGGGTCTTCGAGGCTGTATCTGGAGAGCTGTAAGGTGGTTGAAAGGTACCCCTGGCTCCCAGGGTGTGGTCAGACTGGTGCCCATGAGGAGTCTTTTTTTAGCCTGTAGTCTTCTGGGTTCATTGTGTCAAAAGATCAGAAATAGCAAAACTAAAACCAATGAATCATCAAAGTAGTAATTAGTAAAAGTTTATTGTGCACATACCAAAAGACAGTTTGCAAACTGGAGCATTCAAACCAAAACATGAAATGAAGCTCAGGGGTATGTTGTTATAAAGCAGTTTATATAGTGAGAAGACAGTGACTTTATTTTGCACAGTGGTTGGTTATAATATTGGAATTTTCTTAAATGATAGAGAATTGGTCAGTAGTTACTTCCTTTCGATCCTGGGAAAGAGTTTAAGTTTTGTTTATGATTTCCAGAGGCATAAACAAGAAATGACCCAGGTTAAGTTAGTCTTGTAAAATAAGCTAAATTAAGCTTTGCTTGTTTGACTAAACTGGTTTTGTCTGCTCAGGGAATTTTCAAGGCTGCTCTCCATTTGTTCTTGATTTTTACAACTATATGAGGGTTAAATAATGGCTGGAAGGGCCCCTGAGTCCCAGAATTCTCAGTGGCTGCTCCTCAGGTGCTCTCTGCTGCTAGAACTCATATCTAGTACTTTTCCACGGAGAAATATATCCACTACAATTCTAAGTTCAACCAAGCTGCCTTTTAAAAATGCATATGAAAAATTTTTTAAAGCAAGTGATTTGGAAATTTATCATTCTTGCAGTCTTACAGAGAACTCTTATTGAATAAACAAAAGACAATTGGGGAAGTTGTATCCAGAAAATGTTGCAATGAAAATTGTATCCATATAAATACAGGGAAGTTTAAATAGTTTTGATTAATATTATTATAGAAGATAATATACAAATTGTAGCTCCTGAAACAAAAGCTATGTATGCATAATTAAGATATAACTCCAGTCTAAACAAAAATACCAGTCAGTATATTCCTATAGTAGAAGAAAAGGGAAACACAAACTGGCCTTAGCTGCTTCTGCTTTGGGGATGGATGCAGGCATAAATTTTTGCTAGTAGAAATGATTCTTTTATTGAAAAACATTAAGTTCCCTCATGATGGAGAAAGATAAGACTATGGCTTGGATAAATCAAGCTGAATTGCTCTGTGCAATACAGTATGATCAGATTGAAAATTTCCTTTGGTAGATTATGCGTGTATATAATAAATATGTGTAAATAATATTTGTATATGATATGTAAATTTTATATATTTGAATATATATGTGTATACATATACACACACACACCTTATATATGCCAAAACGTTCACTTTGGCAAGGATTAGATCCAGAAGATAAACATTTTTATGATGACATGAATTCAGGGACTTGGTGAACAGCATTGTTAAGATCTTTTCTGTCCTGTGCTGGCTTATATTCCCCTGTATTATATTATTCCAAACCATTAGGAAATCTCAGTTATATGCATCAACCTTATATTTATATGACAGTGAAGGAACCAGATCTATGATGAGTTTGACTTGTCAAGCCCAAAGCAGAGCTTAGAGTGAGAGGAACAAGAGACAACAGAACATCCAAGTGTAGGAAGGGCCGAACCAGGAATTAGATGCCAATTAATTTATTTTACCCCAAATACCAGAGGCAGTTAGTTGAAGGATCAGTAAAACACTGAATTACTCTAATGCAAATTGAGAGGAAAAAAATTAATTACCAGGGTTTTTTTCCACAAATTAACTGAGAAACATAAGTTTGAATAAGATATTTATATTTATAAAGATCTCAAGTCAAACTAAACACAGACTGTTTATTTTAGAAATCACTAGGAAAGAGAAAAGAAGGAAAACAGGATATACAGAAAAGGATATGTTGGATGGCTTTTTTGATATGTCAACTTGGCTAGACTACAGTCCGCAGTTATTCAAACACTAAGTTTTGCCGTGAAGGGGTTTTTCAGATATAATGAAAGTCTCTAATCAACTGACTTTCAGTCAGGTTCGGTCTGACTTATTCAGTTGGAAGGCCTAAAAACAGAGCTGAGGCTTTCTTGAGAAAGAGAAGATATTCCAACTGTGCACGGTAGTGTCCACCCATGCCATGGACAACTTTCACCATGCTCAAAATCTTTCTTTCCTGACTGCCTCTGAACAGAGCTTTGGCCCATGTCCATGCATTACAACCTTTTCATGATTGTCCCTTCCTGACTCCCTACCCTATAGATATTGTACTAACCAGCCACCATGATCATGTAGGCCAATTGCTTGTAATCTCTCTGTTAGGTAGGTAGGTAGATATGTAGATATTTTTATATATCTCTATGTAAATATTTTTATATCTTACTGGTTCTGCTTCTCTGGTTAAACTGACTGATTCATTGTGACAACAACGAGAAGACTAGAAATATCTTAAATGAAATATTTTGAAACTGATGAATTTTTTTTTAAAAGGTAAGGAAGGTATGAAAGGAAAAGAGAAGAGGGTGATTGATAGAAAACTCTAAGAGGTAGTCATTTGGTAAATAGAATAATCTAGTTAAGCAAAATTAGATGTGAGAAATGGGAAAATAACAAATGTATGTGAAAATGAAAGGATTATAGGAGGCTATTTTCTGCAGCTCAAGGTTAATAGATTTTCTAGTGTTATATAAAATCCTGAAACTGACTCAAGTACGGTTAGAAAACCACACTAAACCAATTAACTATGGAAGAAATAGAGATTGTAGTCAAACGAACTACTCTCTCAAAACCTGGCCAGGTGTTATATATATCATTTCCTTCAACTCTTTGGGAATAGATTGAATGTATACCATTAGTTTTTCAAGTCATAATGAATAAAGAACCATTATAAAGATATTTATATTAAGCTAGAAAATAGCTATATCAAATCAACACAACTATTGCTTCTTTATTTTCACATATAAATTCTATATAAAATATTAGCCAATATAATCAGAATCACATTAAAAGATTAATACTTCAAGACAAACAGGTATTCATACTACAGCTTAAAAATCATTGATATGAGAATTTTAATATGCCAAAAATAATCATAAGATCATTTTTATAGAAGTTAATATTGCATTTGATAAACCTTAATATTTATTCCTAATAATAAAACTCCTTACTGAAAGGAAAATATAAGGATACTTCCATAATCCTTAATGTAATAAATGTATGTGTTGTTTATATCAGTATTTACACACACACACACACATGCATGCACACATATCAGTAGAAACACACTAAATGATAAAAGACCAGAAACTTTTCTATTAAATTCAGAAAAGGAATGAAATGCTTTGAACGTTTTACTTAAAACTATTACTTTGAACATTTAGAAATGCTAGCAAAAAAAAAGGGAAACAATAGAAGTTATGAATATTGAAAAGGTGACAAACACCTTAACTGATACATCATATGACTCTATACCTGAAAAATTCTACAGAATAGACAAAAACAAAAATTTTAAGAATTATTAGAGCATTCAGAAAGTTGGCTAATTAAAGTTAGAATGTTAAAATCAATACCTTTGCTACTGCAGTTTTCTGAACTCTACAGAAGAACAGTTTTTAAAAAAAAAACTTAGATGTGTTTTATTATTGGATTGGAAGACTATTTTAAAGATTCCAAATTTTAAACCATTTTATAAATGCAATCTGGTGTCAATTCAAATCCTACACATGCTCATTTAGTTCATACCTGTTCTTTTGTTCTGCAGAGAGGAACAGAAAATTTTTTGATGATTTTGAACATCTGGAAGAAATTTAGGTTGGAGGTGGGTGGAGGTACAACAAAGCAGAGCATGGGTAATTTACTTCATTTCTATGCACTTCAGTTAGCTCTGTTTTCTATAACCAAGAGCACCCTCCACTTAGAGATATTGTGAGTTTTAAAGTAAATTGAGTATGTGAAAAGGAATAGCAATAAGCCTAACATGGTATGGTGCATGCTCAGTAAATGCCAGCTCTCTTCCTTTTATCCTTCCTAGATGAGCTGTTTGCATGAGATGATTCAGTTGTCTATGATTTGGGCAATCTATTTTGATGCAAAATCAAGTTCTTTAATATATTACCATATAGAATAGTTCAGAACCATCATATTTACCAGCACATGCATCCTGATATGACTCAAGGACTAACGCAGTGTCTGGGGTCATGATTAATCTTTCTGTATTTTCAAGGTGCAAACTTTAGGTATTGGACCAATTCCCAAAGCCTTAACTGGTAGATTTCTAGATCAGTTTGTGTTGCCATTTAATCTTCTCTTTGGTTGGCTGGTAAAATCTGATGGAACTAGAGCTTAAATCAAGATCACTAAATCTCCCTTTTTCTGTTTGGAATCACATGGGATTTCATTCCATCCTTACAGCAGACAGACTGTTTCATCTCAGGGTTTCAGGGAAAGGAAATGATCCCTCTCCTTGTACACAAGTTAGGGAATCCTTGCACATTTCATACATTCTCAGCTTGACTTATAATAAATATCAGGTTAATATGTCATCAGAAGGATGGATATTACTTCAGGTATTAATAAAATGTTTGCTCTATGGTGTGACTATTTTATGATAATGAAGATTTGGCTGGAGATTTAGTTTCTTAATCATACAACACCATTTCCGCTGCTAAAGCTGTGATTGGGTCATTATCATGGTAGTCAGGCCCTTTCCTTTTTTTCACTTATGTTGGCCACCAAATGTCTTTCAGTATCCAGCTTTGTTTTTCTCGGGCATCTATTTGCTGGTGTCTTTTTTTGTTTTTTTTCTCTTAGCAGATATCTGGCATTTCAAGGTTATGCCTGGGAACTTTTCTTTTCATTAGTTTAATAAACATATCCATGTGTCAGATCTTGCAGAATATCTTAAAGGAGACAACTAATGAATACGAAGTCCCCTTGGAGAGGAGAAAACAATAGATCACAATTCAATTATGGCAGTTTTAGAGTCAAGGAATACAGAACTTTATACTAACAGCCTTTAAAGGCCAAAAAATAATAGTGACCGTGTTTTCTACAACATAAAATGGTGTTAAAACAATCGTTAGTAGAAGAGTATATTTTATAGCACATTTTAATCATAAATAGGTCATGAAATGAACACTCTTACATCCTAAGGAAGAGAATGATTATATTTTGTTTGCTACTTTCAGAAAGCATGTTGAGGAGGATTACAATAAACACATACAATAAAACTGAGCAATAAAGAAAAGAGTATTCAGATCAATGGGAATATTATATCAGAAAATGCAAGCTATAGGAACCAAGCTCAAAATTTCACCTGAAGTGTCTTAGTATTTTTATTGCCTAAAGGAAATGTACTAAGGCAAGAGGAGAGAGACTTTTTGCCCTTGTTATAACCACCAAGAAGAATTGCTCATAGAGATATTTATATTTAAAGGGAAAAATGCCTTATTATTTAGAGAAGGGAAAATGGATGTGTAAAACTTTGGATTATTGCCATTTAATATTGACCTCCATTACACTGAAAAAAACTGCCTTGTACTACCACATTTAATTTTTTAATCTTGAATAGGTAAACAGTTTAAGAATAGCTGGTTACAATTATCTAAATAATCCATGGCTTGTGGTATGGAATTTTATTACATAGTGATGTTAATTTTAATACACCCTATGGTAAAATATATTCCAAAAATGGCAACCAAAATCCCTGGAAGCATCTTTTTGATTATAAGTATAACATAAGTATAATCGGTTCAGCAAAATGATATGAAAACATATTGAGATGTATATCATCCTAAAATTTCCAAAGCAACTAAAAAACACCCAACCTTTTGCTAATTTCATAATTGCTTTATTTTTGTTAAAATTTTTTATTGAGGCATAATTGATATACAACATTATATTAGTTTCAGGTGTACAACATAGTGATTCAATATTTGTATACACTGCAAAATGATCGCCACACTAAGTCTAGTTGCCATAGTTACAGAACTTTTTTTTCCTGTGAAGAGAACTTTTATGATTTATTCTCTTAGCAACTTTCAAATATGAAATACAGTATAATTAACTATAGTCACCGTGCTGTATGTTATATCCCCAAGACTTACTTATTTTATAACTGGAAGTTCGTACCTTTTGACTCCCTTCATCCATTTCTCCCACTCCTTGGCCCCCTACCTCTGGCAACCACCAATTTGTTCTGTGTATCTATGAGCTTGGTTTTTTGGTTGTTGGTTTTGTTTTGTTTTTTTTAGATTCCGCATATGAGTGAGATCATATACAGTGTTTGTCTGTCTCTGACTTATTTCACTTAGCATAATGCCCTCAAGGTCCATCCATGTTGTCGCAGATGGCAGGATTTCATTCTTTTTTATGGCCAAATTATATTCCTGTGTGTGTGTGTGTGTGTGTACAGCATACACACCACATTTTTTTTATCCATTCATTTCTCTATGGACACACTTAGGTTGTTTCTATATCTTGGCTATTATAAGTAATGCTGCAATAAACATGGGGATGCAGATAACTTTTCAAGTCAGTATTTTCGTTTTCTTTGCATAGATACCCAGAAGTGGGATTGCTGGATCATATGGTAGTTCTATTTTTAATTTTCTGAGGAACCTCTGTACTGTTTCCATAGCAGCTGCACCAATTTACATTCCCACGAACACTGTACAAGGATTCCTTTTTCTCCACATCCTTGCCAACACTTGTTATTTCTTGTCTTTTTGATGATAGCCATTCTAAACAGGTGTGAGGTGATATCTCAGTGTGGTTTTGATTTGCATTTCCGTGATAATTAGTGATGTTTAACATCTTTTCATGTGCCTGTTGGCCATCTGTATGTCTTCTTTGGAAAAATGGCTATTCAGATCCTCTGCCCATTTTTAATCAGATTGCTTGTTTTTGTGGGTTTTTGTTTGCTATTGAGTTATATGAGTTCTTTATATATTGTGGATATTAACCCCTTTTAGATATATGATTTGCAAATCTTTCTCCCATTATTTAGTAGGTTGCCCATAATTGCTCTGTTGCAAAAGGGGGAAGGGAGTGTTTGGGGTGGGGGGGAGAAGCCCCTCCCAAGGAGAAAGAAACCCAAAGGAGAGCCATTGAGAATTATTTGTCAAAGGATTCTTTATAAATTCGAAAGAAAGACAAAGCAATGTAGATGTGTGAAAAGTGATGAAATCCCATCTCCCCAAAGGTCTGGGCTTTGTTTGGTTACAAAAAATACCAAACAGGGGACATTCGTTTGGTTAATTTACCATTGTCCAGACTCAAGTCTATGGGCTTTGTGGTTCAGATAATAGATCTCAAGAGCATAACAATAACAGATTCATCACTCAAAATCAGATTTATATCCACCAAGCTTAGAATTGTGTGAAAAAAATTTTACACAGGGAGGGGAAACAGTAAGCTGGGACGAAGTGAGAGAGTATCATTGACATATAAACACTACCAAATGTAAAATAGATAGCTAGTGGGAAGCAGCCGCATAGCACAGGGAGATCAGCTCACTGCTTTGTGACCACCTAGAGGTGTGGGATAGGGAGGGTGGGAGGGAGGCACAAAAGGGAGGGGATATGGGGATATATGTATACATATAGCTGATTCACTTTGTTATACAGCAGCAACTAACACAACATTGTAAAACATTATACTCCAATAAAGATGTTAAAAAATAAATTATAAAACTAAAATATAAATATATCTGTGTATCTACCTATTTATCCATATCTGTATTCCAGAGTTCATATGCAACAGAGCACATGTGTTGACATGACCAATATATTTTCTTCCTTTAGGCAAATCTATAGTGAGAAGCCAGACTATAACCAAAACACTGCTAAGGAAGCTCGGAATCTGATAAGAGAAGATAGATAATCTGAGGAAGTGTCCTTCAACCATAAGGTAGCTTAAGAACTCTTTCTCATAATGGAACCATAATAATATTTATGATCAAGACTCACTCTAACCTAGACAGTGCCTGGGTGAATTCTGCACACACTTCGTTCTTCAACTCCTCTACTCTTAATTTAGTTGCTGGTCAACTTCAACCTAACCCATTTTTTTCTTCATGTAACTCAATACCTCCAGTCAAGTCCCTTTAAAAAAAAGAAAAGAAAGAAAGAAAAGCAAATACCTTTAATCAAGACAAGGAGCTGTACTAATATTTAAACTAGTTTTATATATCCCCTATGAGCTTCATTATGGGCTTATTTATAGATTAAATTTCAGGGCCACATTTTTACACTTTATTTTCAAGTTTCATCTTTTCCCAAAAAGCTGTTAAACAACCTAATTAAAATGTATCTTGAATATGATGACATGTAAGGCTTCATGACTTGAGTCATGTAGAAGACTTACAAACCTGGAAGTGAAGGGCTTTCTCCCCTCATTCGGCCCTATTTTAAGAAAGGAGAATCAGGGCCGCTGTAGTAAAGTGGGATAGAATCAACACTTTTTATTTTCCAGCATCCCTGATTTTAAAATGAGAATGCAAATGGAAAGCATTTTTACTTTTATAAAACCATTAATGTATCTTTCATTTTGAACCTGAATATATCTTTAGGTGTTTAACTAATGATTTTTTTCCTCTCCATAAATATGAGTGATAGAAAGAGGAAGAAACATATAAGGAGTTATTCAGTTCATATCTTGGAAAAGTAATAGCAATAAAGATCTGATAGTATTGCAGAGGTTATACATTTTTTTGCATGTAACAGCAATCATGTTTTAGTTGGTACTCATGGACATGAATTGAAAGAATGAATTGATACGGATATAATACTTTCATCTATTATTCAGCAAGCTATCAAATGAGGTGTTATGACTTACCATGAGCAACTTCAACCTATCATTTTGCCAATCTAAAAATCTGATTAAATGTCAAGCAAGTGCAATGTGAATGTGCCTTCCAGAAATGTTCTAAATAAGTAGAAATGGCTGTTTCTTTAGCTTTCATGATTTAAGCAGTATTTTTTTGAGACACCAAGTTATTAGAACTGAGATGGGCACTGTTACCTCAAAGTGATAATAACTGAATTTCAACTCATCAGCCTACCTCACAATCCAGTTCACTCCCTTTTCATTATGCTCCAGTCATACTGACTATCTTTTGGCCTCTTGAACACACTTTACATTCCAAGATATGTTGCCCTTTTGAGACCTTACATTTGTTCTTCCTCCAACTGGATATTTTGACCCAGATCTTTAATATCTCAGTTACCTGAAGGATTAACAGGGCTAAAAGATCGGCTTCCAGTGTGGCTCACTATATGGCCACCAATTTGGTGCTAGCTATCAGCAGGGGAACTTATTTCCTCTTCACAGGGGCCTCTCCACAGTGCTGCTTGAGTGTTCTGAAAACATGGAGGCTGGCTTCTCTCAGAGTGAGCCATCCAAGAGAAGGAGCCACACAGAAGCTATGCCTTTCATGACCTAGCCTTGGAGGTCCCATCACTGCCACTACATTCTATATTTTAGACGTGATTATTTATACCATCTCACATTAAAAGGGAAAGGAATTAGATTCTACCTTTTGATGGGAAGACTGTCAGAATTTGCATCATATTTTAAAACCACCACACTAAAGCTCGTGATTCTTGTTAATCTAAACAAGTTACTCCTCAGTTAACATAACAGGTATGAGTGTATTGCTCATGAAATTAATATAGTAACAGTAATAGTAGCAATAAGTAATAAGTAGTAATATTTATTTGAACATTATCATTTTTCTGTTAAATATGTGACTTTTCTATACTCCCCTGAATTTTTAAATTTAGTTCAATTGTATCTACTGTTCCAAGTCTTTTCAAGAGAAGTTTTTCTCTAATTTTATAAAGGAAGTACATAGAAAACCATAATTCACTTACAAATTGATTTATAGCAGACAGTGATGGAACACAAATATTCTGTTAAGTCCTATAATGGTAACTATAAAATATATATGAATTTTGATTAGTAGCAACATGTTAAACTGTTTTATATATAAGATTCATGCAACTACATCTCATTTTATCCAATTAATTAAAGTAGAAATTATATTCAAATTCTAGGACCTGTTTTAATATTCAAAGATTTGTATAAAACAGTAAAAAGAAGAAGAGAGATGCTATAACATATAAAAGTGTGTATATTCTTTCTGTATTTAAATGACTTAATAATGGTGATTCAGATTAATGCCTTAACTGAATTTGTTGAATGTTTTTGCACTTACTCTAAACTCTTAGTCTTTTTTTTTTTTTTAAGTTTCAGTTTTATTCAGGGAACTAACTTACTAAGTACTATAATCCGGGAAATAGCCTCTCAGATAGCCCTGAGGAACTGCTCTGAGGAGTAGGGGAGGAGCTGGTATATATATGAATTTATGGCTAGGAAATACATGTAGTCAAGCATACATCTTGGTAAAAGATTACTGCTAATTATAAGGAACAGATATCTCGTATTAATGATTTTAGCACCTTTCTATGTATGGGAAGATGCAAGAATCTGGGGTCATTGATATTCATCCTAAGATATGCATCTTAACTATCTAGGGGCCAGTTTATCCAAAGCACAGAATGCTTCATCTCATTTTTTTGCATTTTGAATTTCCTTCAGGGCACACTGGCACTGTTGGTGGGTGTGGGCAACTGCAGTGGGTGGCAGTTTAACCCTTGTATTGCTAAATGATGAGTGACACTCTTCTTTTTTCATTCACAATGGAGACAAAAGATCTAACTCCATGGCAACAACTTTCAGAAGTTTCAGTTGCTTTAGAGGTTTTACAGGAATCTGTTTAGTGAAGCAGGTGTACACAATTCTAGATAAACTCTTAGTCTTTAACAGAACTAATTTGATACGTAATTTTTTTTTAAGTAGAAGGTAAAACTCATCATTGGCATCTTATGTTTAGGTGAGACGAGTGTTTACCAATGCCCCTAAATTCCCTATAATTAATCAGGTCTTGAAACAGCAGAGTCCATTTTTCAAGCCAATGTACAGAACTGTAGAGATTAACGGCATTATCATCATCCACTATAATTTATTTATTTATTTATTTAGGCTGCACCGGGTCTTAGTTGTGGCATGTGGGATCTTCGTTGCGGTGTGTGGGCTTTTTGAGGTTGTGGCATGTGGACTTCTTAGTTGTGGCACGCATGTGGGATCTAGTTCCCCGACCAGAGATCAAACCCGGGCCCCCTGCACTGGGAGCGTGGAGACTTACCCACTGGGCCACCAGGGAAGTCCCCACTATATTTTAAATATTCATACTGTGGGTAGATATATTTCCTGGAGGTATATTCAGTTATAGGCAAGAATGGAATGTTTTAAATTACTAAAATTATTTCTGTTCTTCAGCTGGAAAAAATTCAGTAATATCACCAGCTGGAATTTAACACAATGCACGGCCTGTGTTGAATGGAAATAGCCTCTTAAAAATGTCTTTTGAGAATAGCTAGTAATTGTGACCACGTTATTAGCCAATTTTTAAAGTGTTGTTTTAATTCTTTATTCTTCTTGTAATTTTATTTCAAAATTCTGGAAGATGTTTGTCTTCATTGTGAATTATTTTGACTAAGGAAATTTGCTTTGTACTTTGGGTAGCAGCATGACATGTTTGCAGAAAGACAGGTTTTAGAGTCAGTTAACACTGTGTTTGAATTCCACTTATGCCCTTCATTTGCTTGTGCCCTTGACAAGTTACTGATCTTTTCTTGGTTTCAGTGTTCTCATCTGTAAAAATGGATTAACACCCGATAATATGCAGTGATATTCTGATGATTCAACTAGGCACCATATATGCTTGGCACATAACAGATGATCAATAAATGTTAGTCCTTTATGCCTTTCCAAAAGACCCTGTCTTCTGGGGCCATTTCTGTTAAACTAAAAAATAAAACAAAATTCTTATAAATCATTTTTTTTATTATTATTATTTTATTTTGATTCTTGTCTCTTTTTTAAAAAAATTAATTCATTCATTTCTTTTTGGCTGCACTGGGTCTTCGTTGCTGTGCGCGGGCTTTGTCTAGTTGTAGAGAGCGGGGGCTACTCTTCGTTGCAGTGCGCGGGCTTCTCATTGTGGTGGCTTCTCTTGTTGTGGAGCACGGGCTCTAGGCACACGGGCTTCAGTAGTTGTGGCTCGCAGGCTCTAGAGCATGGGCTCAGCAGCTGTGGTGAGCCCAGTTGCTCCATGGCACGTGGGATCTTCCCGGACCAGGGCTTGAACCCCTGTCTCCTGCATTGGCAGGCAGATTCTCAACCACTGCGCTACCAGGGAGGCCCTATAAATCTTTTTTAAAAATGAATTCAAGGTGGTTATAACCTATGATCTGATTTTGACAAAATGAATGGAACAACAGAAACAAACCTGTTTTTTCTGAATCTACTTTAGGATACCCTCTTCCTTTTTTGCCATCACCTGGTAGGTGCCACCACTTACCTGCTGTGACCTTGAGGAAGTTACTTAACGTCCCTGTGCCTGTTCCTCATCTGTAAATTATAGGTAATAATACTGCCTACATCATATGATTGTTATGAAGATCAATTGAATTAATTCAAATAAACATTTATAATAGTGCCTGTAATATAATAAATAGTCCATTTGTATTAGCCACCAATATTATTTGGAAAGGTTTTGTAATTCTTTTTCCTAATGCTCAAGAACCATCTCCCAACCCCCATAGCCTGGCTTGAATCTAATTTTCAAATTTTCATATATTCCCACCACTAACAACATCCAATATAATTCTGCTAAACTCAAGTGCAGATGGTGCATTTAATTTCGGGAGGTTCCCACAGCCCTTGAAGTCCATTCTTAGGTCCCTTAACATACTTTAAAAAATTTAATTTGGGAGCTATGCAAAGGAATGTATAATATTTTTGAGTGCAGAAGTATAACAGAGCTCCAACATTTGGAGTTTATAACAACATTTGGAGTTTATATAAAATGATTTATATTGTATTTAAACATCTTTAATATGCATTTATTTCTACATCTTCCAAGCCAAGTCTCTTAAACTTCCATGGATGCCTTTTTCTGGCTTTTCTATCCAAGTTCATAGCATATATTTTACTACTAAAGTATTCTAATGTATGTGTCCTCATTTTGCTGTTTCTAGCTCAGATGGAAAGTTTCCATTATGTCGAATGTGGCGATTATCTGACTAGCTTTTTAAAAGAGCACTCATTTTCCTCCCTTCAAAAATATGCAAAACAGAAATCTTTCATAATTCTATTTACATAATGGGGTCCTATTGTGTGAGTCAGCATAAGCAAGACACATCCCTCTGTGAATCACTATTTCCTTCTTTAATGAAAGGTATTAAGTCCTTGTCTTTTATTGATAGGTCAAAATTTCATCCCCCAGGTGATTGATTAAGGATGAATCACTGGAAATTTGTAACAATTCAAATAGACAAAGAATGTAAATAATAAGTAGGTCTGCACGATGAACTCTGATAAGAGAGGAAGGAGAATGGAAATAGCATCAGGGCAGTACACCTTCTCATTGTAAAATATTTTGTTCAGTTTATTTCAGAACTGTGCCCACTGTCAGGGATGATGAGTAAGCAAGGACATCAATAAATGGAAGAATCCAGCCCTGATAATTTGTTTTATAAAAGTTTTTTTTTAAAATATATAATGTTATTCTCCAATTTTATAAACTATGATCAGGACAGTGCTTAAAACAGCAATTTCATGTAGCAGTAATAGAGTCCCCCAGATATACCAGTTTAGCCTTTTCCTCATTGCTATAGAAATGGGAAGGGAAAGAGGACTGGATCTTTTCTTGAAAAAGTAAGGGAATGGGTTTCTGGTGAGGTAGAAAAGTGATTCAGTTTTCTATAATTAAAAATTAGTGGAATCTAAGGAAAACAATGGGTTACTCCAGGGGCGTGCAATTCAAAATCAGGAAATGTAGTTGTCGTGATGCCCAGGACCTGAAATGCTTGAACAAAAATGCTTCTTTTATCATAAGAGTATTTTCAAGAATTGATAAAGTGCTTGGCTTCATATTTCATTCCTTATGCCAACTCTGACCTCAGTAGTGGTAGGAGGCATATCTTATTTATCTGAATATTTTTCAGTAACTGGTATACTTGCCTGGCATATAGCAGACACTTGTTGATATTTTAATTAAATGAAAGAGCCAATAGGGGACTTCCCTGGTGGCACAGTGGTTAAGAATCTGCCTGCCAATGCAGGGGACATGGCTTTGAGCCCTGGTCCAGGAAGATCCCACATGCCTCGGAGCAACTAAGCCCGTGCGCCACAACTACTGAGCCTGCAAGCCACAACTACTGAAGCCTGCACACCTAGAGCCTGTGCTCGGCAACAAGAGAAGCCACCACAATGAGAAGCCCGCACATTGCAACAAAGAGTAGCCCCCGCTCACCATGACTAGAGGAAGCCCATGTGCAACAACGAAGACCCAACACAGCCAAAAATAAATAAATTTATAAAAAAAAAAAAAAGAGCCAATAAATGAAATCTGAATAGTATGCTAAACTTGAAACTTCATCAATAGTAAGTTGTATATGAATATACGTGGGGGGTGTGGGTATGAGTGAACAAATTTGAGTTTGTATATGAATATGTTTATTTATAAATGTATACAGTTACATATAAGTATAAATGCATCTATATTGTTTGTATAAGTGAAAAGAGAGAGTTGATATGTCTTCTCATTATACTGTTATATCCTGGAAGACACGGTTTCTATTTTCTACTTCCTATGAAGAGGTCTACATTTTCTAAAGTAATACTCTACATAGGTGAGAGCACACTTTATGTGGATTGAAGAAAATATATTACTTATAAGATTTTAACTTTAAAAATTTTCAATAACTCCTTTATAATTAGCAACAAAATAAAATTAAAAGTAGTAATATTTCCCATCACTATATATATAATCTTCATTTCTTTAAAAGAATCACTGCATTCTTCACGTTCTTAAAATTATATGCCATATCTTTTTTTCATTTTGAAGTAAATTGTACTAATTTAAACATATTTGCACATTAAGAGTTTTGGCTTCCCTTTACCTTGTATCTCCCAATTTGACTATTATTTTAGTTAATGCAAAATTACTTTTATCCTCTCACAGGACTTTTAATATGGTCAGGAAGAAAGTACAATAACTATATTTTTATATAGGATAACAGGTAACTGGTAGTGAAGTTCAGTATTTGGTGTTAAAGCAAAACACACACACACACACACACGCACACACACAGAGTCAGTACACATACGGGATTTATGTACCATTTCCCCTGAGTTTCACATTCAATTGCTACTTTTTTGATCGCAAAAAAAACTTTTGAGTTTAATAAACTGAATATATGTCCAATATGTCATTCATAGATATGAAATTTTTTGATGCCTTTGGTGGTTAAAAAACAAATGATGTATAAGCATTTTGATTGTGGTTTTAAGTTTAGAAACAGAAATGATTTCTCTTAAGGCCTAAGATGGCTGCCAGCCTGTGGCAGGAAGGAAGGTGGTAGGCATTGCCGCATTCTGCAGGTCAACAAATTTCATGCAAGTCTCTCTGTTACTGTTATCAGGGCTGCTGTCAGTTGTCATGGCCGACTGCCAACTGGTGGAGTCAATGGTTGTATTTTATCTTCCTAAGGAAAACTCACTCAGCAAGCTATAGAACATAACTGCTGGCCTGTGACTTGTTTATTTTTTAAATAAACATGTAGTCCAGAGAGGGAATCTCCATTCTGTGCCTATTATTTACTTTTGAGTCAGAGAGACATAATCTTTCAGTTGCAGTGTATTTGGAAAGAGAATATTGGGGAAGCATAACAGCAGCTGTATCTAGCTTTTATAATATTTATGGCTTTCCTTCTCGGAGATGAGACCAAGTTCTATGTTTTTTTGAGTTTTGAATTTTGAACATAAAAAGGTAGAGAATCGTTGGTACTGAATTTTAAAGAGAAATTGTGGCTAAATGGGACAAAATACAGAAAGGACCTTCAAGCATTCTACTTCCTGATCTTCAGCATTATCAGTTACCTGTAGAGTTATGTTTCCAAGTGTACGTAAACTATTGAACAGTTAAAACTATTGGACATCTCTGAAAATATGAAAGCCATACATTATTGTATTGGCTTTAATTCAAGTATGAAGAGATGCCTAATACATGTGGTGATAACTGGAGTGTACTTTGAAGGATGTTAAATAATGCTTTATTCCAACTCTTAACCAGGTTAAACTTGAGCATATAAACTAAAGATTTGCCCAGTTAAAAGTAAATATAAGAAGCACAGCACGTTAATTGATTGCTCTCTGGAAGAAAAAGCCATTTGACTAGGATTCCCTTCTTAAATGGCAACCTTAAGAGGAGAGATTTAGTCCTTTTGGCTTGGTGGCCAAACTTTAAGAGGTGATAAGCCATCCTCAGAATCTCCATAAACCTGTGTGACAGTTTCATGATACTGTACTGCCATGGTTGAAGCTGGTCCATTACTCAAATGAAGAATCCTAAATGAATTTAATGTTCTTTCTTTTATCCATGTTTCTTTCATTGATTCTGGCTTATAATTCTGGACAGAAAATTTAAGGTAGTAAATGTGTCAAAATACTGCATCACGTTGGCATGCAAGAAAGGGCAGAAGGAAAACAGAAATAGACTGTTACCTTTAGCCAGTAAGTGTTGTAGGTGAGGAACAACCAGACTCAAAAAACAATAATCCTCATTGGGTTAGGTCAAAGTTTCTATGACGTCATCAAAATTGCCTTCATTAATTTGTTCTTTAGGCATTTGAGTGCCAGATATGTGCCATGTGTAAGTAGTTCACCATCTTATACAGCATGTACTTGTTAAACTTTCCAAGAGCAGTAACAGATTTACCTAACTCAGCTGTGCTCTCTTGCAGGCCTGTCTTACAACCAAAGATCTATATTGTGAGATAGCTAATCAGTAGAGGCAGTGGAATATGATAAAAGATGTCAGCAAAATATTTCTAGAACATGATTTTAGATTCACCAATACTGCTTTAATGCTCTGACATCTCGCTTTCTCAGCATCCTTATGTTTAACTATCATCTTCTATATATAGTCTTATTAACTTTTACTGGATCCTTCCTATTGGCTAGTAAAAATGGTTTTTGTTTTGCTTCTCTGTGCTTGCTGAATTTACTTCCTTACCTACCATTCATATTTCAATAATTTTCCTGTCCCTACAGTTTCAATGAAATTATCCTGATTGAAGTCAGTGAAGATCTCCATTTGGGTAAATCCAGGGGAAATGTTCAGTCCCCATCTTAGATTTCCTCTCAGGAGCATTAAACAAGAAAACTTTAAGCATCAGGGAAAATAGCCATCAGAACTATGATTGAAGGACTTGGGGACCGTCAAATGTGTATAGTGAAGGAAGGTGAGAGAGATGACACGAAGATTTTAGCTTTGGTTACTCAGAGTATAGTAATGCCTTAAATAAAGCTAAAACAAATGGAGAAGAGCAGGCATTTTTAAAAAGAATAAATAGCTTGTTTTTAGGTATGTTGAGTGAATTGGAGACAGACCTTTCTATCAGATACAAATATCTACTTGGGAATGGAGTATAAGTAATAAATGAAAGAGAGAGCTGAGGCCAAGGTATACAATGAAAAGAAGGGTAAATGATGGGACCCTGGGAGGATACTGAGGTGGAGATGGGAAGAGGAAGCAGTGAAAAAAATTGTACTGATGATAGCAATAAAAAATTCAAGAAAAGTAAGTGCCCTAAGTCAAAGAAACAGAACTTTGAATAATGAGAAAGTGTACAGATAAATACCAAATAATTTTAAGGCTGTCTGGGGACTTTTGGGTGCACTGATTAGACCTAAATTTTGGCTTTCTGAGAGCAGTTTCTTTAGAAATTAGAAAGCAAGTCACTGAGTAAGTGTAAACAAAAGAGATGGATGTTCCTTTTAATAACATTTAAAAGTGAAGTACATGGGAATGGGATGGAGCCACAGATCTAGGGGAAATCAGAATGAGGGGAAGGTTGTTTTGTTATGCTTTTCATCTGAGTAATAAAAACAAGGTAAAAAAATTAATCAAATGAGAACCCCCTACTTTTAACCTTTTAAGTCTCACTCACTTAAAAAGTTAAGCTGTTTTTAATATTTGTGTTCTTCTGATGAAAATCTACACATTCAGACAATATACTTCTATTTCTATTATTGAATTGTGACCATAATGTAAAAGAGATGCTTTTTTTAAAATTCATAAACCATTCATTTATTCCACAACATTTTCTTCATTTCAGCAAAATCACTGATTATGTTTTTTATTAATTTTTATTTTATATTGGAGTATAGTTGATTAACAGTGTTGTGTTAGTTTCAGGTATACAGCAAAGTGATTCAGTTATACATGTACATATATCTATTCTTTTTCAAATTCTTTTCCCATTTAGGTTATTACAGAGTATTGAGCAGAGTTCCCTGTGCTATACAGTAGGTCCTTGTTGGTTATCTATTTTAAGTATAGCAGTGTGTATATGTCATTCCCAGTTTCCCAATCTATCCCTCCCCCATCCTTCCCCCCCAGTAACCATAAGTTCATTCTCTAAGTCTGTGAGTCTATTTGTTTTGTAAATAAGTTCATTTTTATTATTTTTTATAGATTCTGCATATAAGAAATATCATATGATTTTTGTCTTTCTCTGACTTACATAATATGATAATCTCCAGGTCCATCCATGTTGCTGCAAATGACATTATTCCATTCTTTTTAATGGCTGAGTAATATTCCATTGTATATATGTACCACATCTTTATCCATTCATCTGTTGTTGGACGTTTAGGTTGCTTCCATGTCTTGCCTATTGTAAACAGTGCTGCAGTGAATATTGGGGTGCATGTATCTTTTTGAATCATATTTTTCTCCAGATATATGCCCAGGAGTGGAATTGCTGGATCACATGGTAGCTCTATTTTTAGTTTCTTAAGGAACCTCCATACTGTTCTCCATAGGCTCTACCAATTTACATTCCACCAACAACGTAGGAGGGTTCCATTTTCTCCAAACCCTTGCCAGCATTTATTGTTTATAGACTCTTTGATGATGGCGATTCTGGCTGGTGTGAGGTGATACCTCATTGCAGTTTTGATTTTCATTTCTGTAATAATTAGTGATGTTGAGCATCTTTTCATGTGCCTCTTGGCCATCTGTATGTCTTTTTTAGAGAAATGTCTATTTTAGGTCTTCTGCCTATTTTTTGATTGGATTGTTTGTTTTTTTGATATTGAGCCGCATAAGCTGTTTGTAAATTTTGGACATTAATCCCTTGTCAGTCACATCGTTTGCAAATATTTTCTCACATTCAGTGGGTTGTCTTTTCGTTTTGTTGACGGTTTCCTTTGCTTTTGAGTTTAATTAGGTCCCATTTGTTTATTTTTATTTCTGTTACTCTAAGAGACGGATCAGAAAAGATACTGCTGTGCTTTATGTCAAAGAGTGTTCTGCTTGTGTTTTCCTCTAAGAGTTTCATAGTATTTGGTCCTACATTTAAGTCTTTAATCCATTTGGAGTTTATTTTTGTGGTTGTTGTTAAAGAATGTTCGAATTTCACTTTTTTTTTTTTAAACTATAGCTGTCCACTTTTCCCAGCACCATTTATTGAAGAGTCTGTGTTTTCTCCATTGTACAGTCTTGCCTCCTTTGTTGTAGATTGATTGACCATAGGTGCATGGGTTTATTTCTGGGCTTTCTATCCTGTTCCATTGATCTATATTTCTGTTTTTATCCCAGCACCATACTATTTTGATGACTGTAGCTTTGCAGTATAGTCAGAATTCTGGGAGCCTGATTCCTCTAGCTTCGTTTTTCTTTCTCAAGATTGCTTTGGCTATTTGGGGTCTTTTGTGTCTCCATACAGATTTTAAGATTTTTTTGATCTGGTTTTGTGAAAAGTGCCATTGGTATTTAATAGGGATTGTATTGAATCTGTAGATTGCCTTGGGTAGTATAGTCATTTTGACAACATTTATTCTTCCAATCCAACAACATGGTATATCTTTCCATCTGTTTGTGTCATCTTCAGTTTCTTCCATCGGGGTCTTATAGTTTTTGGGATACAGGTCTTCTGCCTCCTTAAGTAGGGTTATTCCTAGGTATTTTATTCTTTTTGATGTGATGGTAAATGGCGTTGTTTCTTTAATTTCTCTTTCTGATCTTTGTTGTTAGTGTACAGAAATGCAACAGATTTCTGTGTATTTATTTTGTATCCTGCAACTTTACCGAATTCATTGTTGTGCTCTGGTAATTTGCTGGTAGCGTCTTTAGGATTTTCTATGTATAGTATCATTTCATCTGCAAACCGTGACAGTTTTACTTCTTCTTTTCTCATTTGGATTCCCTTTTTTCTTTTCCTTCTCTGATTGCCGTGGCTAGGACTTCCAAAACTATGTTGAATAAAAGTGGCGAGAGTGGACATCCTTGTCTTATTCCTCTTACAGGAAATGCTTTTAACTTTTCACCATTGAGTATGATGTTAGCTGTAAGTTTGTTGTATATGGCCTTTATTATGTTGAGGTATGTTCCCCCTATGACCACTTTCTGGAGAGTTTTTATCATACATGAGTGTTGAATTTTGTCAAAAGCTTTTTCTGAATCTATTGAGATGATCATATGGTTTTTATTTTTCAATTTGTTGATGTGGTGTATCACACTCATTGATTTATGGATATTGAAAAATCCTTGCATCCCTGGGATAAATCCCACTTGATCATGGTGTACGATCCTTTTAATGTATGTTGGGTTCAATTTGCTAGTATTTTGTTGATGATTTTTGTGTCTGTGTTCATCAGTGATATTGGCCTGTAATTTTCTTTTTTTGTGGTATCTTTGGTTTTGGTATCATGGTGAAGGTGGCCTCATAGAATGCATTTAGGAATGTTCCTTCCTCTGCAATTTTTTGGAATAGTTTCAGAAGGATAGGTGTTAACTCTTCTCTAAATGTTTGATAGAATTCTCCTGTGAAGCCATCTGGTCCTGGACTTTTGTTTGTTGGGAGTATTTTAATCACAGTTTCAATTTCAGTACTTGTGATTGGTCTGTTCATATTTTCTGTTTCTTCCTGGTTCAGTCCTAGGAGATTATACCTTTCTAAGAATATGTCCATTTCTTCTAGGTTGTCCATTTTATTGGCATGTAGTTGCTTGTAGTAGTCTCTTATGATCCTTTGTATTTCTGTGGTGCCCATTATAACTTTCTCCTTTTTCATTTCTAATTTTATTGATTTGAGCCCTCTCCCTCTTTTTCTTTTTTTTTTTTTTTAAACATCTTTATTGGAGTATAATTGCTTTACAATGGTGTGTTAGTTTCTGCTTTATAACAAAGTGAATCAGTTATACATATACATATGTTCGCATATCTCTTCCCTCTTGCATCTCCCTCCCTCCCACCCTCCCTATCCCATCCCTCTAGGTGGTCACAAAGCACTGAGCTGATCTCCCTGTGCTATGCGGCTGCTTCCCACTAGCTAGCTATTTTACATTTGGTAGTGTATATATCTCCATGACACTCTCTCACCCTGTCACATCTCACCCCTCCCCCTCCCCATATCCTCAAGTCCATTCTCTAGTAGGTCTGTGTCTTTATTCCCGTCTTGCCACTAGGTTCTTCATGACCTTTTTTTTTCCCGTTAGATTCCGTATATATGTGTTAGCATACTGTATTTGTTTTTCTCTTTCTGACTTACTTCACTCTGTATGACAGACTCTAACTCCATCCACCTCATTACAAATACCTCCATTTCATTTCTTTTTATGGCTGAGTAATATTCCATTGTATATATGTGCCACATCTTCTTTATCCATTCATCCGATGATGGACACTTAGGTTGCTTCCATGTCCTGGCTATTGTAAATAGAGCTGCAATGAACATTTTGGTACACGACTCTTTTTGAATTATGGTTTTCTCAGGGTATATGCCCAGTAGTGGGATTGCTGGGTCGTATGGTAGTTCTATTTGTAGTTTTTTAAGGAACCTCCATACTGTTCTCCATAGTGGCTGTATCAATTTACATTCCCACCAACAGTGCAAGAGTGTTCCCTTTCCTCCACACCCTCTCCAGCATTTATTGTTTCTAGATTTTTTGATGATGGCCATTCTGACCGGTGTGAGATGATACCTCATTGTAGTTTTGATTTGCATTTCTCTAATGATTAATGGTGTTGAGCGTTCTTTCATGTGTCTGTTGGCAATCTGTATATCTTCTTTGGAGAAATGTCTATTTAGGTCTTCTGCCCATTTTTGGATTGGGTTGTTCGTTTTTTTGTTATTGAGCTGCATGAGCTGCTTGTAAATCTTGGAGATTAATCCTTTGTCAGTTGCTTCATTTGCATATTGCTTAGCCTCCATGTGTTTGTGTTTTTTACAGTCTTCTTTTTTTCTTGTAGTTGATTTCTAATCTCATAGCGTTGTGTTCGGAAAAGATCCTTGATATGATTTCAGTTTTCTTAAATTTACCGAGGCTCTCTTTGTGGCCCAGCATGTGATCATTCCTGGAGAATGTTCCATGTGCACTTGACAAGAATGTGTATTCTGCTGGTTTTGGATGGAATGCTCTATAAATATCAGTTAAGTCCGTCTAGTCTAATGTATCATTTAAGGCCTGTGTTTCCTCCTTGATTTTGTGTCTGGATGATCTGTCCATTGACGAAAGTGTGGTGTTAAAGTCCCCCACTATTATTGTGTTACTGTCGATTTCTCCTTTTAAGGCTATATTTGCCTTATATATTGAAGTGCTCCTATGTTTGGTGCATATATATTTAGAATTGTTATATCTTCTTCTTGGATTGATCCCTTGATCATTATGTAGTGTCCTTCTTTGTCTCTTGTAACAATCTTTATTTTAATGTCTATTCTGTCTGATATGAGTGTTGCTACTCCAGCTTTCTTGTGGTTTCCACTTGCATGGAATATCTTTTTCCATCCTGTCACTTCCAGTCTGTATGTGTCTCTAGGTCTGAAGTGGGTTGCTTGTTGACAGCATATATAAGGGCCTTGTTTTTGCATCCATTCAGCCAGTCTGTGTCTTTTGGTTGGAGCATTTAATCCATTTACATTTAAGGTGATTATCAATATGTATGTTCTTATTACCATTTTCTTAATCGATTTGGGTTTGTTTTATGGTCTTTTTCTTCTCTTGTGTTTCCTGCTTAGAGAAATTCCTTTAGCATTTGTTGTAAAGCTGGTTTGCTGAATTCTCATAGCTTTTGCTTGTCACTAAAACTTTTGATCTCTCTGTTGAATCTGAATGAGATTCTTGCTGGGTAGAGTAATGTTCGTTGTAGTTTTTTCCCTTTCATCACTTTAAATATATCCTGCACTCCCTTCTGGCCTGTATAGTTTCTGCTGAGAAGTCAGCTGATAACCATATGGGTATTTCCTTGTATTTTTTTTTTTTTTGCTTTTCCCTTGCTGCTTTTAATATTTTTTCTTTGAATTTAATTTTTGTTAGTTTGAGTAATATGTCTCTTGGAGTGTTTCTCCTAGGGTTTATCCTTTATGGGACTCTGCACTTCCTGGACTTGAGTGGTTATTTCCTTTCCCATGTTAAGGAACTTTTCAACTATAATCTCTTCAAGTATTTTCTGAGACCCTTTCTCTTTCTCTTCTTCTTTTGGGATCCCTATAATTTGAATGTCGGTGCGTTTAATGTTGTCCCAGAGGTCTCTGAGACTGTCCTCAATTCTTTTCATTCTTTTCTCTTTATTCTGCTCCGTAGCAGTGATTTCCACCATTTTATCTTCCAGCTCACTTATCCGTTCTTCTGCCTCAGTTATTCTGCTATTGATCCCTTCTAGAGAATTTTTAATTTCATTTATTGTGTTGTTCATCACTGTTTGTTTGCTCTTTAGTTCTTCTAGGTCCTTTTTAAACGTTTCTTGTATTTTCTCCATTCTGTTTACGAGATTTTGGATCATCTTTACTATCATTACTCCAAATTCTTTTTCAGGTAGGTTGCCTATTTCATCTTCATTTATTTGGTCCTGTTGGTTTTTACCTCACTCCTTCGTCTATAACATATTTTTTGTCGTTTCATTTTTTTTTTTGATGGGTGGGGCTGTATTCCTGTCTTACTGGTTGTTTGGCCTGAGGCATCCAGCACTGGAGTTTGCTGACAGATGGGTAGAGCCGGGTATTGATGCTGAGATGAGGACCTCTGGGAGGCCTCACTCCAATTAATATTCCCTGGGGTCTGAGTTTCTCTGTTAGTTCAGCAGTTTGGACTCAGCACTCCCACCACAGGAGCTGAGGCCCGACCTCCAGTCTGGGAACGAAGATCCTGCAAGCTGCGTGGCATGGCAAAAAAAAAAGAGAAAAAGGAGCAGTACAATAACAAAGAATAAAAAGTAAAATAAAATTAGAAAGATAAAAAATATATTAGGAAAAATAAAAATATATTAGGAAAAATAAAAATATAATTGAAGCAACTGCAACAAGGTAAAACCACAACAGAAAAAAAGAAAAAAAGAGGGGGTGGGGGAAGAAGCCAAAAGGAACAGAACAATAACAAAGTGTAAAGAATAAAATAAAATTAGAAAAATAAAAGATTTATTAGAAAAAATAAAAATATAAATGAATCAACAACAGCAAGATAAAAAAGAACCCCAACCTAAAAGAAGGAAAAAAAAAAAAAAGGCCAGAAAGGCCTTGGCTATGGGGCAGCTGATCTTAGGTGGGGGGTGGAACTTAGGCAAGGGTGGGGTTTAGGGTGGGGCGGGGCCTAGGCAAGGGCTGACATTTAAGCGTGGGGTGGGGCCTAGGCTCAGGACGCAGGCAGCTGGAAAAGGCCTTTTGGGTGGGGCTTCAGCAGGGTGACATTCCAAG
Source organism: Eubalaena glacialis (assembly GCF_028564815.1). Classification (NCBI taxonomy): domain Eukaryota; kingdom Metazoa; phylum Chordata; class Mammalia; order Artiodactyla; family Balaenidae; genus Eubalaena; species Eubalaena glacialis. Next base: position 25,357,120 of record NC_083736.1, read on the forward strand.
TGTGGGGCGGGGCCTCTACTTAGGACCTGTGCAGAAGGGGAGGGGCAGCACATCTAGAGGGGGCCTCCGGAGTGTGGAGTTCCGGAGTTTGGAGGTAGGTCCCTGAGTGAGGGTGTGTGGGGGGGTTTAGGCCCAGCGTTGGAGGGGGTGCCTGAGTGTAGAGGTGGGGCCCTGGGTGGGGGTGTAGGGGCGGGGCTTGGGCTCTGCGCGGCAGGAGGGAGGCTCCGAGGGCAGAGGATTAGGCCCTGGAGCCCAAGAGGCTCCCCGGTGCCCAAGTGGACAGGGAAAGCATTGGCCCCGTTCCCTTCCGTGAAAAGGAATTTTTTGCAAAGACGCTTCTAACTCAGTACCTGGGACACTGTTTCCTACCCATTTTGTGTGGTTAATACCTGCTCATCCTTTACAGCTCAGCTTAAATACATACTTTGGCTCTCTAGACTAAGTAAGCTTACCCTTGCTGTATGCTTTTGTAGGACTCAGTACCTTTCCTGGATATTATTAGATTATATGTACATCTATTGTTTTTTCAGTATCTTTCTTCCCCACTGGACCATAAGCTCCATGATGGCAGGGATCATTTCAGCTTTATTATCTACTGTGTGTAGCACAAGGGCTAGTACATAATTAGTACTCAGTAGATACTGGTCACTTGAATTAATGAGTAATTTGTTTGGTGGTATGGTAATGGTTCTAGAACCTTCCAAATAACAATTTTCAGATTTGAAATATATAGTATTCTAATAGTATTTCAAATTTATTTCAGACATGTTACTATGCTCTCATAAAACTATAAATATATCTTTAGATGCTTGTCATTATTGTTATATAACACAGTTTATGAATATTTTATATAATAATACAGTTCCTTATATTGACGTTAGGTTTATAAAGGACATTCATATATAAATATAAATTGATGACTTGGTATGATGCAGGCTTACTTACAGGTTCTACTGAAGCAGATGGTGACACAGAGTTTGTGGGAGACAAAATATTTATTTGGAATCAATACTTGTAAAAGGAAGAGGAAGAAGCCAGGACTGGAGAGAAGGAGAAGCTTATCTGTGATACGGGCCTGACAAAGCTTTGGCCAGCCCAGTGAGGGGACTGGAGTGAGTACAGCCCATCAGAGTATCCCACTCTGGGCTGAAATGGCAGGGCCTTTACATCCCACAGGGCCTTTACACCCCTGCCTGACTCAGTTAGTGGGCACATGCTGCCCCTGGGAAGAGAACGGCCTCAGACAAGGCAGCTCACAGCAGCTGAGGCTGACCCTGAATGGGCTGCCAGCTGGAGGCTGCCTGCTGACCACACTTCTCACAGCTGCCAGCAAGCCCTTCCTATACTTAACTGGTAAGTTCAGCATTTTGCGTGCTTAAGAGTTTTGATACTTTGGGTCCGCAAACAACCATAAGAACTAACAACTGCTTGTAAGTAGCAGAGCTGGGATTCAAACCCAGTCATTTTGGCTTCAAAGTTCATGCTTTTAACCACTCTACTATCCTGTCTTCCTACTCTGTTCAGTACAGAAATGCATGCACAGTAGGAATAAATTGACTACCTATCTCCCTGCTAATAACATATATAAAGAACATGCAGGTTGAGCCTGTGTTGTTACATGGTAAACTGTGAAACTATGTTAGTCCTTAAGAGGATATCAAGAAGGCTCTCCATCAAGGAAGATAAAAGTATCATTTTTGGCCAGATCCTTTTTCTGTTCTGTATTTTTATTGTCCCTGCTAGATATTGTTCTCTGACTCAAGTGGTCTCCTCTATTCCTCAGAATTTCTTGGAGTCCCAAGGGAGTGCCTTACGCATTCCCATAAAAGTATTTGGTCTTCTACAATACAGTGCCCACGGTGCATTTCTGCTCCCCCTGCTCTTGTCTTTCCCTTCTTTTGCTGTGCATAGGTGTATCCACTAGTTATGTCTATGTCTCAGGCTATCTTAGCCTCCAAGAGGGTACTGCTCCCATGTTTCCCACTTCTGATGAAGCAATGGGAAAGTGCATGATACTACAGAGTACAGAGAATTGCTCCTCTCCCCTGACTCCATTAAAGTTTTTTACTGGATCAAGCTGCTTCTCGATCGTCTCTTCCCTAATGCTGAGTTCTCTCTTAGAACCTCAGATCCTCATCCACGTAGATGTCTATTGATCCATGGCTATTGATCCATGGCTGCTAGTTCATCAGACAAGTCTTAACATTGGTAGCTATAGGCCAGTTTCAAGCTTTGTGCCTTAGGTTATGTTTCCTGGAAATTGATTCTGATGTGGAGCTTTGCTGGCAAGACATCGATTGTGGAATGCTCTTAGAATCACTACCTGAAGTGGGAGTGCGGATACCCTCAAGGGGCAGAAGGAGAAGATAATCTGCATTGTCACTGGAGAAGCCTGCTCACCCTTGGGGAGCTCTGGAGCTGGGATGGCCCTTTAGTGTGGTTCAGATGGTGCGTAGATCAGTCATTGAATGCCCCAGCTATAACCTTAGGTGAAGTATTTCCCTTTGAGCAAAGGGAGGGTCTCCACTATAAGCTGCCATCAGGTAACTCCCAAGAGTAGGAAGAATGAGTGCTTCAGTCCTGAAGGGGGGAGCTGAGTGGCACCTCACACCATCTAGAGCACCATCTCAATTTTTTATGCCACTGACCAAAATTTGGTCTTTGAAGTTGTAAGACCGTCTCAGAAATACTCCCTTTTTGTTTGGTTGTGGATAGATTATTTTTTCTATTTGCTTTTTCTTTTCTTAATTTTTTTAAACTTTTTATTTTTTATTGATTGCTGGGGAGATGTTTTATTTATTTATTTATTTTATTTGGTTGTGCCGGGTCTTAGTTGCGGCAGGCAGGCTTCTCAGTTGCGGCTCGCCTCCTTATTTGTGGCAGGCGGACTCCTTAGGTGTGGCAGGCGGACTCCTTAGGTGTGGCAGGCGGACTCCTTAGGTGTGGCATGCGAACTCTTAGTTACAGCATACATGTGGAATCTAGTTCCCCGGCCAGGGATCGAACCCGGGCCCCCTGCATTGGGAGCGTGGAGTCTTAACTGCTGCGCCACCAGGGAAGTCCCTCTATTTGCTTTTATAATACACATTCACACACACACACACACACACACACACACACACACACACACACAGCAGTTACTATTAGGTTTCTAATGCACATGGCCCTTTTACTCTGCCTGCTCTAAGTATAGTGTGTTTCATTTGTTTTCAAAAGGTTACAAAATATCCTGGCTTCAGGCAAATGAAAATATTATCTTCTGAGATGAGTGTTTTCTGGAAGATTATCTCTGTAACTCACACATGCTTCCCTACATGCTTGGTTCCTTTCTTAAAAAAGAGCTATTTCCCTGGGATCAGATACATATTAGAAAATGCTATCTCACTGAGGCCACTGAATGTAAATAACAAAACTCCCAACAGAAGGAGTTCTAAATAAGCTTTTTGGGTGATTATTTCTAATAATTCAAAAGACTTATTGCCCAGATAATAAGCAATGCACAGGATACTATAGATGTTGTAGGAACACTAAGTATCTCTAGCATATTTACTGTATTAGACAAAGTCCATTCTGTTTAATTTGTTGATAAGTGTGCCTGGATCTCCTCCTGCAAATGTCTTAGAAATATATAAATGAAAAGTTATTTGCTTGCAAGGATGTCTCCAGGGTGACTTTGTAGTACACAGTTTCTTTTTGACACTGTCTCACTCTCATTTTCCTATGACTTCCACCAGCATGCCAAAACCCGCTCCCCATTGTTCTATCTCTGTCCCTTGGCTCTCTTTCCATTCCTCAGAGCTGTAGATCTCAGCTCTAGTGATGAGATCAAACACGTTGACTTTAAGGTGGGAACAGTTTATTTAATCCTTCTAAATATTTGCATATGAAAACATGAAACTCTTGGTGAAATTCAGGGCTGTGAGGCAACAATGAAAAAAGTATCTCTAGAAGTTTGGTTGTGAGGAGCAGGCCATTTCCTCTGCCCCTTAAAAGGCCCTATTTAGGTAATTTCTACTCATACACAATTGGCCTGCTAATTTCTGATTAAGAGCAGGCTTAGTGTGTGATATAGGGCACTGGATATGTAGAAATACTGACTTTGGGGATGTAGTGAAAGGAAAATTGCTACTTAAACCTGTGAGGGTTTAGAAAGATGCTGGCACTCTAAGGATTAACCATTGATCAATCTTATCATTTGGTTAGGTATGTAAAATTTGAGTTTTAAACTGTAAATCAAATTATAATGGCGTGTACTTTTTTTGTGAGCTGAGAGCTGAGACAGCTATTTAAATACTCAAGTACTTTATAAGGAATTTAGTCCCGTTCAGTTGTATGTTTCGCTTTCTGAAGTTTTTATAGCTCTAGAAAGCCATGAGGAAGAAGACCAAGTAAATATTTTGTTGATGATACAGTGAAAGGAAAAGGTACATCAACCCTGTTTTGGTTGACTAATGCTGGAGCTGTTCATCACCATGCAACTGTTTTTCATATCAGTTTTAAGTTATTTAGTAATTATTATTTAGTAATTCCCTTTAATGTAAATGTATATGTTAAATGTGGTGGCAGGGACTTCCCTGGTGGTGCAGTGGTTAATAATCTGCCTACCAATGCAGGGGACATGGGTTCGAGCCCTGGTCCGGGAAGATCCCACATGCCGTGGAGCAACCAAGCCCGTGTGCCACAACTACTGAGCCTGTGCTCTAGAGCTCGCGAGCCACACTACTGAGCCCGTGTGCCACAACTACTGAAGCCCGCACACCTAGAGCCCGTGCTCTGCAACAAGAGAAACCACCACAATGAGAAGCCCATGCTCGCCGCAACAAGAGAAAGCCCGTACACAGCAACGAAGACCCAACACAGCCAAAAATAAATAAATAAAAATAGATTTATAAAAAAAAAAAAAAAGAGGACTCTAAGTCTGGAATAAATTATGATAGGAAAATCATGAAAATCTTTAAAAAAATGTGGTTGCAGACAACCTTAGAATCCTTTTTATTTTTAACTTTTTGCAAATTGGAACCAACTGTAAGTTAATGCTTAATATATTGAAGCCACACTTGTGGTTACCTTGAAACTATAGGTTATGTCAGGCAACTTAATCCTGTAGTATTCAAGTTTTTTTAAAAAATTATTTTGTAAGTAATAATTTTCCCCTGAGTAAAACAATGAGAAGCACTAAAGTCACCACAAATAATGACAGTGACTCAATGCAAGGCAGGCTTTCCTTGTCAATCTAGGTCAAAGTGAAATAGTGGCTCTACTTTCCAGAATATGCTGCCATGACGGGGTAAAATTTGTAGAAGCTTTTTTTAGCTCTTCAGCTGGAAGTTACGTAGGTAAAATGACTGTGTGTGTGTGTGTGTGTGTATATATATGTATATATATGGCACGACAGTGACAATATTATGAGACATTGCTGGTTAAGACAGTGTTCCTGGAGGTCAACTAGCTTTGTAACTTTGGGCAATTAGCATTAGGTATTATTTATATGTATATGTGTGTGTATGTATATATATAATTTTACATATTATACATATATAAAATATATATTAGATATATTTAGATATATAAAATATATATTCATATTGTATAATTTACATATAAATATATAATTTATATATTTGTACATACATTTATATATTGCTTAAATATATATATATATATTGCTTAAATATATATGACCACATGTTTATACTTTATCTACCTATGTTTTATTTAGGTTTTATCTAATATAACCTAAATTATATATGTAATAAAATACAAAAATTATATATTTACTTAGGTTTCTTAGATTATTTTATTTGAGTATATCTTATCCAAATGAATGAAGTTATATGAATTGCATTTGCTAATGTTGTGTTATATTTCTTATGGCACAGCTTTTAGTGCTTTGATAAATGATATTATATACTTTCAACCACTTTTAATTATCCCTAATAACCCCAAAAGGTTTAAAAGTGTTTTCAGCCCTATTCAAAGTGGCTTGCTGCCTATTAAAGGCTGAGTGCCTCTGGCTGAGAGGCCTCTTGGCTGCTAACATGGGTAATTATAGACGTTCCTAAGGCTATTAAATTCATAAGGCTATTAAAATATCTAATGTGTCTTAGTTTTGATTATAAGACATCTGAAATTGCCTGGCTGGATTAGGAGTGTTTTGTATTAAGCATTTAGGTCATAAGATCTCTAGACCAAGTCTTATCTATGTTCTGTGTTGTAAAACAACATTTCTGCTACTCCAAAAACATTAGCTAATACCTACTTTTTGAAGACTTAATGTGTCTTCCCATGCTGTAGTTGAGCTCCTTATTTATGCAGCATTCCTACAGACAATGAGGAATTAAATCTTGTACTTAGATTGCATTACTTGTGGAATTCTTTATTGGGGGTAAAATTGAATACACACACACATACACAGGGCGTTGCTGTTTGTATATCACACTGATATATGCAAATATAAATACATAAAGCTCTAGATAATTTTTTAAACTCTAAGTGACCTTAGAGATAATCTTGACCAAACCTCTAAATTTTTAGTTGATAAGCTGAGGCAGATAGAGTTCAAATGATTTATACTGTCACATACCAGGTTATTGGCAATATTGAAGCTATATGGAACTATAGCTGCCAATTCTCAATAGAGAATAATAGACCATTATGTTAATATAATCCACTCTTTGTAAAATAGCGATCTCTCCCACTTTTTTTTTTTCCACACACACACACTGTATTTTATTTTTAGAAGAGATAAATAGACTGACACCAAGCATTGTACATGGATGACCACAACAAAAGCAACAAGGATTGCAATTACCAAACATGAAACACACTCATACTATGTCATAATATTGACGTTCAGTCCAGTAATCCTCCACTGTAACAGCTCCTTTACTTTGCAGTGAAAATTGATTTGTATATTCTTTGCCTCTGCGTCCTTGTGGGATTTTTTTTTTTTTAATTCAGACAGAAAGTCACAAAAATTATACTCATCCTCATCAGTTCACTCAGTCCCATGTAATTTTTTTTTTCATCTTGATCTTTTGTTAGCACTTTTATGAGTTCATCAGTTTTTCATTTGAGTTCTGAAAATGCTTATTCATTCAGTTCAGCAGTACAGTCAGTTACCAGAAACCTGTACTTGTCAGAGTCTTTTCCATGAATTTCTTGAAGATGAAACCCTTTTATAGGAACATATTTGCAAAAGCATCAGAGTACACCCAGAACTGTCTGTAAATGACAAAAGACTTAAAAATGACCACAGTTAAAGATTTGATGAAAGTTCATAATAATGCAGTTGACAAGAAAATTAGTTATTTCTGAGATATACATTTTAAAGTAATAACTAGAATTATGACTTATAACATTATACCAGAACATATAAGATTTTTAGAAATTTCATGTAATGTCTGAAACATTTATATTAACATATTTCCATACAAATGACCCAATGAAAGTTTAGTATTAGTTGTTTTGTTTGTTTTTTTATACTGCAGGTTCTTATTAGGCATCAGTTTTATACACATCAGTGTATACATGTCAATCCCAATCGCCCAATTCAGCACACCACCATCCCCACCCCATCACAGTTTTCCCCCCTCGGTGTCCATATGTCCGTTCTCTACATCTGTGTCTCAACTTCTGCCCTGCAAACCGGCTCATCTGTACCATTTTTCTAGGTTCCACATACATGCGTTAATATACGATATTTGTTTTTCTCCTTCTGACTTACTTCACTCTGTATGACAGTCTCTAGATCCATCCACGTCTCAACAAATGACTCAATTTCGTTCCTTTTTATGGCTGAGTAATATTCCATTGTATATATGTACCACAACTTCTTTATCCATTCGTCTGTTCATGGGCATTTAGGTTGCTTCCATGACCTGGCTATTGTAAATAGTGCTGCAATGAACATTGGGGTGCATGTGTCTTTTTGAATTACGGTTTTCTCTGGGTATATGCCCAGTAGTGGGATTGCTGGGTCGTATGGTAGTTCTATTTTTAGTTTTTTAAGGAACCTCCATACTGTTCTCCATAGTGGCTGTATCAATTTACATTCCCACCAACAGTGCAAGAGGGTTCCCTTTTCTTCACACCCTCTCCAGCATTTATTGTTTCTAGATTTTTTGATGATGGCCATTCTGACCAGTGTGAGATGATACCTCATTGTAGTTTTGATTTGCATTTCTCTAATGATTAATGATGTTGAGCGTTCTTTCATGTGTCTGTTGGCAATCTGTATATCTTCTTTGGAGAAATGTCTATTTAGGTCTTCTGCCCATTTTTGGATTGGGTTGTTCGTTTTTTTGTTATTGAGCTGCATGAGCTGCTTGTAAATCTTGGAGATTAATCCTTTGTCAGTTGCTTCATTTGCAAATATTTTCTCCCATTCTGAGGGTTGTCTTATCAACTTATTTATAGTTTCCTTTGCTGTGCAAAATCTTTGAAGTTTCATTAGGTCCCATTTGTTTATTTTTGTTTTTATTTCCATTACTCTAGGAGGTGGATCAAAAAAGATCTTGCTGTGATTTATGTCAAAGAGTGTTCTTCCTATGTTTTCCTCTAAGAGTTTTATAGTGTCCAGTCTTACATTTAGGTCTCTAATCCATTTTGAGTTTATTTTTGTGTATGGTGTTAGGGAGTATTCTAATTTCATTCTTTTACATGTAGCTGTCCAGTTTTCCCAGCACCACTTATTGAAGAGACTGTCTTTTCTCCATTGTATATCTTTGCCTCCTTTGTCATAGATTAGTTGACCATAGGTGCGTGGGTTTATCTCTGGGCTTTCTATCTTGTTCCATTGATCTATGTTTCTGTTTTTGTGCCAGTACCATATTGTCTTGATTACTGTAGCTTTGTAGTATAGTCTGAAGTGAGGGAGTCTGATTCCTCCAGCTCCGTTTTTTTCCCTCAAGACTGCTTTGGCTATTCGGGGTCTTTTGTGTCTCCATACAAATTTTAAGATGATTTGTTCTAGCTCTGTAAAAAATGCCATTGGTAATTTGATAGGGATTGCATTGAATCTGTAGATTGCTTTGGGTAGTATAGTCATTTTCACAATGTTGATTCTTCCAATCCAAGAACATGGTATATCTCTCCATCTGTTGGTATCATCTTTAATTTCTTTCATCAGTGTCTTATAGTTCTCTGCATACAGGTCTTTTGTTTCCCTAGGTAGGTTTATTCCTAGGTATTTTATTCTTTTTGTTGCAGTGGTAAATGGGAGTGTTTCCTTAATTTCTCTTTCAGATTTTTCATCATTAGTGTATAGGAATGCAAGAGATTTCTGTGCATTAATTTTGTATCCTGCAACTTTACCATATTCATTAATTAGCTCTAGCAGTTTTCTGGTGGCAGTTTTAGGATTCTCTATGTATAGTATCATGTCATCCGCAAACAGTGACAGTTTTAGTTCTTCTTTTCCAATTTGTATTCCTTTTATTTCTTTTTCTTCTCTGATTGCCGTGGCTAGGACTTCCAGAACTATGTTGAATAATAGTGGTGAGAGTGGACATCCTTGTCTCGTTCCTGATCTTAGAGAAAATGCTTTCAGTTTTTCACCATTGAGAATGATGTTTGCTGTGGGTTTGTCATATATGGCCTTTATTATGTTGAGGTAGGTTCCCTCTATGCCTACTTTCTGGAGAGTTTTTATCATAAATGGGTGTTGAATTTTGTCAAAAGCTTTTTCTGCATCTATTGAGATGATCATATGGTTTTTATTCTTCAATTTGTTAATATGGTGTATCACATTGATTGATTTGCGTATATTGAAGAATCCTTGCATCCCTGGGATAAATCCCACTTGATCGTGGTGTATGATCCTTTTAATGTGTTGTTGGATTCTGTTTGCTAGTATTTTGTTGAGGATTTTTGCATCTATATTCATCAGTGATATTGGTCTGTAATTTTCTTTTTTTGTAGTGTCTTTGTCTGGTTTTGGTATCAGGGTGATGGTGGCCTCATAGAATGAGTTTGGGAGTGTTCCTTCCTCTGCAATTTTTTGGAAGAGTTTGAGAAGGATAGGTGTTAGCTCTTCTCTAAATGTTTGATAGCATTCACCTGTGAAGCCATCTGGTCCTGGACTTTAGTTTGTTGGAAGATTTTTAATCACAGTTTCAATTTCATTACTTGTGATTGGTCTGTTCATATTTTCTGTTTCTTCCTGGTTCAGTCTTGGAAGGTTATACCTTTCTAAGAATTTGTCCATTTCTTCCAGGTTGTCCATTTTATTGGCATAAAGTTGCTTGTAGTAGTCTCTTAGGATGCTTTGTATTTCTGCGGTGTCTGTTGTAACTTCTCCTTTTTCATTTCTGATTTTATTGATTTGAGTCCTCTCCCTCTTTTTCTTGATGAGTCTGGCTAATGGCTTATCAATTTTGTTTATCTTCTCAAAGAACCAGCTTTTAGTTTTATTGATTTTTGCTATTGTTTTCTTTGTTTCTATTTCATTCATTTCCGCTCTGATCTTTATGATTTCTTTCCTTCTGCTAACTTTGGGTTTTGTTTGTTCTTCTTTCTCTAGTTTTCTTTAGGTGTAAGGTTAGATTGTTTACTTGAGATTTTTCTTGTTTCTTTAGGTAGGCTTGTATAGCTATAAACTTCCCTCTTAGAACTGCTTTTGCTGCATCCCATAGGTTTTGGGTCATCGTGTTTTCATTGTCATTTGTCTCTAGGTATTTTTTGATTTCCTCTTTGATTTCTTCAGTGATCTCTTGGTTATTTAGTAACGTATTGTTTAGCCTCCATGTGTTTGTCTTTTTTACGTTTTTTTCCCTGTAATTCATTTCTAATCTCATAGCGTTGTGGTCAGAAAAGATGCTTGATATGATTTCAATTTTCTTAAATTTACTGAGGCTTGATTTGTGACCCAAGATGTGATCTATCCTGGAGAATGTTCTGTGCACACTTGAGAAGAAAGTGTAATCTGCTGTTTTTGGATGGAATGTCCTATAAATATCAATTAAATCTATCTGGTCTATTGTGTCATTTAAAGCTTCTGTTTCCTTATTTATTTTCATTTTGGATGATCTGTCCATTGGTGTAAGTGAGGTGTTAAAGTCCCCCACTATTATTGTGTTACTGTCAATTTCCTCTTTTATAGCTGTTAGCAGTTGCCTTATGTATTGAGATGCTCCTATGTTGGGTGCATATATATTTATAATTGTTATATCTTCTTCTTGGATTGATCCCTTGATCATTATGTAGTGTCCTTCCTTGTCTCTTGTAACATTCTTTATTTTAAAGTCTATTTTATCTGATATGAGTATAGCTACTCCAGCTTTCTTTTGATTTCCATTTGCATGGAATATCTTTTTCCATCCCCTCACTTTCAGTCTGTATGTGTCCCTAGGTCTGAAGTGGGTCTCTTGTAGACAGCATATATATGGGTCTTGTTTTTGTATCCATTCAGCAAGCCTGTGTCTTTTGGCTGGAGCATTTAATCCATTCACGTTTAAGGTAATTATCGATATGTATGTTCCTATGACCATTTTCTGAATTGTTTTGGGTTTGTTTTTGTAGGTCCTTTTCTTCTCTTGTGTTTCCCACTTAGAGAAGTCCCTTTAGCATTTGTTGTAGAGCTGGTTTGGTGGTGCTGAATTCTCTTAGCTTTTGCTTGTCTGTAAAGCTTTTGATTTCTCCATCAAATCTAAATGAGATCCTTGCTGGGTAGAGTAATCTTGGTTGTAGGTTCTTCCCTTTCATCACTTTAAGTATATCATGCCACTCCCTTCTGGCTTGTAGAGTTTCTGCTGAGAAATCAGCAGTTAACCTTATGGGAGTTCCCTTGTATGTTATTTGTCGTTTTTCCTTTGCTGCTTTCAATAATTTTTCTTTGTCTTATTTTTTGCCACTTTGATTACTATGTGTCTCGGCGTGTTTCTCCTTGGGTTTATCCTGTATGGGACTCTCTGCGCTTCCTGGACTTGGGTGGCTAATTCCTTTCCCATGTTAGGGAAGTTTTCGACTATAATCTCTTCAAATATTTTCTCTGGTCCTTTCTCTCTCTCTTCTCCTTCTGGGACCCCTATAATGCGAATGTTGTTGCATTTCATGTTGTCCCAGAGGTCTCTTAGGCTGTCTTCATTTCTTTTCATTCTTTTTTCTGTAGTCTGTTCCACAGCAGTGAATTCCACCATTCTGTCTTCCAGGTCACTTATCCGTTCTTCTGCCTCAGTTATTCTGCTATTGATTCCTTCTAATGTAGTTTTCATTTCAGTTATTGTATTGGTCATCTCTGTTCGTTTGTTCTTTAATTCTTCTAGGTCTTTGTTAATCATTTCTTGCATCTTATCAGTCTTTGCCTCCATTCTTATTCCGAGGTCCTGGATCATCTTCACTATCATTATTCTGAATTCTTTTTCTGGAAGGTTGCCTATCTCCACTTCATTTAGTTGTTTTTCTGGGGTTTTTTCTTGTTCCTTCATCTGGTATATAGCCCTCTGCCTTTTCATCTTGTCTATCTTTCTGTAACTGTGGTTTTTGGTCCACAGGCTGCAGGATTGTAGTTTTTCTTGCTTCTGCTCTCTGCCCTCTGGTGGTTGAGGCTATCTAAGAGGCTTGATGGGAGGCTCTGGTGGTGGGTAGAGCTGACTGTTGCTGTGGCGTCAGAGCTCTGTAAAACTTTAATCCACTTGACTGTTGCTGGGTGGGGCTGGGTTCCCTCCCTGTTGGTTGTTTTGCCTGAGGCAACCCAACACTGGAGCCTACCTGGGCTCTTTGATGGGGTTAATGGCAGACTCTGGGAGGGCTCACACCAAGGAGCACTTCCCAGAACCTCCACTGCCAGTGTCCTTGTCCCCACGGTGAAACAGAGCCACCCCCCACCTCTGCAGGAGACCCCCCAACACTAGCAGATAGGTCTGGTTCAGTCTCCCCCAGGGTCACTGCTCCTTCCCGTGGGTCCCGATGCGCACACTACTTTGGGTGTGCCCTCCAAGAGTGGGGTCTCTGTTTCCCCCAGTCCTGTCGAAGTCCTGCAATCAATTCCCACTAGGCTTCAAAGTCTGATTCTCTAGGAATTCCTCCTCCCGTTGCCAGACCCCCAGGTTGGGAAGCCTGACATGGGGCTCAGAACCTTCACTCCAGTGGGTGGACTTCTGTGGTATGAGTGTTCGCCAGTCTGTGAGTCACCCACCCAGCCGTTATGGGATTTGATTTTATTCTGATTGTGCCCCTCCTACCGTCTCACTGTGGCTTCTCCTTTGTCCATGGACGTGGGGTATCCTCCTTGGTGAAGTCCAGTGTCTTCCTGTCAATGATTGTCCAGCAGCCAGTTGTGATTCTGGTGCTCTCGCAAGAGGGAGTCTCTCCCACTTTTATTTTCTCCTAAGTAAATTTATTACAATGGATGATTCAGTTGTTTGTGCGAATAAACCTGATGTTTGTTATTCAGACAGAATACAAATAAAAATTAATAATAATTAGTTTCTGACAGTTTCATCCTGTCAAATTGCCTAAATCTATTTTAGAGCACATGTAGTTTTTAAAGCATTTAAATCATTTCTCCCTAAAATAATCTATACATGGAAGTTTCAGGAAGAAAATAATTTGGTATAAAATAGGGATGCATCCTCCATTACCTTCTTTAGGTAAGGGCTTGAAGATGACTGGGTCCTTAGCCTGAATCACAGATATAATTGGAGAGAAGTCAATCAGATTTTATGTACTGGAAAATTCTAACATCAGACAGAGCTTTTTGAGGATAACTACTTCACTGAAACTCAGTTTCTTCACCAGTGAAATGATGATAATGCTACATCAAGCTTCTATTTTATGAATATTAACTGAAATAATGATTGTAAAGTATGTCACAGAAAATACCCAACACAAGAAGGTGGCGTGGCATTTATTTATTTACCACAGGCCTCCATAAGTAGTTCTCAGATCCTATAAGAAATAATCCTTGACTTTTAGAGACCCAGATTTAAATGGACACCAGATACCAAGGAGCACCAGGAATGTGGATCAGTCAAAAGTTTCTGGTAAAAAAAGAGTAATTTAATTAAATTTAATATTAATTTTTGGTCATTCAGGAGATAAGAAGTGACACTGTATATTATAATGATCATATAATCCTATCGTCAGGAATTCAGAAGAAATAGAGTAAGGAAAATTTAGAACCAGCCTGCTATCCATATAAGAGAAAATTATTCACTGACCTTTACTCTAGAGAGGATCTAATTCAAAGCAAAGGTCTCTAATTGCTCAAGTCCATATCTTGTGTGACTGCATAGCATTTAATTATTTCTGAAAAAAACTTTAGTTTGGAAGGAAGTGGTTATATTTCCTACTGGGTTTTGTCACCTCTTATCCAAAACACCTCCGATTGACTTTGGTTTTGGCATCAATGACTTTTCATGCTTCTGTAGTGCTTCCTAGCTTTTTTTTTAAATCCTTAATCATGGTTCACTCTTTACGTCATTTTTCAAGAAATTTCAAAAACAAGGCTGGTACTCAATTATTGGTGTTAACAAAGCTGTATTGAAGAATGATATTAGGGAATAATAAAGGTTGTAGAGACCACAATAGAAAAAAAAATGTAAAGCTAAATATCAAAACTTTTTTCCAGCTATGACAAAGTAACTGGTACTTAGATAAAATATAGTCATACACACAATGATATGACATGAGAGAACAATAATAGTGGCCAATAATTGAAGGACAGTGATCTTGAAAAGAAGGAAAGTGTGTTTAGGTGAGTCCTGCATTCCCCACTCCTTTCCCCCTGGAAAAGTTAAAGACTCTCAGTGTAGACTTTGAGACTAAATAGAAGTAGGAACTTAGAGCTTGTGGCAGTCTCATTGAAAATAATTGGAGCTCAGGACTGGCAGAAAGTCAGAACCTGAGAGTATAAGATGCTGGAGAGGAGGAAACTGCTGAGAACTGAGCTCTGCATAATGTGTGCATTTTAGGCATTTGCCAAATTCCAAGCTGCCCAAATACCCAGGCAAGACATAGAGAAAAGGATGTTACATACAATGTTCTTGGATTGGATGACACGCTATTGCTAAGATACCAATTCTCCCCCCACCCCAAAAAAACACAATAAATTTAATGCAGTTCCCATACCAGCTAGATTTTGTGTGTAGAAATTAACAAGCTGGTTTTTAAAATGTGTATGAAAGTATAAAGAGCCAAGAAGAGTCATGGCTAGCTTGAAGAAGAGCAATGTTAAATATCTTACACTACCAGATGAAGGTTTATTATTAAAGCTTCAGTGATTAGAAGTATAATATTGGCTCAGAAATAAACAAAGCTACAGAATGGGAGTAGATATTTGCAATATGTCAATCCAATACAGGAGTCATATTCAGACATATAAAGAACTTTTACAAATCAGCAAGGAAAGGATTGACATTGCAAATTGAAATTTAGATAAAATATATAAACAAGGACTTCATAAAAGAGAATATAATGGATTGAATGTTTGTGTCCCCCTCAAAATTCATATGTTGAAACCCAAACCCTCAATGTGACTATATTTGGAGGTAGGGCCTTATAAGGAGGTAACTGGTAACTAAGGTGAATTGAAGTCATGAAGGTGGGGCCCTAATCCAATAGGATTAGTGTCCTCATGAGAAGAAAAACCATAGAGCGAGCTCTCTCCACCATGTGAGGACACAGTAAGAAGGCAGCCATCTGCAAGCCACGAAGAGGGCCCTCATGAGAAACTGACCATGAAGGCACCCTGATCTCAGACTTCCATCTTTCAGAACTTTAAGGAAACAAATTTCTGTTGTTTAAGCCATTCAGTCTATGATATTTTGTTATAGCAGAACAAGCAGAGAAATACAGAGGATATCCAAATGGCCAATAAGCATATGTAGAAAGATACTAGACGTCATTAATCATGAGTGAAATGCAAATTAAAAACACAGTGAGATACCACTATATACTTACCATGGTGTGGGAAAAAATGACAGTACAGAATGTTAGAAAACATGTGAAGAAATTGTAATTCTTGACCATAGTTGATGGGATTGTAAATTGGTTCAACCACTTTAGAAAAGTGTTTTCCAGTGTCTGTTAAAGCTGAAAATGTGTACCCAAGATAAATGAATATATATGACCATTAACATATATGAAGCCTGAATGCAACATATTTAAGAAAAAAGTGATTTACTTTTAAGGTACTGTTATGAAAGTAGTACATCTAGTAAGAGGCAATTTTAATTCAACTGTCACATTCCTGGCTTTTCTTTGTTTAATGCCCTAGTATTATGGTTATCAAATGATTGGCATAAACTATGTTTTACTAAATTTTATTCATTCACCTATTTTTTTATATTTCTAGACCTTCAAAGCTATGATCCTGATTTCTGCAACTTGAAAGAACAATCTTAAAAATTGATGAATTTGAGCAACACGAACAGATGGGCATGGAAGAGTTAAATACTGACACTCAGCAAAGCAAAAAGGGGATGAAGCTGCAGGTGAGTTGTCACTGAGAGAAGAATTTTTAGGCTTACAAAATGAGAAGACGCACAAGGTGACTCAGAGAGGTCCATGTCACCTGGTGAAAGAAGCCAGGCAATATTATAAGAGGCTGCATCTCCTTGGTACCATTAAGAGGCCAGTTGTAGGTTAAGAAATCTAAGTTTTTAAGCATACTGGGAGAAGCTCCATAATTTGCAGTATACATTCATGTTTGCAGGGGTTATAATACTGATGTATAAAATCAGAATTCTAACATATTGGCTTAAAATATCATCACAGAAATTGAAGTGCTCAAACATGCCAAGGGAAGCCAAATTATTGGCTAGATTGATTGAAACCAAACAAAGGAACTTCATATATATCTGATGTTTAATGACTCAAGCTAAGATACCCAGATGCATACAACTTAAAATTGTAAAAACCTTGTCGATGGGATAGAATCCTTAATTTCAGTGGGTATTTCTTTCCCCTCCGTGGTGCTTGAATGTGTACTACCGATGAATTCTTCAGTATCTTTCTCTCACTGTCTCTCATTCTCATTTTATACTTTCATGTCTAACTAAATCCCATTTGGATTGACTCTATTTAAATACATTAATATATTGAATCACGTTAAAGTCAAGATTTGCAAGCTGGTTGTCTCTCTTTGAGGTGACTGGCCTGACCAATTTTATATTGATGTTGAAAATCATATTTGTCTGTTTTTCAAATTTTTAAGGAAAACACACCCTCATGTACTGAGTGCACTAAGTAAACACATAAACAAGGACCCCTAAAATTTGAAGGTTTTTTCCCCTCTGAACAACAGGTCGGTCTGTAAAATTCATCCTATAGAAGGGGTCAGGGGAGGTATTTTGAAGCAGGTAGGCATTTCTTGAAGAGTTAAATTCATATGTGAATTAATATATTCAATATTTCATCAGTAAACATTCTTGTGAGAGTATTATGTCCTAGGCATTAGGAACATGGGAATGCAGAGTTTGGGGCATGCTCTTCCTCAGTGCTCACAATCTATAGGAGGAACAGGAAAGTAATCACATGTTCCAAATTTATTGACTATCTAGTAAGAGATAAATTCAGTTTTATGTAATAAATATTATAATAGAAATGAACAGGTATATACAGGAGCATAAAGAAGTTAGATTCCTTATTCTAGCCCATGGATGGCAGATGGGAAAAGTGTTGAAATGCATAAAAATGGAAAACTCAAAGATTTAGGAAAGAGAAAGAGGAAGGATGTTTGATGGAGTAATTTCTCTAAGCAGACCGAGCTGAAAGTTTATTTAATAAATGACTGGGGTGGAGTTGGGGATGTAGATAATAGTGGATGTCTACACAGAATTTGTAGGTCAGTGGTGAAGATCTTAAGGGGTGGGGGAATTTTTCTGCCTGATGGTTTCTGTTATTTTTGTAAAACAGGGGAGGTAATTTGCTGTAAGTGAAAGGAAGCTGTAATTGGGGAACAGAGGAGAGCCCAGGTGAATTTGAGGACAGGGATTATGGCATAATCAACATAAAGAATTGAGCGTGCTTCTCCAGCAACCATCAGTGGTCCAAGTATAGAGAGAGGAAATGTCAAGTAGTCCAAGGTTGGAATTGTACAAGTTATGTATGATGGAAGAACAAGGGGAAAGGGAGTGATGACAATGATGGATCACATGATAGATGATAGATAGGAAAGAAGAATTAAATTAGAAAGAAGCTAATAGATTGGAGGAAATTGTGTGTGTGTATCTGTGTGTGTGTTGAGGGGGGAAAGATGAAGAGACTAGAGGGCATAATGAGCTGGAAGAATGGTGTCTACATTTAAATGAATCTCAGCAGTTATAAATAGGAATAGAAATAACTAGATCACTAGAAAATATTGACAGCATTCTGCAGTTAAAAGATAACTTGTAAAATTGCAGACATAGAGACTGGAGACAGTAAGAGTAGATCATTTCTGATACATTGAAGTCAGGGGTCCAACATGGCCCAGTAATAATCAGCATGGGACTCAAAAGTATATAAATGGATAATGCTTGATTAGAAAGATTTAAAACAATCTCAAGAATTTCAACAGTCATCTAGAGAGAAGAGTTATGAATTACTGTGGAGTACTACAGCTGAGCCACCCTGGGATTCAGAGTCAAGCTGTCTATAAAACTAATGGGCCGTGAACCCTTCTCCCTGTATCCAGCTTCTATTTGTAATAGATTTTGTCCATGAGAATTTCATTTTCTGGAAGAAAGGGGGGAAAAATGGACAGTCTTCACACTTCTCGAAGAATATAAAAGAATATAATGTGACTCCAATGATCATATATAATACCTTGAGGATTTTGTAATTTTATGAGAGGAGACAACCCTGGGAGGAAGGAGATGGACCACCGAGTAGAACCTTAGGAAGAAACAGATAACCTTAGCAAGTCTGGAGTGGCAGTAGCTGTGTCAGTTGGCCCTGACTTAATTTTTAATTTTACCAGTTAGGTGATATCCACTGGAGAGGAATAAAAGGCTTGTTGGAGGGTGAACTTTTAAGAGGGTGGATGTCCTGCTAAACACAAATTGGGGGTCACTGTTTTGTATTTAATTTTTAACAATTCCCCCTTTTTGGTCATTCTCTCAGCAAGCTGAGAGTGTAACCAACTAGTATAGTGTTACTCTTAGTTACCACTGTTGATGTAGCTATGCTGAAAAATCACATATTCAGTGCTTCCACTAGTTGAGTAGTCAGGATGGAGGGCCATGTGATTGCTGTTACCGAAAGTTGCATCCTCACCAGGGACATGGACGGTCAAATCATTGAGTTCCTCAAGTTGTCTAATCTTGATGGCTGTCATTTGATGTGTGAGTGGCTGCCAGAAGGCATTTAAAACCTTTGAGAGGATACAACACACCAGAAAGGTTCATACGATGACTATAAGGAAAATAATAGCCAAGGATTGAAAAATTCCCCAGAGCAGATATTCACAGGAGCCAAGATTTAAGCAACTAAATGAATCAAATTACTGGTAACATTATTCCAGGACATATAAGATTTTTAGGAATTTCATATAATTTCTGAATTACTTATTTTAATGATACATATCACATATAAACTTGCTCTAAGAATATTCAATGTTACTTTTTATTTGGCATTGTTTCCCGTCCACATTAACGTATCAAATAAGCCTAAATAAATAACATTTCTCTTTTTATAAGGAAAAAGAGCATCTCTTTTGAGATCTCCCAGGGACCCTCTGGAAAACCCCAAAGTTAGTTAGTTCAAGGTCAGAAAGACTTCATTCAGAATTTGATTTGGGGAATTTTGTTCGAAATGTCAGAAGTTTTAAAACACTTGATCAAGTAAGATCACAGGTCATTGGGAAGCAGTACTTAGTTATCCAGTCAACCATAGTGACAACTAAAGAATTCCAAAGGTAAATACAGAAAGTTACATAGTTGTATTTAAAAAACCTTTGCTCTTTTAACATTGAAAAGACTGTTTTCCTAAATAATCAAATATCTGATGAAGATGACATGGATCACAGGAATTATTTTCTAAGACACAGAATCTTTGTTTTCCAGGCAATTTACAGCAAAGGTAAAGCAAAACCTTTTATAATCTTTTATTAAGACCAGACCGATAATCTAAGAAATTTTGTGATTTTAACAAAGAGGAAATTAAACTCTGCTTTTGTATTAGTACATTATTGAGTTCATTTAAAAAACCCTTATAAATTTATTCAATTTAGCCGGCTATGACGTAATAACATAAAATTTCATTTCCTCAAACCTGCAACTTTCTACATACATTGAGGTTTTGTCTTATTCTTTTTCCTTTCTTATTCTGGAACAACCCGTCATTTTATTTAGACAACTTTACTGTCTTTTTCCTTAACGAAACACATCCTATATTCCTTGCATACTCTTCATATAAAACTGCATCCCATTTTATTCTCATACTTTGTATATACAAAGTTGTTTTCCTTTACCCTTATGATTTTTTTTTTTTTTTAGATTTTTGAGAAATTGGAGAGTAGCCTTCCCTTATTTTTTTTTTTAATTTATTTATTTATTTTTATATTTATTTTTGGCTGTGTTGGGTCTTCGTCTCTGCACGAGGGCTTTCTCTAGTTGCGGCAAGCGGGGGCCACTCTTCATCACGGTGCACGGGCCTCTCACTATCGCGGCCTCTCTTGTTGCGGAGCACAGGCTCCAGTTGCACAGGCTCAGTAGTTGTGGCTCACAGGCCCAGTTGCTCCACGGCATGTGGGATCTTCCCAGACCAGGGCTCGAACCCGTGTCCCCTGCATTGGCGGGCAGACTCTCAACCACTGCACCACCAGGGAAGCCCCACACTTATCATTTTTATATATTGATTATAAAATTTAACTATCAATAACCTTTACTTTCCAGGGAAAATTAGGAAGCAGGCAGTTATGAACTGTCTATCATATATTAACATCAGTAGTAGGTTAACAAATTTATAAATACATAATTATAAAATTTAAAATTTTTAGAGACTTGTTTTTCATAGCACAGTTTTTCAATGTGGCAAAAGACATTTATTAATAGACTCTAGTATATTTTGTCTCGTAAAAATTAAAAAGCCAAAAGTAGATAAATTTAAACTTATGTTTAGCAATCAATGTCTCAGTATATTATTTGGAAAGGATCTAAATTTGCAATGAATACCCATTATGTAGTTTAACTTGGTATAAACTTTTGTTTACATTTATTTAAATTACTCGTTTTTAACAATCATGCTTAGTTTAGACATCAAATAGCGAACCATCATCTTAAGTTATTTTTCTTGTTGACAAATTCTGTAACATGGAGATAGCATGAGCTTATTTGACTAATAAACCCAGATAGAAAAAGTTGTATGTTTGCATTACATTTAATATTGACAATTCTGAAAACATGGCTGTTTTTATTAACCCAACAAACTTAAACTACTTTTATTTATCAAAGATTATCCCAATCATGTGATTATCCCAATTAAGTAGAACACTTTTTTTTTCTTGTCTTAAACTCTTAGTGAGGTAACATGTGTCCATGGACTGAAAAGCCAACTCTGTGGCAGACATTGGTTTGATAAATGCTTACCATAGGACCACTAAGTTAAGTATGTGGCATCTGCAATCCTTAACTTATAATTGCCCTGACTTTTGATCATTTTATTTGGTACTTTAGTATTATTAAGCAACTCATTCAGTGAAACATGAACGAGGTACTATAAAGAAATTAAACACATTTTTTCTTTCTACTTCCTCAATTTAATATTTTTTTCCTTCTTCTGCTAGATTGATGTGACTTTAATGTATAATTTGCCCTTCATTTAAAAAAAAATTTTATTTTATATTGGATATAGTTGATTAACAATGTTGTGTTAGTTTCAGATGTACAGCAAAGTGATTCAGTTAGACATATACATGTGTATGTTTTTTTCAAGTTCTTTTCCCATTTAGGTTATTACAGAATATTAAGCAGAGTTGCCCGTTGCTATACAGTAGGTCCTTGTTATCTGTTTTAGATAAAGCAGTGTGTGTATGTCATACCCAACCTCCCAATCTATCCGGCCTCCCCACCCTTCACCCCCTCTTTTCCCATTTAGGTTATTACAGAATATTAAGCAGAGTTGCCCGTTGCTATACAGTAGGTCCTTGTTATCTGTTTTAGATAAAGCAGTGTGTGTATGTCATACCCAACCTCCCAATCTATCCGGCCTCCCCACCCTTCACCCCCGTAACCATAAGTTCGTTCTCGAAGTCTATGAGTCTGTTACTGTTGTGTAAATAAGTTCACTTGTATCATTTTATTTAAGATTCCGCGTAAAAGCGATATCATATGATATTTGTCTTCTCTGTCTGACTTACTTTACTTAGTATGATAATCTCCACGTCCATCCATGTTGCTGCAAATGGCATTATTTCATTCTTTTTAATGGCTGAGTAATATTCTATTATATATATGTGTCACATCCTTATCCGTTCATGTGTGGATGGACACTTAAGTTGCTTCCATGTCCTGGCTATTGTAAACAGCGTAGCAATGCGTATTGGAGTGCATGTATACTTTCAAACCATGGGTTTCTCTGGATATATGCCCAGTAGTGGGATTGCTGGATCATATGGTAGTTCTATTTTTAGTTTTTTAAGGAACCTCCATACTGTTCTCCATAGTGGCTGTATCACTTTACATTCCCAGCAACAGTGCAAGAGGGTTCCCTGTTCTCCACACCCTCTCCAGCATTTATTGTTTGTAGATTTTTTGATGATGGCCATTCTGACCAGTGTGAGGTGATACCTCACTGTAGTTTTGATTTGCATTTCTCTAATGATTAGTGATGTTGACCATCCTTTCATGTGTTTGTTGGCAATCTAAATATGTTCTTTGAAGAAATATCTATTTATATATTCTGCCCATTTTGGATTGGGTTGTTTGTTTTTTTGATATTGAGCTGCATGAGCTGCGTGTATATTTTGGAGATTAATCCTTTGTCAGTTGCTTCATTTGCAAATATTTTCTCCCATTCTGAGGGTTGTCTTTTCATTTTGTTTATGGTTTCCTTTGCTGTGCAAAAGCTTTTAAGTTTCACTAGGTCCCTTTTGTTTATTTTTGTTTTTATTTCCATTTCTCTAGGAGGTGGGTCAAAAAGGATCTTGCTGTGATTTATGTCAAAGAGTGTTCTGCCTATGTTTTCCTCAAAGAGTTTTATAGTGTCTGGCCTTACATTTAGGTCTTTAATCCATTTTGAGCTTATTTTTGTGTATGGTGTTAGGAAGTGTTCTAATTTCATTCTTCTACATGTAGCTGTCCAGTTTTCCAGCACCCCTTATTGAAGAGGCTGTCTTTTCTCCATTGTATATTCTTGCCTCCTTTATCAAAGATAAGGTGACTGTATGTGCATGGGTTTATCTCTGGCCTTTCTATCCTGTTCCATTGATCTATGTTTCTGTGTTGTGCCAGTACCATAATGTCTTGGTTACTGTAGCTTTGTAGTATAGTCTGAAGTCAGGGAGCCTGATTCCTCCAGCTCCGTTTTTCTTTCTCAAGATTGCTTTGGCTATTCGGGGTCTTTTGTGTTTCCATACAAATTGTGAAATTTTTTGTTCTAGTTCTGTGAAAAATGCCAGTGGTAGTTTGATAGGGATTGCATTGAATCTGTAGATTGCTTTGGGTAGTAGAGTCATTTTCACAATGTTGACTCTATCAATCTAAGAGCATGGTATATTTCTCCATCTGTTTGTATCATCTTTAATTTCTTTCATCAGTGTCTTATAGTTTGCTGCATACAGGTCTTTTGTCCCTTAGGTAGGTTTATTCCTAGGTATTTTATTCTTTTTGTTGCAGTGGTAAATGGGAGTGTTTCCTTAATTTCTCTTTCAGATTTTTCATCATTAGTGTATAAGAATGCAAGAGATTTCTGTGCATTAATTTTGTATCCTTCTACTGTACCAAATTCATTGATTAGCTCTAGTAGTTTTCTGGTGGCATCTTTAGGATTCTCTATATATAGCATCATGTCATCTGCAAACAGTGACAGCATTATTTCCTCTTTTCCGATTTGGACTCCTTTTATTTCTTTTTCTTCTCTGATTGTTGTCGCTAAAAGTTCCAAAACTATATTGAATAATAGTGGTGAGAGTGGGCAACCTTGTCTTGTTCCTGATTTTACTGGAAATAGTTTCAGTTTTTCACCATTGAGAACAATGTTTTCTGTGGGTTTGTCATATATGCCCTTTATTATGTTGAAGTAAGTTCCCTCCATGCCTACTTTCTGGAGAGTTTTTATCATAAATGGGTGTTGAATTTTGTCAAAAGCTTTTTCTGCATCTATTGAGATTATCATGTGGTTTTTATCCTTCAGTTTGTTAATATGGTATATCACATTGATTGATTTGCGTATATTGAGGAAAACTTGCATTCCTGGGAATTCCCCACTTTATTGTGGTGTATGATCCTTTTAATGTGCTGCTAGGTTCTGTTTGCTAGTATTTTTTTGAGGATTTTTACATCTATGTTCATCAGTGATATTGGCCTGTAGTTTTCTTTCTTTGTGACATCTTTGTCTGGTTTTGGTATCAGGGTGATGGTGGCCTCATAGAATGAGTTTGTGAGTGTTCCACCCTCTGCTATATTTTGGAAGAGTTTGAGAAGGATGGGTGTTAGCTCTTCTCTAAATGTTTGATAGAATTCGCCTGTGAAGCCATCTGGTCCTGGCCTTTTGTTTGTTGGAAGATTTTTAATCACAGTTTCAACTTCAGTGCTTGTGATTGGTCTGTTTATATTTTCTATTTCTTCCTGGTTCCGTCTCGGAAGGTTGTGCTTTTCTAAGAATTTGTCCATTTCTTCTAGTTTGTCCATTTTAATGGCATATAGTTGATGTAGTAATCTCATATGATCTTTTGTATTTCTGCAGTGTCAGTTGTTACTTTTCCTTTTTCATTTCTAATTCTGTTGATTTGAGTCTTCTCCTTTTTTTTCTTGATGAGTCTGGCTAGTGGTTTATCAATTTTGTTTATCTTTTCAAAGAACCAGCTTTTAGTTTTATTGATCTTTGCTGTTGTTTGCTGCATTTCTTTTTCATTTATTTCAGATATGATCTTTATGATTTCTTCTGCTAACTTTGGGGTTTTTTGGTTCTTCTTTCTCTAACTGCTTTAGGTGTAAGGTTAGGTTGTTTATTTGAGATGTTTCTTGTTTCTTGAGGTAGGATTTTATTGCTATAAACTTCCCTCTTAGAACTGCTTTTGCTGCATCCCACAGGTTTTGGGTCGTCGTGTTTTCATTGTCATATTTTTCTAGGTATTTTTTGATTTCCTCTTTGATTTCTTTATTGATCTCTTGGTTACTTAGTAGCATATTGTTTACCCTCCATGTGTTTGTATTTTTTACAGTTTTTTTCCTGTAATTGATATCTAGTCTCATAGCGTTGTGGTCAGAAAAGATACTTGATATGATTTCAATTTTCTTAAATTTACTAAGGCTTGATTTGTGACCCAAGATATAATCTATCCTGGAGAATGTTCCATAAGCACTTGAGAAGAAAGTGTATTCTGTTGTTTTTGGATGGAATGTCCTATAAATATCAAGTCCATCTTGTTTAATGTGTCATTTAAAGCTTGTGTTTCCTTATTTATTTTCATTTTGGATGATCTGTCCATTGGTGAAAGTGGGGTGTTAAAGTCCCCTACTATGATTGTGTTACTGTCGATTTTCCCTTTTAGGGCTGTTAGCGTTTTGCCTTATGTATTGAGGTGCTCCTATGTTGGGTGCATAAATATTTACAATCGTTATATCTTCCTCTTGGATTGATCCCTTGATCATTATGTAGTGTCCTTCTTTGTCTCTTGTAATAGTCTTTATTTTAAAGTCTATTTTGTCTGATAAGAGAATTGCTACTCCAACTTTCTTTTGATTTCCATTTGCATGGAATATCTTTTTCCATCCCCTCACTTTCAGTCTATATGTGTCCCTAGGTCTTCAGTGGGTCTCTTGTAGACAGCATATATATGGGTCTTGTTTTTGTATCCATTCAGCCAGTCTGTGTCTTTTGGTTGGAGCATTTAATCCATTTACATTTAAGGTAATTATCGATATGTATGTTCCTAGTACTATTTTCTTAATTGTTTTGGGTTTGCTTTTGTACATCTTTTCCTTTTCTTGTGTTTCCTGCCTAGAGAAGTTCCTTTAGCATTTGCTGTAAAACTGGTTTGGTAGTGCTGAATTCTCTTAAGGTTTACTTGTCTGTAAAGGTTTTAAGTTCACCATCTGAATGAGATCCTGCTGGGTAGAGTAATCTTGGTTGTAGGTTTTTCCCTTTCATCACTTTAAATATGTCCTGCCCCTCCCTTTGGCTTGCAGAGTTTCTGCTGAAAGATCAGCTGTTAACCTCATGGGGATTTTCTTGTATGTTATTTGTTGCTTTTCCCTTACTGCTTTTAATATTTTTTCTTTGTATTTAATTTTTGATAGTTTGATTAATATGTGTCTTGGCATGTTTCTTCTTGGATTTATCCTGTATGGAACTCTCTGAGCTTCCTGGACTTGATTGACTATTTCCTTTCCCTTGTTAGGGAAGTTTTCAACTATAATCTCTTCAAATATTTTCTCAGTCCCTTTCTTTTTCTCTTCTTCTTCTGGGACCCCTATTATTCGAATGTTGGTATGTTTAATACTGTCCCAGAGGTCTCTGAGACTGTCCTCAATTCTTTTCATTCTTTCTTCTTTATTCTGCTCTGCGGTAGTTATTGTCACTGTTTTATATTCCAGGTCACTTATTCGTTCTTCTGCCTCAGTTATTCTGCTATTGATTCCTTCTAGAGAATTTTTAATTTGATTTATTGTGTTGTTTATCATTGTTTGTTTGCTCTTTAGTTCTTCTAGGTCCTTGTTAAATGTTTCTTGTCTTTTCTCCATTGTATTTCCAAGATTTTGGATCATCTTTTTTGTCATTACTCTGAATTCTTTTTCAGGTAGACTGCCTATTTCCTCTTCATTTGTTTGGTCTGGTGGGTTTTTACCTTGCTCCTTTATCTGCTGCATATTTCTCTGTCTTCCCATTTTGCTTAACTTGCTGTGTTTGGGGTCTCCTTTTCACAGGCTGCAGGTTCGTAGTTCCCATTGTTTTTGGTGTCTGCCCCCAGTGGGTAAGGTTGGTTCAGTGGGTTGTGTAGGCTTCCTGGTGGAGGGGACTAGTGCCTGTGTTCTGGTGGATGAGGCTGGTCTTGTCCTTCTGTTGGGCAGGGCCGTGTCCAGTGGTGTGTTTTGGGGTGTCTGTGAACTTAGTATGACTTCAGGCCGCCTCTCTGCTAATGGGTGGGGTTGTGTTCCTATCTTGCTAGTTGTTTGGCATGGGGTGTCCAGCACTGGAGGTTGCTGGCCATTGGGTGGAGCTTGGTCTTAGTGTTGAGGCGGAGATCTCTGGGAGAGATCTTGCTGATTGATATTACGTGGGGCCATGAGGCCTCTGGTGGTCCAGTGTACTGAATTCAGCTCTCCCATCTCAGAGGCTCAGGCCTGACACCAGGCTGGAGCACCAAGACCCTGTCAGCCACTCGCCTCAGAAGAAAAGGGAGAGAAAAAAAATTAAAACTATAAAATAAAATAAAACAATTAAAATGAAATATTTATAAAGTAACAGAAAAAAAAAGAAGAGAGCAACTAAACCAATAAACAAATCCACCAATGATAACAAGTGCTAAAAACTGTACTAAGATAGACATAAAAATCAGAAACAAGTCAGTCACAGACAGCAAACCCCAAGTCTACAGTTGCTCCCAAAGTCCACCACCTCAATTTTTGGTTGATTCGTTTTCTGTTCAGGTATTCCACAGATGGATGGTACCTCAAGTTGATTGTGGGGATTAATCCGCTGCTCCTGAGGCTGCATGGAGGAATTTCTCTTTCTCTTCTTTGTTCACACAGCTGCTGGGGTTCAGCTTTGGTTTTGACCCCACCTCTGTGTGTAGGTCGCCCTCAGGCTCCTCTTCCCACTCAGCCAGGACGGGGTTAAAGCAGTGGCTGATTAGGGGGCTCTGGCTCACTCAGGCCAGGGGGAGGGAGGGGTATGGTAGTTATAATTGGAATGTGGGGCAAGCCTGCTGCGGCAGAGGCCAGCGTGACACGGCAACAGCCTGAGACACGCCATGTGTTCTCGCGGGGAAGTTTCCCTGAATCACGGGACCCTGGCAGTGGTGGGCTGCACAGGCTCCTGGCGGGGGGGAGCATGTAGATAGTGACCTGTGCTTGCACACAGGATTCTTGGGGGCTGCAGCAGTAGCGTTAGTGTTTCATGCCTGTCTCTGGTGTCCGAGCTGATAGCCGCGGCTCTTGCCCATCTCTGGAGCTCATTTAGGTGGTGCTCTGCCTTCTGTGGGCAGACAGAGAAGGAATCCTCTCTTCACACACCCTGAAACAATGGTTTCTTGCCTCTTAGGCAGGTCCAGAGTTTTTCCCAGACTCCCTCCCGGCTAGCTGTGGTGCACTAGCCCCCTTCAGGCTGTTTTCACACAGCCAATCCTAGTCCTCTCCCTGGGATCTAACCCCCCAAAGTTGAGCCTCAGCTCCCAGCCCCCACCCGCCCCGGCAGGTGAGCAGACAAGCCTCTCAGGCTGGTGAGTGCTGGTCGGCACCGATCCTCCATGCGGGAATCTCTCCACTATCCTATCCTGTGGGGTAGGAATCTCTGCTTTGCCCTCTGCACCCCTGTTGCTGCACTCTCCTCCTTGGCTGTGAAGCTCCCCCCCCCCACCGCCCACCTCCCGTCTCCACCAGTGAAGTGGCTTCCTAGTGCGTGGAAATTTTTCCTCCTTCACAGCTCCTTCCCAAAGGTGCAGGTCCCGTCCCTATTCTTTTGTCTCTGTTTTTTCTTTTTTCTTTTGCCCTACCCAGGTACGTGGAGATTTTCTTGCCTTTTGGGAAGTCTGATGTCTTCTGCCAGCATTCAGTAGGTGTTCTGTAGGAGTTGTTCCATATGTAGATGTATTTTTGATGTATTTGTGGGGAGGAAGGTGATCTCCACATCTTACTCCTCCGCCATCTTGAAGGTTCCTCCTCTGCCTGTGTTTCCTCTAGGAATTTTATAGTATCTGGTCTTTGATTTAGGTGTTTAATCGATTTTGAGTTTATTTTGGTATATGGTGTTAAAGAATGTTCTAATTTCATTTTTTTTTTTTTACCTGTAGCTGTCCAGTTTTCCCAGCACCATTTATTGAAGAGACTGTCTTTTCTCCAGTGTGTTGTCTTGCCTCCTTTGTTGTAGGTTGATTGACCATAGGTATGTGGGTTTATTTCCTGGCTTTCTATCTTGTTCCATTGATCTATATTTCTGTTTTTGTGCCAGTACCATACTGTCTTAATTACTTTGTAGTAGAGTCTGAAGTAAGGGAGCTTGATTCCTCCAGCTCATTTTTCTTTCTCAAGATTGCTTTGGATATTCGGGGTCTTTGGTGTCTCTATACAAATTTTAAGATTTTTTTATTCTAGTTCTGTGAAAAATGCCATTGGTAATTTGACAGCGATTGCATTGAATCTGTAGACTGCCTTGGGTAGTATAGTCATTTTGGCAATATTGATTCTTCTAATATAAGAACATGGTGTATCGTTACATCTGTTTGTGTCACCTTTGATTTCTTCCATCAGGGTCTTATAGTTTTCGAGTACAGGTCTTTTGTCTCCTTAGGTATGTTTATTCCTAGGTATTTAATTTTTTTTAATTAATTAATTTATTTATTTTTGACTGCATTGGGTCTTCGTTGCTGCACGTGGGCTTTCTCTAGTTGTGGCAAATGGGGGCTACTCTTCGTTGCGGTGCGCAGGCTTCTTATTTGGTGGCTTTTCTTGTTGTGGAGCGTGGGCTCTAGGCGCGTGGGCTTCAGTAGTTGTGGCATGCAGGCTCAGTAGTTGTGGCTCGAGGGCTGTAGAGTGCAGGCTCAGTAGTTGTGGCACATGGGCTTTGTTGCTTCGCGGCATGTGGGATCTTCCCAGAACAGGGCTGAAACCCGTGTCCCCTGCACTGGCAGGTGGACTCTTAACCACTGCGCCACCAGGGAAGCCCTATTTTATTCTTTTTGCTGCAGTGGTAAATGGGGTTGTTTCTTTAATTTCTCCTTCTGATCTTTTGTTGTTACTATATAGAAATGCAGTAAATTTCTGTGTATTTATTATATTTCCTAGAACTTTAGCAAATTCATTGATGAGCTCTAGTAGTTTTCTGGTAGCATCTTTAGGATTTTCTCTGTTTAGTATGATGTCATCTGCAAACAGTGACAGTTTTACTTCTTTTCTAATTTGGATTCCCTTTATTTCTTTTTCTTCTTTGATTGCCATGGCTAGGACTTTCAAAACTATGTTGAATAAGAGTGGTGAGAGGGGAGCTCCTTGTCTTGTTCCTGATCTTAGAGGAAATGCTTTCAGCTTTTCACCATTGAGTATGATGTTAGCTGTAGTCTTGTCATTTATGGCTTTTATTTTGTTAAAATATGTTCCCTTTATGCCCGCTTTCTGGAGAGTTTTTTCCATAAATGGATGTTGAATTTTGTCAAAAGCTTTTTCTGCATCTATTGAGATAATCATATGGTTTTTATTCCTTAACTTGTTGATGTGATGTATCACACTGACTGATTTGTGGATATTGAAAAATCCTTGCATCCCCGGGATAAATCTCACTTGGTCATGGTGTACGATCCTTTTAATGTGTTGTTGGATTCTATTTGCTAGTGTTTTATTGAGGATTTTTACATTTATGTTCACCAGGGATATTGGCCTGTAATTTTCTTTTTTTGTGGTATCTTCGTCTGGTTTTCATATCAGGGTGATGGTGGCCTCATAGAATAAGTTGAGGTGTGTTCCTTCGTCTGCAATTTTTTGGAATAATTTCAGAAGGATAGGTGTTAACTCTTCTCTAAATGTTTGATACAATTCGCCTGTGAAGCCATCTGGTCCTGGACTTTTGTTTGTTGGTTGTTTTAAAATTACTGATTCAATTTCATTACTGTCAACTGGTCTGGTCATATTTTCTATTTTTCTTCCTGGTTCAGTCCTAGGAGATTGTACCTTTCTAAGAATATATCTGTTTCTTCTAGGTTGTCCATTTTATTGGCATATAGTTGCTTGTAGTAGTCTCTTATGATCCTTTGTATTTCTATGGTGTCCGTTATAACTTTCTCCTTTTTCATTTCGAATTTTATTGATTTGAGCCCTCTCCCTCTTTTTCTTGATGAGTCTGGCTAAAGGTATATCAATTTTGTTTATCCTTTCAAAGAACCACTTTTAGTTTCATCGATCTTTTCTATTATTCTCTTTGTCTCTATTTCATTTATTTCTGCCCTGATCTCTATGATTTCTTTCCTTCTACTAACTTTGGGATTTGTTTGTTGTTCTTTCTCTAGTTGCTTTAGGTGTAAGGTTAGATTGACTATTTGAGATTTTTCTTGTGTCCTGAGGTGAGATTGTATTGCTGTAAACTTCACTCTTTGAACTGCTTTTGCTGCGTCTCAAAGGTTTTGGATCGTCTTCCTTTTGTTTTCATTTGTCTCTAGGTATTTTTTGATTTCTGCTTTGATTTCTTCAGTGATCCATTGGTTGTTTAGTACCATAACGTTTAGCCTCCACGTGTTTCTGTTTTTTTACAGTCTTTTTTTCTTGTAGCTGATTTCTAATCTCATGGTGTTGTGTTCGGAAAAGAGCCATGATATGATTTCTGTTTTCTTAAATTTACTGAGGCTCGCTTTGTGGCTTAGTATGTGATCAATCCTAGAGAATGTTCCATGTGTACTTGAGAAGAATGTGTATTTTGCTGGTCTTGGATGGAATGCTCTATAAATATCAAGTCCATTTGGTCTAATGTGTCATTTAAGGTCTCTGTTTACTATTGATTTTGTGTCTGGATGATCTGTCCATTGATGAAAGTCGGGTGTTAAGGTCCCCCATGTTATTGTCGATTTCTCCTTTTAAGGCTGTTAGTCTTTGCCTTATATATTGAGGTGCTCCTATGTTGGGTGCATATATATGTACAATTGTTATATCTTCTTCTTGGATTGATCCCTTAATCATTATGTAGTGTCCTTCTTTGTCTCTTGTAGCAGTCTTTATTTTAAAGTTTATTTTGTCTGATATGAGTATTGCTACTCCAGCTTTCTTTTGGTTTCCATTTGCATGGAATACCTTTTTCCATCCCCTCAGTTTCAGTCTGTATGTGTCCCTAGATCTGAAGTAGGTCTCTTATAGACATCATATACATGGGTCTTGTTTTTGTATCCTGTCAACCAGTCCATGTCTTTTGGTTGGAACATTTAATCCGTTTACATTTAACGTAATTATCTGCTATTGATTCCTTACAATACATATTGATATGTATGTTCTTATTGCCATTTTGTTAATTGTTTTGGATTTGTTTTTGTAGGTCTTTTTTCTTCCCTTACTCTTTTGTTTTCTTCTCATGTGTTTTGATGACTAACTTTAGCGCTGTGTTTGGATTCCTTTTCCTTTCGTGTGTGTTATCTATTGTAGATTTTTGGGTTTTGGTTACCATGAGATTTTGATACAGCAGTCTGTATATAAACAAGATTGTTTTAAGTTGCTGGTCTTTTAATTTCAAATGCATTTCCAGTATCTTCCATTTGTACTTTCCTCAGAATTGCCGGTTGTGATATTTGTGTGTGGATGATTTCCTACATTTACTGTATGTTTTCATTTACAGGTGAGCGTTCCCATTCGTAATTTTCCTGTTTCTAGTTGTGGCCTTTTCTTTTCCTCCTAGAGAAGTTCCTGTAGGATTTGTTGCAAAGTTGGTCTGGTAGTGCTGAATTCTCTTAGGTTTTGATTTCTCCTTCGAATCTGAATAAGAGGCTTCCTGGGAAGAGTATTCTTGGTTGTGGGTTCTTCCCTTTCATCACTCTAAATGTATCGTGCCACTCCCTTCTGGTCTGCAGAATTTCTGCTGAGAAATCAGCTGATAACCTATTGTAGTATCCTTGTGTGTTATTTGTTGCTTTTCCCTCGTTGCTTTCAGTATTTTTTTTTCTTTGTCTTTAATTTTTGTCAATTTGATTGCTATGTGTATCTGTGTGTTCCTCCTTGGGTTTATCCTGCCTGGGACTCTCTGCGCTTCCTGGACTTGGGTGACTGTTCCCTTTCCCATGTTAGGGAAATTTTCAGCCATTTTCTCTTCTAATATTTTCTCAGGTCCTTTCTCTCTCTCTTCTCCTTCTGGGACCCCTATAATGCAAATGTTTGTGTGTTTAATGCTGTCCCAGAGGTCTCTTAGGCTGTCCTTATTTCTTTTCATTCCTTTTTCTTTATTCTGTTCCATGTCCGTGATTTCCACAATTCTGTCTTCCAGCTCACTTATCTGTTCTTCTGCCTCAATTATTCTGCTATTGATTCCTTCTACTGTATTTTTCATTTTAGTTATTGTATTTTTCATGTCTCTTCATGTGTTCTTCAGTTTTTCTAGGTCCTTGTCAAACATTTCTTGTATCTTCTCCATCTGTGCCTCCATTCTTTTTCCAAGGTCTTGGATCATCTTTACTATCATTACTCTGAATTCTTTTTCAGGTAGATTGCCTATCTCCACTTCACTTAGTTGTTCTTCTGGGGTTTTATCTTGTTCCTTCATCTGGGACATATTCCTCTTCCTTCTCATTTTGTCTGACTTTCTGTGATTATGGTTTCTGTTCCATAGGCTTCAGGGTTGTAGTTCTTCTTGCTTCTGCTGTCTGCCCCCTGGTGGATGAGGCTGTCTAAGAGGCTTGTGTAGGCTTCTTGGTGGGAGGTACTGGGTCCTCCCCACTGGTGGGTGGAGCTGGATCTTGTCCCTGTGGTGAGCAGGGCCGTGTCAAGTGTTGTTTTTATCAGGCAGCTGTGTGCTCAGGAAGACTTTAAGCAGTCTTTTTGCTGATGGGTGGTGCTGTGTCCCCACTCTGTTGGATGTTTGGCCTGAGGCATTTCAGCACTGGAGCCCACAGGCTGTTGGGTGGGGCCAGGTTTTGGTGAGAAAATGGCGGCCTCCAGGAGAGCTCACACCAATGTGTGCTCCCCAGAACTTCTACCACCAGTGTCTTTGTCCCCACAGTGAGCCACAGCTGCTCTTTATCCTGCAGGAGACCCTCCAATACTAGCAGGTAGGTTAGGCCCAGACTTTTTTCCCTGGGTTCTGGTGCACATGAGAACTTGTGTGTGCCCTCCAAGAATGGAGTTTCACTTTTCCCCCTGTCCTGTTGAATTCCTGCAATCAGGCCCCGCTGCCTTCAAAGCCAGATTCTCTGGGGGCTCCTCCTCCCATTGCTGGACCTCCAGGCTGGGGAGCCTAACGTGGGACTCAGAACTTTGACTCCTGTGGGAGATCGTCTATGGTATAATTATTTTCCAGTTTGTGTGTCACCTACCCAGTGTGTATGGGGTTTGATTTTTTGCAATTGTACCCTTCCTACGGTCTTGTTTGGGCTTCTTCTTTGTCTTTGAATTCAGGATATCTTTTTTGGTAGGTTCTAGCAGGTTTTTTTGTCAGTGGTTGCTTAGCAGCTTGTTGTGGTTTTGGTGTTTTTGTGAGAGGGGATGAGCTCATGTCCTTCTACTCTGCCATCTTGTCTCTAAGTAGAACTCTTAAAAATGTGACATATATGTAATATACGTACATATATATGTATATATACATAAACATATAGACAGACCCATACAGAGATCTTATAGCTTTCACTTACACATTTCATCCATGTCTCAGGTATAATAATACAAAATTAAAAAGAATAAATGGATCCAAATTATGTTTCTGGCAGATAGACTAAGTTAAGGTTACCTGCTCAGATGGCCAGAGTTTTTGGCTAAAGATTTGTATTTGCCTGATGTAAGCATTTTTTTAGAAAAACTATTTTTGGAGTCATTTTGTCTTTGTAGAGCTTCTGCATACCAATCAAAGAATGCATTTCATTGTCTCTTTAATGTTTAAGATCCTCTCTTTTGAAGGGTGCCCCATAATGTGGAATTACCTAAGTTAAAGTTTCCCCAAAGTGGCCACTATAATTGCAAATTATCCAAAAGTTCACCCATTTTCCAAAAAGGCACAAGATCCTGGTTCATAGTGAGTATAGATATAGGAAGCAGAAATGTTTGAGAGAAGTAGAGAATTTTAGACCAGGTGGAACCCATCTTTGCCTTTGGATTTCCTAAACCCCAAATAACCTATGGGGAGCCTGGTAATCCTATCGCTCCCTAAAGCCCAGGGAATCACAGATTTCTCCCTTTATAGACAGAAGGATGACTTACCAAGAAACTTCAACAAACAAAATACAGGTATGCACAATAAAGTCAGAGAGCTCAAAAGGCAAAGAGAGCAGAGCTCAGATCCAAGAGAGACTCTACCCTCAAACTCCGGGTTTCGCATAAAGCAGTGAGCTCAGTGGGCCCTGTGGGTACCAGCACCTTTTGCTCACTGACCTCAGAGTTATTGAGGGTCTTTGGGTCCCACTTCTGATGCCAGAAACTGTCAAAAATCCAGAAATAGCAAAATTTAAACCAACAAATCAATGAATAGTATTTAAGTAAGTGTTTATTGTGCATATAAGAACAGTTCACAGACTGGGAGCTTCTGAACTCAAAGACTGATATGAAGCTCAGGGACATTAAATTACAGCATGGCTTATAAAATAGAAATGAGGACGTTTTTAACCTTTTCAGTGATTGGTTATTACTGTAGGGGTTTCCAGATGGCCATGGATTGGTTAAAAGTGATTTTCTCACACCATTTTTAGGAAGATGACTTAAGTTTCTTTTATGATTATCAGAGGCATTTACAAGACGTAATCTAAGTTAAGTTTCACTTATGTTCATGAAATAAGCTAGATTTAGTTTTACTTACATGGCTTCAATGGTTTTGTCTGCTCAGGGAATTCTTAGGTCTGGTCTCAATTTTTTGTTTAATTTTAACACTATCATGTAAACTTTTGGTAGAAATATATCATCACTTGTACCCACATAAAATTAAACTGAGCCACACCACGTTTATATCTGTATATAATCTACATTTTACTGTACATCTGAATTTATGATTCAGCTAATTACTTAGGTCATTATAGATATTTAATTTCTTGAATGTATTTTTTAATATCATATTAAGCTCCTGTTATTATTAAAGCTTGTTATTATTAGTATAAAGTCCTGATTAAGAGAGTTTTTTCATATTACTTTTACATAAGAATCTCAGATTGACCTCATCACCTTTATAACCAAGACTCCAAGGCCCACCATTAGAAGGCTGGTGGGCAGATATGTCTTAATACGCACAGTAGAATGCTATCTAAAAAGTGTCTTCTCCTATTTGGGAGTATATTGATTTCTTCTTTCTGCTGTAGTAAGTTACTGCAAATGTACCAGCGTAACATAACATAAATTTATTATCTCACAGTTCTGGTGGTAAAAAGTCTTTTTTTTTTTTTTTTAAACATCTTTATTGGAGTATAATTGCTTTACAATGGTGTGTTAGTTTCTGCTTTATAACAAAGTGAATCAGTTATACATATACATATGTTCCCATATCTCTTCCCTCTTGCATCTCCCTCCCTCCCACCCTCCCTATCCCACCCCTCTAGGTGGTGGTGGGAATGTAAATTGATACAGCCACTATGGAGAACAGTATGGAGGTTCCTTAAAAAACTAAAAATAGAACTACCATACGACCCAGCAATCCCACTACTGGGCATATACCCTGAGAAAACCATAATTCAAAAAGAGTCATGTACCAAAATGTTCATTGCAGCTCTATTTACAATAGCCAGGACATGGAAGCAACCTAAGTGTCCATCATCGGATGAATGGATAAAGAAGATGTGGCACGTATATACAGTGGTAAGAAGTCTTAAAATCAAGATGTTAGCAAGGCTGTGCTCCTTCCAGAGCCTCTAGGGAAGAATCCATTTTCTTGCCTTTTCCAGCCTCTAGAAGCCAATGGCATTCCTTGATTTATGGCCTCTTCCTCCATCTTCAAATATCTTCAAATCTCTCCCTCCTTCTCCTTTTCCTTCTTCCTCTCCCCCTCTCCAGTCTCTGCTTCTGTCCTAACATCTCCTTCTCTGACTCTGACCCTCCTGCCACCCTCTTATAAGGACCCTTGTGGTTATATTAAGCCTACCTGGATCATCCAAAATAATCTTCTCATCTCAGGGTCCTTAACTTAATCTCACCTGTAAAGTCCCTTTTGCCATGTAAGGTAAAACATATCCACAGCTTTTAGGAATTGGGACATGGACTTCTTTGGGGTAGGACATTGTTCTGCCTACCATAGGGGGGTTATTTCCAGGTACACTTATGAACTGTGAAAAATTCTTTTCATTTCTTTTTTTTCATTCACATATATTTCCTGATCACCTACTAGGCACCTGACCCCTAGTCGAAGACAGTAGGCAGATACTGAAGGCACTGTCCCTGTCGTAAGGAAGCCAGATGTCTGTTAGTAAAATAAAGTGAACTTTAGACTTCTGAAGATTTTTTTAAATCGTTTTTAGGTTGTACAGCAATCCTGTTTATATTTAACTCCTATTTATTGGTAATAATAATATTTCATACCACATTAGTACTTATGACACAAACATTAATGCCCTTTAGCCAAAGACCTCCAAGAACATAACTATAGTGGAACAAATTGAGTTTACTATTCATTGCAGTGAGGGAGAATACACACCATGGGAAATATGTGGTGTCTCAGTAAGAGGTTGTTAGAAGAGACTTATTATAGGATATGGGTTTGGGCTAGGAAATTTGGGGCAAAGTCTAAGAT
The DNA here is from genome assembly GCF_028564815.1 of Eubalaena glacialis. Taxonomy (NCBI): domain Eukaryota; kingdom Metazoa; phylum Chordata; class Mammalia; order Artiodactyla; family Balaenidae; genus Eubalaena; species Eubalaena glacialis. The sequence continues at coordinate 25,394,797 of NC_083736.1, forward strand.
AGTAGAGACTCACTCTAGATTGGGTGCTGTCAGTAAGCCAGGGTAATTTTGTGATTGGGTATCTCAAACATCTTGTCTGTAGGTATAGCAGACCAGAGTAGAATAAAGCTGTAATAGGCAAAGAAGCAACAGTCACTCATATTAGCCAAGACGGGGGGATGTTCAGTATTCTGTGGATGACACAGTGAACTTGTTTATATCTCACTTATTCCTGGCCTCAGAGTAACCTAGTCTGATGTTGGTGTTTGAGATTATGCCCAACAAGGAACAATATGGCCTAGCAGTGAGCCTCAATCCTGCTTATAATACCTTGGAGGCCTTGGTCATTCTCGTTCCCACATGCTTGACTCATGGTGTTTCCCGTCCCTGTCCCATCTGTGGCACTTGTTAAACATGCAGAATTCCAGATCCACCCCACAATCACTGCATCAGAATATCTGAGTATTGATTTGACCAGGTGATTCTTAGACACACTAAAGGTTCAAAATATCTTTATTTAAAAAAGCAAAAAAAACCACAAATATTTATCAGTGTTAAATGTTTGTTTGTGATTACTGTCTTTAGTAATGATTTTCTCACATCTTAGTCTTTTATTTTCATTATTTGTTCTTGTGTTGACTGAGTATCACCTGAAATCAGCACTACAGTCTGCAGCAGGACTGAACAACTGTTGCTGTTTGGGTTCTGAATGCACACTTCACCATCATCTCTCTGCATTGTCTTCCTGTTGGCAAGCTTTCCCACGTGCTTTACACCTGAAACCACATAAGCCTTACAACTTCACTCTGATGAGCATGCCTTTTAAAAGCTATGCTAACGGTGTTTTCTTAGTTCCCACGTGAAAACATGAAGAATGCAGGGCCTTTAGGATGGAGTCTGTGCCTTCAAAATAGTATCCATGACACTCATGCCTCAATTTCTGGGTTTTTTTTGTTTTGTTTTTTTGCGACAGTATAAATATGCACAACAGAAAGACAAAATCAAATGTACAATCTGACATTTATTGATAATTATTAATACTAGTACTCTAAAATACAGCTCCAGGTCCTCAAAATAAATTTTTCTGAAGCAATAATAATTTCAATATCATGCTTTAATTATGTTTGTATGTTTATAGGTAATTTTAGAGAAATGAATGTTCACAGAGGACATGCTAAAGCTCAACATAAATTAAGAGAGAACCTAGTGGCAAGACGGGAATAAAGACACAGACCTACTAGAGAATGGACTTGAGGATACGGGGAGGGGGAAGGGTAACCTGGGACAAAGTGAGACAGTGGCATGGACATATATACACTACCAAACGTAAAATAGATAGCTAGTGGGAAGCAACCGCATAGCACAGGGAGATCAGCTCTGTGCTTTGTTACCACCTAAAGGTGTGGGATAGGGAGGACGGGAGGGAGGGAGATGCAAGAGGGAAGAGATATGGGAACATATGTATATGTATAACTGATTCACTTTGTTATAAAGCAGAAACTAGCACACTATTGTAAAGCAATTATACTCCAATAAAGATGTTAAAAAAAAAAAAAGAGAGAGAAGATAGATATATAAAGTGTGTATTTACCCATAATTTGTTGCAACTTGTAATTCCAGAAGAAAATCAGAATTTAATAGGCATTCTGGAAGAATTGCCATATTCTGAGTGTCAATAAAGTGTCCTATACTGGTGCTTTTTTAAGTGTTCTAAGCAGAGGACCAGTAGTTTTTATTTATTTATTTGTTTGTTCACTTTTTAAATATCATTACCAATTTTTCACAAGTGGATAATTTTTAATAGAGTAATACTGAATTTATAAAAATAATTGAAAAGAAACATAAAAACTGCAAATCTATTCTTAAATTATTATTAGATTCAACAAATATAAAATTACTCTGTCAAATTGCTATAAAAATTCCTGAGATTTAGTCTCAATTTCTGTGCTTACTTCATTGTAGATTAGTAAAAAAAAAAAAAAAAAAAAAATCACAGATTACTACAGTTTCAGTGGTACTGTCTGATATCATACTTAAGCACTGGGTTTTTAATGTTTATAGCATCATAATTTGTTAGAGCTATGCTATAAGGAAACTAAGAAATTTAACCTCAGATTTTTTTCCAGTTTTATTGAGAAATAATTGACATACATCACTATATAAGTTTAAGGCATACAGCATGATGGTTTTATTTACATGTATTATAAAATGAGTAAGAGTGGTGAGAGTGGGCACCCTGTCTTGTTCCTGATCTTAAAGGAAAAGCTTTCAACTTTTCATCATTATGATGTTAGCTGAGGGCTTATCATATATCGCCATTATTATGTTGAGATATTTTCCTTCTGTGCGTAAATTATTAAGAGTTTTTATCATGAATGGATGTTAAATTTTATCAAATGCATTTTCAGCTCTATTGAGATGATCATATGATTCTTTTATTCTATTAATATGAAGTATTACATTGATTTGCATATGTTGAACAATCCTTGCTTCCCATGGATAAATCCCACTTGATCATGGTGAATGATCCTTTAATGTGCTGCTGAATTTGGTTTGCTAGTATTATATTGAGAATTTTTGCATCTCTATTTATCAGGGATATTGGCCTGTAGTTTTCTTTTCTAGTAGTGCCCTTTTCTGGTTTTGGTATCAGGATAATGTTGGCCTCGTAAAATGAGTTTGTGAGTGTTCCCTCCTCTTCTTCTTCTTCTTTTTTTTGTAGAGTTTGAAAAGGATTGGTGTTAATTCTTCTTTAAATATTTGGTAAAGTTCACTAGTGAAGCCGTCTGGTCCTGGGCTTTTCTTCCTTGGGAGATTTTTGATTACTGATTCAATCTTAATAAGAACATTGAAAGAGGTAAGATTGACATTCTTGGTCGGGGACTTGGCAGTTCCAAAGCAAAGATAGCCAGTTAATGAATGGAGCAGGAGAGGCTAATGGACAAGAAGGAATGAATATTATTTGGTTTATTTTGAATATTTAGAAAAAATAAAAATGAGAGTATGGTGCTATTTATAATTTTTAAATTTTAGTAGGAATGAGTTAATTACAGAAAGAGTAATTTGAGTTTTTGATATACCAAATGTAGAGGTTAGCAACAAAGCTAAATAGAACTGTGATCCATTTTTACTTCTTCCCAGAAAACTACTCTTGCTGCTGTGACTGAGCTCATCCTTCATTTGTCTTTTCCCTCCCCTCCCACTTCCATTGTGTCATTACGTCCCACTGAGATGGCTGACTAATGTTGAATGCCTCACATCTGTAATAGTCTCTGCTTTGTCCTTGGGACCTCTAATAGTGCCTAACACATAGTAAGTGTTGAGTAAAAATTTTTCAAAAGATCAAATTAAAGTATGTTCCCCAATACATGCCACAATACTATGTTTTTCCTTGTGATTTTTAACATAAGTTTCTCAGTTTGTATATAATGTTCTTTTCTAAAATCCTTGAAGACAGGTTCTATTCAAATGGCACAGTTTCCTTTAATATTTCCCCCAAATCCCCAGAAAAAGGTCTTAACTCTATTCTGAGCCTAGATGTATTATTTCATTGCAATTATTTGCTTATACTTGTCTTCCACAGTGGTGTAAATGATCCTGAGAACAGAAATTTTGTCATTCTTCTAACCTTCTTCCTCTGTGCCCTAGCACGGTGGCCTCCAAATCCTAGGCAATCAATAAAAGTTTATTCTACAGATGAATAAGTGAATTACTCAGTGAGATCAAGAGAAACTGTCAAATAGCTTTAGTTTTATTTATCATACATAGAATTTTGTATTTTGCTTCTCTATTTTGTGTAAAGCTTCTAACTCCTAAAGTCTAATAGTTATAATTTTCAATTTGATTGATAATAAGTGTACTAGACTTCTCTACCCAATCTTTTTGTCATGTTATTTGTTTGTTTGTTTACTTACTTTTCTGAAACAAGGAAGAATTTAACCAAATTCATAAGACCTGCTGTCATTAATATTCTAAAATATACAGCCCTCTCTCCTAGAAATAATTATGGAGGATGCACTATCTACATTATGTTTTCTAAGGTCTGGGATGCTCTTCTAAATAGGAAAGATTTCTTGCCTCAGTACTGACCCCAATTTTATCAGAAGATGTTTATAATTGGGGGCACACTCAACTGATCCCTAATCTCTGTCAAGGTTACTTCCCTTAGGTTAATTACCCAGTACTTAACTCTTGCATTTGACCCTCATACAAGAGCATATTCAAAAGGATTCCAACCTTACTGAGTTAATGAATTGCATCTTTACGTAATTCTCTACTAGTTGGATAATAAAGTATTTTGCAACAGAATTTATTCTCTTCATAACTTTATCTCCTTTGCAACATCATGAGATAAATCTTCTTTGAAGATCACTTATATAATGTCACATATTTATCAGCAATCAATTTCACTAATTTATAGTCCTAACTCCTATTCTCCCATTTTATCTTCTGCTGAGTAAATAGATTAATAGAATCACAGTCCTCTGGTTTACACTGGATATTTCACAGTGAAATTTAGGGGAAATTTTTCCTTTTTTTTTTTTTTTTTTAACTTTGGGTTTATTTATTTATTTATTTATTTATTTATTTATTTATGGCTGTGTTGGGTCTTCGTTTCTGTGCGAGGGCCTTCTCCAGTTGCAGCGAGCGGGGGCCACTCTTCATCGCGGTGCGCGGGCCTCTCTTGTTGCGGAGCACAGGCTCCAGACGCGCAGGCTCAGTAATTGTGGCTCACGGGCCTAGTTGCTCCGCGGCATGTGGGATCCTCCCAGACCAGGGCTCGAACCCGTGTGCCCTGCATTGGCAGGCAGATTCTCAACCACTGCGCCACCAGGGAAGGCCCTTTCCTTTATTTTATAACAGATTGCTAGGCCACCTGTATCATCAAGTCACACATTTGGATTTGTCAGTTTAACTTTTTCTTAGAGCACTCTTCCAAATTAATGTTGCAGGAACCCATCCTATTTTGATATATGGCCAACACACAAAATGCAAAATATCAATTTAACTGTAGTTCTTACACTCATTTATTAATGTGCCTATTCAGCAAATACTTTTTGAGGTCTTGCTACAGAACAGGCTCTAGTTTTAGTCTGGGGATTCAGTGTTGAGAAAAACAAAACAAGATTCGCACATTGGAACTTACATTCCAGTAGTTAAAGGTAGATAACAAAAAATGGAAAACTGCATAGACAAGATGTCTTGCAATTATGTATTGTGTAGCATATACAGGGAAATGTGATAGTGACTAAACATTTTCTTTATATAGGGTGTTTAGGGAAGGCATTTCTGAAGAGATGGTCTTTGATCTGAGAGGTGAGGGATGAGAAAAGTCAGCTACAGAAAAAGGAAATTTTTTAAGTAGAGGAAACTAGCAAATGCAGAGGCTCTGAGGAAGGGATACCCTAGGCATATTCAAGGAACATTAAGAAGGCCAGTGTGTCTAGGGGGTAGTAAGCACGGTTTTCAGGGAAAGGAGTATATGAACTGGATGTCTAGGGTTAGACCAAAACCAGATCACATAGGGTCTTAGAGTGTGAAGGGAAGTCATAAGAGGATGTTAAGCAAGAACATGATACAATTGAATTTATGTTATCAAAAAATTTCTCATACTGCTATAAGAAGAATGGATTTTAGGGCCTGGAAGCAGGAATCCCAATAAGAGGTTGTGGCAATAGTTCAGGAATAAGATGATGGTCACCTAGACTAGGAGAGAATTGGACTCATTTGAGATAAATGCTGGAAGTAGAATAGATAGCATTTGCAGATGGGTTGATTTACTGGGTAAATAAAACATAAGAATAAAAAAAGATGGCTAAATTTTTTACTTGAGCAATTAGTTAAAGAACCGTGCCTCTTACTGACACATGTACTTTGGGGAAATGTAGAGGATAACCATTACTTTTTTTCCTGTTCAACTTCCACTCCCACTTTTAAATATAGCATCCTGATTTTTCAATTGGGCATTCTCCCTCCTCCTACTGAATCATATTATTTGTATGGGCGTTCCTCCATTTCCTAGCTCAGATATGGGTAATGAGATGCAAGCTTGGCTAGTCAGTGTTTTCAAATCTTCCATCAAAGTGATTGACTTAGTGACCACATTTGGCCCAGTCAGATGCAACCCTGAGACTTCGGATTGAACTAAAAGAGATAAGGTGCTCTTTTTCCAAAGTGAATGGTAAATTAGGAGGATTTCATTTTGGAACAGCTAGAGGTTATCACACTGGGAGAGCATGCCAGAGAATGAGGCCAGTGCAGAGGCAAACCAGGACAAATGGTAGAGTGAGAAACCAAGTCCTGATGGTATTTTTAATCCCCTAAAGCCCCATGCCTGAAGCGAAATTGACTCCGGGAACTTTCAGTTATCTGTTCCAAAAATTAGTTTTTGTGTGCTTGAGATGATTTGAGTTGGGTTTCTCTTCCATGTAACCAAGAGCTCTTATTAATACAGGTGAGAAATTTGATTTAGGTATATTAAGATTGAAATGCCTGTTTAGGTTTGCCAAATTAAAATACAAGATGCCCAGTTTAATTGGGCTTTCAAATAAACGATGAATCATTTTTTTAGTGTAAGTGTGCCCCAAATATTGCTATTTCTGGCAAGCCCATACCAATTAGATAACAAAGTGGAGATGTGAAGTGGGTTGTTGCCTCTATAGAGCTAGCGCTCAAGAGAGAGGTCAGGGATTTTGATGTATATTTGGAAGTTGTCACATTAGTGACAACATTCAAAGCCATGGGACTAAAGAATTAAATCTTGGGAAACAAGGCAGATAGAGTGGAGGCAGTATCCAGGGCTAAACCTAAGGAAGGCCCATTCTGTTGAAGTCTGGAAGAGAAGGAAGAAATTGTAAGACTGAGAAGAAACTGCCAGTGAAGGTGGAAATAGTGTCAAGGAAAGTTTTTACTTTTTAGAAATGAGTTTCAAGGCTGGAGTCCTCAACATCTCCAACAAAGATTAGCAAACTTGCCTGTCAAAACAACGGACACCCTTTCCTCCTTGGCACTTACCTGCTGAGCCCTTTCAACATTTCCAGTATTTCTTGTAACTATCCCAATGTCCAGGCCCCTTTGGTCATTGTTGGAGACATCTAGAAACTTACCTCCTCTTTTTTTTTATTGGTGCAGAGATGTGCCTTCTCTGCTGCCTCTGATATTTTTGGACTTAAAAATCCCTTTTCTGTTTCTGTCAAATAGCTTGAGACTTTAAAGATAAGGAAGAGTTAGAACCGATATGTGCTATGACTAACTACTAGTTCAAAGTACTCTGTTCAGGTGTGAGAATAGGGAAACAAACAGCTCTAGTGAACAATTGTTCATGACCACAGTGTTACCAACATTGCAGAGCCTACTGACTTCTTTTTTTGTCAGCCTCACTGTCTGACTTGTCTTCCATCTTCACTCTATCCAGGTGTCCTTATAGGGCCAGCAGTCACCCTCTTTGTTTCTCCCCAGTTACCTTCCTTTTCTTCCTTTAACTTCTCCCTTAATTAACCGTGAAATAGAAGTGTACTGTGGGAGGAGTTTTTCTTTCTTTGTTTTGTGATTCTCTTTTTATTTTTAACCAGATTGTTTATAATTATAAAGTAATAAAACTTGCACAAAAAGAAAAGAATTAAAGCAGTCATATAAGGGACAAAAAGTAAGAACTAGAAGTCCCCTTCTGCCACAGCCCGTCTTCTTGAGATAATTGTGAACAGTTTTTGTCTATCTATCTAATTACTTACATTTATTGTACATTACACATTGCTTACTGTGCTCCAGAAGCTATTAAAATGCTTCAAATACAGTCATTTATTTAATCTTCACAAAGGCCCTTTGGCAGATAAGGAAAGTGACCTACAGAAAAGATAAATAACTTCTCCAGAGTCACAAAGTAAGTATACATATGCATCTTTAATATGCATGATATAAATATTCTCTGACAAAAGTAAAATACACAGATGACTTCAGTGATATCCATTTAAAAAACGTGCTGCTGTAGACGTACTGTTTATTGGTACAAACACTAATACAACTTCTGGGTCTGCAGAATTTCTTTAGTGGCATTGAGCTCCACATCTGTTACTGGTCTTGTCAGTGAGCTCAACTTCCGCTAAAGTTATCATTCTACAGAACTTTTCTCCTTTGTGTGATCTGAGTGGGAATCTTTTTATGAGAGTAGCTGGAAATACCCAGAAATTCAATTTTTTATATTTCAGGCCTGCGTTTCCACACAAAGTGGACAGCACTTGCTGGGCCACACCTATAGCATTGTCACAAACTTAAAATTCCCATTCATCCAAAGATAATTTTTTTCACCCATGATATGGGGCAGGTAGCTTTTGATTGGCAAATAAGCCACTCAGTTAATTGGCAGAGATTTGCAGGTTACTTCTCAGGAACAAGAAGCACAGACTGTGCTTCGGCTTCCTGCAGGGAATTCTGTTCTGACTTCCAGCAGCACTGGGGCTTGTGGCCTCCATTTTTATCATGAAGCAGGCATTAACACCATAGCTTCCAATGTCTGTTTTGTGTTACTTTCTTTATTTCCAACACTCTGAGAATTCCGATCTTTGCTTGTGTATTTGGAATTGGAGAGAGAAATTAATGCATGTGGTCAATCGTCCACCTTGACTCAAAAGTTTTAGTAACCACTTTTATGTTTCAGATACATAAATCTTAAAAACATGTGGTCCACTCACTTTCTTAATTACTCCTTGATTTTTAGTATTTGATAAGTTTCAAAAATTGTTTCACAAGTCCCTTCCCTTTTTGCTATCCTCCTCCATTCACAACCTCCAAACTAAATGTTTTAACTTTGGCAAAATACGGAAAGACTTACACAAAAGGGCCGATGTATTTCACTGTGTTTTGTTTATAAGTTTAATAACAGTTTCAGTTATGCAAAAAATATTTATCTTAGTGTAAGACTGCATATATTCCCTCCCTTCTTTAACTTGGTAGAGTACTAAAACTGAACAAAGTCCCCTCACATTGAGAGAATGTAGGAAGTAACATATACTTCAAAATGAAATGGCACATAGAAAGATTTTTTTGTGCCTCAAGGAGAAATAAATTTCTAATACAATTTAAATATTCTTATCCACAAGGAATAGGAAATCTAATAGTTTGCTTGTGTTTGAGCAGCAAGCCCCTTCACAAGATGGGCTTGGGAAACTTTATAAAGGCAGACATTTGATTATAAGTTGGGCGATTTGATTGCATGACACCCTGGTCAGGCGGCATTAATATATCTGTTTTTAAAATAGCTTTCCCGACTATTACATTTCACTTGATTCTCTGAAAAACTTAACTTGTTTGAGACACTATGAGGGCAAGGTCAGAATTTGGGTCACTATCTTATTTAATACCTAATGTTTCCCTTAATGATAAAGAAGATATTTTTGAGCCTAATGCCTTCAACATTCCAAAATATTGGTTGAGCACCTACTACAGGAAAAGCACATTATTAATTAATTCCAATTTCTTTCTTAGAAGCCTTTCCCATTCTAAATTTGCCTTTGATCCAGAACTTTTTGCTTCTTAAAGATTGTGACTTTCAGTAAGTGCCTGCTTAGCCACTTCCTAGATTTTGGCAAATGATCCTATAAACACTAATTTTCTGTAGGTGTAAACCAGATTCCCATATGCTGTGATATCTGAAAACAATGAAAAGGAGAAAAGGCAGTGGACTGAAAAGGAACTCAAGAGAAGCGATTAAAAGGTCCACACTAATTCACAATGATAAAGAATGTCAGATAATCTTGCTGACAAATTCTCTAGAAGTAGACTCCTTAGTTTTTCAGGGGGAAAAAAAAGTACCTGTTTTGAGACCATAAAGCCTTGGCATTTATTGTGAGAGACATGGAAACTTCCACACAAAGACATAGAGGTAGTCCAAAAGTCTTTTATTGACCTTAAGATTTGTATGTCATATATATGTTATTTATATTTATATTTATATATCATGATATATATTTTTATTTGTTTAAAAACATTAAGCACCTTTCTATGCTAGAGCGAATACTGAACAACTCATATCTGTTCCAATTTTATTCTTCCATCTAAAGTTAGTAAGTCGATAATATTTTTAACTTCTGTGCATATAGTTTCAATATTTACACAGTTTTTATTACATCCCAGGATTTCTGGAATGATTATCAGATGGTATTTTTATAACAATGTTTTCCAGGGATTTTGACTGCTTCTACAGTTAGCAAACAAATACCAATTTCTGTTTGCATTGATGAACACTGCAATATGATTTCACCTGAAATAATGGATAGTTTTTTCTATATTTGATAGCTTTTACTATCCTTTTCTTACAATTGTAACTTTTAGATGAATCCTTATTTATATTGTCCTCCATTCTAACATAACACCAACTAAAGTGAAAAACAGCGTACTGCATTCCAAAGTCAAAGTGTCAGATAGTTCTCCAGGATGACTCGATGATCCCTGTTCCTAAATATTTGCATTCATTTCAGGACTCAGGAAAATTGCCACAAATAATGGCTGTAATTATTACAGTACGTTTGTTCCCTAGATCGACTTTAGGGAGAAAAAGTTATGCTGTTATTTTTAGCGATGATATAAACTAGGCTGTTGAATTGAGGGATCACTTCCGAACTGACCTGGAAAGGAGACACAGCTACGGCGGCTTCAATTACATTAATATGGAGTACCTGACTATTTTAAGAGCTATTTAGTCTTGTATTTTGGGGCCAGGAATCACAAAGTTGCCACCCCTTCAGTAATTTAAATGCCCAAATAAAGAAGGAAATGTGATTTATTTATCTATTCTACATATTTATTATTGTTATTTTAACGTAATCCATTTTAATTGTTTATTAATAAATACTGAAATTTTATTTGGACTTTTGCAGATGTAAATCTAAGTGAATTCAGGATTTAAGTCACAAAATTAAGGTAAGGTTCTTCTATAGACTATTTTTAGTGATAAAATCAAACGCTTCTAAATCAACTGAGACTGTATATATCTTTCAATGAAGTCCCAAACTGGTAGCTTTATTGTCTGTGTCAACCTTGGAAGAGTCAGTCCAACAAAAAGGGTGATAGTAATTTGATTTTTAAATTGACTTCAGTTTTTCTTTATTATAATCTTAAATTCCTATTTCCCATCGTACTAGTATATCTGAGTTAAAACAAAATATAATATGAATGGTGTTTGCATGTAAACCATCCTTAAAATCTTTCAATTTTGCTTTTGTCACCCTTCAATTGTTATTATTTTTGTTTGGTGATAAGTTTTTTGTTTGTTTGCTAAGCTGATTGTTTGTCCCCCCCCCCCCCTCCATTCCAAATTATTTGTATAAAACTGAATTATCTATCTTACCGGCTACAAATATTTTTTTTCATTTTTGAAAGTAGAGAATATTTTCAGAAACATAGTAATAGTCTAAGTTAAAAAAAAAAAAAACATGGTAAGAGGAGAATAACACCAAAAGGGAAGAGGAATAGTGATTTATATGGTTACACTATTAAATAACAATAGCAACAACAACAATAATAGTGTTGTTAGGTACCATTTATGTAGCATTTATCATGAGCTCTATACTGTTCTAAGTGTTTCATGTACACTAACTCATGTAATCCTCACAACAGTGGGAAAAAAGTCAAAAAGTGGTTAAGTAATTTGCTAAAGGTCACAATGGAAAAGTCACAAAGGAAAAATGCAAAAGTCAAGTTTAAGCAGAAGATTTCTGTTTTTAATTCAAGAATGTTGTTAAGTGCAGCTACTTGAGGAATGCAGGAATGAAAATTCTAAAAATATTGAGATATCAGAAAAAAAAAAAACTTACCTAATTTTCAGGGACCTGAATGCAAAAGAAAGATATCATGAGTTCCTAGAAATAAATCAAATTAGCCTGATTAGCCTGTCAATGAATTTTATGTTGAAAGACCAGACTTTTGAGGCTTAGTTCCAATCCCATGTTTGCTAGTTTCATTGGGCAAGTCATGTTAATTCTAGGCCTGGATATTTTGCACTCTAATAAAAGGGATTTGATAAATTTCTAAAGACCCTTCCCCCAGATCAAATGGATTACCTTTATTTAATACTATACCAGCCATGGATTTTTTTTGCTGAAAGAAGTTTTAAAAAGTGGGATCACCTCTTAGGTGATATATGCATTATACCTCTTAGGTATAATGCATTGGAAGGATACGGGAAGAATTCAGTGTCTTGAAGGGAAAGGCAGAGAACCAGGTGTGGTCCAGACTGGAACCTGGTGGCTAGCTAGCTAGCTAGCTTGCTTGCTTTATTTATTTATTTATTATTTTGGCTGCGTTGGGTCTTCGTTGCTGTGCACGGGGGCTCCTCTTCGTTGCAGTGTGTGGGCTTCTCAGTGCGGTGGCTTCTCTTGTTGCAGAGCATGGGCTCTAGGTGCGCAGGCTTCAGTAGTTGTGCCTCGCAGGCTCTAGAGCACAGGCTCAGTAGTTATGGCGCACGGGCTTAGGTTGCTCCGTGGCATGTGGGATCTTCCCGGACCAGGGATCGAACCTGTATTTCCTTCATTGGCAGGCGGACTCTTACCTACTGCGCCACCAGGGAAGTCCCAGAACCTGGTAGCTTTAGAAGACCTTGATAATGTTTATGTGGCAATCCCACCATCCTTCACCACTAGAGCCAATAAATCCCAAAGATTTCTTAAAACTTTGTATCACAGACACTCTAGTTCTAAGAGAGAGTCAAATCGGCCATGGTTTTGTCCTGTGTCCAAATATTGGTGACACCAAAGCAGTAAGGGAAAAAAATGTGGTGGGAGGAGCCTTACAAAGAAAAAAGGCAAGTTTACCCAATGGAATTTTTGTCTGCTATGGTTTAATAACTGGATACTCTAGGACTCCTGTTCTAGAATTTTTTTTAATGTGGGGCTTTAATATATGACTCTTTCCCTTGAGATAATTAATAACTAAATTGGGACAAATATATTAATAATGAAAAAATAAGATGTTAGAATTATTGTGCATTTCTTACCTCTACAGATTTATATAGGAGGGTTATAAAACAGATGAGCAATAGCTCTTAAAAATCTTCCCCTTCAAGTTTTAAGTCCAAGTACATAATTATTGATGTAAATGCCTAAGAATGTTTTTAATCTTAGAACTGACAAGCTGAACATAATTACTAATTTCTTCCCAGAATTTCTACCTTTGATAAACTTTCAAAGTTTTTTTTTCTCAATAGATAGATACCCAATTTAAAAATTACAAAAAGAAAATATACTTTTAAAAACTGAAGAAAATATCTGAGTGGAAAAATGGCAACCCTTAATTGAGAATTTTTATATTATTACAAACTAAGTGAATGATTAACAATGCCAGAGAACAGAAGATTGTTTCATATGGCTCTCTGTTCAGTGCGGATTGCCAGTGTGGGAGAAAATCCTTGTAAATCTTAGCATTGCTCCCACACAGCCACCTACACAGATGATCGCTTGACTTTCATGCTAACAATAGACGTGTTAGTAGAACTCTCACCATCTGCAAAATGAAGTGCACTTTAAAAAAAAGTAACTGCAGCAGACAGTAGTAATTGCTTATATGTTGTGATTAGCATTTTATATTTACATTTAAAAGGTATGAATTTAAGCAGTGATGTCTCCCAGTTTAAATAAGGTCAGTCGCTGTGATAGCTCCCAGATTAAATAAGGTCAGTCCTAGATAACAGATAAATTTGTTAGAAAACTTGATTTTGAATTAATTTCTACTTAAAATTTATCTATATCCAAGAATACACAATAAAATGTGAATTAAATGAATTTTGATATACTCACTTCTCCTCCAATAATAATACTTAGAATCATGTACATTAGTTATAAAATTCTCTACAAAGTCTGTCACAGCTGTCCTAATTTTTTTTATAGAATTCCTTCACAGGCACATTTATTTGGGTTTCCCTGTTCTTAAATCTATTTTATTATCAGTCAGTGCAGGATGAGTATTGTGGAAAATAAGCTTTATCATTGGAAAATACACTCGTTGGCCTCTTTTCCCACATTGATTTTTTTGTCAAGGATGGAAGGGTCCATGATTCCATTATTGGGACTTAGTGGAGGATTCTAAGGCAAAGTGTTAAAAAATGAATTATCTGGATTCTCCATAGGGAATAAAGTGGTTAAGGGCTCATGTGTAGACCCTGCTCATGCTTGGAAGATTGGATGTGACAGAGAGGAGAACGGGCATGTGGCTGATGGAAGGTGGGATGAGTCCCATTTTTCTCAAATCAACACAAACAGGTACAATACCACTCTATACTGGCAAGACTCCCATGTGTTTCTAACCCATGTGTCTCTAACATTTGGCCTGAATAATCTTGTCCTTTCATGTAGATGATAGACACAGTCTACATGAGGTATGAGAGCTCCTGTAACCCCAAAATATCATCCTAAATAGCATTGCCTAAAATTCTGTGATGAAATGTTTGTTTCTTTATTATAAACATGGCCTTTTCCAAGCCTATTTTAATGCAGATTATTTTAGAAAGAATGGTACATTAAAACAATAAAAACGTAGTATGATTTAGTTTTGTCTATTTTCCACTTTAAATAAATCACAGTTCTAGAAACTTAATATTAGAAGGACATTTAGGATTAGAAGGAAAATGAAACATCATCTAGTCCAAACAGTGCATTTTACAGATGATAAAATTGAGGCTCAGTTAAGACTCATACACCTAGTTAAGCACAAGTCCAGAGCTAATCCCTAAGACTTCTGACTCCGGCCCAGTGCTTTTTCCATTATACTGTCATAAAACATTGAGAGAACAGTGGTCCCTTGGGGTGAGGAAGGGGTGCTGGAAAGGAATAGAAAGCAGGAGAAGAGTAGAGAAAAGTAAATATGCTGATCCCGTGCAATTATTTTTCTAGGGTTGATCCACATAACAGAGTCATTAGCAGGATTGAATTTAATTAAATCAATGTTAGATATGTAGGTCAGTTAGCCCCACAAATCACTGGTACCTTTTGACTAAAGTTTAGCAATAGGAAAACGTCTCATATGTCAGGGCTGGGGAAATCTGCACTCACATCAGTCCCATCCAAAAAGCTATGAACCTAGAATAAGATAGGAGGAGTTGTTCAAATATCTTTTGTACTAGCCAGTTCTGCTACAAAAGCAAATTGCTTAGGATTGGGAAGTATATAAAAGGAAGATCATCTTTTCTAAGGTTGGAGGTATATTATTTCTCCTCTAAGTCAGAAAATAAATAAATAAAAAGACTTAGGCTCAGAGGTATACAATATAACCCCCCAAATTCAGTTCTTATAAGTACATAATTTATTCATTTCAAAAATATCTATATAGTAAGTTCAATGAATAAGAGTAGACAGAAAACTTGAAACATGCAATAACTAATCTATATCATATATTTGGCAAGTCAGTACATTTGAAATGGTAAAATATCTCTTTTTTTACTCATGTTTTATTATTCATGTTGTATTATTCTGTTAATTTTTATTCTAACACATGAGGTGGACCCATGTGATGTTAGGAAATTAATTTCATCTTCCTTGTATGTGATGAAAAATAAACTCATAAATTGAGTAAAACCAGTTAATGAAAACTGCATTGTGTATAGTGGATAATTAATAAAGATTTGTTAGGTAAAATGTTTCTTGAAAGCTGAAAGTAAATTTACTTCGTTTAGTTTTTTCATTTCCTAATTGGAAATCGTATCTCTCTTGGTTTTCTCTGCTTAGGAAATTGACATCTAATAAGGTAATGCAATTAGAATCAGAATAGCCTAGGATAAGACAACAACTTCAGAGTCTCAGTGGCCCAACTTTAGCCAGGAAGGAGTCATTAGAGTTTAAGGGGGAAGCTGAACTTATACTACACCCATCTCTCATGAGGCAGTGTGAGTCAGTGCCCCACTTTTGTCAGGGTGGTGTCAGTGGGGTCCAGTGAGAAACTGAACATACACGTCCACCCAGCCCTCATGTTACACATCAATGGGAGACTGTTGATGGGCACTTGGATCGCTTCCATAACTGGCTATTGTAAATAATGTTGCTATGAACATTGAGGTGCATGTATCTTTTTGAATTAGTGTTCTTGTTTTCTTTGGCTGTATACCCAGCCTTGGAATTGCTGGATCATATGGTAGTTCTATTTTTAGTTTTTTGAGGAATCTCCATACTGTTTTCCATAGTGGGTGAACCAGTTTACATTCCCTCCAGTAGTGTGCTAGAGTTCACTTTTCTCCACATCCTCACCAACATTTGTTTTTAAGTTTAATTAGATCCTATTTGTTTATTTTTGCTTTCATTTCCTTTGCCTTAGAAGACAGATCAAAAAAAATATTGCTACGATTTATGTCAAAGAGTGTTCTACCGATGTTCTCTTCTAGGAGTTTTATGGTTTCAGGTCTTACAATTAGGTCCTTAATCCATATTGAGTTTATTTTTGTTTATGGCATGAGAAAATGTTCTAGTCTCATTCTTTTACTTGTACCTGTCCAGTTTTTCCAGCACCGCTGATTGAAGAGACTGTCTTTTCTCCATTGTATATTCTTGCCTCCTTTGTTGAAGATTAATTGATCATAAACAGGTGGGCTTATTTCTGGGCTCTCTATACTGTTGCATTGATCTGTGTGTCTGTTTTTGTGCCAGTATCATGATGTTTTGATTACTGTGGCTTTGTAGTATAACCTGAAGTCAGGAAGCACGATACCTCTGGCTTTGTTCTTTTTTCTTAAGATTGTTTTGGCAGTTCGGGGTCTTTCATAGTTCCATATAAATTTTAGGATTATTTGTTCTCGTTCTGTGAAAAATGTCATGCGTGTTTTGATAGGGATTGCATTAAATCTGTAGATTGCTTTGGATAGTGTGGACATTTTAACCATATTCTTCCAATCCAAGAACATGGGATATCTTTCTGTTTTTTTGTATCATTTTCAAATTCTTTCATTAATGTTCTATAGTTTTCAGAGTATAGGTCTTTCACCTCCTTATTTAAGTTTATTCCTAGGTATTTTATTCCTTTTGATGTGATTGTAAATGGAATTATTTCCTTAATTTCTCTTTCTGATAGTTCATTATTAGTGTATGGAAAAGCAGCAGATTTGTGTATATTAATCTTGTATACTGCAACTTTTCTGAATTCATTTATTCTAATAGTTTTTTGGTGGAGACTTTAAGGTTTTCTTTCTATAGTATCATGTCATCTGCCAATAGTGATAGTTTTACTTCTTCCCTTCCATTTTGGATACCTTTTATTTCTTTTTCTTGTTTGATTGCTTTAGCTAGGACTTCCAGTAATTTGTTAAATAGAAGTGGCGAGAGTAGGCATCCTTGTCTTGTTCCTGATTTTAGAGGAAAAGCTTTCACCTTTTCACTGTTGAGTATGCTGTTAGCTGTGGGTTTGTCAAAAATGGTCTTTATCTTGAGATATGTTCCTTCTATACCCACCTTGATGAGAGTTTTTATCATGAATGTAAGTTGGATTTTGTCACATGCTTTTTCTGCATCCATTGAGATGATCATGTGATTTTTATCCCTTCTGTTAATGTGGTGTATCACATTGATTGATTTAGGAATATTGAACTATCCTTGTATCCCTGGAATAAATCCCACTTGATCATGGTGTGTGATCCTTTTTATATATTATTGGATTCTGTTTGCTAATATTTTGTTGAGGATTTTTACATCCACATTCATCAAAGATGTTGGCTTATAATTTTATTTTTTTGTAATATCTGTCTGGGTTTGATATCAGAGTAATGATGGCCTTGTAGAATGAATATTGGAGTATTCCATCCTCTTCAGTTTTTTGGAATAGTTTGAGAAGGATAGGTATTAGCTATTCTTTATATGTTTGGTAGAATTCCCCTCTGAAGCCATACATTCCTGGACTTTTGTTTGCTGGGAGTTTTTTTTAATTACAAATTCAATTTCACTACTAGTGATCAGTCTGTTCAGATTGTGTATTTCTTCGTGATTCAGTCTTGGAAGGTTGTATTTTTCTAGAAATTTGTCCCTTTCTTCTAGGTTATCCATTTCGTTGGCATATAACTGTTCATAGTTGATTAATTGTATCTCTGTGGTATCAGTTGTTATTTTTCCTCTTTCATTTCTTATTTTGTTTATAATAAGATAAACTTTCTTCTTGATGAGTCTGGCTAAAGGTTTGTCAATTTTGCTTATCTTTTCAAAGAACCAGCTCTTGGTTTCATTGATTTCTTTTTCTTTTTTTTTTTTTTTTTTGGTCTCTCTTTTCTTCCTTTCCTCTATGACCTTTATTATTTCCTTCCTTCTGCTGAATTAGGGCTTTCTTTGTTCTTCTTTTTCTAATTCCCTTAGATGGAAGGTTAGGTTGTTTATTTGAAATTTTACGTGTTTTTTGTTTTCTTCTTTCTACCCTCACTTTCTTATCATTTTCCTTCTGTCCAAAGTGGCTTTGTCCCGTTTTCTATAACAATCAAACTCTCACTCACAGTTCTTTAGATAGTCATATGAATCTAGAGTTCCCTTAGTGTTTATTTTTACCCTCTGAGTTCTTTTATTTTTTCACTAATATGTACAGTACTTTTACATAATTGTTATTAATGTACACATTTCATTTTGTGTCCAGCTTTTGTTTAATTGAAATAGAGTTGATTTATAATATTGTGTTAGTTTTAGGTGTACAGCAAAGTGATTCAGTTATATATATTTTTTTAGATTATTTTCAATTATACATATTTTTTCAGATTATTTTCCATTATAGGTTATTAAAAGATATTAAAAATATTATGCAGTAAATCCTTGTTGTTTATCTGTTTTATATATAGTAGTGTGTACCTGTTAATCCCCTACTTCTAATTTATCCTCCTCCCCCCTCCTTTCCCCTTTGGTAACCATAAGTTTTTTTTCTATGTGTGTGAGGCTGTTTCTGTTTTGTATATTGATTCATATGCATTATTTTTTAGAGTCCATATATAAGTGATATCATATAATAATTGTCTTTGTCTGACTTAACTTCACTTAGTATGATAATCTCTAGGTCCATCCATGTTGCTGTTCTTTTTTCTGGCTGAGTAATATTCCCTTGTATACATGTACCACATCTTCTTTATCCATTCCTCTGTTGATGGACATTTAGGTTGCTTCCATGGCCTGGCTATTGTAAATAGTGCTGCAATGAACATTGGGGTGCATGTGTCTTTTTGAATTATGGTTTTCTCTGGGTGTATGCCCAGTAGTGGGATTGATGTGTCATATGGTAATTCTATTTTTAGTTTTTTAAGGAACCTCCATACTGTTCTCCATAGTGGCTGTATCAATTTACATTCCCACCAACAGTGCAAAAGGGTTCCCTTTTCTCCACACCCTCTCCAGCATTTATTGTTTGTCGATTTTGTGATGATGGCCATTCTGACTGGTATGCGGTGACACCTCACTGTAGTTTTGATTTGCATTTCTCTAATAATTAGTGATGTTTAGCAGCTTTTCATGTGCTTCTTGGCCATCTGTATGTCTTCTTTGGAGAAATGTCTATTTAGGTCTTCCGCCCATTTTTTGATTGGGTTGTTTGGTTTTTTTGATATTGTGCTGCATGTGCTGTTTGTATATTTTGGAGATTAATCCTTTGTCCGTTGATTTGTTTGCAAATGTTTTCTCCCATTCTGAGGGTTGTCTTTTCGTCTTGTTTATGGTTTCCCTTGCTGTGCAAAAGCTTTTAAGTTCCATTAGGTCCCATTTGTTTATTTTTGTTTTTATTTCCATTACTCTAGAAGGTGGGTCAAAAAAGATCTTGCTGTGATTTATGTCAACGAGTGTTCTTCCTTTGTTTTCCTCTAAGAGGTTTATAGTGTCTGGTCTTAAATTTAGGTCTAAAAATACGGAACGCTTCACGAATTTGTGTGTCATCCTTGCGCAGGGGCCATGCTAATCTTCTCTGTATCATTCCAATTTTAGTATATGTGCTGCTGAAGCGAGCGCTAGTTGTAGACTTTTTCATGATAGCCACTCTGTATGTCCAGCTTTTTAATTTTTTGCCTTAACATTATTTCATTTGCACATGAACCTTATCAATATAGCCCACATATGGCTCAGTATTCTACTAATCTTATAGAACACTTCAGAAAGAGATTACATCATCAGAGTCAAGTACTGTCTTTTTGTAATACAAATATATATTCTAGACTAAGAGGTAATTTGCAGCCACTGGAAATGCTAAACAAAATAAATCATTAGGGACACAATTGATCAGGAATGTGACTACAGTTGTCAGTTAGTCCGCAGGGTACTGGTTCCAGGACCCACTACAGATACCAAATCCCTGGATGCTCAAGTTCCATAGTCAGCCCTCTGTATCCATGGATTCTGCATCTGCCCAGGTGCAGAACCTGCAGATATGGAGGACTGACTGTATTAACTGAAGAAAATCTGCATGTAACGGACCTGCACATTTCAAATCCATGTCGTTCAAGGGTCAACTGTATATGCTTAAACAACAGAACAGGTCTGTGAAATAAAATGACTCTGTTACTTTGGGGCACTATACTGTGGTTTTTAAGTGTTATTTGACTAAATTAACAATTAACCTATATGTTTTTCTACTGTGTAGATGCTACCTAATTCATGTACAGAGTTAAAGCCACAATCTTTTACAAATTGAGAAATTACATATATAGAAAGAATAGTTCTCTTTCTGCTTTCAGCTGTAGTCAATAATCTTTTTTATTCTCCAGGTAGTACAATCTAGCCTTTAGCAGTACAATATTGCTTTGAGTTATTTTCTTGCTGGTTGCCCTGGGGATTAAAATTAGCATCATAATTTAAAACAACCTAATTCAGATTAATACTAACTTAATTTCAATAGTATACTTTGCTCCAATATAGCTCCTTTCCCACCTCCTCCTTCATGCTATTATTGTCATACAAATTACACCTTTATTATGCATTATATACTATGCGTATGTTATACACTATATTTACTATACCTTACAAACTCATTGATACAATTTTATAATTATTGCTTTATGCTGTTGTCTTTTAAACCATATAGGAGAAGAAAAGAGTTATTAAGAAAAATACATTTATACTGTCTTTTATATTTACTGATTTACCTTGTGCTTTTTATTTTTGTATTGAGGTATGATTGACATACACAAAGGCTGCACATGTTTAATGTATACATCTTGATGAGTCTGAAGATAAGCATACACCTGTGAAACCATCACCATATACAATACCATAAACTGAACTATCACTTCTGAAATTTTTCTCCCTGTCATTTTTTTTTTCTTTATGAGCATAAGTAAAACTGTGTACCCTTTAATCAACACATCATGTGGAATTGAGTTACTCTCTGGTGTTCTTTCATTTCAGCCTGAAGGACTCTCTTTAGTATTTCTTATAGGGTAGATCTCCTAGTGACTAATTCTCTTAGTTGTTGTTTATCTGGGAATGTTGTAATTTCTTCTTCATTTCTGAAGAATAGTTTTGCCAAATATAGGACTCTTGGTTGACAATCTTTTTCTTTTAGCACTTTGAATATGTAATCCCATTGCCTTCTGGCCTTGATGGTTTCCAGTATTTGGGGCAAGGTTTGACAATCACTCTCTTAAAGAGGTAGAGCTGGCACAAAATCATCGCTCTATAGTGGGGAGCAGGTAGGACTGCTGGGAAACTCATTCCAAGGGGTGATGTAGCAATCTTCAAATGTGACTCATGTCAACTGAAGTCTAACGTCAAGTAGAGGTTTGTTCCCTGAGGTATTCAACTCTACCTAATCATGTCAGACAACATTCCCAAAGATGAAATATTTTGAAATGAGTTGGCATTCACCAAGGAGACACTTTGTAGGTGAAAGAAAATCAAGTTGAGGGGAGCCACATGTGCAAATCAGACTTCAGAAAGGGTGTTGTCTGATTAGGAAATTCAGCTACTATGCAGGAGGACTGTACGAGTGGAGAAAAAGGTGAGAGGTTGGTAGTGACTACATTTTAGTGGGCCTTTCAGTCACCCCACAGAAAGTGGACACGATACTGATGGATATGGTGGAAGATAAAATCAGATTTACTTTCCAGATGTTTGTTAAAGTAAGGGAATTAGGGACATCCTTGCTAGTTCAGTTACCAAACACTGTGAACTCAATCCCAAAGCAGCCTAAGGACAGCCTGATGGAAAAAGTGAGGGATGTATAGAGACTCAATACTCTGGCCAGTAAGCACATATTTGTTCAAGAAATGAGACAGGATTAGGCCCCCTTACAGGGAAGCAGGAGAGCAGTGAACCCACACAGTGAAGTAGACTTAAGTAGAGGAAAGACCTTTTATGTTTTGTCTGATCATTGCCACTCTACAAGTTACGTGACCAGGGAAACAGAACTAAGCTAAAGTTTTAAATGAAGGTCAGAAACCTACAGATTTGAGGAAGATGGTCATAAAAAGAGGCTATAGAGTAATGTTTCCTCCCAGGGAAGGAAGGAATAAGCTTTGAGGTCATATTGAACTGGTTTTATACGATGACCTGGCCACTTTGTCACTTTATTAACTTCCTCATAGTTGTGAGGATTAAATTATTTTTAAAATAATACTTGTATATATCACTTATTGCTGTGTATGACATTGTAGACACAATAAATTATTATCATTATTATTCTTCAATCATAGAATATTTCTTTGGAATAAGAAATGGAGTAAAGGTTTTGCTCAAACAAATTATTTTTCTCTAGCAATTATTTCTAGAACCTATGAGGGACATTGTGCTGGATGATGAACAGAAACTCCTGCAAGAATCAATGTTGGTGAGTCACCACACAATTAAACTTAGAATCATGGTGGGAAAGGTAGTCAAAG
This sequence comes from Eubalaena glacialis, assembly GCF_028564815.1. Taxonomy (NCBI): domain Eukaryota; kingdom Metazoa; phylum Chordata; class Mammalia; order Artiodactyla; family Balaenidae; genus Eubalaena; species Eubalaena glacialis. The sequence continues at coordinate 25,417,568 of NC_083736.1, forward strand.
GAATACGTAATATAATTATCCAATATACAAATGAAACCCTGACAAAATGCAATAGTAAGTCAAATTTTGAAGATAAAATATAAAAGTCAATAACCCACAGGAAACCAGTGTACTATTTAGTTACTTTAAAGCCATGTTATTAAAAGCCATGTTATTAAAAATTTGAGATAAATGTTTTTAAAAGCAAAAAATAGCTATTCAAAATAGCTTTATTGACCCTTCACCTCCTTCCATTACTACGTTTATACCCTACTTTAGGCTCTTATTACTTTACTCTTCTCACATGAACTGTGTCAGTAATAACCCAATAGTTCTTTGTTTCTTTAGACATCCACCATACTGCTCATCTTTCTTTCTGTCCATCCATCCATTCATCCATCCATCCACCCATCCATTCAAATATTTTTCCATCTACTAGGTGCTGTGTTCATTTTGGGGGTTCTATTAAAAAAACAGATCTATTAAAAACAAATACCTCTAGGATTCTCTGTTCTCAATAAATACTCAGTCTTGTGAGGAGGGCACATACGTCATAAAATTATAATGCAATATGATAAGAATTATAGTATACCCATACATTGAATTACTACGCAGCTACACATACTAGAGAGTGAAAAGGGAGATAATAGAACAGAATATGATTTTGATATCATATGATGTTGATAGCAATATATCTACTATAAATGTATATGAATTATACAAATACATTTTAGATAACTATTTCTGTGCGTATATATATGCATGAGCACATCAAGAATGATATTCATCCTAGTGCTAACAGTTTTCTGTCGGACTGTCAGAGTTGGGGGAATTTTCACCTGCCTCTTTACTCTTTTGTACATTGTTTGGATTTTTACAATAAGCATATATATATGTAATTAGATTTATAATTTAAAAAGCTGTGCAGACAGACAACATCAACTTGTGCTTGACTTTGGGGTTTAAGTGAATCTCAGACCCACCTTTTCCTATATAAGCTACTTGACCTATCAGTGCCTTTCTTCTTCATCTGAAAAATGGAGGATATTATAATGCCTTTTGCATAGATTTGATATCATTTTGAGATAAGATAATCCAACTAAAGTCATGTTCAGTGGTATCTGGCAAAGAATAAGTGTTCAAAAAAGTTTGTTAGAGTAAGGAAGAAGAGGAGGAGGAGATGAAAAATTAATCCATTTAAAGTCCCTTCTACCATAGACCTATCTCAACACGGAGTCTCAGTCAAAGAAGCCTAGACTAGAAGGGCTTATCCTCTCCTTTGAGCTAGATTAAGTGTTTTCTCAGGTTTGCCCAGTGTAAGGCCCTGCCACATATTAGCACGTTTCAGGTGGTTCTCATGATTGTTCCATGTGAACCAATGACCAAAGTTGGCCTGTGGAAAGAACGGAGTAATGGAAAATGGATAGCAGGAGTCATAAGTTGATGTGCCTTGTGTGGGCTCTTAAGGTTCCTGAGGTATCCAAGTGTTCTATTTTAGCATATAAAAGCAGTATATTCAGAGTATCAGGATAATGAGGAAATAGCAAGCATGGGGTTAGAGTTCAGGTGAAAAGGGTGTTGTAAAGGTTAGTGTGCAGTGACTCATTTTAGTTAGATTCTGCTATGAAGAGTCAGGGGAAACAGTAATGCTATTGAAGGCAAAATAACAGTAATGTATTCTTCCCCATCATATTGATATGGTTTTCTCATGTTTGTTGAAGAAGTTGAACCATGCTTTCTAAATTTTACGCATATAGTCTTGGGGAAAGATGTGTACCAAACATGGCAGGAAAGCTGCAGAACTTTTGGACCTGAGGCAGCTTACGGAGTTGGGAAATGAGCATCTCAAAGGTAAGCTATGTGGAAAGAAGAGGCTGACTATACCTTGTTGCTGTACAAGACCCCAGGGCTATTGAACATTTCACTTAGAGAAAGTGAGTAATAATGACAGAGGCTGAATATTTCTCTCAACAGTGATGAGACTGAGTCTTAACTAAGAGTTACAATTTTGTTGATACAAGAGATATTAAGGAATTTGCTATTTTTTGATCCTTCTGAGTTTGTGGATTGGAGGCTCTTGTACATCATGTATGAGGACCTCATTCAGGCTTATTAAGAGTTCTTATACTGCATTTTTATGCATCATGGACCAATTTCAACTCCTGGTATTGGCAGTTACTCATTTTGAGACAACAATTATGATCATATTTTTTAAATGGTACACAGAAATAACTGTAAACTCTCAGAAGTCCTTTCAAGTATATAGGATAAAGTGGACTCTGATGAGAATGAATTTGGAAGAGTAGTAAATATTGCTTTAGAACTTCTGATAGCGTATAATGTGGTTGTCAGAAGGAAGAGAGAGGGCAAATGTAGCTTTGTTTGAATCTGAAGAGACTCATTTCTCTATGCTTCCCAGAGGAAAACCTAGAGATGGAGGCACCTGAGTGGTGAAACTTAAGATGCCTATTTCAAACTAATAAAAAACAAAACCAAACAAAAAAGACAAGATCTCTTTCTAGAGTTGGAGAGTCACAGAGTGGACAATACTACCATGGTAGTACTAGGACATCAAAACAACCTTAAGGGAATTCCCTGGCAGTCCAGTGGTTAGGTAGGACTCCGTGCTTTCACTGCCAAGGGCCCAGGTTCAATCCCTGGTTGGGGAACTAAGATCCCGCAAGCCACGTGGCTCGGCCAAAGAAAATAAATAAATTTTTAAAACTCTTAAAAACAATAACAACTTTAATAAGCCAAGACATGGACCAAAATGATGACCCATGAAAATTTAAAGGTGTTTTTTTTTTAACTGACTATAAGCCTCTTTCTCCAGAAGAAGACACATTTGAATTTTGTTTGAAACAGTAAAATTGATGGTGCCAAATAGGTACTGTGACATCCAAATATTTGCGGTTAGTGGACATTAGTAATCTCAAAGCAAAAAGTGCTACAGGAACTATGAATTATATTAAACATAACATACTTAGTAAATTTGGTAAAGATTTTTCAGGAGGCAAGGGTGCAATCATACAAAAATGGAAGACTGTCTCATAAGACAGTGGCCTTTGGAAACTTCAGAGTCAGAAATCCTGGATCTGGCCTTTTTAGAACATATTCAGGCAAGCACAGAATTGAACTGGATTGCCTGCAAATTTTACTAAATAATGATGCTATTACAGGAAGGGGAGAAGGTTAAGGTAATTGCCCTCCTCCATGGATCCAGGGAAGCCAGGCATGGACAGTAGATTTCAGTGATATCACATCTCCTTGAAGCACCTTTGCCTCAAGCAGAAGCAGAGCCAGCTTCTTGGATGTACAGCCTGTGCAGTTGCACAGGGCACTTCACTTAGCAGGGCCCCATACTTGGGTTAATTCTCTGTTATCACAGTCTTGAACCTTATTTTAAATAAAACTTTACATTAAATGCAACTTTAATTTTGTAAAATATTTTGCCAGTTTTATGGAAAAATAATTGACATAATCAGTTTATAATTTTAAGGCATACAGCCTGATGGTTTGATTTATACATATTGTGAAATGATTACCACAATAGGTTCAGCTAATATCCATCTTCTCATATAGAATAAAAAGAAAACAAAAGAAAAAATGAATTTTTTCTCCTTGTGATAAGAACCCTTAGGATTTACTCTCTGAACAACTTTCCCATATATCATACATCAGTGTTAACTATAGCCATCCTGTTGTACATTATGTCCCTAGTATTTATCTTATAACTGGAATTTTGTACCTTTTGACCACTTTCCTCCTATTCCCCCTCCTCCCCTACCCTCCACCTCTGGTAACAAGAAGTCTGGTCTCTTTTTGTATAAGTTTGGTTGTTTTTATTTTTGTTTTTTTTTAGATGCCACATATAAGTTGAGATCATTCAGTATTTGTCTTTGTCTGACTTATTTCACTTAACGTAATGCCTTCAAAGTCCATCCATGTTGTTGCAAATGGTAGAATTTCTTCATTTTTATGGCTGTATAATATTGCATAGTATGTATATATGTGTGTGTGTGTGTGTGTATACACACACATAGCAGAACTTCATATCCATTCATCCATTAATGGACAGTTAGGTTGCTTCCATGTCTTGGCTATTGTAAATAATGCTGGCATGAACATGGGGGTACAGATATCTTTGCAAGTTAATGTTTTTGTTTCCTTTGGATATAGTCCCAAAGGAAATTGCTGGATCATATGATAGTTCTATTTTTAATTTTTATCATAGTGGATAATTGAACCTGTGCGTTAGCCTTTTTGCTTAAGTTAATTCAAGTTGAGTTTATGCATATATAAGAAAGGAATCTGATCAATGAATACTGTATCTTCAAGGTTTATAAAAATAAAATAATAAAAAGATTACTCATTAAGATGGTTGAGAAAATTTACGTTTCTTCATATATTCACCATTAGGAGGAAAGGAAATAAGCTATTATTCCCTAGAACCCATTATAAAAAGAGTCCAGATTTATCTTAATTGATTCCAGACCTCAGAAAGCTGAAGACACATTGTTATAATATGAAGGAATGAATATAAGCTGTAGGCAGATGAGATAATTAGACCCTTTCTCTTCTGTTCAGGGATTTATCTTTGTATTCATTTGAGTAGTAGCTCTTGCACAAGTGATTAGTTCTTTGAGAATGTATGCAGACCTTTATCAATCCCTTTTAAAAGCAGATTTCCTTTCCATGAATGGCTTTCCACCTATGAACTAATAGAAACATATGCCTTTGATATGTTAGCAGTTTTTGTGTGTTTGATGCAAAAGGGATTTTGGTGTCTTGGGCATTTGATATCCTTTTATTCCTCTCTGTAAATCTCACAGACATTTTCCCTGGCTGGAATGTAAATCATTGTGTATATCAATAAAGAAAGTCATATTGGACTAGAGGATGAGAAGACCTTAAAGAACCTGCAAAGATGCCTCCTTTAGACTGGACTTTTTATTTTGTCCCTATGCTTTCAATTCCAGAGCTTTCCAATTGTTCAGGACACTTTCTCCATTAACACTTACCACCTCAGTTTACATCAGTTAAGCAAACATTTACAGAGAACCTATTCTTGTCAGGGACTGTGATAAGTCCCATATGGCTTTTAGCATCTCCCAAACTTTTTTTTCCCCCTTTAATGTGCGTCTTTTTGTAACAAACCTTCTATAGCTTTTTAAAAATGCCTAATGAGGACTTCCCTGGTGGCGCAGTGGCTAAGAATCTGCCTGCCAATGCAGGAGACATGGGTTTGAGCCCTGGTCCGGGAAGATCCCACATGCCGCGGAGCAACTAAGCCCGTGCGCCACAACTACTGAGCCTGCGCTCTAGAGCCCGCAAGCCACAACTACTGAAGACTGCGTGCCACAACTACTGAAGCCCGCGTGCTTAGAGCCCGTGCTCCACAACAAAGAAGCCCACGCACCACAACGAAGAGTAGCCCCAGCTCACCACGACTAGAGAAAGACCGCGCACTGCAACGAAGACCCAGCGCAGCCAAAAATAAATATAAAAAAAAATTAATTAAAAAAAATGCCTAATGATGTATTTATTATACTCTTACATATGAATTTCAATTTGACTGGTTATATATATCTAGATGAAAAAATCTTTTTCTTCAGTACCGTAAAAATATCACATCATTCTCTTCGTACATCCAAATACACTAAGATATCAATCTGGTTCTTGGTTCTTTGAAGTTCATCTTCATTTTTCCTGGAATTTATCTTTTTTCCTTTGGCCTTTTATGTAGCTTTACAATCTAAGTGTAGTATTTATAATCTGTGGATGATTTCACCTTTAATTTGGCAATTTTATCTTTATTATTTCTTCAAATCTCTCTCTCCCTTTCTACCTTACTTCTTCCCGCTTCCCTCCTCCTCCTACCCTCGTCCCTTCCTCTCTTTTCTCTCTCTCTCTCAAAGTTTTCCTCTGCTTCTCCTGGTATGCGTTGCTACTATTCTATATTCTGTATTTTTAAACTTTTCTTTTACACATGCTCTCTAGTCTTTGTTTTCAGGAAAGGTAATTCTATTTGTTGTTCTCCCTCATATACACACCTATTGTGTTCCATATTTCAATGATCATAGATTTTATGCCCTAATAATTCTACTGAATTCATGATTGTTGTTCTTGTTTCATATTCTTAATATATTTACTTATTTACAATTAATTTACGTGTGACCTCTACTGCAGGCTTTTAGGGTTTTCTCTTTTTCCTGGAATCCTGAACATTCCTAATGATTTGACATGACACAAGTCCCTTTCATTCATGTTCTAGGCTCTTGGAGAGCCATTTAAATCTGGAGATTTATCATTCAGTTTTGGAAATTTCTCTCTTTGATAATTTACCTCCATCTGTTTTCTCTATTCTCTCTTTCTGGTACTGCAATTAGTCATATGTTAGAATGAGTCAATTGTTTACCTATTTTTTTATTTTTAGTATCTTATTTTCCATCTCTGTCTCATTCTACTTTTTGTGAGATTTTTCTCAACTTTATATTTCAGCCCTTCTGTTTAATTTTTAATTCTTAATATCTTATTGTTATTATCAAGAACTCTTTGTAATTATGAAGTTCTCTAACTTTTTTCCTATTAGAATTCTGTTTTTAATTTTTGGATGAAATATCTTGTGCTCTGTGGATATTAATATATTCAATTTTCTTTTACTGTATATGTTGTCTCTGTTTCCTCTGATTTTCTCTTCTTTTTTTTTTTTTTCCCAAGATTGAGACTCATCAAATGCCTACTAATTTGGGGCAGTTGTTTTAAATTAAGAGTGAGACACTACAAAAGCCTGTCTTTTGGTTGCCTTAACTCTAGGGCTTCCAGATGTCAAGTCCAGCTTTTATTAATAGATCTCCCAAATGTCGGTTCCCAAATGTCGGTTTTAGGACTTTTTAAAAAAATTTATTTTTTAAATTTTTATTTCACATTGGAGTATAGTTGATTAACAATGTTGTGTTAGTTTCAGGTGTATAGCAGAGTGTTTCAGTTATACATATACATGTATCTATTCTTTTGCAAATTCTTTTCCCATTTAAGTTATTAAGGAGTATTGAGCAGAGTTCCCTGTGCTGTACAGTTGGTCCTTGTTGGTTATCTGTTTTAAATATAGCAGTGTGTACATGTCAATCCCAAACTCCCAGTGTATCCCTCGCCCCCCACCCTTCCCCCGGTAACCCTAAGTTTGTTCTCTAAGTCTGTGAGTCTGTTTCTGTTTTGTAAATAAGTTCATTTGTAGCATTCTTTTTAGATTCTACATATAAGTGATATCATATGATATTTGTCTTTCTCTATCTAACTTAATTCACTTAGTATGATAGTCTCCAGGTCCATCCATGTTGCTGCAAATGGCATTATTTCATTCTTTTTAATGGCTGAGTAATATTCCATTGTATATATGTACCACATCTTCTTTATCCATTCATCTGTTGATGGATATTTAGGTTGTTTCCATGTTGACTATTGTAAACAGAGCTGCGGTGAGTATTGAGGTGCACGTATCCTTTCGAACCATGGGTTTCTCCGTATATATGCCCAGGAGTGGGATTGCTGGATCATATGGTAGCTCTATTTTTTAGTTTTTTAAGGAACCTCCATACTGTTCTCCATAGTGGCTGTACCAATTTACATTCCCACCAACAGTGTAAGAGGTTGCCCTTTTTTCCGCACCCTCTCCAGCATTTATTGTTTGTAGGCTTTTTGACAATGGCCTACATATCAGTCAGACAATTCTGACCGATACGAGGTGATATCTCATTGTAGTTTTGATTTGCATTTCTCTAATAATTAGCAATGTTGAGCATCTTTTCATGTGCCTCTTGGGCATCTGTATGTTTTCTTTGGAGAAATGTCTATTTAGGTCTTCTGCCCATTTTTTGATTGGATTGTTTGTTTTTTTGATATCGAGCTGCATGAGCTATTTGTAAATTTTGGAGATTAAACCCTTGTTGGTTGCTTCGTTTGCAAATATTTTCTCCCATTGTTTGGGTTATCTTTTCGTTTTGTTTATGGTTTCCTTTGCTGGGCAAAAGCTTTTAACTTTAATTAGGTCCCATTTGTTTATTTTTGTTTTTATTTTCATTACTCTAGGAGGTGGATCAAAAAAGATATTGCTTCAATTTATATCAAATATGTTCTGCCTATATTTTCCTCTAAGTGTTTTATAGTATCCCACCTTACCTTTAGGTCTTTAATCCATTTTGAGTTTATTTTTGTGTATGGTGTTAAGGAATGTTCTCATTTCATATTTTTACATGTAGCTGTCCAGTTTTCCAAGCACCATTTATTGAAGTGACTGTCTTTTCTCCATTGTATAGTCTTGCCTCCTTTGTCATAGATTAATTGATCACAGGTGTGTGGGTTTATTTCTGGCTTTCTGTCCTGTTCCATTGCTCTATATTTCTGTTTTTGTCCCAGTACCATACTGTTTTGATGACTGTAGCTTTGTAGTATAGTCTGAAGACAGGGAGCCTGATTCCTCTGGCTCCATTTTTCTTTCTCAAGATTGCTTTGGCTATTTGGGGTCTTTTGTATCTTCATACAAATTTTAAGATTTTTTGTTCTAGTTCTGTGAAAACTGCCATTGTTAATTTGATAGGGATTGCACTGAATCTGTACATTGCCCTGGGCAGTATAGTCACTGTGACAATATTGATTCTTCCAATTCAAGAATATGGTATATCTTTCCATCTGTTTGTGTCATCTTTGATTTCTTCCATCAGGGTCTTATAGTTTTCAGAGTACAGGTTTCTGCCTCCTTAGGTAGGTTTATTCCTAGGTATTTTATTCTTTTTGATGCAGTGGTAAATGGGGTTGTTTCTTTAATTTCTCTTTCTGATCTTTTGTTGTTAGTGTATAGAAATGCAACGGATTTCTTTGTATTTATTTTGTATCCTGCAACTTTACCAAATTCATTGATGAGTTCTAGTAGTTTTCTGGTAGCATCTTTAGGATTTTCTATGTATAGTATCATGTCATCTGCAAACAGTGACAGTCTTACTCCTTCTTTTCCAATTTGGATTCCCTTTATTTCTTTTTCTTCTGTGATTGTGGGTGCTGGGACTTCCAAAACTATGTTGAATAAGAGTGGTGAGAGTGGACATCCTTGTCTTGTTCCTGATTTTAGAGGAAATGCTTTCAGCTTTTCACCATTCAGTATGATGTTAGCTGTAGGTTTGTCATATATGGCCTTTATTATGTTGAGGTATGTTCCCTCTACACCCACTTTCTGGAGAGTTTTCATCATACATGGGTGTTGAAATTTGTCAAAAGCTTTTTCTGAATCTATTGAGATGATCATATGGTTTTTATTCTTCAATTTGTTGATGTGGTGAATCACACTGATTGATTTGTGGATATTGAAAAATCCTTGCATCCCTGGGATAAACCCCACTTGGTCATGGTGTATGATCCTTTTAATGTGTTGTTGGATTCTGTTTGCAAGTATTTTGTTGAGGATTTTTGCGTCTATGTTCATCAGTCATATTGGTCTGTAATTTTCTTTTTTTGTTATATCTTTGTCTGGTTTTGGTATCAGGGTGATGGTGGCCTCATAGAATGAATTTGGGAGTGTTTCTCCCTCTGCAATTTTTTGGAATAGTTTCAGAAGGATAGGTGTTAATTCTCCTCTAAATGTTTAATAGAATTTGACTGTGAAGCCGTGTATTCCTGGGCTTTTGTTTGTTGGAAGTTTTTAAATAACAGTTTCAATTTCAATACTTTTTTTTTTTTTAATTTTTACTTATTTATTTATTCATTTTTGGCTGTGTTGGGTCTTCGCTTCTGTACGAGGGCTTTCTCTAGTTGTGGCAAGTGGGGGCCACTCTTCATCGCGGTGCGCGGGCCTCTCACTATCGCGGCCTCTCGTGTTGTGGAGCACAGGCTCCAGATGTGCAGGCTCAGTAGTTGTGGCTCACGGGCCCAGTTGCTCTGTGGCATGTGGGATCTTCCCAGACCAGGGCTCGAACCCGTGTCCCCTGCATTGGCAGGCAGAGTCTCAACCACTGTGCCACCAGGGAAGCCCCCCAATTTCAATACTTCTGTGATTGGTCTGTTCCTATTTTCTCTGTCTTCAGTCTTAGGAGAGTGTACCTTTCTAAGAATTTGTCTGTTTCTTCTGGGTTGTCCATTTTATTGGCATATAGTTGCTTGTAGTAGTCTCTTATGATCCTTTGTATTTCTGTGGTGTCCATTATAACTTCCTCCTTTTTCATTTCTAATTTTATTGATTTGAGCCCTCTCCCTCTTGATGAGTCTGGCTAAAGGTTTATCAATTTTGTTTATCTTTTCAAAGAACCAGCTTTTAGTTTCATTGATCTTTTCTATTGTTTTCTTTGTCTCTATTTCATTTATTTCTGCTCTGATCTCTGTGATTTCTTTTCTTCCACTAACTTTGGGTTTTGTTTGTTGTTCTTTCTCTAGTTGCTTTAGGTATAAGGTTAGGTTGTTTATTTGAGATTTTTTTTTTTGTTTCCTGAGGTGAGATTGTATTGCTATAAACTTTCCTCTTAGAACTGCTTTTGCTGCGTCTCATAGGTTTTGGACCATCATACTGTCATTTGCATTTGTCTCTAGGTATTTTTTGATTTCCACTTTGATTTCTTCATTGATCCATTGGTTGTTTAGTACCATACTGTTTAGCCTCCACATTTTTGTGTTTTTTTTAGTTTTTTTCTTGTAGTTGATTTCTAATCTCATAGGGTTGTGGTCAGAAAAGATCCTTGATATGATTTCAGTTTTCTTAAATTTACCGAGGATCACTTTGTGGCCCAGCATGTGATCAGTCCTGGAGAATGTTCCATGTGCATTTGACAAGAATGTGTATTCTGCTGGTTTTGGATGGAATGCTCTATAAATATCAATTAAGTCCAACAGGTCTAATGTGTCATTTAAGGTCTGTGTTTCCTATTGATTTTGTGTCTGGATGATCTGTCCATTGACGAAAGTGGGGTGTTAAAGTCCCCCACTATTATTGTGTTACTGTCGATTTCTCCTTTTAAGGCTGTTAGTATTTGCCTTATATATTAAGGTGCTCCTATGTTGGATGCATATATATTGACAATTGCTATATCTTCTTCCTGGATTGATCCCTTGATCATTATGTAGTGTACTTCTTTGTCTCTTGTAACAGTCTTTATTTTAAAGTCTATTTTGTCTTATATGAGTGTTGCTACTCCAGCTTTGTTTTGATTTCCATTTGCATGGAATACCTTTTTCCATCCCCAGTTTCAGTCTGTATGGGTCCCTAGATCTGTAGTGGGTCTCTTGTAGACAGCATATATATGGGTCTTGATTTTGTATCCATTTGACCAGTCTGTGTGTTTTGGTTGGAGCATTTAATCCATTTATGTTTATGGTAATTATCAATATGTGTGTTCTTATTGCCATTTCATTAATTATTTGGGATTTGTTTCTGTAGGTCTTTATTTAAGAAATAAAGGTAAAAAGTAAGATTAGTATTGCTATACATTTGACACTACCATTAAAAGAAACACATCTGAAGTGTGCCTAATGTTAGATAGGAACTATTCATGATTTTTGTGCTTATTAATGCATTCAGGCAACTCATAATTTAGATAAAACCCAAGGTACCAAATTTGGAAAAAGCACTGCATGGTAAGATACAGTGTTTGGTAGGCTATAGTGTCAGAGGTGCTTTTTATTTTTTATTTTATTTTTTTTTAGTTTTTAAATTTTTTTGGCCACGCATGTGGCATGTGGGATCTTTAGTTCCCTGACCAGGGATCAAACCCGTGTCCTCTGCATTGGAAGTGTGGAGTCTTAACCACTGGACTGCCAGGGAAGTCCCGTGAGATGCTTTTTAAATTGTTATTTTTAATTAGCTTCTTTGTGTCTGGAATGGGTTTTTTTCCCCCCTTTTTTCTTTATTGAGGAATAATTGACCAATATAATTGTATATATTTAAAGTGTATAATGTGATGATTTGATAGACATTGTTGAATGAGGTGATGGATGCATTAATTATCTAGCTTTGCTTTTGATCTACAAAAGATATACCTGACATTAGTATATCTTAATGTAAGTGAAAGCAAATGAAACATTGAGGCATGCTTAAAAGTTAAAATTCTTTGTAAAACAGTGAAACAAGATTTTAAAAAAATAAATTGCAATAAAAGTTATATACATATTCAGTAACAACATAAAATCTGCTAAGCTGTAATTATTTTAGATCAATCACATGGAAGATAAGTGGTAGCAGTGGAAATCAGAGAATTGATAGACAAATCAAATAAAAATTAAAGGAATCATGATTATAATATGGGTGACTTCCAATACAGTATTTAAGGTAGAGACTTGAGATATCACATAGAAAATGTTTCTACAGTTTTAAATAGGTCACTCAAATATTTAGGAGAAACTGGGACTTATTCTTTTCCCAAAATGTAAACAAATGCAACTCTAATTATACTTTATTGTTTCTGAGATAAATTTCTCCCTCTCTATTCTTCATATTATCCTTAGGCCTTAACCTCCCGATCCCTCATTTATCTTCAGTCTTCACTAAGCATTTGTTAAACTCTGTACTGTGATCTTGGTTTTTTTAATATTTTATTTATTTTTATTTTCTTTCTAGGTACATTGAGAAGTAATTGATGTACATCACTGTGTAAGTTTAAGGTATGCAGCATGATGGTTTGATTTACATATATTGTGAAATGATTATCACATTAAGTTTAGTTAACACTCATCATCTTGTATAGATACAATAAAAAGAAAAAAAAAGCCTCCTTTTGATGCGAGCTCTTGGGATCTACTCTCTTAACAACTATCCTGTATATCATACAGCAGTATTAACTATAGTCATCATGTTCTGCATTACATCCTTAGTACTTCTTTATCGTATAACTGGAAGTTTGTACTTTTTGACTACCTTCCCCCAATTCCCCCTCCTCCAACCCCCCACCTCTGATAACCACAAATCTCATCTCTTTTTCTATGAGAAACAGTAGAATGGTGGATGGTGGTTTCCAGGGGCTGAGGGTGGGGGGAACTTGGGAAATGTTGATCAAATGGTACAAACCTGAAACTAGAATATGAATAAGTTCTAAGGATCTAATGTACAGTATGGTGACTATAGTTAATAATAGTGTATAATTGAAACTTGCTAAAAGAGTAGATCGTAAGTGTTATAATCACACACACAAAAATGGGAACTGTGAGGTAATGTATGTGTTAATTTACTTGATTGTAGTAAATATTTCACAAGGTCTGTGTATGTCAAATCTTGTTATACACTTTAAATATATACCTTTTTTGTTAATTATGCCTCAGTAAAGCTGGTAAAAATTATTCTGTAGTGCAGATCATTTTTTCTGGGGATTTTGTTGGGTTGGCTGGTTGGTTATGTCATAATTTTTATTTCTCTTTTTCCCCTCTTTTTCAAATTATGCTGCTGAATTTCCAATTTTTTTAATTTTTGCATATATATTTCATTTCACCTTATCCACAAGTAAGGTAGTGGGAAGTTCCATGAATACCATCTATTTGCTCTAGTTTACTGTGTGTGAATGATCTTTGATTCTTTCCCAATATATCTGAGACATGCTTGTCTCAGAGTTTCTATATGAGAGCTATATACTAAGTATAATGTTCACATTTTTTTTTCTAATCCAGTTACCTTTCAGATCTGGTGGTGGCCAGAGAAAGAGGGACGGAAGCTTCCAGGAATTGGTATAGGTCTTGAGTGTATCATAATTTTCTAGATGACCTTAGCAAGTAGTGGTGGTGTTGGGGATTGTGAGGAGGTTAATATTTCAATGCATAAAATTTCTGAAGAAATATAATATATGGGGGTATATTATTTTTGTTATAGGTCCAAAGAAGGTAGACTTGATATTCTAGGACTTTTATAGACATTATTTTTTTCCTTAACTTTCTTTAAAGAGAGTAAGTTAGTTTGTAAAATGTCTTAGTCTTCTTTTAATTAGCTCAGCCGATCGTTAGCTCTAAGAATTGTGTGAGGGTATTCCTCACATTCTGTAAATTGTTCCTTCAAATCCAGGTGGAGCCTTGGTAACTTGGCTTTAGATAGAGACAGTTACCCTAAGTTCTCATGCCCCATGCTTCATCGACTTCTTTCCTGAAATTATATTAACTCTCTTCTCAACCAGTGGAGGTAAACATAGGTGAAATCTGTCAGGAAAATTCTCTGAAATTTGAAAATGGGGGAAAGGTATTACTGGGCTTGCCTTTCTGTTATCTGGGCTATTTTATAGTTTTGTAGAGCAGAGGTTAACTGGTAGAGATGAAAGTCATTTCCGTCTGTTGGAACAGATAATCCCTAATGGTTTATGGCTGTGTTAGACATTAACAAGCTTCGTATCTCACCCAAGAATCTAATTCTACCATTTCTTTGGGAAACTGCCTATCTACCTAACTTTTCAAATGATCTTTGGGCTATTTGCCTGAGATTAATGATTTTATCTTTTTGAAAATTTTACCTGAACCATGTTGGAGGTTTCACTGAGATGCCCCAGTGGACTGACCTGATGGAGACAAGTAAACCAAACCATGTGGACTGGTTAGTTCCAGCCCTGTCTTCTCCTGACTCCTGGATTGAATTCCAAATAACAATAGTACTTCCACTTTGCTGACTCTCAATTTTTCCTAAGTTGCTTTTTTTTCCTTTCTGTTGATTTTGTGTTTTTATATTTGTTTCTGTTTTGCACTCAGCTGATAAGTTATTTTCTCTTGGTGACAGCAGCGATTGGAAATTTGGTCTTATGGTCTGATCATTTGGTGATATAGGTTAGATGAATGATAGAGATCTATTCTCTGATGTGAGAGAGATAATGGAGAATATAGTTTGTTTATCTTTTTGGGTTTTTGTTTGTCTGTTTGTGAGCTTATGTCAATTAAGAATTTTGTACCAATTAGAAGGAAAAACATCTCTCTGAGATTTTAACTGGGGAGTTTTGGTGTTTAATGTTCCCCTGTGGCTGAAGTTATGGAACAGAAGCTATAGGTACTCTCTGTGTCTATGCGTCTGTACTTGATAAAAGGACTTTATCTTTCATGAAGTCAGTGGGAAATGTTTTCCTACTTCAATAGAGAATAAGTTCTATTATTATGTCCCTTAAACTTAAAGGAATTCTATTCTGATTTGTTTATAGAGGTAAAAGAGCCCTTATATAAATCTAATATTCTTCCTTAAAATCATAGGAAAAAAAAAAAACACCTGACCTAATAACTCTAAATGTGCAATGCACACCAGAAAAATACAGAAATTGCTGGCTTAACATTTTTAATCTAAGTTTACATAATTAAGATGAATCTTTAGACAAATTAGACTGGGTTAGTAGTTTTGGCTAAAATAATAAATAGTAACTCTCTTGTCTTTTCCTTGAATCTATCAGTATGCTTTATAATCCAAGCATTTTGTTTTTGTTTTTGTTTGGGTTTGCTTTCTCTTGAAGTGACAAGTTGATCTGAACTTCTAGGCTTCTTATATTGGTTTACTGACCAAATAAGTTAATATTACTCCTGGAAAACATTTACAATTATGGAAGAGATTAGTTTGTGTGTGGCTAAATTGAATCATTATTCTGACACTTTTTTACATCAACAGTGATTATGTGTTGTAGTGTTTCAGTTTAAATATAATTTACAAATTTGGATTAACATTAAATTGAGTTAATTAATAGATAATGATTAGATGCCTAGATAATTTCTAAGTAAAAGTGAATACTCAAACATTGATGACTAAACATAATTTTAAGTTTATATTCTTTTACTTATTATTTTTATATGCCTTACAGTGGCTATATCTTTGGGTAATGTTAATGAACATGTTCATTTAAGGTACTTTATGAAGGTGTAACAGTGCTATGTGTGGCTGCAGGGAATGAGTTTTCTTAGTCTGCTAAAGTATTTGATGGAGAGTTCTCAAATAATAGACCTCTCAGTATTTTTCTGTGAAATAGAAGTTCATTTTCTTTATTAAAAGTTACGATTATTATGGTTGGTTGAGACTATATTAGGAGGAAGAGTACCAAGATAAATATACTTAGTATGTACGGTAATAGGATGTGGTTTTGTTTATCAAGAGAAAAAGAGGGTCATTTTGTTTTAAAGGTTCCAGTTGTTCCAGAATGTCAAACGGTTTAGTGAGTGACAAAATCTTAACAGATACAGAAAATTGTAGAAGGTTTAAAGAAAGGTAGTTTTTACTCAACTTAGTTTATAATAATTCAGCATGAAAAGGAACAATGAAATGTATTAAAATTTTGCCAAAGTTGGCTCGTTTTAGATGAGGTTATTTATACAAAAAAAAGAACATTGAAACTTTTACTGCCCAAAATATAAATGCAAGAGTATACTGTGACTTTTACCTTTGTTAAAATGATTAAGGTGTCTTAGAGATCTTAACAGGAAGTGATAAAGGTTATTATTTACCTTATGAAGGTAATCCCTGTCTCACCAAAATAGTTTTCTGTTTTGCTTTATTATTTAATTAACAACGAAAGCAGCACAGATTCTTCAATTGTCAGAAAGATAAAGTTCCTTACAACTGTGTTACCTTCTTAAATATTTAAAAATATTTTACTGTCACTTTGATTAAATAGGTAACCAGGTATTGTTTCTCAGGCATCCATCATCCTATCTTAAACAATTGATCAGATCTTGACAATTCCTTTGATTTTACTTGCCCAAGATAGGATCTAAGTTGAGAAAAAAAATAAAACTTCAAGTCTAACATTCATATTTAAAGAGATCTTAGATTCTCCAGGAGGCCCTTGGAAAATCACAAGGATTTATTATTTACCTTATAAAAGAAAAGATGCTATAAATAGGTTTGTTTGATAACTCCATCTTAATTAACATTATTGTAAGAATTGTGTGAACAAAATTGTCAAATCAGAAGAGATACTTGGTTTTCCTAAGGTTAAATTTTTATAGTAAAAATATTATCAATGTAAATATTATGGAGATTTTACATTTTATGGGAAAGCTTAGAGATTTGCCAATGCCTATGCTGCTATAATGCATTCTTATGCTTAGAGGAACTATTGATTAAATCTTTATGAAATAGTTATTTACTGTACCCCAATAGAAAACTATGATATTATTAGCATTGTGATAAATTAACCACAGCCTCTCAGTCTCATCAAATGCTTTTCTGCTCCTAGGTGTTTGCCTCAAGTCTCTGGTATAATCTAGAAGCTAAAATTTGTGTCTTCAACAAAGAAGGACAGTCTTAGAGCCTCTTGGAAAGGATTCTAACAGGTACTCTGAACTATTGATACGTCAAAGAATAGACTTTTGGCTACAAGCTGCCCAGTTGGCATTGCTTAACAACTTTGAGTTTATGCTATGGAGTAAGTCAGGATTTCTAGGACCCTTTTTAGTCCAGAAGCAAACAGACTTTGTGAAAGCAGATTGCTGACTTGAGTCCCGATGAAACAAAATTCATCATTTAGGACTGAGGAAAACAATCTTATTATAGTTATTTGTTTGGAACATTATTGGAATTATTTTTTTAATGTTTCATTTTTAATGTTATGGAAGGAAGTCTCATGCATTTTTTCTTAAGCTATTCCTAACACTTAATCTAGTAGACTGTGCTTCTGTAAAGCAAAATGAAACGTTTTAATGTTATTTGATTCTCACTGGCCTCTCACAGTTCAGAAACAAATAGTACTTTTTACTTGAGTGCCCTTACCTTTCATAGCAGTGTTATTTATTTATTTGTACAGGTTCAATAAGAATTTGTCCTCCTTTATTCCCAGATATATAATTGAACAAATTGCTTGTGCAATCATGGGCATACTTAGAACATCATATTTGCAAGTGATTCTCATCAAATCAGGCATAATAAGCCCACTCTTAAAGAACAAGTATTGACTTCATATACTGACCAAATGACTACAAAGCCCTCCTAAGAAAACTGACTTGGTATCTGGTTTATAAGGTCCCAGTCTCACAGGTAGTAAGAAAGGTCACTTTCTGACAGGCTAGGGACCTTAGAAAAGTTTGGGGACCATGCCATTTTCTGGAAAATTCTATCTTTCTTTATCCCTCCATGACTAGTTTTTAAAGATAATTGCATTATTTTGTATTTTGTAAAAACAA
Organism: Eubalaena glacialis; assembly: GCF_028564815.1. Classification (NCBI taxonomy): domain Eukaryota; kingdom Metazoa; phylum Chordata; class Mammalia; order Artiodactyla; family Balaenidae; genus Eubalaena; species Eubalaena glacialis. Next base: position 25,435,637 of record NC_083736.1, read on the forward strand.
ACCATAGTTTCTTGGAGCTGCATTGACAGGATTTCCATCAGTATTCATTTTTCATGTTATAGTAGTCTTTCATTAAATTATGAAAGGATATGTCATTTAATAAAATGATTCAGTCTTCCTCAAATTATTTCATCAATTTGATAGATTTGAGAAATGATGGTCAATATTTTATTGACTACTTTGATTTTCTTTTTCTCATATTTTTTTTGGAAACAATGAAGGATGGCATTTATCATTTTATAATTTTTAAAACTGTACTATTTAGGAAACTTTTTTAAAAAGTAGGTTCACTGTATAAATGTTTGTTTTTATATATAAATCAAAGTATCTTAATTGAAATTAAGAAGGTAGAGTCTGGAGGAAGGTCTTTCGGCATTGAATTTATAGGGAATTTGGAAATTGGGACAGATAAGAAAATATACTGAGACAAAAAACTTTGCTTACCTAAATTATTTGTGTTTCACTAATTCAGGAGTGGAATTCATCAAGTCATTGCAGAATAAAGAATCATTATAATCAGAAAATTAGGATTTTTCAAAATCTACAGGCATTTGTTTATAAATGATCTGTGCATTAAAAGTTCTAAGTTTCATTTTATGCTAGGACAAATGTATTTCCATGAATTCTTCTTTAAATAACTCTCGTTATCAGTAGGAAAGCATGTTTTGGATTTTTAAAAACTTTCTTACCACACAGATTTTTTAAATGTTCCCATTCCTAGAATCATAGAATGTTTAAAGTATAAGCAACATATTCTTTAACATATACATTTTCAAACTAGTGAATTCTACTTTTTTATGTGAAATGTTTCAGTCAATTCCTTTAATTTTGATTCAAATACATTTTCCTACCAAATTTTTTCATTAATTGTATTATATTACCTGCCTTCTGATTAAAGAGCCTTAAAGTCCAAAGAGAATCTTTTTGTTTCACATACCAGTGACTTAAATACCTTGCTACCAAGGGATTTTTATCATTCATGCCAAAATTTCTCTCAATTACCACATTTACAAGCAACTAAAATGAATTTTCCTATTGTTTTATCTTTGTGAATTAAATCACATTTGTTTCATAAAATTGCAGTTTTACAACCCAGAGTTTTATAAGTTTCTAGATATTTATAGAAATCAAAAATTCCCTTTTCCTAAAAACTAATGTAATTTCTGTATGTAACATTTCTGGGTTTGATCATAAAATGTAACATATCTTCCACTCAAGTAATTTAAGTCCCATATTTCTTGAGATTTCAGCCGAAATATATTTCAGAATATTTCAGTGTTTTGTACCTATATAAAATTGTTGGTTGCAGCGTCACCATGACTAAGCACCAATATAAATATAGCTTTCAGTAAAAGCTGCAGGCAGAGAAACATTTCTTGGCATATTGTGACATTTTGGAAACAGAATTTGAGATGTGATTACAAGTACCAGTATAGTTATGGAAGCAATGGCTGGGGTGTTTAATGGTAGGTCTGTATCCTTCGTATACTTTCAAAGCAAAAGCTAGTATAGTGTAGTGGGTGAGTTTATGGTCTATGGATTTATTATGTCTGCATTCAGGTCCCACCTAGGGGGTCACACCAAAAATCTTTGCTACCACTACTGGCGTAGACTAGTGGTATGATGCCAGGGGACTGATATTCTTTATAGCTCATAAAAGCATTTTGGATATTAAACTAATACATGCAGAGCATCTGAAACAGTGTCAGGCTTGTAGTTCGTACAAGTGTATTAGTTCTCGATGTTATCATATACTTTTTACCAAAGGAATATTGTTTATTAGAAACATATTAAATCAGAAATCACTTTTATCAATGATATGTGTGTATACTACTATGATGTTATATACACATCTTATATTTTTACCTTTGCCTAACATTCATTTAGAAAGACTCATTTATGCTCTGCCTGTTGACTGATGCCACTCTGTCTGACATTAAAAAGTCATCCCATGGCCTTTTATAATACCCCTTCCTCTAAATAACATCCAAAGAGTGGTTTATTATCAAAACTGCCCTGTTGAGGTGATATGTAGATATGTATAATAGATAGTCTAGTGTAAAAACATTTCTCATCATTTTTTTCCCTAGGATGGAGTGCTAGAAATGAAATGAGTGAGACTTATAGGATTCATTTTTTTCCCACCCACCACCCCTGATGTTGGCAACCACCAGTCTGTATCTATGAGGTTGGGGTTTTTTTCCCCTAAATTCTACACATAAACATCATATGGTATTTGTCTATTTCTGCCTGACTTACTTCACTTAGCCATAATCCCCTCACTGACCATCCATGTGGTCACAAATGGCAAGTTTCATTCTTTTTATGGCTGAATAATATTCCACTGTGTGTGTGTGTATAATATAATTACTTTATCCATCAATGGTCGCTCAGATTGTTTCCACATCTTGACTATTATAAATAATGATACAGTGAACATGGGGGCTACAGATATCTATTCGAGTTAGTGTTTTTGTTTTCTTTGGATAGATGCCCAGAAGTGGAACTTCTGGATCATACGGTAGTTCTATTTTTAATTCTGTGAGGAACCTCCATACTGTTTTCCACAGCGGCTTCACCAATGTGTGCCAAAACTGAAGCCTGACCCTCAGGCAACAGCCATGATTACCTAATAGGCCTTTCTCACAGAAAGACGGAGCTCTTGGGTCTCTTTCCTCTTGTTGTGGCCTGGGGGTGGTAGCTGTTTAAGAACCTTTTCTCCATTGGTTGCAGTCCTACTGGACCCACAAGCATAAGCCCCACTGGCCACCAGAGCCAGGCAATGTAGAGGTGTCCCCTGGCAGCAACCGCAAAAATCGGGGCACCAGACAGGGGTATGAACTCCTTTCTCTGTGATACTGATTATTACAATCCCATGAGACCAGGAATGCAAGCTCCCTGACCTCCAGGATCAGATGGTCTAGAGACGTCCCTTGGGTGGCAGCCACAAAAATCATTACACCAGATGTGTGAAAGCTCCCTACCAGGAAATACAGCAAAGGGAGAGTGCAAAGATGGCACCTGCCAGTCTCTGTCCTGGAGTGTTCCAGCAGGCTCCTAGATGTGTCTGTTTAATTAGATGTGTGCTCCTGAGGCCGACACTTTAATATGAGCACATGAGCCTCCTTCATTTTAGGTCTGGGCACGATCAGCTGCTTCTGAGCTGGGCCCTGGGGTCAGTGAGTCTGAGCATGCAAACACTGTAAGAGCAGCTTCTGAGATCACTAGAGTCTTATATGTCTTGGGACATAAGTCCCATTGGTTTTAAAACTCTGGGGCTTGTCTCTCAGGTGCAGGTCTTAAAAGTTGAGGTGCCCCATGTGAGGTTCAAACCTTTCCCTCCTCGGGGAGAAGCTCTGGGTTTTGAGTTCCCTCCTGGTTGTGGGTCACCATGCCAGGGGGTGGGGTTTATGGTGAGATTGGGTTCCAGCCTCTCCTACCTACTTTGATATGTTGTTCATCTTCATCTACCTGGTGTATTGTCATCACTCAGCCAGCCTTTAGGTTTTTTAAGGAGGAAATTGTTTTATAGGTAGCTGTAGACCCAGTTTGTCCAGGGATGGAGGTGAGTTCAGGATCTTCCTAGTCACCATCTTGAGCTGGAACCTCATTCTTTATCTGCAAGATAAAATAATTTACTACACATTCATATTCAAATGCTATTAATGAAACTACATCAATATTAAGTAATTCTTTCTAGTGGTAACACGCGGAGTAAGCTGTTACAGAAACACTATAATAATCCACTTTAGTATCAACAGTTGTATTTTGAAATAACGGGTTTCAAGTAAAACAGAATCTAAATGAACCTATTTCTAAAGGATTTGAGCCTAAAGGATTTGAATTAGGATGTTGTAAAATAGGTTATTTTTAGAAAGAAAGAAGACATAAAATAATGAAAGAAAGGAAACCAGAAGGGGTATAAGAATGAAAGAAAAAAGGAAGGGATAGAGAGAGAGAGAAAACTATTTTATAGAAAGAAATACAGTTGACGCTTGAACAACATGGGTTTGAACTGCATGAGTCCACCTATGTGTGGATTTTTTTTTTTTTTTGATAGACAGTCGGCTCTCCATATCCATGGTTGCACAACCATGTATTCAACTAGCCGCAGATCACAAACTTAATATACAATCTGTGGTTGGTCTAATTCGTGGATGTGGAATTCACAGATGGAGGGTCGACTATGGGACTTGAGCATATGTGGATTTTGGTATCCACAGTGGGTCCTGAAACCAGTCTCCTGCGGATACCGGACAACTGTAGTTGTATTATAGATGCCCTGTTCTGGCTTAACTGCACAAAGAGTATTGTAAAATTCTAAGTGCCATATTTGCCAAGAGACACTGAAAACCTGGATTACATTCAAAGGTGAGTGACCTGTATATCATACTCTTGAATTTCTGCCCTAAGTTGCCTGAGAACTTTACCTAGATTTAAATCTAGCAGTGTAGCTTAGTAGCTATATTCTTGTGGATGGTGAAAATTAAAAGAATGAAATAATCTCCACACCTAAAATTTGTTGGTGAATTTCAAAAAAGGGTAAATTATCCAATTTTACTCATAGTGTGTGACTTTGTAGTTCATTTGATTTATATACCTCACTGTGATTAATTACATGAACAGTACCAGTTCAGTGCTCCCCAAGATGTAATCGGCATATGACAAAGTGCTCTCACTTTAAACTCCGGAATAAGCAAGCTCAAACCTTCTTATTTACTGTATTATATCTCTGGGCCTTTACTCTGATCATCTATACAGTGACACTCTAAGAAGGGGGTGTGGTTTGCAGCATTTTCTATATGTATATGACATTGGGACACTTGTTCTCTGGAGAATTTCTTGAGGCTGATATGGAGAATCGCTTCTCTAGTCCAGTCTTAGTGGAATTTTTAATTTGTTCACACTTTTCAATAGCTCAATAACCCTTGATTGTTTTATTTACGCACTTATATTTTGCCAGTATATTCCATTCCAGTCTGATACCATCTCATCATGAGTTATTTTGAATTCCCTGAAGTTGGAACTGCCAAATCCAATTGAATTTTTTAGAATTTAAAACCTGATTTTACCTTGACTTTAAAGTATAGCCTCATACCTCGTTTCTCCTACCACAGCCACTCTGCTCTGGGTAAAACGTAGAATGTGGCCAGAGATGGGGTCAGGGAATTTCAGTCAGGGTCAGCAGTTTATGGAGCAGTAAGTACAATCCCATGTGGCCACAGGGTTTCAAGTTATGGCCCACACTCCCTTAATAAATCATGCCTGTGCCACTGTATGCAAGTGAGAATAAGAATACTTCTTAGACCAGAGTATATATAAATGTGGGATGGAAGATATACCTACTGGCTCCCACTTTTCTCCAACTTCACCTCCAAAAATAAGCAGAGACAATACTTAACAGAATATCACTAGCCTTGATTGCACCTAAGATGGAAAAGAGGGCCTTGAGCCAGGGAGTTCTCTTCTATAGTGAGAGGGTCTCAGCAGGTAGCTGATAAACTCACATACCTGAAAGCTTTTATCATCTCATTAGTTTCCAATTGTCTTCCAGTGCTCTCACACATCATTTAGCTAAAGCCTCAGCTGGTCTTTGTCAGCTCTCATCTGGAGATCTACATCCCAGTGATATCAAATCAATTTTATATCACAATACAAGTCAAATTGTAAGTTTGCTTGGCCAGCATCTATGAACTACTTTATAATAACTGAAATTCAGCATTTCCAAAATCTGTGTTTTGAAAATGCTGCCAGGTGAAGGCCCATAATGGACTTAGGAAGACCAATTAATTAGGATACTGTTTCATCTGCCAGGATTGTTTAGCAGTATCCAAGTTAACAGCCATGTGTTGCTTCCAGGTGTATTGCTCAATTTCCAAACTTTCTTGTTGGTATTTTTAGAAGAGTTTAAAGCATCTGTCCTCAACCTTGGCTTCACATTAGAATCATCTAGGGAGCTTTTAAATATATCCATCCTTAGACTTCACCTCCAGAAATACTGATTTAATTGATCTAGGGTGAATCCCCAGCATTGGTATTGTTTAAAAATCTCCCCAGGTGAGTTTAGTTTGAAGCCAGCATAGAATACCACTGTTTTAAAATAACAGCAGTTGCTTTTTCTACGCTTCATAATAAGCTTCTGCTAGGTCAATTAAAAAAGTGTTCCATCGAGAAAAAAAAGAAATTAATATTTAATTAAATGCTTTAGCCTTTTTTCTTAGCCAATATGTTTCTGTACTGCCTCTAGAAAGTCCATATTTGAATACTCTATCTTTAGCCTGGACTTTTATCCTTGAAATAAAAGATTCTTTGTTCACCTCAGAAGTGACATATCCATTAAACAAGTGCTGATTATTGAGCACCTACTATGAGCAGGTTAAATTCTATGAGAAAAATTCAGATATTTAAAACATGTTATTAACCTCAAGACATATCATTTCTGAAGAAGACATATTTATCTGAAATAATGACCACCCATAATACAAAAATTAAGTGATGCTTGTCAAGTTAGAAATAGATGCCAGTATTTACCAACCTGGCCAACACACTGCTAAAATTCTTTCCCTCAGGCCTTGAGGGTGAAACAACCCTCATGGGGATTAGGTGAGAGAACCTAAACTACTATGATGAAGTGGGAACGGATGTGAGGTGGCAAAAATTGGCCTTATTATTCAAAGACCACTGATTAAGGTTACAGACATAAGTGCCAGTGGTAGATTGCAAAACTAGCCCCAATTATTTCCTCTTCCTGTATCTACACATTGTAATGCTGTTCTCCATTAATGCTGCATTTGGCCATGTGACTTGCCAGCTGTTGGTGTGCCACCACTGAGTCTTCCGTATTTCTGCTTTCCTCTTAGGCCTCTGTTGTCACCATGGGAACATGCCCTGGCCAGCCTGTTGCAGGAAGAGAAATGTGGATGAGAGTAGTCGCCCCAGAGAAGAGTCAGCTGATTCCAGACGTAACTAAACACAGGTAAGTTCAACATAGCCGTCTAGCCAGCCCACAGTTGACCTTGCACCTGTGAGCATTACACTCAAAAAGATGAATAATAATCCATCAAGTAGATTGGAGGAATGGTATGAATAAAAGCATGTATCTTTTATTTATGTCTCTGGATTTTAAAATGTGAAAATTTTCCAGAATAAAATCACCTTTCTAATTGCTATCTACAATGATAATTATTGCACAAATAGTTTTATTTCACGAATAGTTTTAGGAATGCTTGTTATTCTATAGAAATACATCTACCTTTGTGTGTTACCTCCCAGAGAATTACCTAAACTTTTTAAAAGAAAAAGCTTTGTTTTGAGAAACACACTTTAAATTTTCCTCATCACCCAGGAAAGTGGGAAGGAAGATGAAGTATCTGACTCCTTCTTAGTCTAGGAGTTGTACTTGGAGAAAAAAGGTAATAATACCTTCTAAACTTAATTTGCTCTTTCCTCCTCCAGGGTTTTCAAACCGTGCCCAATTGCTCTTACAAACAGCTCAAAACATCCAAGGTTATTAGAGTGTTGATACTCCCAGGAATAGATCAACCCACACAGCCAGTAGATTTTTGCAGAAGTTTGAGGCAAAGTGATATTCAGTGAACCTTATGGAATTAATAAAGAGCAAAGTATCAATAAAGTATTTAAGGAGGTACACAGTAAAGACAAAGAACTACTTAATTCACCCCCAGTGTTCTTTAAAGTTTGCCATCGGACTTTCTCCATATTCCTACTGCCCGTTGCTAATAGCAATGCATATGGGCTTCACACAGCAAATGCTTACCATACCACCTAATCGCAGAGGCACAGGATTAAGGATTAATCTTCATCCTTGGTTCCTAACATACAATCATTGTTGGCCCAGGCATGACCTTCTTTTATTATTCACTTAGTTAGATATGCATATGTTTGTATTTGTTTTTTAATTTATCTATGTTTTATAATATAATAAGAACCTGGGAAATCATCACTCTGTGAAAAACAGAACGTGGATGATAACTTAAATTTACGTATGTGATCTTATACAAACCATTCTCCCGCCCGCCACTCACATAATGGAATTGCCATCTGAATCCTGTGTTCATCATTTCCTTAGGTTAAATTGCATAGTTTTAAACTATATGTATTCCTAAAAATTGTATGCAAAGATATATAGACAGAGTTTTAGATTTTTATAGATATTTATATGTATTTTATAAATATGCATATTTATGTTATCTTTTAGGATTTTTTAACTTAAAAATTCTGAGTTTTACATATATTGTCATATCTTGATGTAATTTATTCATTTTAACTGCTGTACAATATTTCTTTGTGGGAACATAAACAGTTCATTCATCTATTCTCCTCTTGATGCATACTGGGTTGTTTCCAGGTTTTTGCTGTCTAAAAATGGTGTCACTATGGATGTTCCTACATATGTCTCTGAATGTAAGTATATGAGTTTCTCCTGGGAGTGGAATTGTTGAGTCATAGATAATGTCTGTGTGTACAATTTTATGAGAGAGTGCCGTATGTTTTTCAAAGTAGTTGTAGCAATTTAGACTCTTACTGCCATCTATTAGAAATACTGTGCATCTATTGGGTTGGCCAAAAAGTTCATTCGGGTTTTCCGTTAAGATGGTACGGAAAAACCCAAATGAACTTTTTGGCCAACCCAATATATTCGCTCCAACATGTGGTATTACTAGAAATTTTATTTGAACTTATACCAGTCTAAATGGAAAAAAGTTATGTATCACTTTGACGTTGATTTGCATTTCACTTATTAGAACACATCTTTTCAAATTCATTAGCACAAAGTTTTTCATCATCTGTCAAATGCCTGTTCTTTATTTTCCCTCATTTTTCTGATTCTGGTTTCCTTAGTGATTTGTAGAAGATTTTTACATATTGCTAATATTTATTGTTTGTCATTTGTGTGATGACAAATACATTCCCAGTTTGTAACTTGACTATTTCTTTTTGGTATCTCTTGATGGCATTTTCAAAACTAAAGAAGAGTTAAAAGAATAGTACAGTGGATACCAGTGGTTCACCATTGTTCACCTAGACTCATCAGTTTTTAACATTTTGCCACATTTTCTGTGTTAACATATATGTTTATGTGTATATTATTTTTCCAAGCCACTTGAAAGAAAGTTGTTGACATCATACTTTATGCTTAACTGCTTCACCATGTATCTCTTAAGAATAAGGACATTGTCCTATATAACCACAATACCATTATTACTACTTTTAAAATAATAGAAATATATTTCTGTAATATTATATAATATAGTGGCAATATTCTGATATCCCCAGTTGTCCTCAAGTTGTCTTCTAGAGCTTTTAAATATCCAAAGTTCTCAAATTTATTTTTGTTTTTATGTCATTTTTAATCTCAAACAGTTCTGCATTTTTGATTGTCTAGTTGCTTATTTTTTACATTTGTTTGTTTCTCATAGTATTAAATTTTTGAAGAATCTAGTCTGCTATCTTTTATAGCACCCTCCGTTCTGCCTAGTCAGTGAATTGTTGACCAGATGGCTCCACTGTAACGATAATACTTTTCTCTCTGCATTTAGTAAATAATCTGTGATAATGATAATAGTTGAACTTCAGTACTAAATAACCCCAGTGGTTTTAGCATCAATCACTTCTTATAGTTATTAGATGTTGTGAGTTGGTGATTTCTTAATTATATTATTCCTTCTAAACTTATTAGCTAGGAACTTCTGTAAAAAGAGAAAAAAAGAAAACAAAACCTTCACCCCCCAACCACATTTAAAAACATATATCATTATGAGCTTATCTATTTTCTTTAAAAATTTAATGTGATATGATCAGTTATTCTCAATATTCTTTTTTAAGACTTAATTTTTTTAACATCTTTATTAGAGTATAATTGCTTTACAATGGTGTGTCAGTTTCTGCTTTATAACATAGTGAATCAGTTATACATATACATATGTCCCCATATCTCTTCCCTCTTGCATCTCCCTCCCTCCCACCCTCCCTATCCCACCCCTCTAGGTGGTCACAAAGCACCGAGCTGATCTCCCAGTGCTATGCGGCTGCTTCCCACTAGCTATCTATTTTACGTTTGGTAGTGTATATATGTCCATGCCACTCTCTCACTTTGTCCCAGCTTACCCTTCCTCCTCCCCGTATCCTCAAGTCCATTCTCTAGTAGGTCTGCATCTTTATTCCCGTCTTGCCCCTAGGTTCTTCTGATCATTTTCTTTTTTTGTTTTTGTTTTTTTTTTTTTAGATTCCACATATATGTGTTAGCATATGGTATTTGCTTTTCTCTTTCTGACTGCACTCTGTATGACAGTCTCTAGGTCCATCCACCTCACTACAAATAACTGAGTTTCGTTCCTTTTTATGGCTGAGTAGTATTCCATTGTGTATATGTGCCATATCTTCTTTATCCATTCCTCTGTTGATGGACACTTAGGTTGCTTCCATGTCCTGGCTATTGTAAATAGTGCTGCAATGAACATTTTGGTACATGACTCTTTTGGAATTATGGTTTTCTCAGGGTATATGCCCAGTAGTGGGATTGCTGGGTCGTATGGTAGTTCTATTTGTAGTTTTTTAAGGAACCTCCATACTGTTCTCCATAGTGGCTGTATCAATTTACATTCCTACCAACAGTGCAGGAGGGTTCCCTTTTCTCCACACTGTCTCCAGCATTTATTGTCTGTAGATTTTTTGATGATGGCCATTCTGACTGGGGTGAGATGATATCTCATTGTAGTTTTGATTTGCATTTCTCTAATGATTAATGATGTTGAGCATTCTTTTTTTTTTATGGTGTGTTAGTTTCTGCTTTATAACAAAGTGAATCAGTTATACATATACATATGTTACCATATCTCTTCCCTCTTGCATCTCCCTCCCTCCCACCCTCCCTATCCCACCCCTCTAGGTGGTCACAAAGCACAGAGCTGGTCTCCCTGTGCTATGCGGTTGCTTCCCACTAGCTATCTATTTTACGTTTGGTAGTGTATATATGTCCATGCCACTCTCTCACTTTGTCATATCTTACTCTTCCCCCTCCCCATTGATCTTTGCTATTGTTTTCTTCATTTCTTTTTCATTTACTTCAGATATGATCTTTATGATTTCTTTCCTTCTGCTAACTTTGGGGGTTTTTTTTTCTTCTTTCCCTAACTGCTTTAGGTGTAAGGTTAGGTTGTTTATTTGAGATGTTTCTTGTTTCTTAAGGTAGGCTTGTATAGCTATAAACTTCCCTCTTAGAACTGCTTTTGCTGCATCCCATAGGTTTTGGGTCGTTGCGTTTTCATTGTCATTTGTGTCTAGGTATTTTTTGATTTCCTCTTTGATTTCTTCAGTGATCTCTTGGTTATTAAGTGTGTTGTTTATCCTCCATGTGTTTGTATTTCTTACAGATTTTTTCCTGTAATTGATATCTAGTCTCACAGCATTGTGGTTGGAAAAGATACTTGATGCGATTTCAGTTTTCTTAAATTTACCAAGGCTTGATTTGTGACCCAAGTATGATCTATCCTGGAGGATATTCCATGAGCACTTGAGAAAAATGTGTATTCTGTTGTTTTTGGATGGAGTGTCCTATAAATATCAATGAAGTCCATCTTGTTTAATGTGTCATTTAAAGATTGTGTTTCCTTATTTACTTTCATTTTGGATGATCTGTCCATTGGTGAAAGTGGGGTGTGAAAGTCCCCTACTATGATTGTGTTAATGTCGATTTCCCCTTTTATGGGTGTTAGCATTTGCCTTATGTATTGAGGTGCTCCTATGTTGGGTGCATAAATATTTACAATTGTTATATCTTCTTGGATTGATCCCTTGATCATTAGGTAGTGTCCTTCTTTGTCTCCTGTAATAGTCTTTGTTTTAAAGTCTATTTTGTCTGATATGAGAATTGCTACTCCAGCTTTCTTTTGATTTCCATTTGCTTGGAATATCTTTTTCCATCCCCTCACTTTCAGTCTGTATGTGTCCCTAGGTCTGAAGTGGGTCTCTTATAGACAGCATATATACAGGTCTTGTTTTTGTATCCATTCAGCCAGTCTATGTCTTTTGGTTGGAGCATTTAATCCATTTACATTTAAGGTAATTATTGATATGTATGTTCCTATTACCATTTTCTTAATTGTTTTGGGTTTATTATTGTAGGTGTTTTCCTTCTCTTGTGTTTCCTGCCTAGAGAAATTCCTTTAGCATTTGAAGACTTAATTTTTTAGAGCAGTTTAAGTTACAGCAAAATTGAGGAAAGTATAGAGATATCTCATATACCCCCTGCCCCTGCACATGCATAGCCTCTCCTATTATCAGTATCACTTACCAGAGTGGTAGCATTTGTTCTTAACTAAGGATGTACCTACATTGACATGTTATAGTCATCCAAAGTCCGTAGTTCACCTCAGGGTGAACCCTTGATGTTGTACGTTCTATGGGTTTGGACAAAAGTATAATGACATATATGCATCATTATAATATCACTGCCCTAAAAATCCTTTGTGCTTTCCCTGTTCTCTCTTCTCCCTCTCCTAGAAACCACTGATCTTTCTTGTTTCCATAGTTTTGCCTTTTCCAGAATGTCATGTACTGGAAATGAATGTCATCATACAGTATATAGCCTTTTCAGATTGGCTTCTTTTACTTAGTAAGCATTTAAGGTTCTTTCCTGTCATTTCATGGCTGGATAGCTCATTTCTTTTTAGTGATGAAGAATAATCCATCGTCTGGATGTACCACACTTAGTTTTTCCATTCACCTACCAAAGGACATTTTGTTTGCTTCCAAGTTTTGACAATTATAAATAAAGCTGATATAGGCATCCACGTGTGGGTTTTTGTTTCTCTGTAAGTTTTCCGCTCCTTTGGGTAAATACCAAGGAGTGCAATTGCTAGATCGTATGGTAAGAGAATGTTTAACTTTGGAAGATAGGTTGGCAGTTTCTTACAAAGTGGCTAAACCATTATGCATTCCCACCAGCAATGTACGAGAGTTTCTGATACTCCACAGCCTCGCCAGCATTTGGTGTTGTCTGTGTTTCAGATTATAGTCCTTCTAATAGGTGCATAGTGATAATCTCATTGTTTTGTGTTGCATTTTTTTCATGATATACGAGGTGGAATATCTTTTCATATGCTTATTAGCCATCTGTCTATCTTCTTTGGTGAGGTGTTAAAGTCTTTGGCCCATTTTTTACTCTGGTTGTTTGTTTTCTTATTGTTGAGTTTTAAGAGTTCTTTGCATATTTTGGATAACAGTATTTTATCAGATGTGTCCTGCAGATATTTTCTTCCAGTCTGCAGCTTGTTTTCTAATTCTCTTCATATCATCTTTGGTAGAACAGAAGTTTTTAATTTTAATAAAGTCCAGTTGATCAGTTATTTTTTTTATGGGTCATGTCTTTGGTGTTCTATGTAAAAAAGCATCACCATACCCAAGGTCATCTAGGTTTTCTCCTATATTGTCTTCTAGGAGTTTTTTAGGGTTTTTGTTTTTACTGAAGTGCAGTTGATTTACAATGTTGTGTTAATTTCTGCTGTATAGCAAAGTGATTGTTTTATATATACATATATATACACACACACACACACACCCCCCCATCATGGAAAAGAATATTTTTTAAAAGTGTGTATATATATATACACACACACACACATATATATATATATATATATGTATGTATATACACATACACTTTTTTAAAATATTCTTTTCCATTATGGTTTATCATAGGATATTGAATATAGTTCTCTGTGCTATACAGTAGGACCTTGTTGTTTATCCATTCTATATATAAAAGCTTACATCTGCTAACCCCAATATCCTGCTCCATCCTGCCCCCAACCCCCTCCCCCTGGGCAACCACTAGTCTGTTCTCTATGTACATGATTCTATTTCTGTTTCATAGATAGGTTCATTTGTGTCATATTTTAGATTCCACATATAAGTGGTGAGCCTGGCCAGAGGTTTGTCAATCTTGTTTATCCTTTCAAAGAACCAGTTCTTGGCTTTCTTGATTTTTTTCTATAGTTTTTCTTAAATCTCTATTTTATTTATTTCCTCTCTGATCTTTATTATTTCCCTCCTTCTGCTGACTTTAGGTTTTGTTTGTTCTTCTTTTTCTAATTCTTTTAAGTGGTAGGTTAGGTTGTTTGAGATTTTTCTTGTTTTTTGAGGAAGGCTTGTATTACTATGACCTTCTCTCTAAGAACTGTTTTTGCTGCATCCCATAGATTTTGTATGGTTGTGTTTTCATTGTCATTGTCTCAAGGTATTTTTTAATTTCCTCTTTGATTTCATCGTTGGCCCATTGGTTTTTTAGTAGCATGTGGTTTAGTCTCCATGTAATCGTTTTTTTCTCATTTTTCTCTGGTTAATTTCTACTTTCATGTCATTGTGGTCAGAAAAGATGCTTGAGATAATTTCTGTATTCTTAAATTTGTTGAGGCTTGTTTTGTGCCTTAGTATGTGGTCAGTCCTAGAGAATGTTCCATGTGCACTTGAAAAGAATGTGTATTCTAGTTTTTTTTGATGTAGTGTCCTGAAATTATCAGTTAAGTCTAACTGTTCTATCGTATCATTTAGGGTCTCTGTTGCCTTACTGATTCTATGTCTAGAAGATCTGTCCATTGATGTGAGTGTGGTGTCCTGTCAATTTCTCCCTTTATGTCTGTTAGTATTTGTTTTATGTATTTGGGTGCTTCTATATTAAGTGCATGTATGTTGATGAGTGTAAAATCCTCTTCTTGTATTGATCCTTTTATCATTATATAGTGTCCTTCTTTATCTTTCTTTCTGGCCTTTGTTTTGAAGTCTATTTTGTCTGATATGAGTATTGCAACCCCCGTTTTCTTGTCATTTCCATTTGCATGAAATATCTTTTTCCATCCCCTCACTTTCAGTCTATGTGTGTCCTTTTCCCTAAAATGGGTCTCCTGTAGGCAGCATATTGTAGGCTCTTGTTTTTTAATCCAGTCTGCCATTCTGTGTCTTTCGATTGGAGCATTTAGTCCATTGACATTTAATGTAATTATTGATAGATATGTATTTATCGCCATTTTAAACCTTGTTTTCCCATTGATTTTATATTTCTTCATTGTCCCTTTTTTTGTTTTTCCTTTTGTGGTTTGATGATTTTCTTTTGTATTATACTTATGTTCTCTTCTTTTTGGTTTTTGTGAATCTATTGTATGTTTTTGATTTGTGGTTACCCTGTTTTTCAAGTATGTTAACCCCTTCCTGTATCTCCTTGCCTTAGACTGGTAGTCATATAGGCTCAAACACATTCTAGAGAAAAAAAAACTACATTTTTATACTCTCATCCCCCACATTTTATGATTTTGATGTCCTCTTTTACAGCTTCATGTTCATACTTTTGCTGTTCATTGTGGTTATTATCACTTGAACAGAAATTTTTTGATTTTTCTTTTTAATCTGTGTACTGGCTTATTTAAGTGATTTACTTTGCAATTGTGATTTTTCTATTTCCTGTAGATTCTTACTTCTTTTCTGTTTAGAGAAAACCTTTTGATATTTCCTTTAGGATAGGTTTAGTACTGCTGTATTCTTTTAGTTTTTGCTTCTCTGAGAAATTCTTTCTCTCTCCTTCTATTCTAAATGATAATCTTGCTGGGTAGAGTATCCTAGGTTACAGATTTTTCCCTTTCAGGACTTTGAATGTATCTTGCCACTCCCTTCTGGCCTGCAATGTTTCTGTAGAGAAATCAGCTGATAGCCTTATGGGGGTTCCTTTGTAATTAACTCTTAGTTTTTCTCTTGCTGCCTTTAGAATCCTCTCTTTAACTTTTGCCATTTTTATTATAATATGTCTTGGTGTAGGTCTGTTTGGGTTTATCTTATTTGGGACCCTCTGTGTTTCTTGTACTTGGATATCTGTTTCCTTCTTTAGGTTTGGGAAGTTTTCAGCCATAATTTCTTCAAATACATTTTCAATCCCCTTTTCTCTATCTTCCCCTTCTGGAATCCCTATTATGCATAGATTGGCATGCTTTATATTATCCCATAGGTCTTTTATATAGCTTTCATTTTTTTTTTTCATTTGGCTTTCTGTCTGCTCTCCTGATTTGGTGATTTCTTTTATTCTATATTCCAGGTCACTTATTCTTTCTTCTGTATTATTCATTCTGCTATTCATTGCCTTTAGCTCAGCTTTTCTCTCTGCAATGAGTTTTCTAATTTTCTTGGTTCCTCTTTATAATTTCTAGTTTCTTTTTACAGTACTCTCCATTTCTGTTGATAGCCTTTCTTAATGCCTTCAGTATTTTCATTATCTCCTTTTTGAAATCAGTGTCTGTTAGACTGAAGAGGTCTGTTTCATTGTTTGTTCTTTCAGGGGAATTCTCTTGGTCTTTTAACTGGGAGTGGTTCATCTGCTTCTTCATTTTACTTATATTTCTCTTACTCTGTGAGTTTAGGAGAAACAATTATCTACTGTGGTCTTGGAGGACTATTTATATGTGGGGGGGCATCCCTGTGTAGCTTGTGTGGGTTTAAAATATTTGATGCAAGGACTGTTTTTAGTATGGATGACTGTTGCCTGTTTCTTCAGCATGTGCTGGTCGTTATCCCTTCAATAGAGGGCGTACAGAGGCAGCAGTTAGTTCCTGGTCCTGGGGTTCTCAGCAGTGGTGGCAGCTCAGGCGTGCCCCCAGAGCACATGATGGGAGCGGAGGCAGCTCGCAACCACTTCTGGAGTCCAGGCAGGTGGCAGCGGTGGATTGCAACCAATCCTGGCATTCAGGCGGGCGGTGGTGGTTGTTTCTGCACAGCCAACCCCAGTCCTGTCCCCGGGTCTGATCTCTGAAGCCCTAGTTCCAGCACCCAGCCCCCACCTGCACCAGCAGACCCACACCTCAGACTGGGGAGTGCAGGGCGGCAGCACTGACCGTCTGTGCAGTTCTCCCTCCACTCTGGCTGTCGCAAGCCAGCTGCTGTGTTCTCCTCCAAGGCTCTGAAGCTCCCCTTCTATCTGGGCCGATCTCCCCACTGCTGAGGGGGCTTCCCAGGGTGCAGGAACATTTCCTCTTTCACAGCTCCCTCTCAGGGGCTCAGGTCCCATCCCAATTCCTTTCTCACTTTCTTTTTTTTCTTTTTTTCCTACCAGGTTACATGGTGATTTTCTTGCCCTTTCAGCAGCCTGAGGCCTTATGCCAGCGTTCAGTAGATATTCTGTGAGAATCATTCCACACGTAGATGTATTTTTGATGTATTTGTGGGAGAAGGTGAGCTTCATGTCCTACTACTCTGCCATTTTTATTGCACCTCCCTTCTAGGAGTTTTATAATTTTGTGTTTTACATTTAGGTCTATGATCTATTTTGAGTTAATTTTTGTGAACGGTGTAAGGGCTGTGTCTTGGTTCATTTTTTTGCACACGGATGTCCAGTGTTCTAGCACCATTCGTTGAAGAGACTGTCTTTGCTCCCTTGTATTGCCTTTGCTCCTTTGCAAATATCAGTTAATTATATTTACGTGGGTCTATTTCTGGGCTGTTTATTCTGTTTCATTGATCTGTTTGTCTGTTCTCTCACCAATACCACACTGTCTTTATTACTGTAAGTCTTGAAGTCAGGAAGCATCAATCAGAGCATCAAAGTTAAGACTTTGTTCTTCTCCGTCAGTATTATTTTGGTTATTCTGAGCCTTTTGCCTCTCCATGTAAACTTCAGAATCAGTTTGTTGATATCCATAAAACAACTTGCTGGGGTTTTTATTGGAATTGCATTGATTCTATAGCTCAAGTTGGGAAGAACTAACATCTTGACAGTACTCTTTCTATCCATGAGCATGGAGTATCTTTCCATTTATTTAGCTCTTTTATTTTATTCATCAGTTTTGTAGTTTTTCTCATACAGATCTTGTAGATTATAGCTAAGTATTCATTTTTTGGGGTGCTAATGTAAATGGTATTGTTTTTAATTTCAAATTCCACTTGTTCAGTGTTGGTATATAGGAAAGCAATTGACTTTTGTATATTAACCCAGTATTATGGAACCTTTCTATAATCACTTGTTAGTTTCCAAGAGGTTTTTTGTTGATTCTTTCAGATTTCTGCATGTGGTCATGTCATTTGCAAAGATAATTTTATGTCTTCCTTACCCATCTGTATACCTTTTATTTTCTTGCCTTATTTCATTAGCAAGTGCTTCCAACATGACGATGAAAAGGATTGGCAAGAGGGTACATCCTTGCCTTGTACCTGATCTTAGCAGGAAAACTTTACATTTCCCACTGTTAAGTATGACGTTAGCTGTAGGTGTTTTTTAGATATTCTTTATCAAGTTGAGAATTTTTATCATGAATGAATGTTGGAATTGTTTCAGATATTTTTCTGCATCTATTGATATGATCATGTGATTTTTCTTTTTTAGTCTGCTGATATGATGGATTTCATTAATTGATTTTCAAATGTTGAACCAGCCTTGTATAACTGTAGTAAATCCCACTTGGTTGTAGTGTATAATTCTTTTCATACTCTTTTGGATT
Organism: Eubalaena glacialis; assembly: GCF_028564815.1. Classification (NCBI taxonomy): domain Eukaryota; kingdom Metazoa; phylum Chordata; class Mammalia; order Artiodactyla; family Balaenidae; genus Eubalaena; species Eubalaena glacialis. The sequence goes on from NC_083736.1 coordinate 25,454,128, forward strand.
TGATTGCTAATGTTTTGTTGAGGTTTTTTGCATTTGTGTTCATGACAGATATTGGTCTGTAGTGTTCTTTTAAGGTCTTTGTCTTGTTTTGCTCTTAGGGTAATGCTGGCCTCCTGGAATGGGTTAGTAAGTATTCCCTCTGCTTGATCCTCTGAAAGAGATTGTAGAGAATAAGAATAATATCTTTCTTAAATGTTTGGTAGGATTCACCAGTGAACCCATCTGAGCCTGGTTCATGTTGTTTTGGAAAGTTATTAATTATTTATTCAATATCTTTAATAGATATAGACCTATTAAGATTGTTTAGTTCTTCTTGCATGAATTTTGGCAGATTGTGTCCTTCAAGAAATTGGTCCATTTCATCGACGTTATCAAATTTATGGGCATAGAGTTGTTATTACTATTCCTTTATTATCCTTCTAATGTCCATGGAATCTTTTGTGATGTCCCCTCCTTCATTTCTGATTTTAATCATTTGTGGCTCTCTTTTTTTCTTAGTTAGCCTGGCTAATGTCTTATTGTTTTTATTGATCTTTTCAAAACACCAGCTTTTGGTTTTGTTGATTTTCTGTATTGATTTCCTGTTTTCAATTTCATTGATTTCTGCTCTAATTCTTACTTTTTCTTATGCTTACTTTGAATTGAATTTGCTCTTCTTTTATAGTTTCCTAAGGTGGAAACTTAATTATTGATTTTAGATCTTTTCTAATGAATGCATACAATGCTATAAATTTCTAAGCACTGCTTTCACTGAATCCCATAAATTGTTTTTATTTTCGTTTAGTTCAAATATTTTAAAATTTCTTGAGATTTATTCTTTAATTCCTGTATTATTTAGAAGTGTGTTGTTTACTCTCCATGTATTGGGATTTTACAGCCGTCACACTGTTACCGATTTCTAATTTAATCTATTGTGGTCCAAGAGCAGACATTGTATAATTTCAATTCTTTTAAATTTACTCAGGCTGTTTTATTGCCAAGAATGTTGTCTCTCTTGGTGAATGTTCCTAGTGAGCTTGAGAAAAATGTGAATTCTGCTGTTGTTGGATGAAATAGTCTATAGATGTCAGCCATATCCAGTTGATTGTATTGTTGAGTTCAACTTTTTGCTTACTGGTTTTCTGCCTGCTGGATCTATTTCTAATAGAGGGGTGTTGAATTCTCCAGCTTTGATAGTGGATTCATCCTTTTCTCCTTGCAGTTCTATCAGTTTTTGTCTGTGTAGTTTGATCCTCTGTTATTAGTTCAGTATACCTTTCAGTTTTCAAATTGTTCCAAATTAGGTTAGTAGAAGCTCATCCAAGTCACCATCTGTCTTTTGACATGAGACCATTAGACTTTGAGCATTTCTTTGGTCTTGGCTAAAAAGGAATCTGAGGCTTACCTTACACTTCTGTGACCAAGACCTATGATAACCCATTTCTCCAAAAAGATCTGGTTCCTTTTCATGAAGGATGGTATTTAGAAATCAAGATCTGGTATTAATTGTGCTTTTTTTTGCTACTTGGGGGTGTTGCTCATACATTTCTGGACTATTTTTTTCATTAATCTATGTATTCATATACTGGTACAATGCTCTTTGATAATTTAGGCTTATGTCATATTTTAATATGTTACAGCTATCCCTTATAATTGTTTTACTTTTGCATAATTTTAACATCATAATTTTAATATAGTCAAATATATAGTTAGTATTTGTAAAAAACTACATTATTTTCCCAAATACTTGATGCCCTTCAAGTGAAAGGATTATATATCACTATACTGGTGAATTTACTCATTGTCCTGTGATTTATTTCAGTCAGCTGGGAGCAGAAGTGACATTTGTCACTCCATGCAGAATATTTAAGAGGCAGCATGAAATTAAACTTGTTTTCTTTTCCCTGCCCTTATAATTAAGATGAAGCTTTGGTCAGCCTGGGTCCCTGAGTAAGGAGCACAGCTCTTTTGCAAAACTGGACATATAGTGTGTTGTTTAAAGCCTAGCTTCTCCTGACTGAAAAATCTTACTTTTGTTGTTGTGGGTGATTGTATTGTTTGCAAAGAAATCCTTTTCTTTCCAAGGTCTAATAAATCGTTACCACTATATTTTAGTAAGGGCTTTAAGTTTTATTTTGGACATTTAAATCCTTCATCTATGTGGAGTTGATTTTTTTTTAAACAGTGTATGGTAGGAATGCAATTTTATTTTTTATCATATGTGGATACATTTTTTTAGGTCCATCTATTGAGTAGTCACTCTGCTGTAATCTGATCTAGTCTAAGACCTCTGATATACCAAAGTTCCATACAATTGTGTTTGGTTTCTGCACTTTCTGTTTGACTCTAATGGTGAACATGTCTATCCCCATGCCAGTAATATATTTAATTAATATAGGTTTGTAATGACTAACGAGATGTTAGAGCAAGCCTTTACTTCTCATTTTCAGAAATGTCTTTTTCTATAAATACTATAATCAGGTTATTAAATTCTGTGAAAATCTCTGAAAGAATTTATTTGAAATTGCTGTTGGGATGTGGTGGGAATTCCCTTGAATCTAGAAATCAAACTAAAGAACTTTTTTTTTTTTTTTTTTAATGATACTGTCTTCCTAACCATAAATATAGCATATTTCTCCATTTATTTAGGTCTAATTTAATGTCGCTTAACAATAATTTTGTAATTATTTTCTGTAAAAGTTTTGCACATTTTTTAGTCTTACATATGTGATATTGTATGATATTAGTGTAAGTAGCACATATTTTTGAATATATATTTTTAAAAATACATTTTTGAGTTCCTTGTTTTTTATATATGCAGTGTGATTGATTTCTGTAAATTAATCTTATATCAAGCTAACTGCTAAACTCACCTATTATTTCTAAGTCATCTGAAGACTTTTTGAATTTTTTCTGTAAGTAATTATATCACCTCTAAATAATGGCAGTTGTATTTCTTCCTCTCTAAGACTTCTGTCACTAATATCTCTTGACTGCTGTATTTTGCTGACTACAACTTATGACACAATATTGAATTGAAGTGGTAATAGTGAGTTTTTAAAGGAATGTTTCTAAAATTGGCCCACTTAAAGTAACTGTTGTCTAGTTTTTTAAAAAATAGATATTATTTATCAAGTTATAGAAATTACTTTCTATTCTTAATTTCCTGAGTTTTTATTAAAATTTTATGTTGATTTTCATCAAGTATTTTTTTCTGCATCTATTTAAACAGTGACTGTTTTCATTTCCAATCCATCAATAAATTGGTTGTCCAAAATTAATTAAATCATCATATATCCAAGATAAAGCCAGGTTGAATACACAGCTTGTATATATTTTTATGAACTGTTGGAATTGATTTGTTAATATTGTTTCTAGGATTTTACAAGAGTGAAAAAAGGCCTAACAACTTTACTTGTAATACCTTTGTTTGGTTTTGGCATGAAGATTATCCTGGTTTTGTAGAATTAGGTAAGGACTGGTAACCCTTTTACTCTCAGAGTAACATGAATTTATTTTGTTCTATTCCTTTTTTAAAATTTTTTATTTTATATTGGAGTATAGTTGATTAACAATGATGTGTTAGTTACAGGTGTACAGCAGAGTGATTCAGTTATACCCATACAAGTATCCATTCTTTTTCAAATTCTTTTCCCATTGAGGTTATTGCCTAATACTGAGCCAAATTCCCTGTGCTATACAGTAGGTCCTTGTTGGTTACCTATCAAGATTGACATAAATTTGAATGTTTGGTAAAATTTTTCCTGAAATACTCTTTTTAGATTTAATTATTATAGAAGTAATAATTTGTACAGATTTTTCCAGTTTGTCCACATTTTCATAATTGTTGACATATTGCAGTGGGAAGAATTCTCTTACTATCACTTCAATTTCTATACTATAATTATGTCTTCTTTTTAATCATAATATTTTTGTGTGTGTCCTCTCTTCTCTTAATCAGTCTTTTAGAAGTTTTTATTTTTTCTAAAGAACTTCTGGTTTTTAAAAACTAATTTCTCTGTTTTACTCTTTCATTTAATTATTCTCTTATTATAAATAACTGCTTCCTTCTGTTTTTGAAGATATTTTCTATTGTTCATCATCTACCTTTTTATTTATTTATTTTAAAATGTTTAATACAATTTTTAAAGGTTACACTCCATTTACAATTATTATTAAATACTGGCCATATTCCCCGTATTGTATTGGGTTGGCCAAAAAGTTCATTTGGGTTTTTCCGTAACCTCTCACGGAAAAACCCAAACTAATTTTTTGGCCAACCCAATATTATACATCCTTGTAGCCTGTCTTATACCCAATAGTTTGTACCTCTCACCACCCCCCCACCCCTGTATTGCCCCACTGGTAACCACTAGTTTGTTCTCTATGTCTGTGAGTCTGCTTCTTTTTTGTTATATTCACTAGTTTGTTGTATTTTTTAGATTCCACATATAAGTGATATCATACAGTATGTGTCTTTCTCTGTCTGACTTACTTCACTTAGCATAATACCATTTTCTACCTTCTTAATTTTGGAACTTACCTCATTAGTTTTGAGCCTGTGTTCTCTTGTGAGTTTTGAAGTTTTTCAATTTCCCTCAATACAGCACTTTTCACTGCCTTATGTTGTTTTGCTGTGTAGTATTTTCATTACCACTTATCTCTGTTTTATTTAAAATTTCCATTATAATTTTATGATTATTTAGCATTATGCTAAATTTCCAATGTTGGGGGCTTTTATGTCTTTTTGTTATTAACTTTAATTATATTGAGATCAAAAAAATGCACAGAAAATATGATGCCTAATCTTTGAAATTTGCTTAGCTTTTCTTTTCACATAATAAATCACCAATTTAGAATATATTGCATGGGTTCTAAAAAAAAGGATGTGCTTTCTCTTACTGTTGGATGGAGAATTCTGTGTCTGTTCAATAGATCAAGCTTGTTGTTAGCACTTTTCCAGATATTTCATATTATTGCTTTTTTTGTCCACCTGCCATATAAAAAAAGTCATATCAAAATCTATAATCCCATTTACAATAGCATCAAAAAGAATAAGACATTTAGGAATAAGTTTAAGGAGGTGAAAGATCTGTCCACTGAAAACTATAAAATGTTGAGGAAAGAAATTGAAGACACATATAAATAGAAAGGTATCGTGTGTTCATGGATTGAAAGAACTAATATTGTTAAAACATTCATGCTGCCCAAATCAATCTACAGATTTTATGTAATCACTATCAAAATCCCAGTGGAATTTTTCACAGAAATAGAAAAAACATCCTAAAATCTATGTTGAACCACAAAAGACTACAAATAGCCAAATAAATCTTGAGAAAGAAAAAAACAGTGGGAGGCATCACACTACCTAATTTAATACTATTATTACAAAGCTATAGTAATCAAAACAAACAGTGTGGTACTTACATAAAAACAGTCACAGAGACCAGTGGAACAAAATCTGGAGAATTTGACAAGGAAGCCAACAATACTCAATGGGGAAAAGATAGCATCTTCAATAAATGGTGTGGGGAAAACTGGATGTCCACATGCAAAACAATGAAATTAGAACTCTATTTTACACCACACACAAAAAATAACTCAAAATGGATTAAAGGCTTTGTGGTTTTAGGTCTTCTAAATGGAAGACCTAAAACCACAAGACTCCTGGAAGAAAACATAGGAAAAAAGTTCCTTGATGGGTCATGATGTTTTTGGAAATTGCATCTGAAGTACAAGCAGCAAAATCAAAACTAAGTTGGGACTACATCAAACTAAAAAGCTACACAACAAGAAAAACCATCAAGAAAGTGAAAAAGCAGTATGGAATGGGAAAAAAACATTTGCAAATGATATACGTGATAAGGGGTTAACATCCAAAATACATAAAAACGCATACAACTCAATAGCAAAAATACCCAAATAATCCAATTAAAAAATGGGCAGAGGACCTGAATAGACACTTTTCCAAAGGAAATATACAAATGGCCAAAAGATACATGAAAAGATGCTTGAGATCACTACTCACTAAGGAAATGCAAATTAAAACTACAACGTGGTGTCACCAACTACCTGTTTGAATGGCTGTTATTAAAAAGGCAAGAGATAAATGCTGGCAAGGTTGTGGAGAAAAAGGAACCCTCGTGCACTTTTGGTGGAATTATAAATTGGTACTGTCATTGTGGAAAACAATACGGTGGTTCCTCAAAAAATTAAAAATAGAACTACCACATGATCCAGCAATTCCATTTCTGGGAATATATTCAAAGGAAACAAAAACACTACCTTGAAAAGATATCTGTATCCCCATGCTCATAGCATTATTTACAATACCCAAGACATGGAAACAACCTAAGTGTCCAATGACAGATGAATGGATAAAGGAGTTGTGGTGTGTATGTATATATATATATATATATATATATATATATGTATATATATATATATATATATATATATATATATATACATATATATATATATATATATACACACACATACATACAATGGAATATTAGCCATAAAAAAAGAATGAAATAATGCCATTTGCAGCAACACGGATGGACCTAGAGATTATCATACTAAGTGAAGTAAGTCAGAAAGAGAAAGACAAATATCATATCGCTTATATGTGGAATCTAAAAAAATGATACAAATGAACTTATTTACAAAACAGAAACAGACTCACAGACTTTGAAAACAAACTTATGGTTACTGAAAGGGGAAAGGTGAGGGAAGCGATAAATTAGGAGTTTGGGATTAACAGATACACACTACTATATATAAAATATGTATTATACACACACACACACACACACACACACTGGAATATTATTCAGCCATAAAAAAGTGAGGCAATCCTACCATTTGCAACAACATGGATGGACCTTGAAGGCATTATGCTAAGTGAAATAAGTCAGAGAAAGGCAAATACTGTATGATCTCCCTTATTTGTGGAATCTAAAATGAACAAAAACACCCCACCAAACTCAGAAAAAAAGAACTATAGTTACCAGAGGCTTGGGGTAGGGGTAGGGGGGTCAAAAGGTACAAACTTCCAGTTATAAGTACTAGGGATGTAATTTACAATATGATGACTATAGTTAACACTGCTGTATGATATTTAAAGTTCTTAAAGAGAATAGATCCTAAGAGTTCTTATCAAAAGAATTGTTTTTTCTTTTTTTGCATCTATATGAGATGATGGATGTTAACGAAACCTATTGTGGTAATCATTTCACAATATATGTAAATTAAACCATCATGCTGTACACTTTAAAATTAAACATACATAGATATCAATTATTTCTGTATAAAACTGGAAAAAAGTTTTAATTAAAAAACGAAGCATGATTTTGGCTTCTTTATAAGGTTCTTTGGCCTCTTCAAAAGTGATTTTTTAAAAGTTTGTTTGAGAAAATATTAAAATTCCTTTACATTCAAATTTTACTTAAAAACAATCTAAAATACACCTGTAAAAAGAAGTACATTTTGAGGGTTCCTGTTCAAGATGGTAACATAGGAAGATCCTGAACTCACTCACATTCTCCACGGACACACCAAATCTATAGCTATATATGGGAGAATTTCCTGTGGGAAAAAACTAAACCTGGCAGAGCCACCCCTTCACTTTGAGCAAGGGAGAGGGAAATCACACTGAAGTGGGTAGAAAATGCTGAGCTCCACAGTCTTGCCATAAACCTCATCCCTGGTACAGCAACCCGCAACTGGGAGGGAAATCAAAACCCAGAGCCTCTCCCTGAAGAGCTCTGGCTTTGTACCCCACATTAGGTACCCCAACTTTTAACATCAGCACATGAGAGTTGAGCCCCCAAAACATCTGGCTTTGAAGACCAATGGGGCTCACACCCAGTAGGCCCACCAGGCTGTGGCAAAGTGAGGAGAAACTCTTTAAATGCCTGAATTCACACTCTCCCACCCCAGGGCAAAGCACAGAAGCAGTTCTTTGAAATGCACCCAGATTTTATGTGGAAAATAAAGTCCTTTGCTAATTTTAAAGCATTGGTCTGAGAGGCAAAGCCTGCTGGGATACTCTGGGGGTGGATGCTGGTGGGGACTATCTTCCTGTGCTCTGCCTTGCTAAAGCTGCAGGCACCATCTTTTTTTTCCTTTCCTTTTTTTGTTTTTTTTTTCTTTTCCTTTTTTCAACCAGTGCCATCTTTACAATTCCCCTGTACTTTGCTGCAGCCAGTGAGTGCCATCTTCATGCTGTCCCTCTGCCAGTATCTCTTGGAGAGGAGCTTCAACACACGTCTGGTGCCCTGGTTTTTACATCTGGTTACTTTGTTTTAGCAGATGCCACCCAGGGCCCACCCCCTTGATCACCTAGCTCTGCTGCCTGGGGGCTTGCACTCCTGGGTACCATGGTACTGTCCTTAGGGGCAGGCTTCTGTTTTGGCACATCAATAGGGGCCTGTGGAGCTCCTCTTAGGGAACAGAGGCCAGTGGACCAACCATGGGTTAAAGAGGAAATCCAAAGGGAAATTTGAAAAATACCTTGAGACAAATGAAAATGGAAATACAACATAATAAAACTTGGGGGGGGTGCAGCAAAAGCAGTTATAAGAGGGGAGTTCATAGTGATACATGCCTACCTCATGAAACAAGAAAAGTCTCAACTTTACACCTCACAGAACTAGAAAAAGAAGAACAAATGAATGCCCAAGTTAGTAAAAGGAAGGAAATAATAAAGGTTAGAGAAGAAATAAATGACAAAGACACTAAAAAGACAATTGAGAAGATTGATGAAACTAAAAGCTGTTCTTTGTAAAGATAAAACTGAGAAGTCTTCAGCTAGACTCGCCAAAAAAAAAGACAACTCAAATAAATAAAATCAGAAATTAAAGAGAAGTTACAACTGATAGCACAGAAATACAAAGGATCCAGAGAAACTACTATGAATAAATGTCACCAAATTGGAAAACCTAGAAGGAATGGATATTTTTGGCAATATACAACCGACCAGGACTGAATTATGAAGAAACAGAAAATCTGAACAGGCCAATTACTAGTAAGGAGATTGAGTTAGTAATCAAAAACTTCCCAAAACAAAAGTCCAGGACTGACAGCTTCACTGGTGAATTCTACCAAACACTCAAAAAAGAATTAACACTAATCCTTCTCAAATTCTAATAAAAAGAGGAAGAGGAGGGAACATTTCCAAACTCATTGTAGGAGGCCAGCACTGCCGTGATACTAAAACCAGACAAGGATGCCACAAGGAAAGAAAATTACAGGCCAATATCCCTGATGAACAAAGATGCAGAAATCCTGAACAAAATATTAGCAAACCAAATTCAACAATACATTAAAAGGACTGTACACCGTGATGCAGTGGGATTTATCCCAGGGATGGAAGGATGGTTCAACATCCACGAATCAATCAGTGTGATACCCCACAAAGCAGGTATAGAGGGAACATACCTCCACATAATAAAAGCCATCATTACAAACCCACAGCTAATATCATACTCAACAGTGAAAAGCTGAAAGCCTTGCCTTTAAGAGCAGGAAGAAGATAAGGATGCCCACTCTTGCCAGTTTTATTCAACACAGTGCTGCAAGTCTTAGCCACAACAGTTAGACAAGAGAAAGAAATAAAAGGCATCCAAATTGGAAAGGAAGAAGTAGAACTGTCACTATTTGCAGATGACATGATATTATATATAGAAAACCCTAAAGACTCCACCAAAAAAAAAATCCTGTTAGAATAAATGAATTCAGTAAAGTTGCAGGACACAAAATCAACATGCAGAAATCTATTGCATTTCTATACACTAAAACTATCAGAAAGAGATATTAACAATCCCGTTTACAATTGCATAAAAAACTATAAAATAACTAGGAATAAATTAAACCAAGGATGTGAAAGACCTGTACACTGAAAACTGTGAGACACTGATGAAACAAATCCAAGAAGACACAAATAAGTGAAAAGCTATTCCATGCTCACAGACTGGAAGAATTAATGTTGTTAAAATGTCCATACTATTCAGAGCAATCTACAGATCAACACAATGCCTATAAAAATTCCAATGGCATTTTTCACAGAAATAGAATAATCCTAAAATTTGTATGGAACCACAGAAGGCCCTGAACAGCCAAAGCAATCTTAAGAACGAAGAACAAAGCAGGAGGCATCATGCTCCCTGGTTTCAAACTATATTACAAAACTATAGTAATCAAATTAGTATGGTATTTGAATAAAAACATATACATAGATCAGTGGAACAGAATAGAGAGCCCAGAATTAAAGCCACAGATATATGGTCAATTAATTTATGACAAAGGAACCAAGAATATGCAGTGGGGAAAAGACAGGCTCCTCAATAGATGGTGTTAGGAAAACTGGACAGCCACATGCAAAGGAATGAAACTAGGCCACTATCTTATACCATACACAAAAAATAACTCAAAATGGATTAACGACTTGAAAGTAAGACCTGAAAACATAAAATGCCTAGAAGAAAACATAAGTAGTAAGTTTCATGGCATCAGTCTTGGCGATGATTTTTTGGAATTGATACTAAAAGCATAGGCAAGAAAAGCAAAAATAAACAAGTGGGACTACATCAAAATAAAAAGCTTTTGCTCAGCAAAGGAAACCATCAACAAAATGAAAAGGAAACCTACCAAATGGGAGAAGATATTTGCAAATCATATATTTGGTAAGGGTTCATATCCAAAATACATAAAGAATTCATACAACTCAACAGATAAAAAATAATCTAAGTGAAAAATGGGTGAACAATCTAGATAGACTTTTTTCCAAAGAAGATATACAGGTGGCCAAGAGGTACATGAGAAGATGCTCAACATCACTAGTCAGGTAAGTGCAAATCAAAACCACAATGGAATATCACCTTACACCTCCTAGAATGGCTAGTATCAAAAAGACAAGAAATTGCATGCATAAGTGAGGATGTGGAGAAAAGGGAACCACTGTACACTATTGGTGGTACTGTAAGTTGGTATAGCCACTGTGAAAACAGTATGGGGGTTTCTCAAAAGAATTAAAAATAGAACTACCATAGGATCCAGCAATTCCACTTCTGGATATATACCCAAAGGAAGTAAAGTAACTATTTGGAAGGAGTACCAGCACTTCATGTTCACTGCAGCATTATTTACCATAGCCAAGATATGGAGACAGCTTAGATGTCCACTGATGGATGACTCGATAAACAAACTGTAGTTGATATATACTGTGGAATATTATTCAGCCACCCGAAAGGGAAGTCTTGCCATTTGCAACAACATGGATAGACCTCAAAGGCATTATGCTAAGTGAAGTAAGTCAGACAGACAAATACCATATGTTATCTTTTATATGTGTAATCAAGAAAAAAAATAAACCACTCTCATAGATACAGAGGACAGGTTGGTGGTTCCCAGAGGTAGGATTTTGAGGTAGGGTGGGCAACATGGGTGAAGGGAGTCAAAAGGTATAAACTTCCAGTTATAAAATAAAGAATTCATGGGGATGTAATGCACCACATGGCCACTGTAGTTAATAGTACTATATTGCATATATGAAAGTTGCTAAGTGAGTAAATCTATAATGTTCTCATCACAAGAAAAACAAGTGTAACTGTGTATGGTGATAGATGTTAACTAGACTTAATGTGATGATCATTTACACAAAATATACAAATATTGAATCATTATGTTATACAACATTATATTAGTTTTTGGTGTACATCAATTATACCTCAATAAAAAATAGAGTTACATTTCTAAGATAATTTCACAGAAATAAGCTCTATCTTAAAGAATGAAATTGGAACATTCCCTAATACCATACACAAAAATAACCTCAAAATGGATTAAAGACATAAATATAAGGCCAGATCCTATAAAACTCTTAGAGCAAAACATAGGCAGAACACTCTCTGACGTAAATCGCAGCAACGTTTTTTTTTTTAATCCACCTTCTAGGGTAATGAAAATAAAAACAAAAATAAACAAATGGGACCTAATGAAACTTAAAAGCTTTTGCACAGCAAAGCAAACCATAAACAAAATGAAAAGACAACCCACAGAATGGGAGAAAATATTTGCAAACGAAACAACTGACAAGGGATTAATCTCCAAAATATACAAAGAGCTCATGCAGCTCAATATCAAAAAAAAAAAAAATCAAAAAATGGGTGGAAGATCTCAATAGACATCTCTCCAAAGAAGACATACAGATGGCCAAAAAACATGAAAAGATGCTCAACATCACTAATTATTAGAGAAATGCAAATCAAAACTACAGTGAGGTGAGGTATCACCTCACACCGGTCAGAATGGCCATCATTAAAAAATCTACAAACAGTAAATGCTGGAGAGGGTGCGGAGAAAAAGGAACCCTTTTACACTGTTGGTGGGAATGTAAATTGGTACAACCATTATGGAGAACAGTATGGAGGTTCCTTAAAAAACTAAAACTAGAACTACCTTATGATCCAGCAATCCCACTCACGGGCATATATCCAGAGGAAACCATAATTTGAAAGATACACGCACCCCAGTGTTCACTGCAGCACTATTTACAATAGCCAGGATGTGGAAGCAACCTAAATGTCCATCAACAGAGGAATGGATAAAGAAGATGTGGTACATGTATACAATGGAATATTACTCAGCCATAAAAAAGAACAGCAACATGGATGGACCTAGAGATTATCATACTAAGCGAAGTTAAGTCAGACGAAGACAATTATTATATGATATCACTTATATATGGAATCTAAAAAATAATGCATATGAATCAATATACAAAACAGAAACAGACTCACACACATAGAAAAAAAACTTATGGTTACCAAAGGGGAAAGGATGGGGGAGGAGGATAAATTAGAAGTAGGGGATTAACAGATACACACTACTATATATAAAACAGATAAACAACAAGGATTTACTGCATAATATTTTTAATATCTTTTAATAACCTATAATGGAAAACAATCTGAAAAAATATATATAATTGAAAATCTAAAAATATATATATAACTGAATCACTCTGCTGTACACCTAAAACTAACACATTATAAATCAACTATATTTCAATTAAAAGCTGGACACAAAATGAAATGTGTACATTAATAACAATTATGTAAAAGTACTGTACATATTAGTGAAAAAATAACAAGTGTTGGCGAGGATATGGAGAGAAGGGAACCCTTGTGCACTGTTGGTGGGAATGTAAATTGATACAGCCACTATGGAGAACAGTATGGAGGTTCCTTAAAAAACTAAAACTAGAACTACCTTATGATCCAGCAATCCCACTCATGGGCATATATCCAGAGAAAACCATAATTTGAAAGATACACGCACCCCAATGTTCACTGCAGCACTATTTACAATAGCCAGGACATGGAAGCAACCTAAATATCCATCGACAGAGGAATAAAGAAGATGTGGTACATATATACAATGGAATATTACTCAGTCATAAAAAAGAATGAAGTAATGCCATTTGCAACAACATGGATGGACCGTGAGATTATCATACTAAGTGAAGTAAGTCAGAGCAAGACAAGTTTCATATGATATTGCTTATATGTTGAATCTAAAAAAATGGTACAAATGAACTTATTTACAAAACAGAAATAGAGTTACAGATGTAGAAAACAAACTTATGGTTACCAAAGGCGAAAGGAGGGAGGGGAGGGATAAATTAGGAGATTGGTATTAACATGTACACACTACTATATATAAAATATATAACTAATAAGGACCTACTGTATAATACAGGGAACTCAATATTCTGTAATAACCTATACGGGAAAAGAATCTAAAAAATGAATGGATATATGTATATGTATAACTGATTCACCTTGCTGTACACCTGAAATTAACACAACATTGTAAATCAACTATATTCCAATTTTTAAAAATATTTTTTTAATAAAAGCTCTATCTTAAAATGCCAGTGTGTTTGGTAATGATTCTACAAACCTATCATCTGCCTCCATTCATTGCACCTTTATACCTGTCCATAAGAACAAATGAAAGCAGATAGTGATGGGAGTATCTGAGCTCAAAATCTCAGGAGAAGTAAAGGAGCAAAAAGAAGATAGAAATAATCTCGAAAAACTAATTTATTTTATAAATCAACTATAAACTGAAAGAGCTCCTATCCTTTAACTTCTAAAAGAAATACTTAGAAATAGTTAATAAATGTTTATTCAACTATTAATCAGTGTGATTACATAGATTTGGGGTTATAAAATCTGTTAGTGATAGGAAAATTCAGTTTATTATTGGTATTAAATCACTGGAATATCTTAAAGTTAACTATCTGAAAAACACTGAGACCATCAAAAAGGGAACAATGAAATGGAGCAAAGTTTCTAAAAGCCCCTCGTTTTTATCAATATAAATATGATGAAGGGATGATTGTCATTTCTACAGAGTTTATTGAAAATGTTCATATGATTGCCAGGTCCTAAATTGTGATATTTACTATTATTCTGGTTTTCTAAATAAAGGGCAGTACAGTCCATGAAAGCTGAATATAAGGTATGGACAAACCAAGATCATTTATTCTACACAGTAATTATCCCTAAAGCAAGAGCTCTGCTAGGGTATTTCCTTTGCAGCAGAGGGGTCATTTTATCTAAAGGTCATGCCTACCAAAATTTCCCCATTCCCTGACGTTAACATCAATAACCCATGCTGGGATTAATACAGCGTACCTTCCTAAAATAACCTTCTATTACAAGGTTGGATAGTTCTCAAAACCGCCTTCAATATCAATCTTATGTAATGATGAAAACACAAGGTTAGAAAGTTTAGGTTTAATATGAATCTCTGAGATTCTTCTTCATAATAATATGGGATGATAATGACTCAAGGTAATGGGAGAATCTATAGCTTCCTCTTGATTTCTTCAAACTACAGATAAAATATAAAACTCACAAATTAGGCAAAGTCTTCATAGACAAATAGCATACAACTCAGCTTAATTACTGTGCTGGGAGTATAAGTAAGCTCACCTTAGATACTGATTTCTTCAAAATTTTAGTCGACAGTGCTGTAGAAATGCTTTACTTTATCCAGTCTGGAAAATTATTTATTTTGTGCTTATTTTGGGAAAGATATACTATGCGTTATTCCTCATATGTACAAGTAAACGTTACATAAACCATGCTAGGATAACAATATAATACAGTGCAAAGAGAATCACATTTGAGGTAAACACATTTGGGTTCACATCCTGTCAAGACTTTAGAAAGGTAATTTTCCAAGTAATTATAACCCATTTATAAAGGGTTAAATGGTATGTCTCTCACAGGATTGATGCAAGGATTCTAAGATTACTTACATAAATCACCAGGCAGGTAATTGGTGCTCAAATATCTTGTTCTCTTTCAATCTCATCAGTAACACTCTGTGGATTGTTTGAAAGGGTAACTGTGTGTATGACTATTTAAAAGCTGGAACAATTTAGAATTTAAGACTATTTTTCGAAATGCAGAGGCAGTCTAAAAACTTTGAAGTGAAATGTGATTAGGATTCTTTCATATAATGTCAGTTAAAGTGAAAGAGAGAGAATGAGAGAGAAAATAATCTTCCAATAATGTTTATAGAGAAAAATATATACTATGATCTGATTATAAAAAAATTATGATTACAAAAGTAGAATACATTCTATAAAATGTACTATTTTATATATCACTATATACATTATATGAAACATTCCATATAATTATTATAGATAAATTTTATATACTAAATATACAGTATTACATATTACATAATATTCATTAATATATATTATTCACTGTATGGTATATAATTGTTTATTACTATATATCATAATTTGTATTTTTAATATCACTTATAAGTTAACATATTAGTTCATATGTTGTACATTATTTATAACATTTATATTGCATGTTATAGTTTATATGCTATATATGTTTGTGGGGATGGATAGATAGATATTTTGGTGTGTGTAAAATAACCACTTATTACTGCTCTTGTTTTCCCCAATTAATGGAGCATCCTTTAATCCTCGTACACTGTTGGTGGGAATTTAAATTGGTACAGCCACTACAGAGAACAGTATGGAGGTTCCTTAAAAAACTAAAAGTAGAGCTACCATATGATCCAGCAATCCCACTCCTGGGCATATATCCGGAGAAAACCATAATTCATTTTGAAACAACACATGCACCCCAGTGTTCATTGCAGCACGATTCATAATAGCCAAGACATGGAAGCAACCTAAATGTCCATTGACAGATGAATGGATAAAGAAGATGTGGTACCTAAATACAATGGAATATTACTCAGCCATAAGAAAGAATGAAATAATGCCATTTGCAGCAACATGGATGGACCTAGAGAATATGATACTAAGTGAAGTAAGTCAGAGAAAGACACTTAGGATATCACTTATATGTGGAATCTAAAAAAAAAAAATGATACAAATGAAATTACTTACAAAACAGAAACAGACTCATAGAAAATAAACTTACGGTTACCAAAGGGAAGAGGGTGGGGAAAGATAAATTAGGAGTATGGGATTAACAGATACACACCACTATATATAAAATAAACAACAAGGATTTACTGTATAGCACAGGGAACTATATTCAATATCTTATACTAACCTATAATGGAAAAGAATATATACATATATGTGTAATGGAATTAC
Organism: Eubalaena glacialis; assembly: GCF_028564815.1. Lineage (NCBI taxonomy): Eukaryota > Metazoa > Chordata > Mammalia > Artiodactyla > Balaenidae > Eubalaena > Eubalaena glacialis. The sequence continues at coordinate 25,470,782 of NC_083736.1, forward strand.
TTTGCTGTACATCAGAAACTAATACAACATTGTATATCAACTATACTTCAATTAAAAAGCATCCTTTATTGAATAAGTATATTAATACATTTTCAAAGATTTTTTTTTATACCAGTAGCTGCCATGTGTTAGGAAAAATAGGTTGAACATTTCTTAGAATCTCTCATTTAATTTTTTGTCTCTAATTCCAAATTTTATACTTGATTTTAAACAAGAGTGGTGGAGTGGAATCCAATCTGTCTATTGATCACAAATATTCTCCCCAGTTGATTTGAAGATTTCTCATATTTGTATATCATAAATGATAACTCTGTAAGCATCCTGTCTACTTGAATTATTTTAATACTACCAAGTACTCTCTGTGATTACAGAACATCTAGATAACTTTAGTATTATGAACACAGACTTTGTGTTCCTAAAACATTATGTAGTGATAAAGCACTCGTTTGTCTGCCTTATTCTTAATTTATTGAGCCATTAAAATCACTTTTTGATATTATAATATACACTTTATTTTACTACAATTTGCAAATTCAATTTAAAAACTTTCTCTTGTTGCTTCAGGATTGTACTTGCAAGCTTTCAAAATGTCTCTGACCCTAGAAAGGGTCAACTGTTAGCTTTCTGTACAAAAAGAAGACACTAATATGTATCTGAAAATAATTTAATCAAGAAAAATGAAAAGCCAAAATAGTTCCTCCAAAGTACTATAATTACCAGCTCACAAAGTTTCTCCCCTGCATCTCTGCAAACTCACAGTTCATAGGAGGGAGCAGAGTGAGGTGGGAGAAGCACAGGCTGAGGAGTCTAATGGACAAGCATTAGAATCTCATTCTGGCACTTAGGAGCTGTGTGACCTTGAGCAAGTTACATCACCTCCCTATGCCTCAGGGTGTATTTGTTTATTTCTTTGTTCATTTGCATTTCTGCAAAATTGAGATAATAATGATTACCTGAAATATTTTATGGAGGTATAATACCTGTAAAATATGTAGCATAGAACCAGGCCTAAAATCTGCAATGCATAAATTACTGTTTATACCCATCTTGGTTCGCAATAGCCTTCCAACTGGTTTCCCTGCTACTAGTCCTCCTCAGTAATCCATCCTTTGCTGAAACTCCCTACTCTGTAATGGATTCTTAATAAACTTTTACCAACCAGTCACAATCTTTCTATCTTTATCTTTAAACATTCTTCCCCCCATAATAAAACTTATGTTGAAATAAATGGGCTTACTCACTTTTCTTTCATTCAAGTAAGCAATCACCCATGAAATTCAGATATAAATATTTAGAAATTTCTCAAAAGGAATTTATGAAAATGAACTCTGTGTACTAGCACTATGCTGGACACTGAGAAATGATAAAAATACATCGAAACAAATGCTATTTTCAGGGACAAGGAGCTTTCTGTCTTTGGAGAATAGCTTTGTTTACTTAATTTTGTTTTTAACTTGTATTGTTTAGGACTGAAAATCAAATATAGTTGAATATTTTCCAAATGTTGGTAATATGATAATTGTCCAAGTCCCAGTTTTATTCATCTTACTAATATTAAAAGCAAGAAAGTCTGAAGTGTTAAACTTGATTGTCCCTTTACTCTTTAAGCCAAAAAGCACACAGAGTTTAACTTATTTCACAGTGACAAGCCTTGCAAAGCAGTAGCAATGATGAGCTTTCAGTGCATGGTAATGTAAACAGTATATGCATGAAAATATATGGGTTCATAAATACACTATTAAGTGAAACTAAGCTCTCTCTGCATTAAACCGTTTACGTAGTCCAAAAAACAAATAAAAACATAAAAATTAAAAGTTCACAGAGTTAATATTCTCAACTCTGAGATACACATACAATGTGGAACACTACAAAGGGAGATATTGTTTGTAAGCATGTACTGGTTTTAAGTGTGTTTCCAAAAATTCCCACATTTGTGACATTTGTGTGCCATCCGTGGCATAGAGAAAGAAGGCAGAGCACAGTGCAGAGGAAACTTATATGTGTGTATTTTACACATTGACAATAAATAAATTAAAAGGCTGGACTCATTCATTACAATATAGATAAATTACACAGAGAGGTTGGAAATTGGATTCCTAAGTCTTGCCAAAAATACTGTAAAATGTATCCTCCAAATTAGCAAGACGATTTGTTGGAGATACTATATTGCCTTTCCATATGCTCAGGCTGCCCTCTTAGCAGCTCAAGAGAAAAGGGAGGAGGCATAGAAATTGGGTTAAAAATGGCTATTCAGGGGTCTGGGCAAGATGGCGGAAGAGTAAAACGTGGAGATCACCTTCCTTCCCACAGATACATTAGAAATACATCTACATGTGGAACTGCTCCTACAGAACACCCACTGAACGCTGGCAGAAGACGTCAGACCTCCCAAAAGGCAAGAGACTCCCCATGTACTTGGGTAGGGCAAAAGAAAAAAGAAATAACAGAGACAAAAGAATAGGGACGGGACCTGCACTAGTGGGAGGGAGCTGTGAAGGAGGAAAGGTTTCCACACACTAGGAAGCCCCTTCGTGGGCGGAGACTGCGGGTGGCAGAGGGGGGAAGCTTCGGAGCCACGGAGGAGAGCGCAGCCACAGGGGTGCGGAGGGCAAAGCGGAGAGACTCCCGCACAGAGGCTCGGCGCCGAGCAGCACTCACCAGCCCGAGAGGCTTGTCTGCTCACCCGCCGGGGCGGGCGGGGGCTGGGAGCTGAGGCTCGGGCTTCGGTCGGATCACAGGGAGAGGACTGGGGTTGGCGGCCTGAACACAGCCTGAAGGGGTTAGTGCATCACAGCTAGCCGGGAGGGAGTCCGGGAAAAAGTCTGCAGCTGCCGAAGAGGCAAGAGACTTTTTCTTGCCTCTTTGTTTCGCGGCGCGCAAGGAGAGGGGATTCAGAGCGCCGCCTAAACGAGCTCCAGAGACGGGCGCGAGCCGCGGCTATCAGCGTGGACCCCAGAGACGGGCATGAGACACCAAGGCTACTGCTGCCGCCACCAAGAAGCCTGTGTGTGAGCACAGGTCACTTTCCACACCGCCCCTCCCGGGAGCCTGTGCAGCCAGCCACTGCCAGGGTCCCGTGATCCAGGGACAGCTTCCCTGGGAGAACGCACGGCGTGCCTCAGGCTGCTGCAACGTCACGCCGGCCTCTGCTGCCGCAGGCTCGCCCTGCATCCATACCCTTCCCTCCCCCCGGCCTGAGTGAGCCAGAGCCCCCGAAGCAGCTGCTCCTTTAACCCCGTTCTGTCTGGGCGGGGAACAGACACCCTCAGGCGACCTACACGCAGAGGCGGGTCCAAATCCAAAGCTGAACCCCGGGGAGCTGTACGAACAAAGAAGACAAAGGGAAATTTCTCCCAGCAGCCTCAGAAGCAGCGGATTAAAGCTCCACAAACAACTTGATGTACCTGCATCTGTTGAATACCTGAATAGACAACGAATCATCCCAAATTCAGGAGGTGGACTTTGGGAGCAGGATATATTAATTTTTCCCCTTTTCCTTTTTTTGTGAGTGTATATGTGTATGCTTCTGGGTGAGATCTTGTCTGTATAGCTTTGCTTTCACCATTTGTCCTAGGGTTCGGTCCATCCGTTTTTTGTTTTTTTTTTTTTACTTAAAAAAATTTTTTTCTTAATAATTTTTTCCTTATTTTCTATTTTTAAAATTTAAAGAAATTTTTTTCTTAATAAGTTTTTTCATATTTTTTATTTAAACGATATAACGATTGTAAATATTTATGTACCCAACATAGGAGCACCTCAATACATAAGGCAAATACTAACAGCCATAAAAGGGGAAATCGACAGTTACACAATCATAGTAGGGGACTTTAACACCCCACTTTCACCAATGGACAGATCATCCAAAATGAAAATAAATAAGGAAACACAAGCTCTAAATGATACATTAAACAAGATGGACTTAATTGATATTTATAGGACATTCCACCCCAAAACAACAGAATACACATTTTTCTCAAGTGCTCATGGAACATTCTCCAGGATAGATCATATCTTGGGTCACAAATCAAGCCTTGGTAAATTTAAGAAACTTGAAATCGTATCAAGCATCTTTTCCGACCACAACGCTATGAGACTAGATATCAATTACAGGAAAAGATCTGTAAAAAATACAAACACATGGAGGATACACAATACACTACTTAATAACGAAGTGATCACTGAAGAAATCAAAGGGGAAATCAAAAAATACCTAGAAACAAATGACAATGGAGACACAACGACCCAAAACCTATGGGATGCAGCAAAAGCAGTTCTAAGAGGGAAGTTTATAGCAATACAAGCCTACATCAAGAAACAGGAAACATCTCGAATAAACAACCTAACCTTGCACCTAAAGCAATTAGAGAAAGAACAAAAAAACCCCAAAGCTAGCAGAAGGAAAGAAATCAAAAAGATCAGATCAGAAATAAATGAAAAAGAAATGAAGGAGACAATAGCAAAGATCAATAAAACTAAAAGCTGGTTCTTTGAGAAGATAAACAAAATTGATAAACCATTAGCCAGACTCATCAAGAGAAAAAGGGAGAAGACTCAAATCAATAGAATTAGAAATGAAAAAGGAGAAGTAACCACTGACACTGCAGAAATACAAACGATCATGAGAGATTACTACAGGCAACTCTATGCCAATAAAATGGACAACCTGGAAGAAATGGACAGATTCTTAGAAATGCACAACCTAACGAGACTGAACTAGGAAGAAATAGAAAATATGAACAGACCAATCACAAGCACTGAAATTGAAACTGTGATTAAAAATCTTCCAACAAACAGAAGCCCAGGACCAGATGGCTTCACAGGTGAATTCTATCAAACATTTAGAGAAGAGCTAACACCTATCCTTCTCAAACTCTTCCAAAATATTGCAGAGGGAGGAACACTCCCCAACTCATTCTACGAGGCCACCATCACCCTGATACCAAAACCAGACAAAGATGTCACAAAGAAAGAAAACTACAGGCCAATATCACTGATGAACATAGATGCAAAAATCCTCAACAAAATACTAGCAAACAGAATCCAACAGCACATTAAAAGGATCATACACCATGATCAAGTGGGGTTTATTCCAGGAATGCAAGGATTCTTCAATATACGCAAATCAACCAACGTGATACATCATATTAACAAGTTGAAGGAGAAAAACCATATGATCATCTCAATAGATGCAGAGAAAGCTTTCGACAAAATTCAACACCCATTTATGATAAAAGCCCTGCAGAAAGTAGGCATAGAGGGAACTTTCCTCAACATAATAAAGGCCATATATGACAAACCCACAGCCAACATCGTCCTCAATGGTGAAAAACTGAAACCATTTCCACTAAGATCAGGAACAAGACAAGGTTGCCCACTCTCACCACTATTATTCAACATAGTTTTGGAAGTGTTAGCCACAGCAATCAGAGAAGAAAAAGAAATAAAAGGAATCCCAATCGGAAAAGAAGAAGTAAAGCTGTCACTGTTTGCAGATGACATGATACTATACATAGAGAATCCTAAAGATGCTACCAGAAAACTACTAGAGCTAATCAATGAATTTGGTAAAGTAGCAGGATACAAAATTAATGCACAGAAATCTCTTGCATTCCTATACACTAATGATGAAAAATCTGAAAGTGAAATTAAGAAAACACTCCCGTTTACCATTGCAACAAAAAGAATAAAATATCTAGGAATAAACCTACCTAAGGAGACAAAAGACCTGTATGCAGAAAATTATAAGACACTGATGAAAGAAATTAAAGATGATACAAATAGATGGAGAGACATACCATGTTCTTGGATTGGAAGAATCAACATTGTGAAAATGACTCTACTACCCAAAGCAATCTACAGATTCAATGCAATCCCTATCAAACTACCACTGGCATTTTTCACAGAACTAGAACAAAAAATTTCACAATTTGTATGGAAACACAAAAGACCCCGAATAGCCAAAACAATCTTGAGAACGAAAAATGGAGCTGGAGGAATCAGGCTCCCTGTCTTCAGACTATATTACAAAGCTACAGTAATCAAGACAGTTTGGTACTGGCACAAAAACAGAAACAGAGATCAATGGAACAGGATAGAAAGCCCAGAGATAAACCCACGCACATATGGTCACCTTATCTTTGATAAAGGAGGCAAGCATATACAGTGGAGAAAAGACAGCCTCTTCAATAAGTGGTGCTGGGAAAACTGGACAGATACATGTAAAAGTATGAAATTAGAACACTCCCTGACACCATACACAAAAATACACTCAAAATGGATTAAAGACCTAAGTGTAAGGCCAGACACTATCAAACTCTTAGAGGAAAACATAGGCAGAACACTCTATGACATAAATCACAGCAAGATCCTTTTTGACCCAGCTCCTAGAGAAATGGAAATAAAAACACAAATAAACAAATGGGACCTAATGAAACTTAAAAGCTTTTGCACAGCAAAGGAAACCATAAACAAGACCAAAAGACAACCCTCAGAATGGGAGAAAATATTTGCAAATGAAGCAACTGACAAAGGATTAATCTCCAAGATTTACAAGCAGCTCATGCAGCTCAATAACAAAAAAACAAACAACCCAATCCAAAAATGGGCAGAAGACCTAAATAGGCATTTCTCCAAAGAAGATATACAGATTGCCAACAGACACATGAAAGAATGCCCAACATCATTAATCATTAGAGAAATGCAAATCAAAACTACAATGAGATATCATCTCACACCAGTCAGAATGGCCATCATCAAAAAATCTAGAAACAATAAATGCTGGAGAGGGTGTGGAGAAAAGGGAACCCTCTTGCACTGTTGGTGGGAATGTAAATTGATACAGCCACTATGGAGAACAATATGGAGCTTCCTTAAAAAACTAAAAATAGAATTACCATATGACCCAGCAATCCCACTACTGGGCATATACCCTGAGAAAACCATAATTCAAAAAGAGTCATGTACCAAAATATTCATTGCAGCTCTGTTTACAATAGCCAGGACATGGAAGCAACCTAGGTGTCCATCATCGGATGAATGGATAAAGAAGATGTGGCACATATATACAATGGAATATTACTCAGTCATAAAAAGAAATGAAATGGAGGTATTTGTAATGAGGTGGATGGAGTTAGAGTCTGTCATACAGAGTGAAGTAAGTCAGAAAGAGAAAAAGAAATACAGTATGCTAACACATATATATGGAATCTAAGGAAAAAAAAAAAAAAGTCATGAAGAACCTAGTGGCAAGATGGGAATAAAGACACAGACCTACTAGAGAATGGACTTGAGGATATGGGGAGGGGGAGGGGTGAGATGTGACAGGGTGAGAGAGTGTCATGGACATATATACACTGCCAAATGTAAAATAGATAGTTAGTGGGAAGCAGCCGCATAGCACAGGGAGATCAGCTCGGTGCTTTGTGACCACCTAGAGGGGTGGGATAGGGAGGGTGGGAGGGAGGGAGATGCAAGAGGGAAGAGATATGGGAACATATGTATATGTATAACTGATTCACTTTGTTAGAAAGCAGAAGCTAACACACCATTGTAAAGCAATTATACTTCAATAAAGATGTTTAAAAAAAAAAAAAAAAGAGTCATGTACCAAAATGTTCATTGCAGCTCTATTTACAATAGCCAGGACATGGAAGCAACCTAAGTGTCCACCATCGGATGAATGGATAAAGAAGATGTGGCACATATATACAATGGAATATTACTCAGCCATAAAAAGAAATGAAATGGAGGTATCTGTAGTGAGGTGGATGGAGTTAGAGTCTGTCATACAGAGTGAAGTAAGTCAGAAAGAGAAAAACAAATACAGTATGCTAACACATATATATGGAATCTAAGGGGGAAAAAAAAAAAAGGTCATGAAGAACCTAGTTGCAAGATGGGAATAAAGACACAGACCTACTAGAGAATGGACTTGAGGATATGGGGAGTGGGAGGGGTAAGATGTGACAGGGTGAGAGAGTGGCATGGACATATATACACTACCAAACGTAAAATAGATAGCTAGTGGGAAGCAGCCGCATAGCACAGGGAGATCAGCTCGGTGCTTTGTGACCACCTAGAGGGGTGGGATAGGGAGGGTGGGAGGGAGGGAGATGCAAGAGGGAAGAGATATGGGAACATATGTATATGTATAACTGATTCACTTTGTTATAAAGCAGAAACTAACACACCATTGTAAAGCAATTATACTCCAATAAAGATGTTTAAAAAAAAAAATGGCTATTCAACTGGGTTCTGCTTTCTGCCCATTTCCTTGTCTTCTAATGCTCTGAAACCAATTGAAAGATTAATATGCCTTCTCTGCTAATGGAATTCTTTCCTAATTCTTTATTTTCTCCTAGACCATATAAAATCATTTTATAGTGCCTTGGACATTCCCAAGTGTAGCTTTAGTTTTTATCACCTGTGGTCTCTGAAAGTCCATTACGTACCAGACAGGTAGCCTAAAGTGTACAAGAGAATCAGGCCTCTGCCCCAAGGAATTCTGCAATCTATAAGGACTGCTAAGGCAAACATTTCGACAAAGGGATTAAAAGTAAGAAGGGCTATAAGAGCTCATCTAGTCTAACCACCCAACAAAACTAGCATCTGAATTTACACATTCCAGGAAGGTGAGAAACCCACCAGTGATTGTACTTTTCCAGAGAGGACAAGTTCAGTTCCTCATTTCATTATTGCATACCTTCAGTTACTAGGCAATGCTAGCTTATGCTGAACAGAAATTAGCTTTCCTGTAACTTCTACCCTTTGGTACCCTCTTGTGTGTCAAAGGATCATTTCCTTTCTCTATATACTAATACATTCTGAAGTAAATATATTTATACAAACAGAATCATGTGCATTAACATCTCAAATGTTTAGTGTCATGGAGTAATTTAGAATCAAAATTATGTATATTAATTTTTAAGGAAATGTTTTTATATTAAATAGAAATTCAGCATCTTAAATAGAGTATTCTGAACATAGTTTGTATTTTGCTCAATGGCTGTAGGTTATCACCATTATTAAAAGAAATTATTGTATTGTGTTCTTATGTGTTGATGCCTTCAGGGTTTGTGGGAGTTGGTAGAAAAAATTGTCCCTATACTGCATGTTCTCAGGATGTTTACCTTTAGGGCTTTGTATATTTTTTCCATAGATTTTTCCCTTTTATTTCTTAGTATCATATTGTATGATCTTGATCCTGCCACTGTGCCTGCCTCTAGCTGAAACCCTGTGCTTCTAATCTTATGTGACTTTAGAAATTAGATAACCAAACTCATTACGAAGATATCTATAAGTGCCTTTGAGTGAGAATTCTCATAAATACATAAACTCATACTATGGTGGACAGACTCTGAAGGGGCCCTCATGATCCCTGCACCTTGATATCTAAGCCTTTGTGTATTCCATTCCTCTTGACTGTGAGCAGAACCTGTGACTTACTTCTAAACAATAGATTATGGCAAAGGTGACAGGAAGCCACTCCCTTGATTAGGTTACATTAATGTGCTGTGAAGGGATTTTATAGATGTAATTAAAGATGATAAATCAGTTGATTCTGAGCTATCAAAAGGGAGATTATCCTGGATGAGCCTGACTTAATCAGGTGAAATCCCTTATGAGAGGGATTTGGCCCTCCCTGAAGTTAGAGGCTCTCTCTCCAATGCTGGCTTTGAAGAAGCAAGCTGCCATGTTGTGAGAGGGCCTATGGTGAGGCCCATGTGGCAAGGAACTGCGGGTGGCCTCTAGGGCGTAGGGTAGCTCACAGCCAGCAAAAACGCTGGGGCTGTCAGTCTTACAGCTACGAGAAAATGAATTTCTCCAACAACCCAAAGGAGGTTGGAAGCAGATCTTTCTTCAGTCATCCTTGTGATGAAACCAAAACCCTAGTCAGCACCTTGATTGCAGCCTTGTGAGACCCTGAGCAGAGGACACAGCTAAGCCATGCCCAGATTCCTGCCCCACTGAGACTCTGAAATAACAAATGGGTATTAGTTTAAGTTGCTACGGTTATGGTAATGCATTCAGCAACAGATAAGTAATATTCTGTAACAACCTAATTGGGAAAAGAATATGAAAAAGAATAGATATATGTATGGCTGAGTCACTTTGTTGTACACCTGAAACTAACACAACATTGTTAACCAATTATAGTCCAATATAAAATGTTAAAAAAATGATTCAAGGGGGAAAGGAAAAAATACAGATAAGTAATACATATAATACATATATGCTACATGCCATTTTGTGTGTACAGAGAAACTTTTGGTCAATTTCTTATCCTTTCCTGGGTTCAAGTTGGTTAAACTTACCTTCACTAATTAAAGTATTAACCAAAAGATATAGTATACACATGTATGTTGTACAAATGAATGTATGAATATTCAGCACCTTTTTAACCAAGATATGTGCCTTGAAAACATAAGCATACGCTGCATGTGTTATAATTATTTAACGACTGGTGGAGTGAAAAACAAAGAGGCTCTTTTGAACAGAAGTATACACAGGTATAAGTAAAGGTACCTTATACAAAGGTACTCAATAAGAGGATGTAACATACATAAACAAAGAGCTGAATTTAGAACATATAAAGTGTGCCACAAATTTAATTGCTTACCCAGGCTAGGCATTTCACTTAAGTGAGTGAATCTCACCATAGAGTAAAGAATAAGGAGTGGTGGAGACTGTGGTAAAAATGTCCCAGCCAAAAGAGACAGCTATCATTTTGCCCTTAGCAGATAATTATCATGTAGGTATACAAACACAGTGTTGTCAGATACACTGTTTTTCAAAAAGAATGTAAGAATTTAGATGCTCATGTGGTATCTCCATATTTCTAAAAGTTGATTACAAATGCAAATTTAAAAATAAATTATACTGGCCAAATAAGAGGACTGTAGGCCCTATCTGGTTGCCAGTTTGTGACATCAATTAAAATTAATGGCTTATAAGCCAGAATAATGGAGCATACATGTCTAATTTCCTTAGATCAGCAGTAATGAACATGTCAGTGGGGTAGAGAAAGTCTACATGGGTTTGTCCAAATATAATGAGGGATACAATATCCTCTGCCTTTTGTTATTCCCTGTGTTCTATTTCCATTGGAATGCTTGTGTAAAGAGAACCTATATCTGACAAAACTTTGTCCATTCTCAATATTTTGGTAACAGTAAATGAGGGCACTGAGAGGGAATTAGTAGGAGCAATGAGAAGTTAAGGTACATCCTTAAGTATTCCTAATTCAGTTCCAGAAAGTGATGTCCACACCTTGACTCTCCTTTTCCAATAAATTTTTGTGCTAAATGGAACCCCAAATTAATGGATTTCAGACACAGGTTTCCAAGGAGAGAATAACCTGTGTTTCTTGAAGTCATATTTGCCCAGGGTTTAAATGGTATCAGAAAAACAGTAACTACTCATATTTCTATAACGCTTGCCACAAGCTGCTATGATAGACATCCACCCTGCTACAAATTCCACCATCTCCCCCTACCCCAAGTTATATATGGTAGTTCCATATGGCTGTTCTATGTGAGATTATGCAAATACTCTGTCAGCAATCACAGAGTATCTTCCAAGTCCTTCCCCTCTTGCTTCAATGACATCTCACCCTAAGCCCAAGAAGCCTATTATGTTATATGAACACATAAGCCACTGTTTCCACTGTCATTTCCTAATGCTACCAATTTCCTAATGATACCAATCAATGTGATCTAGAGTTGGCACTGTGTCAGTGACAAAATGAGGTGTGTGTAGCTTGGGGCCCCTGCTTGACGTGGTGCTCCCCAAAGAGTGCTACCTTGAGCAAACCACAATTTGTGCTTAGTATTCCTCTTGCCTTAGAACTCAACTTCTGATCAATGAAGGTTGGCTAAAACCTTGTCCCCTGCAGCATCAGCATCACCTGGGAGCTTGTTAGGAATGCAGAAACTCAGGCCATATTCTGGACCTACAGGCTCAGAGCATGAATTTTAACGGGTGATTTGTATGCATCTTAAAGTCTGGGCTAAAGGACCAATACCTGAGACAGATATGTTGGCATTCTCTAAATCTGTCATAAATAAGCTCCTCCTGCAACCCATATTCCCCCTACCACTTTATATCATCCTTACGTCTTCCAGAATTTTACGTTTTGGAACAACTTGCATTTCATTTTTCACTATGCAAGGTTATACTAGAAGCTACTGAATTTTTCACTAGAAACTGCCCTTTGTAGCTAATATAAAATTGGACATATTACTTCCTATTATAATTGTGAAACCACGTTTTCTCTCTCTTTAAAATTTAAAATGTGCACACCTTTTAATCTAGCAATTACACTTCAAGGAATTTATATTGAAGATATACTCACACAAGTGCAAAAGGATATATGTCCTAAGATGTTCACTGTAGCACATTGATAATAGTACTGATATCTAAATGTATAAATGCCCATCAATCAGGAACTGGTTAAAATAATTATGATATATCCATATAATCTGTGCCTTTAAAAGTATGAAGAAAATTTGCATGTGGCCAATTAGGAAAGGTGTCTAATATTTAAGGGTCCATCCAAGTTATAAAATTATATATTGTATGCTATCATTTGAATAAGTCCTATATTTAAATACATGTATCTACATGTGTTCATGTGTGTGTATAGCATGTAGAAGCTATATATAGAAACTGTATAGCTGTCATTGTATGTTGGCTTATCTGACCTCATTTTCAACTCTTCTCTCCTACCTACCTCTCCTGTGGAGGCTGTAAAAGATAAAAACTTGATTTCCCAGATTCCCTTGCAGCTAAGGTTGAGCATGTGAAACAGTTATGGCTAATAATCTATAATCAGAAGTCTACTACTGCTGCCTCTTCCTCTTCTTTTACCCTGCCTGGAATACTACTCTGAAGCCTGGAGGTGAAGCAGCCATTTGGTGACCACGAGATAGCAAGCATTAAGGACTAGAACCAACACAATAGAGTGAGAAGAAGAATAATGTGCTTGGCCTCTCATGGCATCCTATGTCAACAGCACCAGTACTGAGATACCTACCTCTGTTTTTCGCTTTGAAAGATAATTAAATCCCTGGATATTTAAGCCACCATATGGGGGGAGGGGGTTTGGTGGTGGTGGTTGTTATTATTATTACTATTATTTTTAAAGTTAGGCAACCCATCCTTGATACAAGTGTTAAGTCTCAAGAGTCGGATGAGAGGCAAAGGCAGTATTTATACTTCTCAAAATTTTTACTCTTTCGTGATGTTTGAATTCTGTAATCAAACAAATGACACATATACACAAACATAAAAAAAAACTGATTTTAAAATGCAGTTGAAGTCAATGAGTTTTATGCAGAGTTGTTTCAAGCCCTGGCTTAAAAGAGAACTATTTTTTCACAAAATTGTTTCTAGTATTTAAACTGTATGGATAATAACAGAAACAATTCAATATGTCATACCATAACAGAATGATTGCTAAAAGGACAAATATAATTACATTAGTGATTATACAACTTAGTTGACAAACAGTTACCCTTCTGAGGAAGAGGAGGTAATTTCTCTTGTTTAAAAGAAGATTAATTAAACATCCCTGTTTATAGAAAAATGATAGTGATAGGGTTTCATAGACTTGAATGATAATGCCCTTCTTCTTTTTTGTTCTTGCTTTTTGATGTTTAGGGAAAGATGAAAACAGAACTCAGAAGAAGAAAGAGCTAAATATTTAGGGGATTGTTCTTCATGAAGTTGTTTCCAAAAGCAGTGGTCATAGGATGTGTTCCTGTGTAGGAAAGAACTAACTCGGTAAGTCTGAATTGTTCAAACTCTGCACATTCAGAAGAAAGGCCTGTTTTCAGGACTGGCCCATGGCCGGCTCCTGGGATCTGAGCTCTGGGAATTGAATGTTCTACCTGTACATTTTGACCCTATAGTTAATGCTAACAGTGTGATTTACAGTAAACACCTGTTTCTGCTCTGAGAGTGTGGAGTCTGAGTAGCTGAAGTCAGATGTGCAGGCACTACATGCCTACGTCACTGACCCTGGATAAAAACCGTGAACACCAAGGCTTCAGGTGAGCTTCCCTGATTGGTGCAACTTTGTATGTGTTGTTACAAGTTGGGAGAATTAAGCACATCACGTGCAACTCCAATGGGGGTGGGGGGTGAAATGTGGAGAGACTTGGCAGCTTGCACCTGCTTTCTGCTGGACTTCACATCATGAGCCTCTTCCCTTTGCTGATTATCATCTGTATTACTTTTGCTATAGTAAATCATAACTGTGAATACAATAGCTTCTGAGTCCTAATAAAAGCAAAAATAAACAAAAGGGACCTAATCAAACTTACAAGCTTTTCCACAGCAAAGGAAACCATAAACAAAACTAAAAGACAGCCTCCTACAGAATGGGAGCAAATATTTGCAAACAGTGCAACCAACAAGGGCTTAATTTCCAAAATATACAAACAGCTCATACAACTCAATAACAGAAAAACAAACAACCCAATCAAAAAGTGGGCATAAGACCTAAATAGACATTTCTCCAAAGAAGACATACAGATGGCCAACAGGCACATGAAAAGATGCTTGAAGTCACTAATTATTAGAGAAATACAAATCAAAACTACAATGAGATACAACCTCACACCAGTCAGAATGGCCATCATTAAAAAGTCTACAAATAACAAATGCTGAAGAGGGTGTGGGGGAAAGGGAGCCCTTGTTCACTGTTGGTGGGAATGTAAATTGGTGCGGCCACTATGGAAACAGTATGGAGGGTCCTCAGGAAACTAAAAATAGAACTACCATATGATCCAGCAATTCCACTTCTTGGTATTTATCTGAAGAAAATGAAAACACTAACTTGAAAATATATCTGCACCCCCATGTTCATAGCAGCATTATTTACAATAGCCAAGATATGGAAACAACCTAAGTGTCCACTGATGTATGAATGGATAAAGATGTATCCATTGTGTATATCCATGTATATACACAATGGGATATTATCTAGCCATAAAAAATAATGAAATCTTGCCATTTGTGACAACATGGATGGACCTTGAGGGCATTATGCTAAGTGAAATAAGTCAGAGAAACAAATACCGTATGATCTAACTTATATGTGGAATCTAAAAAATAAAAATAAAACAAGTTTATAGATACAGAAGATCAGAAGATTGGTGGTTGCTAGAGGTGAGGGAGGTGAGTGAATGCGTGAAGGGAATCAAAAGGTACAAACTTCTAGTTATAAAGTAAGTCATGGAGATGTATGGCATGGTAACTTCAGTTAATAATACTGTATTGCATATTTGAAAGTTGCTAAGAGAGTTCTCATCAGAAGAAAATAATTTTTGTAATTGTGTGTCAGCTGATGGATGTTAACTAGACATTGTGGTGATCATTTCACAATATATACAAATATCAAATTATGTTGAACACCTGAAACTAATATAAAGTTATATGTCAATTATACCTCAACAATTTTAAAAAAATTTAAGAGACAAAGTGGGAAACAACTTCAAGGGGTAAAACCTTGTGCCTAAATGAGAAATAACTTCATAAATAGTCTGAAAATATTCTGTGTGAATAAAAAGGCTCAGATATCTTTTAATGTTTTTTATTAGTATCACTATCATTAGGAAGAAATCAAGGTGTTGATGGGATCACACTCCCTCTAGAGGCTCTGGGGAGAATCCATTCCTTACCTCTTCCATCTTCTCGTGGCTGCTAGAATTCCTTGGGCATTTCTGGGCTTGCAGCTACATCACTCCAATCTCTGCCTCCATAGTCAGAATGCTACCTTCTCTTCTGTCTGTATCAAATCTCCCTTTGCTTTCTTTCTAAGGATACATTTGATTACATTTAGTTTCCACCTGGATAAACCAGGATAATCTCCCCATCTCAATATCCATAACTTAATCACATATGCAAAAACTCCTTTTTCATATTTACAGGTTCCAGAGATTAAGACTTGGTATCTTTAGGAGCCGTTATTCAGCCTACCACATCAACCAACTTTAAATTATAAAACAGTACTCTTTAACATTCTGATCCATCACACACTTACATCTCTGAATAATACGATGGATATGGAGGTTACAAGCTTTAAAATAGATCTAGCTTTCACCAATTCAGGAGAAAAAATGAATTCCATAAATGGAAACACTTCATTGGAGACACCTAATATTGAAGGTCAAATTATTATGAACTTAAATGCCACAGTTACTTCAACTGCTGAATCAGTGCCCACAAGACAGATTAACTGGAATGCAACCAAGAGCATGATCTTCTGAATTGCTAAATTAATATCATCAACTTTTGTCAGAAGGCAGAAGCAAACAGCTTCACTCTTAGAAAACCCAAAATTACAAAATATAATTACCTCTATATTAAAAGGTGGCTGTTTATATTGCCTTTTAGTGAGTCATATAATGATTCACCACACACTTTCTTTACATGATAAATTCCATTAATTTTATTTTTGGTCATTGTAGTAATATATTTTCTATGAAAAGTTATCAATGGCAAACTTGATGTCTCCTCCCATGTTGAAAACTTTTAAATTTTTATGTTTACATTGTATTTTTTCCTGGGGATCAAGTTTTAGTTTTAAGATATTTTCCTGCAGAATTACTGAAACAGCTTTCCACTGTCTTCTAAATATTTTAATATAATGCTTGCATTCAAATGTGTAAATGAAGCTAGTCTATTATGAGGTTTTGGTACTATTTTATTAGCTTTCTGTATAAAAATTACCCTTCACATAGCCAGGGGATTTCCAACTATACTATGGTCTGTAATTTTTAAATGACATCTAGATAATCTATTTTGCCAAAGTGAGTTGTTAACAGATCTGATGCCCAGTGTTTTCTCAAATAATATATTTCTAATAAATTTTTCAATGTCTTCCATGACAATTGGCTTAAGAAATTTTGATAATTTATGTTCTGCTAAAAAATAAGCCACCTTGTTTTGACTGTCAAATTTGTCAGTTTCATGCAACATTCTTATATAATTATTTTTATCTCTCCAGTATACCTGATATGTTTCCTTTCATGCATATTTTTTTTTTCTTAATTAGGTTCATGGGATATTTATCTACTCTATGTGGTAAAGATATAAACTGGAATTCATCTTGCTAAAATGGAAGTAAAGCCTGGGTAAATATCCCAGGCTTTTAGATGAGATCTCTACATTCTAGAAGTAACAGCAAAGAAGAAGAGTAACTCTCAAAGTATGAAATACAGCCTCAAATAATCTCAGATCCATTAGATCATGGTAATATGCCCATATCTACCTTCTTGCCAGAAGAAAATTAAATCATCTCATTAGGAAGTTAACATCATTTAGGACTTCTAGGATTTGTTACACATTATATCTAGCATTTGATTAAAATTATCAGGCATGTATATCCATGCAATGAAATACTATTCATCAGTAAAAAGAAATGATTTATCAAGCCATTTAAAGACATGGAGAAACTTGAAAGGCATATTTTTAAGTGATAGAAGCCAGCCTGCAAAGCTGCCTACTGTGTGATTCCCAACTACAGACAGTCTGGAAAAAGCAGAACTATAGAGACAATAAAATTATCACTGTTTGCCAGAGGTTCAGTGGGAGAGAAGGAAGGATGAATAGGTGGAGCGCAGGGGATTTTTAGGGCAGTAGAACTAATCATTGTGATATTATAATGGTGGGCAACTGATCATGCATTTGTCAAAACCCATGGAACTATACAACACAAAGAGTTAACCCTAATGAAAACCATGGATTTTAGCTATTAGTAACATCATCAATGTTTGTTAGTCAATTTTAACAAATATACCACATCAAAGCAAGATGTTAGTAATAGGGGAAACTGGGGCAGGAGAGAAGAAAGTACATAAGAACTCTCTATACTTTCTGCTCATTTTTTTTCCTGTAAATCTAAAACTGCTTTAAAAAATAGTCTGTCAATTAAAAAATAATTGCCAGACATACAAAGAGACAGGATCAAAGGACTGAAAATTGAAAAATACAATATTAAAAAATAAAGTAGGTCCACAAGTGGTCTAGATATTCGAGTTTTCAGACATGGACTTTAAAATAAATAGGGGCACTTCCCTATTTATGCCATAAGGGATGAATGGATTATTTATAAGTATTCAAAATTCCTTATCTGTAGGTTTTTCAGTTGATACTCCCTTGATTCACTGCCTAAAGGGAGTTTGATAGCAAAAGAGTAAAATCCCTGGATCTACAGCTACACAATAGTTCACACAGATAAACTGTACACTCCTTATGGGTAATATGGACATCAGTAGAAGGCTCAAAAGACTACCTCTTGCAACTGCATTTTGATTTCTATTCGTTCACTTCACAATCTAAGTTGACAACAAAATGTTATCTCTTCAGGAATATTTAGAAGGTGTCCTTACATTTAACATTTGTTTTTCTTTCTTTTAATGTATAACTATAGAAAATGGAGAAAATCTTTAAAAGCAAAGATTCTAGTTATCAAAAAGTGAATGGAAGGGCGTTTGACAACATTCATGAATTTGAACTAAATATTAAAAAGATACGCCTTCTAAGTGAAGAAAATATTTGTAATGGAAGGATTAAATGAGGCTTCTACTCTTTCATTTCCCCAAGTAAAAAATTAATTTTGAAATACATCCAATTCTCAATCACTTAGTATTTATTAACTATTGATAAAGCACCAATATTGTTCATAGTACTAATCTAGATAAGATGTTTAAAGAAATTACAGATATTTAAACAATGTAAAAACTAGCTGTATTTGTAATTGGTGCTCACCTAAACATCCTCCACATACCCATAAACCTGAGGGAAACTTACAAATTGCACATGTTTACAATCTGCTGAGCTCAAGATCTCTTCTCACTCTGAGGTCTTAGGTACTACCCTCTTTGCATTTGAGTTCAATATTCCTAAAAATAAATTCACCATTTCTGCCAAAACAACAATCACAATGATACTCTATTTCATTATATTTAAATAATTCAGGATAACATAATGGACTGAGCCTGGCTATAATACCTCCTCCGTAAATACATTAACACAATCTCATGGATTATTTTATTGGGCTATCCAGTTGTGACCTTGGACATTACTGAAAATGGCCTCAGATCATACCCAAAGCAAGTAACATTTGATGGTAATGGAAAGGATGAAGCAATGGGTTATACCTTTGAAAAGCAACCCAAGTAGGTTACCAAGGTAAGGGCTTGCATAGTTCTGTTTTGAAAAGAGGATTAGACAAATATTGCAAAAGAAGATGTGCATATGTTTACAAATTTTGCATATTTGCATATATTTGCCTTTATGTCTTCTAGTATGCATTTTCTAGGCTAAAAGGTGACCATGTTAGCACTACAGTGTAGAAATTAAGTCTACACTTTGTTTACTATCAAGCCTCATAAGATCTTACATCTGGGGAAAACATTTCATATTATCCAATCAAACTCTCCCATTTGACACATGGGAAAATCCTTGTAACATTGCCCTTTCACCACAAAGACCCATTATCTTAAAGTTGAACAGACATTCTTTAGCAGATACAAAATATGGACGAAAAAAGCAAAAGACATGAGAAATCCCTAGTCTAAATAAATATCCCTTAAAAGTGAATGTTTCTATGACATAAGATATATTGAAAACCATCTCATTAAAAGTATTTCTCATTTATTACCAATTAAATAAACATTCTTTGTGATTGAATGTTCACAATATGCAGGTCACGGTGCTAAATTCTAGAGATTTCATTTGATTAAGTCAAAGTTTCTTCCATAATTAAGCTCATAATTTAGAAAGAAGAATACACATATCCTCCTATGATTTTTAAAAGTGCTATACGAATTCAGATGATATAACATTTGCTTTCATAAAATATATTTGGTAACCTTGTATTGCTTTATGATGTGCAAAAATGTTCACATACATATACTCATGAAATTCTCACAACTCTGTGAGGTTGGTACTATTATCGCAAGAATAATAATTACATACAGATGGCCAACAGGCACATGAAAAGATACTCAACATCGCTAATTGTTAGAGAAATGCACATCAAAACTACAATGAGGTATCACCTCACACCTGTCAGAATGGCCACCATCAAAAAGTCTACAAATAACAAATGATGGAGAGGGTGGGGAGAAAAGGGAACCCTCCTACACTGTTGGTGGGAATGTAAATTGGTGCAGCCACCTATGGAAAACAGTATGGAGGTTCCTTAAAAAACTAAAAATAGAGTTGCCATATGATCCAGCAGTCCCACTCCTGGACATACATCTGGAAAAGACGAAAACTCTAATTCACATGATACATGAACCCCAGTGTTCATAGCAACACTATTTACAATAGCCAAGACATGGAAACAACCCAAGTATCCATCAACAAATGACTGGCTTAAGAAGATGTGACATATATAAATACACACACACACATATACACATATATACACACACACATATATATATATACACATGTATTAATATATATACATTATAAATATACACAATGGAATATTACTCAGCCATAAAAAGAATGAAATACTGCCATTTGCAGCAACGTGGATACACCTAGAGAATATTATACTTAGTGAAGTAACTCAGACACAGAAAGACAAATACTATATGATATCACTTACATGTAGAATCTAAAACATAATACAAATGAATCTGTATGCAAAACAGAAACAGACTCACAGACATAGAAAACAAACTTCTGCTTACCAAAGGGGAGAGGGAGCAGGAGAAGCACAAATTAGGAGTATGGGTCAGATACAAACTACTACACATAAAATAGATAAGCAACAAGGATTTCCTGTATAGCACAGGGAATTATATTCAATATCTTATAATAACCTATAATGGAATATAATCTGAAAATATATATACATATATATATATAACTGAATCACTTTGCTGTACACCTGAAACTGACACAATATTGGAAATCAACTACACTTCAGTTTAAAGAAAAGCTGGAAAAAAAGAATAATAATTACAGGTAACCAAGAATATGATTTATGAATACATGTGTAATTAAAAAGACCATACTCTTGTCAAGAAAATAATGTATATTTAATAGAAAAAGAAGTATTTAATTTCTAAAAGAGGTTTGTATAGTTGAAAGTTTAATCTTAAACCATATGAATTATGACATTATTTTAGAAGGCTATCTTTTATTAAAAGAAAGAAGTTTCAACAATTATTAAGGCATTGTTATCACATTCTAGGCAATGGTTAGAAAATGGGGTTTTAGTTAAACTGAATTTACCATTTAACTAAAAATCCCCTATGTGTTAAATGGAACAGCCTAAGGCAAGGACACTGATGTATGAGCTACGGCAACATGTGGCCCAAAAACCTCTCATGAGTGGACAATTATATTGCTTGCTCTCTCAAGTTATTTCTTTATAGCACTTACCAACCACAAATCTTTAATACAGTGAACATAGCATCAACCACAAAGTTGAAAGTGAGGTCAGAAATCGTTACGTTTAAGTTATTGCTTCTGGCATCCGAGCAGTCTAAGTAACCCAAACAACCCTTTCAATGGAAAAAAAAAACAACGAAAATGCTGGATAAAATATTTAAAAATATTTTTAACTGCATCTAAGAGTTGAAAAAATGGTAAGGAAACACTGAAAGGCCAGTAAAATAAATGTAAGTTGGAACCCAGAAGTAAAATAAGTCGACGGATAGCTTTCAACTTGATAACACTTGACAAAAAGGTGAACTTGCACTTTGGTTTTCAGACCCTCTCAAGACCCAGAGGAGAATAGGCAGGAATCAGCCAAGTTGGGATATCTAACAGGAAACACCCCAACATTGAGAGCTGGGGTCCCAAGGAACTACACCTTCAAAATAAGAAGATACTCAAAGCAAGTCTGCCTCCCTCCGCTTTCCCTCCCTGCCTCCAGAATAATGCAAGGAATAATGTCTAATTGAACTTTGGCACTGAATGCAGGGGAAGAAAAACAAATATTCCTTGAAAATTTGTAGCCAAAACCCAGCCCTTATGTACATTTACAACCTGAATTCTCACTATGCAAGTAGTCTGAAAATTTTCTATCCAAGAATTTAAAGAGTCCAGAGCTGGTAAAACCTCCTGGTAGCCTGCAGAAGAAAATACTCTCTGGATAAACTCACCTAAAACACAGGCTTCAAAGAATCCCCAGAGGTAAAGTTTCCAGAATTCTGAACCCAATTCAAAAATTACAAAACACAGGGCTTCCCTGGTGGCGCAGTGGTTGGGAGTCCGCCTGCCAATGCAGGGGACACGGGTTCGAGTCCTGGTCTGGGAGGATCCCACATGCCGCGGAGCAACTAAGCCCGTGAGCCACAACTGCTGAGCTTGCACGTCTGGAGCCTGTGCTCCGCAACAAGAGAGGCCGCAACGGTGAGAGGCCCGCACGCCGCGATGAAGAGTGGCCCCCGCTCGCCGCAACTGGAGAAAGCCCTCACACAGAAACAAAGACCCAACACAGCCAAAAATAAATAAATAAATAAATTTATAAAAAAAAAAAAATTACAAAACACAAAATAAAATAAGGTGTCATATGTGAAAAACAGCAAAAGCATCAGACAGTGGAGTCGGACCTGCAGATATTCCATATACTTGAATTATTAGAAAGAGAACATAAAAATAAGTATAATGATAGATTTAAAGAATAAAAGATGTGACTAATATGAGAAAAATAAGGAAATAAAAAAGGAGCAAACAGATCTTTAAAATATCCATCTTGAAGAATTAACAAATATAAGATTGGATATTAAGAGCGCAATAAGTGAGGAAAACATTTGATAAAATTTAACATCAATTTTTAATATAAAAGGATTTCAAAAAGTAATATAAGGGAGCTTCCTTAATTTGATAAAAGATAGCTACACAAATCCTACTAAAAAGTCACAATTAATGGTAAAACATGAAGAATGTTCCCTTTAAGCTCAGGGGCATGATGTGACTTCTATTTAACATTATACTGAAGTTAAAAGCCAGAATAATAAAAGAAAGATAAATCAAGTGATTGGAAAGGGAGAAACAAGATTGTCATTTATCTCAGATAATATCATTTTGTTTTAAAAATTCACCATCTACAGATTTATTTGCTACACATACGAAAGTTTTTTAAAAGTTCCTTGATAAAAAATTCAATATAGGGCTTCCCTGGTGGCGCAGTGGTTGAGAATCTGCCTGCCAATGCAGGGGACACGGGTTCGAGCTCTGGTCTGGGAAGATCCCACATGCCGCGGAGCAACTAGGCCTGTGAGCCACAATTACTGAGCCTGCGCGTCTGGAGCCTGTGCTCCGCAACAAGAGAGGCCGCGACAGTGAAAGGCCCGCACACCGCGATGAAGAGTGGCCCCCGCTTGCCGCAACTAGAGAAAGCCCTCGCACAGAAACAAAGACCCAACACAGCCAAAAATAAATAAATAAATAAATAAATAAATTTATTAAAAAAAAAAAAATTCAATATATAGGGCTTCCCTGGTGGTGCAGTGGTTAAGAATCTGTCTGCCAATGCAGGGGACACAGGTTCGATCCCTGGTCCAGGAAAATCCCGCATGCCACGGAGTAACTAAGCCCGTGTGCCACAACTACTGAGCCTGCGCTCTAGAGTCTGCGAGCCACAACTACTGAGCCCGCGTGCCGCGCTCTAGAGTCTGTGAGCCACAACTACTGAGCCCGCATGCCACAACTACTGAAGCCTGGCGCCTAGAGCTGGTGCTCTGCAACAAGAGAAGCCACCACAATGAGAAGCCTGCACACCGCAACCACAGAAAGCCCGCGTGCAGCAATGAAGACCCAACGCAGCCAAAAATAAATAAAAATAAATTTTAAAAAAAGAGCCAATGACCTTTAAAAAAAAATCAATATATAAAAATCAATTGTATTTCTAATCGATAAATAGTTGCAAGCAGATGAAAGGTGTAACTTTTTCAATTTTCAAGTTTATGTTCAGAGTAGAGCATACACCTATATTCATAGTTAAACAAATATTAGTGGAGTGAAGAACCATGTAACCAGCTAGCCAAAAACTAGAATACTGTCAGCACCTCAGCAATCCCCTACATGTTCCTCCCTAATCATAACCATTTCCTTCCCCCTAGATGTCAACGTTATCCTGGTTTAGGGAATAATAATTCCCTTACTTTTACTACTAGTTTTAACATATATGTAGGCATACATAGACAATATAAATTAATTTGCCTGGCTTTCATCTTTATATAAATATACTCAACACGTTCTTTCATGTTTTACCTCTTTTGTCATTATGTCAATAAGAAAAAGACAAATAATTCTATAGAAGAAATGGGCAATGTACTTGAATAGGGACTTTGCAGAAGAAACCCAAGTAATGGATAAACATATAAATAACCAGATAATCAATCTGATTACTAATCAAGAAAATAAAAATTAAAGCCACAATGAGATACCATTTCATTCCCAACATATTGGGGAAAAAAATTTAAATATCAAGGATGTACAGGGATGTGAAGTAACGAGAACCATTATATACTGTGGTGAGAATGACTTAGTACAACCACTTTGTAAAACATATTGGCTTTATCAAGTGCAATTGGAAATGCACATATTCTATGTTCCAGGTGTTCTACTCTCAGGAAAATAATCTAGAGAAACTCTTGCTTAAATAATCAACTATTTATATATTTATATAAACAGTTCTTAGCAGCATTGTTTTTAGAGCAAAACCTGGAAACAACTCAAAGGTACATCAACAGTAAAATAAATGAAATAATAAATAAATCACAATATACTAATACTATACCATATAATACTATATAAATACTATAAAACTGATGAATCATAGTTACAAATGACGAGTGTGAATATAAAATACTAGCATTTCTGGACCTGAGATTCCTTGTCTAATAAAATTAGGGGTTTCCCCAGAAGAGGAATTTGTATTATCCCTTACAAGCAAACAGGAAAAACAAAAACCTCTAAGGACATATTATCAATACTGAAAAAAATCAGAGTATTCACTAATGGATAATTCAGGATGTACTGTGCAGAATTTAGGTGATTTCATTTATGTAATTTTTCACTTAACTCTTTTTTTCAGTTAATGGGATCTTTTGTCTGCAGAAGGAGGAAGAGTCCGTGGTTCAAGGTTATGCCCAGGCAGAACTATTAGCCAACATGGTTTAAAAAAAAAAAAAAAAAAAAAAAGACTAGTCCCAAGATTATACCAAGAAATAATCATCAGGAAAGCAGGTTGAGGAAATGCCTTGTCAGGAGTATGTAAGTCCAAAGGTGAACAGAACAAAAGTGCCAAGAGCAGAGAGAGGCAGTTGATGAGTAACATCTGAAGAAGGTAAGCTGCAAACACAGTGTATGTTTATGACAAAAACTACTGGAACAGGAGGCTCAAAGTCTGAGTAGGGTCATCCTGCTATTTCTGGTAGGAGTGTTTCCTTATATTGGCAGAATAACGCTGGACGTCTTAAATGGCTCTATAAAAGTAAAATCCACCAAATCCATTTGAGAGGTTGGGGGGAAGAGGGGTGGATGGATTTTTCACCAGCATTACAAATTGAAATTTTCCACTTCTCCACTTTTGAGAAACTTATTACATAATCAGTAGCAGAAGTGGGGTCACTAGAATGACATAGCAATGTGGAGATTATATTTAAACAGGGGAATATGGATCATTGCAGTAAACTGCCTGCTTTCTCATCCATGACTTATTTTTTAATGAAAAATCATCAAGAGGACATTCAGGTCAATTTCATTCTGTCTACCAGGAGACTCTAGGGAATCCCAAATTGTGTTTTTCAGCTGGTGGCTGGTAGAATACCAGGCAACACTTTTAGTGCTTTGCATATACAACCATCTTTGCCCCACATCACGGTGAAAGCAATTGGTTTATCTACCTCCTTCATTCTCCCACCCATTCCTGAATCGAGATCAAAGAGGTGGTCTTCAAACTCACCATTCTGGACCATTTTGTAAATTGGTGATGGTTGGATCAAATGATTCAAAATCCTTCACCAAACATTGTGGTGTATCAATTCTAATTTACTGTTATCTTTATCCTAGGTAGGTAGGAACAGCATAGTAATTCAGTATCTTCATCTTTGCAATAAAATATTGGAAGATTAAAGCCAAATTTAAATCAAAAATAATGTAATATCTACTTCCGTGGGTGTTGAGTTGGTTTTCCTAAATACAGAGCCTGATATGGGGATTCTTGAACAAGTGATTTATTGAGCGAGTACTCTCTGGAGAAAGAAAGTGAAGGAAGCTGATACAGCAGGTGAAAAAAGTCAAGCAAGAAAGTGGTCTAACCTGGAGTCTAGATTGAACCAGACCCCACAGGGAGTTCCAGAGCATGAATTGCACCACAGAATTGCACCACAAAGTAGGTACTGCCTTTTGTATGCCCATACCAGTAAGTCATTGGCCAGGAGGGCATAAAGGGTGTGTGTGGGGGGGGGAAGGTTATCTCCCAGGCAAGATGACTCCAATTCTCTGGAGAGGGGCCAGCTATGCATATTAGCAGCCAAAACTCAGCAGCTGAAGGATGGGAACAATAGCCAGGTAAAGAGGATCTTGGCATGACGCCAAGAAGGTCTACTAGAAGCAAAAAGAAATTTTCTAGAAATACTTTCATTGCTTATTGGACCATGGAATTTGTATAATAAAAGCTGCCAAGTTTGAATTCTGTACAATATATTGCTTCATACTTCACAAGCGTATTTCAATTTACTAGAACAAAAGAGACTGGGTTTTTAGAATAACTTCAGTTTAAAATGAGACAGGATCCACACTTTCAGGGCAAAACTACTAATATGATTTCACTGAGCAATAGTACTTATAAACTGAATCACTGATAATTGTCAACTGGAAGAAACTGTACCGATACAAATTGCAACATTTTGAAATATATGACAGAATAATGAGGATTTGGGGTATTTCAAGACTTTCATATAATCTTTGAAATATTATATTTACAAAATAAAAGTAAATCACATCTATCTGACCCAAAAAAGGGAAAACTTCATAAAACGAGGTGTTTTC
The DNA here is from genome assembly GCF_028564815.1 of Eubalaena glacialis. NCBI lineage: Eukaryota > Metazoa > Chordata > Mammalia > Artiodactyla > Balaenidae > Eubalaena > Eubalaena glacialis. The sequence goes on from NC_083736.1 coordinate 25,497,815, forward strand.
CCAGACACCTCTCAACAGAAACATAGTGTTTTTCCCTCAAAAAAATTCTAAAATCAACATTTATCACCCACACCAGGTCAGACATAATTTTAAAAAGACCCACTGCTACTAAGTTTTAAGATCATTTATAAGCAGAATAGAGCACTATTTATTATAATTCGTACCACTGGCCTAAAGCCAGTCAACATCTTAAGTGCAGATAAAGCTTCAGCTGCTACCCAGTCTTCTTTTTCTTTTTTTTCCGACTGCCTTTAAAATTCTTTCTCTATCATTAAATTTTCACTATTTTAATACATGCATTGGAGAAGGTCTTTTCTGTGTTGATATAATTGGGTGTTCTATTAGCTTCATGGACTCATATATCCCATTCCTTCCCTGGGTTTGGAAAGTTCTCACATATTATATATATATTTTTAAAAATCTTTATGGGAGTATAATTGCTTTACAATGTTGTGTTAGTTTCTGCTGTATAACAAAGTGAATCAGCTATATGTATACATATATCCCCATATCCCCTCCCTCTTGCGCCTCCCTCCCATCCTCCTATCTCACCCCTCTAGGTGGTCCCAAAGCACCAAGCTGATCTCCCTGTGTGATGCAGCTGCTACCCACTAGCTATCTCTTTTATATTTGGTAGTGTATATATGTCAATGCTACTCTCTCACTTCATCCCAGCTTAACCTTCTCCCTCCCCGTGTCAAGTCCATTATCTACGTCTGTGTCTTTATTCCTGTCCTGCCCCTACGTTCTTCAGAACCCTTTTTTTTTTTTTAGATTCCATATATATGTGTTAGCATACAGTATTTTATTTCTGACTTACTTCACATTATATGACAGACTCTAGGTCGATCCACTGCACTACTAATAACTAAATTTCGTTTCTTTTTATGGCTGAGTAATATTCCATTGTATATATGTGCCACATCTTCTTTCTCCATTCATCTGTCGATGGGCACTTAGATTGCTTCCATGTCCTGGCTATTGTAAATAGTGCTGCAGTGAACATTGCGGTACATGACTCTCTTTGAATTATGGTTTTCTCAGGGCATATGAAACCTGCATAGTGTTCTCCATAGTGGCTGTATCAATTTACATTCCCACCAACAGTGCAAGAGGGTTCCCTTTTCTCCACACCCTCTCCAGCATTTATTGTTTCTAGATTTTTTGACAATGGCCATTCTGACTGGTGTGAGGTGATACATCATTGTAGTTTTGATTTACATTTCTCCAATGATTAGTGATGTTGAGCATCCTTTCATGTGTTTGTTAGCAATCTGTATATCTTCTTTGGAGAAATGTCTATTTAAGTCTTCCACCCATTTTTTGATGGGGTTGTTTATTTTTCTGATATTGAGCTGGATGAGCTACTTGTATATTTTAGAGATTAAACCTCTGTCAGTTGCTTCATTTGCAAATATTTTCTCTCATTCTGAGAGTTGTCTTTTTGTCTTGTTTGTAGTTTCCTTTGCTTTGCAAAAGCTTTTAAGTTTCATTAGATCCCATTTGTTTATTTTTGTTTTCATTTCCATTTCTCTAGGAGGTGGGTCTAAAAGGATCTTGCTGTGATTTATGTCATAGAGTGTTCTGCCTATGTTTTCCTCTAAGAGTTTTATAGTGTCTGGCCTTACATTTACGTCTTCAATGCATTTTGAGTTTATTTTTGTATACAGTGTTAGGGAGTGTTCTAATTTCATTCTTTTACATGTAGCTGTTCAGTTTTCCCAGCACCACTTATTGAAGAAGCTGTTTTTTCTCCATTATATATTCCTCCCTCCTTTATCAAAAATAAGGTGACCATAAGTGTGTGGGTTTATCTCTGGGCTTTCTATCCTGTTCCATTGATCTATATTTCTATTTTTGTACCATACTGTCTTGATTACTGTATCTTTGTAGTATAGTCTGAAGTCAGAGGCCTGATTCCTCCAGCTCCGTTTTTCTTTCTCAAGATTGCTTTGGCTATTCAGGGTCTTTTGTGTTTCCATACAAATTGTGAAATTTTTTGTTCTAGTTCCTGTGAAAAATGCCATTGGTAGTTTGATAGTGATTGCATTGAATCTGTAGATTGCTTTGGGTAGTAGAGTCATTTTCACAATGTTGATGCTTCCAGTCCAAGAACATGGTATATCTCTCCATCTGTTTATATTGTCTTTAATTTCTTTCATCAGTGTCTTATAGTTTTCTGCATACAGGTCTTTTGTCCTCCTAGGTAGGTTTATTCCTAGGTATTTTATTCTTTTTTTGCAATGGTAAATGGGAGTGTTTCCTTAATTTCTCTTTCAGATTTTTTCATCATTACTATATAGGAATGCAAGAGATTTGTGTGCATTAGTTTTGTATCCTGCTACTTTACCAAATTCATTGACTAGCTCTAGTAGTTTTCTGGTAGCATCTTTAGGATTCTCTATGTATAGTATCATGTCATCTGCAAACAGTGACAGCTTTACTTCTTCTTTTCCGATTGGGATTCCTTTTATTTCTTTTTCTTCTCTGATTGCTGTGGCTAAAACTTCCAAAACTGTGTTGAATAATACTGGTGAGACTAGGCAACCTTGTCTTTTTCCTGAGTGTATAGGAAATGGTTTCAGTTTTTAACCATTGAGAATGATGTTGGCTGTGGGTTTGTCATATATGGCCTTTATTATGTTGAGGTAGGTTCCCTCTATGCCTACTTTCTGGAGTTTTTATCATAAATGGGTGTTGAATTTTGTTGAAATCATTTTCTGCATCTGTTGAGATGATCATATGGTTTTTATCCTTAAATTTGTTAATATGGTGTATCACATTGATTAATTTGCATATATTGAAGAATCCTTCCATTCCTGGGACCCCACTTGATCATGGTGTATGTTCCTTTTAATGTGCTGTTGGATTCTGTTTGCTACTATTTTGTTCAGGATTTTAGCGTCTATGTTCATCAGTGATATTGGTCTCTAATTTTCTTTGTTTGTGACATCTTTGTCTGGTTTTGGTATCAGGGTGATGGTGGCCTCGTAGAATGAGTTGGGGAGTGTTCCTCCCTCTGCTATATTTTGGAAGAGTTTGAGAAGGATAGGTGTTAGCTCTTCTCTAAATGTGTGAGAGCATTCGCCTGTGAAGCCATCTGGTCCTGGGCTTTTGTTTGAAGATTTTTAATCACAGTTTCAATTTCAGTGCTTGTGATTGGTCTGTTTATATTTTCTATTTCTTCCTGGTTCAGTCTCGGAAGGTTGTGCATTTCTAAGAATCTGTCCATTTCTTCCAGGTTGTCCATTTTATTGGTATATAGTTGCTTGTAGTAATCTCTCATGATCCTTTGTATTTCTGCAGTGTCAGTTGTTACTTCTCCTTTTTCATTGCTAATTCTATTGATTTGAGTCTTCTCCCTTTTTTTCTTGATGAGTCTGGCTAATGGTTTATCAATTTTGTTTATCTTCTCAAAGAACCAGCTTTTCATTTCATTGATCTTTACTATTGTTTCCTTCATTTCTTTTTCATTTTTTTCAGATCTGATCTTTGTGATTTCTTTCCTTCTGCTAACTTTGGGGGTTTTTTGTTCTTCTTTCTCTAATTGCTTTAGGTGTAAGGTTAGTTGTTTGACATTTATCTTATTTATTGAGGTAGGATTGTATTGCTATAAACTTCCCTCTTAGAACTTCTTTTGCTGCATCCCATAGGTTTTGGGTTGTCATGTTTTCATTGTCATTTGTTTCTAGGTATTTTTTGATTTCCTCTTTGATTTCTTCAGTGATCTCTTGGTTATTTAGTAGTGTATTGTTTAGCCTCCATGTGTTTGTATTTTTTACAGTTTTCTTCCTGTAATTGATATCTAGTCTCATAGCATTGTGGTCGGAAAATATACTTGATATGATTTCAATTTTCTTAAATTTACCAAGGCTTGATTTGTGACCCAAGATATGATCTATCCTGGAGAATGTTCCATGAGCACTTGAGAAGAAAGTGTATTCTGTTGTTTTTGGATGGAATGTCCTATAAATATCAATTAAGTCCATCTTGTTTAATGTGTCATTTAAAGCTTGTGTTTCCTTATTTATTTTCTGTTTGGATGATCAGTCCATTGGTGAAAGTGGGGTGTGAAAGTCCCCTACTATGATTGTGTCACTGTCAATTTCCCCTTTTATGGGTGTTAGCACTTGCCTTATGTATTGAGGTGCTCCTATGTTGGGTGCATAAATATTTACAATTGTTATATCTTCTTGGATTGATCCCTTGATCATTATGTAGTGTCCTTCTTTGTCTCTTGTAATAGTCTTTATTTTAAAGTCTATTTTGTCTGATATGAGAATTGCTACTCCAGCTTTCTTTTGATTTCTATTTGCATGAAATATCTTCTTCCATCCCCTCACCTTCAGTCTCTATGTGTCCCTAGGTCTGAAGTGGGTCTCTTGTAGATAGCATATAGACGGGTCTTGTTTTTGTATCCATTCAGCCAGTGTATGTCTTTTGGTTGGAGCATTTAATCCATTTACATTTAAGGTAATTATCAATATGTATGTTCCTATTTCCATTTTCTTAATTGTTTTGGGGGATTTTTTTGTAGGTCTTTTCCTTCTCTTGTGTTTCCTGCCTAGAGAAGTTCCTTTAGCATTTGTTGTGAAGCTGGATTGGTGGTGCTGAATTCTCTTAACTTTTGCTTGTCTGTAAAGGTTTTAATTTCTCTGTCAAATCTGAATGAGATCCTTGCTGGGTAGAGTAATCTTGGTTGTAGTTTTTTCCCTTTCATCACTTTTAATATGTCCTGCCACTCCCATGTGGCTTGCAGAGTCTGCAGAAAGATCAGCTTTTAACCTTATGGGGATTCCCTTGTATGTTGTTTGTTACTTTTCCTTTGCTGCTTTTAATTTTTTTTTTTAATTTTTGATAGTTTGCTTAATATGTGTCTCAGCATGTTTCTCCTTGGATTTATCCTGTATGGGACTCTCTGCACTTCCTGGACTTGATTGACTATTCCCTTTCCAATGTTAGGGAAGTTTTCAACTATAATCTCTTCAAATATTTTGTCAGACCCTTTCTTTTTCTCTTCTTCTTCTGGGGCCCCTATGATTTGAATCTTTGTGCATTTAATGTTGTCCCAGAGGTCTCTGAGACTCTCCTCAATTCTTTTCATTCTTTTTTGCTTATTCTGCTCTGTGGTAGTTATTTCCACTGTTTTATCTTCCAGGTCACTTATCCGTTCTTCTGCCTCAGTTATTCTGCTATTGATTCCTTCTAGAGAATTTTAAATTTCATTTATTGTGTTGTTCATCATTGTTTGTTTGCTCTTTAGTTCTTCTAGGTCCTTGTTAAACGTTTTTTGTATTTTCTCCATTCTATTTCCATGATTTTGGTTCATCTTTACTATCATTACTCTGAATTCTTTTTCAGGTAGACTGCCTATTTCTGCTTCATTTGTTTGGTCTGGTGGGTTTTTACCTTGCTTCTTCATCTGCTGCGTATTTCTCTGTCTTCTCATTTTGCTGAACTTACTGTGTTTGGGGTTTCCATTTCACAGGTTGCAGGTTCGTAGTTCCCATTGTTTTTGGTGTCTGCCCCTAGTGGGTGAGGTTGGTTCAGTGGGTTGTGTAGGCTTCCTGGTGGAGGGGACTGGTGCCTGTGTTCTGGTGGTTGGGGCTGGATCTTGTCTTTCTGGTGGGCAGGGCCATGTCTGGTGGTGTGTTTTGTGGTGTCTGTGACCTTATTATGATTTTAGGCATCCTCTCTACTAATGGGTGGGGTTGTGTTCCTGTCTTGCTAGTTGTTTGGCATGGGACGTCCAGCACTGGAGCTTGCTGGCCGTTGGATGGAGCTGGGTCTTAGAGTTGAGACAGAGATCTCTGGAAGAGCTCTCACTGACTGATATCACATGGGGCCGGGAGGTCTCTGGTGGACCAATGTCCTGAACTTGGCTCTCCCACCTCAGAGTCTCAAGCCTGACACCCGGCCAGAGCACCAAGACCCTGTCAGCCACATGGCTCAGAAGAAAAGGGAGAAAAAAAAAGAATGAAAAATAAATTCTAAAAAATAATAAATAGAAATTATTAGAATAAAAATATAATAGTAAAAGAGAGCAACCAAACCAATAAACAAATCCACCAATAACAAGCGCTAGAAACTAAACTAAGATAAACATAAAAATCAGAAACAAATCAGTCACAGACAGCAAACCCCAAGTCTACAGTTGCTCCCAAAGTCCACCACCTCAATTTTAAGATGATTCGATGTTTATTCAGGTATTCCACACATGCAGGGTACCTCAAATTGATTGTGGGGATTTAATCCACTGCTCCTGAGGCTGCACAGAGAAATTTCCCTTTCTCTTATCTGTTCGCACATCTCCACGGGTTCAGCTTTGGTTTTAGACCCACCTCTGCGTGTTGGTCGCCCCCAGGCAACTGTTCCCACCCAGACAGGACAGGGTTAAAGCAGCAGCTGATTAGAGGGCTCTTGCTCATTCAGGCTGGGGAGAGGGAGGGGCACAGTAGTCATAATTGGAATGCGGGGCAACCCTGTGGCCGCAGAGACCACCATGACATTGCAACAGCCTGAGGCACACCGTGTGTTCTCCCAAGGAACTTGTCCCTGGATCATGGGGCTCTGGCAGTTGCATGCTGCACAGGCTCCCAGGGGGGTTGTGGATAGTGACCTGTACTTGCACACAGGATCCTTGGTGGCTGCAGCAGTAGCGTTAGTGTTTCATGCCCGTCTCTGGGGTCTGAGCTGATAGCCGCGGCTTGCACCCATCTCTGAAGCTCATTTAGGTGGTTCTCTGAATCCCCTCTCCTTGCACACCCCGAAGCAATGGTCTCATCTGTTCGGCAGGTCCAGACTTTTTCCCAGACTCCCTCCCGGCAAGCTGTGGCGCACTAGCCCCCTTCAGGCTGTGTTGATGCAGCCAATCCCAGTCCTCTCCCTGGGATTTGACCTCTGAAGCCCGAGCCTCAGCTCCCAGGCCCCACCCACCCCAGCGGGTGAGCAGACAAGTGTCTCAGGCTGGTGAGTGCTCGTCGGCACTGATCCTCTCTGCAGGAATCTCTGCTCTTTGCCCTCTGCACTCCTGTTGCTGCATTTTCCTCTGTGGCTCCGAAGCTTCCCCCCTCCGCCCAACCCCCGTCTCCACCAGTGAAGGGGCTTCCTAGTGTGTGGAAACTTTTCCTCCTTCACAGCTCCCTCTCAGAGGGGCAGGTCCCATCCCTATTCTTTTGTCTCTGTTTTTTTCTTTTTTCTTTTGCCCTACCAGGTACGTGGGGAGTTTCTTGCCTTTTGGGAAGTCTGAGGTCTTCTGCCAGTGTTCAGTAGGTGTTCTGTACGAGTTGTTCTACATGTAGATGTATTTTTGATGTATTTGTGGGGAGGAAGGTGATCTCCACGACTTACTCCTCTGCCATCTTGAAGGTTCCTCACTACCCAGTCTTAATCCAAGGACCTTACCTCTTAGCAACTTTCTCTTCCTTATGCCACATGTAAATGAGAGTGGCCATCCTTCCATACCATGTAATGTAGGATCTGGGAGCTTCGTGCTTCAGTTTCTAATGACACACTGAATACTGTTCCACTCCACTGTTCTTACTTCCACTCATTATTGAAAGCAATAATAATTTCATTGCAAGGGGAAAGTGGAGGGTATCAATATTTGTTTAGTATCTTTTAGAAAGCAGGAAATCTACACATGTATTAATGAAGTAGTAAATTTTCACATCTGTGATCTTTTAAAATAAGCCCATCAAATATTTATTCTCTTTCAACAGCCAAAAGAAACTCGAGTTAAAAGAACCTAAATAACTTCCCAGAAGTCTCACAAATAATAAATGACTGGACAGGTATTTGAACCCAAAGACTGGTCTTTTAAAGTTTGTGCCCTTCTATTACACCAGCTTTTCTCAAAGTATGGTCCCTGGACTGGCAACATTGGCATCACCTCACAACTTGTTGGAAGTCCAAATTCTTGTACCTGATTCCAGACTTACTTACCTAGATAGTGCCAGAATTAGGCCCAGAAATCTGTATTTTAACAAGTCCTTCAAATGTTTCTGAACCATGCTAAATTTTGAGAATGTCTGTCCTATGGTATATTTTTTTTTCCAGTGAAAAGAAACAGATAATATCTTTGATCCAGCTTTAGATACTGTTCCTCTTCGAAATTGGGTCCTGTGAACCCCAAAGACAGCCCTGAACTTTAAACACTGTTTCTGTTAAGTTTATTCAAGGTTTTGTTTACTTTGCTTTTACTTGAGGCTGGTAAATAGTCTATTTCCCGGACATCATCCCAAGTCTCTCCAATATTACAGTGCCTTTCATTTAATGTTTATTTGTTTATTCATTCACCCATGCACTCATTCATGCAACAACTATTATTTGAAAGCCTTTCATGTGTTAGGTACTGTGCTAGACTAGAAAGATTAATGGGCCCCCAAAGATGTCCATGTCCTAATCCCCAGAAACTTTGAATATGTTCTATTACATGGCAAAGGGAAGTTAAGGTTGCAGAAAGGTTGTTAATCAGCTTAGCTTAGAATAGTGTGATTTTCCTGGATTATTATTAGTGCCCCCAAAATGAAATACTTAGGTATAAATCTTAAAAATATGTATAAGATCTATATAAGGAAAACTAAAAAACCCTGGCAAACAAAATCAAAAAATAAAGGGAGAGATATTCCATGTTCATAGATAGGAGGACTCACAATTGTCAAGATGTCAGTTCTTCCCAATTTGATCTATAGATTCAATGCAATGGCAATCAAAATTCCACCAAGTTACTTTATGCATATTGACAAATTGATTCTAAAGTTTATATGCAGAGGCAAAAACCCCCCAAAAAAGCCAACACATTATTAAAGGAGAAGAACAGTATTGGAGGACTGATGCTACCTGACTTGAAGACTTACTATAAAGCTACAATAACCAAGACATGTGGTATTGGTGCAAAGAATGGACAAATAGATCAATGGAACAGAAGAGAGAACCCAGAAGTAGACCCACATAAATATATGACAAAGGAGCAAAGGCAATGCAATGAAGCAAAGACAGTCTGTTCAACAAATGTTTCTGGGACAACTGGACATGCACAAGCAAAAATAAAAAAGAATCTAGACAGAAACCTTACACACCTCACAATAATTAACTCAAAAATGGATCACAGACTTAAAATGTAACATGTAAAAGTATTAAACTCCTAGAAGATAACATAGGAGAAAACCTAGATGACCTTGGGTGTAGTGATACCTTTTTTGATATAACACCAAAGACATAATCCATGAAAAAATAACTGATAAGCTAGAAGTCATTAAAATTTAAAAATTTTTGCCCCATGAAAGACAGTATCAAGAGAATAGGAAAACAAGCCTCAGACTGGGAGAAAATATTTGCAAAAGACACATGTGATAAAGAATCATTATCCAAAATATGCAAAGAACTTTTAAAACTCAACAATAAGAAAACAAACAACCCAAGTAAAAAAATAGGCCAAAGACAAGACACCTCACCAAAGATATGATAAAAGATGGAAAATAAGCATATGAAAAGACGTTCCACATCATATGTCATGAGGGCAATGCAACATAAAACAATGTAATATCATTATGTACCTATTAGAATGGCCAAAATCTGAAACATGGACAACGCCAAATGCTAGCAAGGATGTGGAGCATCACGAACTCTTGTACATTGCTGGTGGGAATGCAGAATCGTTCAACCACTTTGGAAGACAGTTTAGCAGTTTCTTACAAAGTTAAACATCCTCTTACTATATGATCTAGCAACTGCACTCCTTGGTATTTAGCAGAAGGAGTTGAGAACTTATATCCACACAAAAATCTGCACATAGACATTAATAGCAGCTTTCTCCATAATTGCCAAAACTTGGAAACACCCAAGATGTACTTCAGTAGGTGAATGGATAACTAAACTGTGATACATCCAGATAATGGAATATTTTCAGCGTTAAAAAGAAATGAGCTGTCCAGCTATGAAAAGACATGGAGGAACATTATATTCATATTACAAAGTGAAAGAAGCCAATCTGAGAAGACTACATACTGTACGATTCCAACTATATGACATTCTGAAAGAGGCAAAACTGTGAAAACAATAAAAATATCAGTGTTTGCCAGGAGGTGGGGACGAGATGAAAAGGCAGAGCATGGAGGATTTTCAGAGCAGTGAAAATACTCTGTATGATATTAAATTGATGGATATATGCCATTATACATTCATCCAAACTCATAGAATATACAAGACCAAGAGTGAACCCTAAGGCAAACTGTGGACTTTGAGTGATTATGATGTATCAATGTATGTCCATCCTTGGTTAAAAAAAAAAAAAAAAAAAAAATGTACCATCCTGGTAAGTGATGTTGTTAATGGAGGAGGTTATACATATGTATAGTCAGGGGGTATATGAGAAATCTCTACTTTTTTACAATTTTATTATAAACTTAAAACTTCTCTAAAAAATAAAGACTTTTAAAAAGTAAAAATAAAAAGTTTTATTTAAAAAGCAACTTAGGTCCCTTAAAAGTCAGTTTCTTCCTCAGCATTTCTTTTGCCAGTGTGAGTGTGTGGGAAGAGAAACTGTTTTACTGAAAGACTTCTAAGTAATTTTTTCTAGCTACAGATTTTGAAAAAGCATTTAAAAACAGTTTCACAGTGTACTCTCCTGGATGACAACTTTCCTTTGATGCAGAGGAGTGACTTTTAAAAAAAGTAGTTTTTTTTTTTTTTTTTTTTTTTTTAAAGTAGTTTTTAAATAGTTGTTCTCCCCAAGGCAAAGGTACCTCATTCTAATGTCTTTTCAGCTCTTTGCCCTTCTTCATTATTTTTCAAGTCTTTCAGCACTACTGATACAATTTCCCAATATTTTATTTAGTGGGCTGGACCAAATGAAGTACTTAATTCTGTGGTGCCATTCATTTTGAAATCAAAAAGAAAAATATTCTAGGTAACAGGACTCAATTTTTTTCTGGATTTAATTTCCCATACATGTTTTAGTTAACCATTTCAGCCTGGTTTTCTTTTCTTTTCAATAAAAGAAACATAAAAAGCTCAAATCTTCATGGTTGTAAGAAGAGATATAAAGATTAAAAATGGAGTTGCTTTAAGTACTCAACAATTATAAGTAAAGAAAATAAACAGTGTCCTGGAGTTTTACTACAATACCCACAGTAGCAGAAGAAGGGTGTCATGTTTACTATGACTTTTTTTTGATATTTCACCAAACTGTATAATGTAGTTTGAATTTCTCAGGCCTTGTTAATAATGCAGAAACCTCATATTTGTATATAAACTTCCTTTTGGAGAGTTAAAATCTCCTTTATAACATTTCCTCTAACCATGCCAATATTCTACTTGGAAGGCTTAGTTATTTATTTTATTCCCAATAACAAACAAGAAAATGAGACATAAAGACTCAGGATATCTGATATGCATTCATAAGTCTGAGAAGTTGTTGTGTCAAAACTACAATGCATCTATTTCTTAAGTTCCAAACTATCAATTCAGCTTTGACTCTTTCCTAGGTTAAAAGTAAACAATTATTCTTTAGGGTAAGAAACTTCTATCCATGACTGGATTTACCTTCCTGTGTGACACAACTAAAAACAAGACAAAATATGTATTAAAAACTCGTTTAGACACTATACATCAGGTATCAAAGGACAATCATCCCTGAGATCAGGAAATCCAATGGGGTGAGCCTGTGACTGCATCAGCTTACTGTCTAGAGAGTGTTCCTAGGCCCCAGCACAGTGATGGAGAGCCTCGGCAGAACCTGGAGGTCACACTGAGTTGAGAAGAGGCAGCTAGAGTTTTCAGGGAAATATACCAGGGAGGAAAGAACTGCACAAAGAGAGAAGTCCAGAGATCTGCAGAGGGTCCCCAAGTCTTCTTCTAAGTATAGACCAATGCATATATGTGAGGAAATTAACTGATGTCAGAGAAAGAACTGTTCAGAGGCAATTCTCCATGGGTCTCAGTATTAGTTTAAACACAGATATTTATTTTCTCACAGCTCTGGCAGCTGGAAGTCCAAGATCAAGGTGCTAGCAAGATTGGTTTCTCCTGAGGCCTCTCTCTTGACTTGCAGACCTTATTGTTGTGTCCCTCCATGGTCTTTTCTCTGTGAGTGTATATCCTTGGTGTCTCTTCCTCTTCTTATAAGGAGATGAGTCATATGGAATTAGAGCTCCAACCTTATGACCTCATTTGATCTTTATTACCTTTTTAAAGGTGCTGTCTCTAAATAAACTTACATTGGGGATTAGAGCCTTGACATACTAATTGGGGGGGGAGTGTCATAATTCAGTCCATAACAGTCTCTTTTGTTTCTACATGTCTTACAAACAGATTCACTAACTGCCTTTGTTCTAGTATATCTTTTCAAGAATTTTTATAGTGAACTCTCTTAGAATATAATGTCTCCTTTGGAAGCAAAGAACAATCTTGCTTACTGTTTAGTAAAAAAGAACTAGATTCACTAAGCTTAGGGTTTCCTTCCTATAATGTAACCTTCTGCATGTGCAGAAGTCATCTGGTCCTCTTCCCACTATCCTGTGAGAATTGGGACTCACAGAACTTATGAACTCTGTCCAGGGTCTTGTGACTTCTGTCAGCATTCCTGACACTGTGGCAGTTAAGTTGTTAACTAGCAAGTAGAGCAAAGCTGAGCCCTTTCACAGATTTTCAAAAGTACCACCCAAAAGAATTAGATCACCATATCTCCCACAGGACCACCAATAGTTCATGGTCCCACCAGTCAAAATGGAAAACCCTGTACAGGGTATGGGGAGAGGGCTCAGAATGATATTGCTACAGTAATGGAGAAAATTTAGCCCTATATTAAAGGCTGTGCTAGTTCTACCTAACAAAACTTAAAAGCAAGCTTTGAAAGGATCAAAGTATTTCAAAGTAACTTAACTGCAACTCAGAAGAAAGTTCAACACTTCCTAACACCATACACAAAAATAAACTCAAAATGGATTAAAGACCTAAATGTATGGCCAGACACTATAAAACTCTTTGAGGAAAACATAGGCAGAACACTCTATGACATAAATCACAACAAGATCCTTTTTGACCCACCTCCTAGAGAAATGGAAATAAAAACAAAAATAAACAAATGGGACCTAATGAAACTTAAAAGCTTTTGCACAGCAAAGGAAACCATAAACAAGACCAAAAGACAACCCTCAGAATGGGAGAAAATATTTGCAAATGAAGCAACAGACAAAGGATTAATCTCCAAAATATACAAGCAGCTCATGCAGCTCAATATCAAAAAAACAAACAACCCAATCCAAAAATGGGCAGAAGACCTAAATAGACATTTCTCCAAAGAAAATATACAGATCGCCAACAAACACCTGAAAGGATGCTCAACATCACTAATCATTAGAGAAATGCAAATCAAAACTACAATGAGGTATCACCTCACACTGGTCAGAATGGCCATCATCAAAAAATCTACAAACAATAAATGCTGGAGAGGGTGTGGAGAAAAGGGAACCCTCTTGCACTGTTGGTGGGAATGTAAATGGGTACTATTATGGAGAACAGTATGGAGGTTCCTTAAAAAACTAAAAATAGAACTACCATATGACCCAGCAATCCCACTACTGGGCACACACCCTGAGAAAACCATAATTCAAAAAGAGACATGTACCACAATGTTCATTGCAGCACTATTTACAATAGCCAGGACATGGAAGCAACCTAAGTGTCCATCAACAGATGAATGGATAAAGAAGATGTGGCACATATATACAGTGGAATATCACTCATCCATAGAAAGAAATGAAATTGAGTTATTTGTAGTGAGGTGGATGGACCTAGAGTCTGTCATACAGAGTGAAGTAAGTCAGAAAGAGAAAAACAAATACCGTATGCTAACACATATATATGGAATCTAAAAAAAATGGTTCTGATGAACCTAGGGGCAGGACAGGAATAAAGACGCAGATGTAGAGAATGGACTTGAGGACATGGGGGGAGGGTAAGCTGGGATGAAGTGAAAGAGTAGTATTGACATAGATACACTACCAAATGTAAAATAGATAGCTAGTGGGAAGCAGCCGCATAGCACAGGGAGATCAGCTCAGTGATTTGTGACCACCTAGAGGGGTGGGATAGGGAGGGTGGGAGGGAGGCGCAAGAGGGAGGGGATATGGGGATCGATGTATACATATAGCTGATTCACTTTGTTATACAGCAGAAACTAACACAACATTGTAAAGCAATTATACTTCAATAAAGATGTTAAAATAAATAAATAATTTTTTTTTTTAAGTTCAAAAATATCCAGGGCCTAACATGGTAATAGTTGGCATTTTTGGCATTCAATTAAGAAAAATGACTAGGCTTTCAAAGATGCAGGAAAATACTACCCATAATAAGGAGAAAAGCAAATACATGGGAAAAGATCCAGAAATTACATAAATGTTAGAATCAGTAAATAAGGACTTTAAAACAGTTATCATAACTATATTCCATATGTTCCAGAAAGTAGAGGAAAATTGAGCATATTAAGCAGAGACAAACTCATATAAATTAAAAATACAACGTCTGAGACAAAAAAATACATTGCATTGTGTTAACAGGCTATTAGCCACTGCAGAGAAAAAAACAAAAGAAAAACAGTAGTAAACTTGAAGACATACCAAAAGGAACTATCCAAAATAAAAAAGAGAAAAAGACTGAACAAAAACTGAAGAGTATCAGTGAGCTGTGGGACAATATCTAGTTATCTAATATATATGTAATTGGGGTTCTGAAAAGTAAGGAGGGGGGGCATGAAAAGAAAAAATAATTTGAAAAATTAATGAGCAAAATTTTTCTACATTTGATGAAAACTATAAACCCAAGATCCACAAAGCTTAACAACCCACAAGCACAAGAAACAGGAAGAAAAATACACCATGCATATCACGTTCAAATTGTTAAAACCAGTAATAAAGAGAAAAATCTTAAAAGGAGCCAGAGACAAAAGGACACATTATATACAGGGGAACAAAGATAAGAATTACAGTAGATTTTCCACTGGATTCATTGCAAGTGAGAGGACACTGGAGCAGCATTTTTAAAGCAATGGTTGAATTATATACCCAGGGAAAAACAAAAATTAAAAAAAGACTTTTTCATACTGACAAAAGCTGAAATAATTCCTCACCAAGATGTGCATTACAAAAGAATATTAAAAGAATTCTTCAAGTAGTATGAAAATGATACTAGATGAAAATCTGGGTTTTCATAAAGGAATGAAGAGCACCAGAAATGGTAAATACAAAGACTTTTAAACTTACTTTTAAGTCTCTTTTAAATATAATTATCAGTTTAAAGCCAATAGCATATATAGAAGTAAAATGCACAATGACCATAGCACAGCAGCTGAGACAGGGAAAATGGTTCTAAGTTTCTTTTACCATAGTTGAAGTAGTATAATGTTAACTTAAGGACACTTATTAAGTTAAATGAATGTCCTATAAATCTTAAAGCAACCACTTAGAAAGACAAATTATACCTAATTAGCCAAAAAGGGAAATAAAATTAAACCATGAAAAATACTCATTCACCCTGATACCAAAACCAGACAAAGACACTACCAAAAAAGAAAATTACAGGCCAATATCTTTGATGAATATAAATGCAAAAATCCTCAACTAAATATTGGCAAACTGAATCCAGCAACACATAAAAAAGATCATACACCACAACCAAGTGGGACTTATCCCAGGGTCACAAGGATGGTTCAACATATGCAAATCCATCAATGTGATACACCACATCAACAAAAGAAAAGACAAAAACCACATGATCATCTCAATAGATGCAGAAAAAGCATTTGATAAAATTAATCATCCATTCATGATAAAAACCCTTATGAAAGTGGGTATAGAGGGAACATATCTCAATATAATAAAAGCTATTTGTGACAAACCCACAGCCAATATAATACTCAACAGTGAAAAGCTGAAAGCCTTCCTGCTAAAATCTGGAACAAGACAAGGATGCTCACTCTCACCACTTCTATTCAACATGGTATTGGAAGTCCTAGCCACATCAATAAGACAAGAAAAAGAAAATGTGTTCAAATTGGTAGGGAAGAGGTAAAATTGTGATTTTATGCAGATGACATGATACTATATATAGAAAACCCTAAATATTGCACACAAAAACTACTAGAATTGATAAACAAATTCAGCAAGGTAGCAGGATACCAGATTAACATTCAGAAATTGGTTGCATTTCTTTACACTAACAATGAACTATCAGAAAGAGAATATAAACAAACAATCTCTTAAAATCACAGCAAAAAAAAAAAACAAAAACTTAGGAATAAAATAAACCTCACCAAGGAGATGAAATACATCTACTGAGAACTACAAAACATTAATAAAGGAAACTGAAGATGATTCAAAGAAATGGAAAGCTATCCCATGCTCTTGGATTGGAAGAATTAATATTGTTAAAATGGACATGCTACCCAAAGCAATCTACTGATTTAATGCAATCCCTATCAAATTACCCATGACATTTTTCACAGAACTAGAACAAATACTCCTAAAATTTATATGGAATCATAGAAGACCCAGAATTGTCAAAGCAATTCTGAAGAAAAATAACAAAGCAGGAGGCATAACCCTCCCAGACTTCAGACAATACTACAAAGTTACAGTAATCAAAACAGTGTGGTACTGGCACAAAAACAGACATATGGATCAATGGAACAGAACAGAGCCCAGAAGTAAACCCACACACCTATGGTTAATTAATCTTCAACAAAGGAGGCAAGAATATACAATATGCAAAAGACAGTCTCTTCAGCAAGTGGTGTTGGGAAAGTTGGACAGCTGCATGCAAATCAATGAAGTTAGAACACAGTCTCACACAATACACAAAAATAAACTCAAAATGGCTTAAAAATTTAAATATAATACATGACACCATAAAACTCCTAGAAGAGAACATAGGCAAATCATTCTCTGACATAAATCATACCAATGTTTTCTTAGGTCAGCCTCCCAAGGCAATAGAAATAAAAGCAAAAATAAACAAATGGGACTAATCAAACTTATAAGCTTTTGCACAGCAAAGAAAACCATAAACAATATGAAAATTTAACCTATGGACTGGGAGAAAATATTTGCAAATTATGGGACCAACAAGGTATTAATTTCCAAAATATACAAACAGCTCATACAACTCAACAACAACAAAAACAACTCAATCAAAAAATGGGCAGAAGGGGCTTCCCTGGTGGCGCAGTGGTTGAGAGTCTGCCTGCCAATGCAGGGGACACGGGTTCGAGCCCTGGTCTGGGAAGATCCCACATGCCGCGGAGCAACTGGGCCCGTGAGCCACAACTACTGAGCCTGCGCGTCTGGAGCCTGTGCTCCGCAACAAGAGAGGCCGCGATAGTGAGAGGCCCACGCACCGCGATGAAGAGTGGCCCCTGCTTGCCGCAACTAGAGAAAGCCCTCGCACAGAAACGAAGACCCAACACAGCCATAAATAAATAAATAAAATTTAAAAAAAAAAATGGGCAGAAGACCTAAATACACATTTCTCCAAAGAAGACATCCAGATGGCCAATAGGCACATGAAAAGATGCTCATCATCGCTAATTATTTGAGAAATGCAAATCAAAACTACGGTCAGAATGGCCATCATTAAAAAGTCTACAAATAACAAATGCTAGAGGGGGTGTGGAGAAAAGGGAACCCTCCTATAGTGTTGATGGGAATGTAAATTGGTGCAGCCACTATGGAAAACAATATGTAGGTTCCTCAAAAAACAGAATTGCAATATGATCCAGCAATCCCACTCCTGGGCATATATCCAGACAAAACTATAATTCAAAAAGATACATGCACCCCTATGGTCATAGCAGCACTATTCACAATAGCTAAGACATGGAAACAACCTCAATGTCTATCAACAGATGAATGGATAAAGAAGATGTGGTGTGTGTGTATATATATATATATATATATATATATATATATATATATATAAAAATACATACACACAATGGAATATTACTCAGCCATAAAAGAAAATGAAATAATGCCATTTGCAGCAACATGGATGGACCGAGAGATTATCCTACTAAGCAAAGTCAGTCATAAAGAGAAAGACAAATACCATAGGATATCACTTATCTGTGGAATCTAAAATATGACACAAATAAACATATTTACAAATCAGAAACAGACTCACAGATATAGAGTACAGATTTGTGTTTGGGAAGGGGGAAGGGGGAAGGGGGTGGGGGAGGGAAGGATTGGGAGTTTGGGATTAGCAGATGCAAACTATTATATATAGGATGGATAAACAACAAGGTCCTACTGTATAGCACAGGGAACTATATTCAATATCCGGTGATAAACCATAATGGAAAAGAATATGAAAAAGAATATATATGTGTATAACTGAGTCACTTTGCTGTACAGCAGAAATTAACACAACATTGTAAATCAACTATACTTCAATAAATTTTTTAAAAATACCCATGTTAAAAAAAAAAAAAAAGGCAGAATAGGAGGGCAAAAAAGGAAAGATGTAATTGATGTATTTATTAGAACACAAATAGCCAGATGGTAGACTTAAACCCAACCACATCAATAAACACATTAAATTTAAGTGGTCTAAATACCCCAATAAAAGGTAGACATTGTCAGATGGAATAATATAAAAAGGAAGACCAAACCATAGGCCAAACCAAGAAACTCATTTTGAATATGAAGACAAAAATAGGTTAAACCTAAAAGAATGAGAAAAAATATACCACACTAACACTAATCAAAAGAAGGCCATAGCAGTTATATTGATATCATAAAAAGTAGATTTCAGAACTAAATATATTCTTTAGGGTTAATAAGAGGCTACTATTAATAACATAACTGAAAACAACAAAATAGGGTGAATTAATAACTGAAACCTGAATTATGATCACTATCCATCTTTTTCCTTTTCTGACCTTTATTTTCCTCAGATATGTGATGAGGAATTGGGACTAGAAGATTTTAAATTCTTGAACATTACTAGAAGTCTAGATTTTAGTTTCCAGTCACTGAAAATTGTCAAACTGTTTGCCAGCTCTTGGTTAATACTTTCAATGGTATTCATGAATGGTGTAAAATATGGCTGTTACAATCATCAAGTCTCTTATAAAACTGAAATTCTTGGGTTTTATATCAATATTAGTAACCAGGCATTTTACAGAAGTTCATGAATTACTGAATAAAGTAAAAATCTCACGACAACTCAATGGGAGTTTTGGTAAGTCCAAAAAAAAAATTCTTTCTTAAATTTCCATTAAACATTTTTAACATAGTGTTTACTTTAAAATTTCTACATTGGTAGGTAGATCTAGAGAGAGATGAGCAAAACCTGTTTCAATGCTAGGCAACAGATGGCAGATAAAAGATATTATCATATACCTTCAACCAGGCAGGATAAATTGTTCAAATATATTTTAGCAGCTGCTAAAGCAAATAGAAATACAGAGGAGGTAAAGCAAATAAACAAACAAAAGAATTTCAAATGATCCTATGGAGACTAATTAAGGAATTGTACAGTTTTAAAGCTATATATGTCTGTAAATTCCAGCCTTGTCTAGGTTCTTAATTGTTGTCTTTAAAATTTTAACACATCTGAGAACTATTATTCTGTTTCCTGGTGCTCTGCGCATCTTAAAGAACTACAAAAAGTCCACAGCAGTCTCCTGGGGAAAGTGAAACTCAAGTTAACCACAGCCAAGTCAATTTCTAGCTAGAGAACTGACTGTTCTCAACACTGAAATACATATCCTAATTGACTCATGGAACTGACTTGGCAGGCTATAAGGTTTGAAGTCACACCAAACGACAGGTTGGTGTGTTAAGAAGAATAATGGTCCAGGAGTCAGGAGACAGCTCTTTGTTATGGTAGTAACAGTTATGGGAGCCCTGATAAGTTACTCAGCATCTAGTGGCTCAATTTCCTTGTTTATACACAGGGGAAATCATTCCTGCACTGCCTATCTAAGAGGGCTTTTAGGTGTATCAAATTATATAAATTATATAAAACATTTGGTAATAGTAAATAGAACAAAAAGAGGAAATGGGCAATAACGAAGGAAAAATTATTTATGAAGTTATCTAAATTTTTTAAAGCTTATAATGTTTTACAAATTTAAGATATATTTTATCATTTTATTTGTATTATTTTTGTCATTTATCATTTTATTATTGAAACCACCCTATGAATTATATAAGGAAAATACTCCTAATTTTCTAAAAAAGATACTGAAAAAGTGGTTGCCCAAGTTAAAAACCTAATTCATAACATAGTCATCAACCTATCTTCTGTGTAAAGAAGACTTTTCTCAACAATTTAAGCTGCCCAGAAAACGGAGTAATCTGTCTTCTAACGTAATGAATTCCACTTCTGTAGATATTATAAGAAGAATTATTCCTGCATTGAAAGGAAGGAGATAAATGAATATTAAATGAAACCCAGGCTGACAAAAGGGGTCCATGTCACAAAAAATGCTAAAGAACCCTAGGGCCTAGTGATTCTCCTACAAAATGGGGCTTATAATATCTACAGGGACAGATATCTGTGGGAGACAGAGAGGGGGCTTGCACAAACTGGATTTTTCTACTGGATAGTAAGAAACAATATATTGCACCAATCCTCTGGATGTGATATATGAACACTTTCTCTCCCAGTTGACAATGGCAGTGATCATTCTAGTGTCCAGTTTAAGAAGATGAAATAAGTAGCCACTGCTCTGGAACATTAACCAAGCCTGGTAAAATCCTGGTTAGATGCACTACCAGCAGACTTAAGGTCAACATAACAAACACACATGTGTGCACACACACACACACAACTCTGATATTTTGCCAAGGTAATAATGATTCCTATTCCACCATATTTAAAACATTAAATTATATACATTTCAATGTCAATATGTCTGTCTATAATTAATAATAAAATTTAAATTCCTATATCTGTGCATAATCCAAACAGTGAAACAGACCTGAGGTTACCTATAAAATGCTCATGTTCACTGAAGAAGAAATTTTTTTTTAAATAAATTTTATTTTATTTTTATTTTTTTATTTTTATTTTTGGCTGCATTGGGTCTTTGTTGAGGCACGCAAGCTTTCTCTAGTTGCAGCAAGCGGGGGCTACTCTTCATTGCGGTGTGCAGTCTTCTCATTGCTGTGGCTTCTCTTTGTTGTGGAACATGGGCTCTAGGCGCACGGGCTTCAGTAGTTGTGGCACTCGGGCTCTGTAGTTGTGGCTTCTGGGCTCTAGAGCACAGGCTCAGTAGTTGTGGCACACGGGCTTAGTTGCTCTGCAGCATGTGGGATCCTCCTGGACCAGGGCTCAAACCTGTGTCCCCTGCATTGGCAGGTATATTCTTAACCACTGCACCACCAGGGAAGTCCCTGAAGAAGAAATTTCTTCAGCAACTATATTTTGGAAGAAAAGCAAATATTCCTGGAGGTATATGTCCCAGTATTTTCTCTAGTTTTAAATGGCACTTTAAAACTTACAAATTGGTTTAAAAGCACTGCATTTTCCACTGAGTCTGGAAAGACATTTCTAAGAAAGATGGTACTATATTAACAATATTAATAAAGATATTAATAAGAAAGATAATAACAATATATTAAACAATTACTAATCCTCATAAGAACTCTATAAGGTAGATATTATCATTATCTTCATTTCAAACAAGAACTTGAGATTTAGAGAGATTGAAGTACTTGCCCAAGATAACAAAAGTGGAGAAGCCTGGATCTGAACTAATTCATTCAGAATTAGATCACAGCTGCACATGATGGCAGTATGGTAGGAACCATGGTAAGGAATTTGCTTATAGTGTTCCATTTAATCCTTTATACCCTCATTAATTTAGTACCATTATGATCCTCTTTCCAGATGGGCAAACTGATATTAGTGAGATCCAAAGTCTCCCTGTTAGGATATCACAGATCTGGGATTTTCCCCCCGGCAGTCTGTCTCCAAAGTTAATGTGTTTAATTCCGGCATTCTACTACTTTTGCAAAGTAAAAGAGGTACTTAAAATGACTTGTGCATAGAACTGTTATGATCATCTTATCCTTGATTACAATGCAGGAACATAAATCCTTCCAATTCTTCAAACTTTATTATCCTTTTCATTTGTATTGAGTTACTTTTTAGGAACGTGGTACACATTAAGAATTTTAGGGGGGCATTTAAGATGGCAGAGGAGTAAGATGTGGAGATCACCTTCCTCCCCACAAATACATCAAAAATACATCTACACGTGGAACAACTCCTACAGAACACCTACTGAACGCTGGCAGAAGACCTCATCCCAAAAGTCAAGAAACTCCCCACATACCTGGGGAGGGCAAAAGAAAAAACAGAGACAAAAGAATAGGGATGGGACCTGCACCTCTGAAAGGGAGCTGTGAAGGAGGAAAAGTTTCCACACACTAGGAAGCCCCTTCACTGGTGGAGATGGGGGGTGGGCGGGGGGGGGGGAAGCTTCGGAGCCACGCAGGAGAGCGCAGCAACAGGGGTGCAGAGGGCAAAGTGGAGAGATTCCTGCACAGAGGATCGGTGCTGACCAGCACTCACCAGCCTGAAAGGCTTGTCTGCTCACCTGCTGGGGCGGGTGGGGGCTGGGAGCTGAGGCTCGGGCTTCAGAGGTCAGATCCCAGGGAGAGGACTGTGGTTGGCTGCATGAACACAGCCTGAAGGGAGCTAGTGCACCACGGCTAGCTGGGAGGGAGTCTGGGAAAAAGTCTGGAACTGCCTAAGAGGCAAGAGACCATTGTTTCAGGGTGTGTGAGGAGAGGGGATTCAGAGCACCACCTAAACAAGCTTCGGAGATGAGCACGAGCCACAGCCATCAGCGCGGACCCCAGAGACGGGCATGAGACGCTAAGGCTGCTGCTGCCGCCACCAAGAAACCAGTGTGCAAGCACAGGTCACTAACCACATCTCCCTTCCCAGGAGCCTATGCACCCTGCCACTGCCAGGGTCCCATGATCCAGGGACAACTTCCCTGGGAGGACACACAGCACGCCTCAAGCTGTTGCAATGTCACGCTGGCCTCTGCCATCGCAGGCTCGGCCCACATTTTGTACCCCTCCCTCCCCCCAGCCTGAGTGAGCCAGAGCCCCCTAATCAGCTGCTACTTTAACCCCGTCCTATCTGGGCAAAGAACAGACGCCCTCAGGCGACCTACATGCAGAGGCAGGGCCAAATCCAAAGCTGAATCACAGGAGCTGTGCGAACAAAGAAGAGCAAGGGAAATCTCTCCCAGCAGCCTTGGGAGCAGCGGATTAAATCTCCACAATCAACTTGATCTACCCTGCATCTGTGGAATACCTGAATAGACAACGAATCATCCCGAAATTGAGGTGGTGGACTTTGGGAGTAACTGTAGACTTGGGGTTTGCTTTCTGCATCCAATTGGTTTCTGGTTTTAGGTTTATTTTATTTTAGTATTTAGAGCTTATTATCATTGGTAGATTTGTTTATTGATTTGGTTGCTCTCTTTCTTTTTTTTAATGGATATATACTTTTTCTCCTTTTTTTCTGTTTGTGAGTGTGTATGTGTATGTTTCTTTGTGTGATTTTGTTTGTATAGCTATGCTTTTACCATTTGACCAAGGGTTCTGTCTGTCCATTTTTTTGTGTGTTTTTTTTTGTTTTTTGGATATGTTTAGTGCTTGTTATTATTGGGGGATTTGTTTTTTGGTTTGGTTTCTCTCTTCTGTCTTTCTTTTTTTTAATTTTAATTGTTTATATTTTTAATTTTTTAATTTTTAAATTTTAATACCTTTATTTTATTTTATTTATTTTATTTTTCTTTCTTTCTTTTTCCCCCTTTTCTACTGAGCCGTGTGGCTGACAGGGTCATGGTGCTTCAGCCGGGTATCAGGCCTGAGCCTCGGAGGTGGGAGAGCTGAGTTCAGGACATTGGTCCACCAGAGACCTCCCATCTCCACGTAATATCAAATGGTGAAAGCTCTCCCAGAGATCTCCATCTCAAGGGTAAGACTCAGCTTCACTCAACTTCCAGCAAGCTACAGCGCTGGACAACCCATGCCAAACAACTAGCAAGATGGGAACACAAACCCACCCATTAGCAGAGAGGCTGCCTAAAATCATAATAAGGTCACAGACACCCCGAAACACACCACCAGATGCGGTCCTGCCCACCAGAAAGGCAAGATCCAGCCTCATCCACCAGAACACAGGCACTAGTCCCCTCCACCAGGAAGCCTACAAAACCCACTGAACCAACCTTACCCACAGGGGGAAGACACCAAAAACAACGGGAACTATGAACCTGCAGCCTGCTAAAAGGAAACCCCAAACACTGTAAGTTAAGCAAAATGAGAAAACAGAGAAATATGCAGCAGATGAAGGAGCAAGATAAAAACCCACCAGACCAAACAAATGAAGAGGAAATAGGCAGTCTACCTGAAAAAGAATACGGAGTAATGATAGTAAAGATGATCCAAAATCTTGGAAACAGAATGGAGAAAAAACAAGAAATGTTTAACAAGGACCTAGAAGAACGAAAGAGCAAACAATGATGAACAACACAATAAATGAAATTTAAAATCTCTAAAAGGAATCAATAGCAGAATAACTGAGGCAGAACAGATAAGTGACCTGGAAGATAAAATAGTGGAAATAACTACTGCAGAGCAGAATAAACAAAAGAGAATGAAAAGAATTGAGAACAGTCTCAGAGACCTCTGGGACAACATTAAACGCACCAACATTTGAAGTGTAGGGGTCCCAGAAGAAGAAGAGAAAAAAAAGCACTGAGAAAATATTTGAAGAGATTATAGTTGAAAACTTCCTTAATATGGGAAAGGAAATAGTCAATCAAGTCCAGGAAGCACAGAGAGTCCCATACAGGATAAATCCAAGGAGAAACATGCTGAGACACATATTAATCAAACTATCAAAAATTAAATACAAAGAAAAAATATTAAAAGCAGCAAGGGAAAAGCAACAAATAACATACAAGGGAATCCCCATAAGGTTGACAGCTGATCTTTCAGCAGAAACTCTGCAAGCCAGAAGGGAGGGGCAGGACATATTTAAAGTGATGAAAGGGAAAAACCTACAACCTAGATTACTCTACCCAGCAAGGATCTAATTCAGATTCGATGGAGAAATTAAAACCTTTACAGACAAGCAAAAGCTAAGAGAATTCAGCACCACCAAACCAGCTTTACAATAAATGCTAAAGGAGCTTCTCTAGGCAGGAAACACAAGAGAAGGAAAAGACCAACATTAACAAATGCAAAGCAATTAAGAAAATGGTGATAGGAACATATATATCGATAACTACCTTAAATGTAAATGGATTAAATGCTCCAACCAAAAGACAGCGACTGGTTGAATGGATACAAAAACAAGACCCGTATATATGCTGTCTACAAGAGACTGACTTCAGACCTGGGGACACATACAAACTGAAAGTGAGGGAATGGAAAAAGATATTCCATGCAAATGGAAATCAAAAGAAAGCTGGAGTAGCAATTCTCATATCAGACAAAATAGACTTTAAAATAAAGACTATTACAAGAGACAAAGAAGGACACTACATAATGATCAAGGGATCAATCCAAGAAGATGATATAACAATTGTAAATATTTATGCACCCAACATAGGAGCACCTCAATACATAAGGCAAATGCTAACAGCCATAAAAGGGGAAATCGACAGTAACACAATCACAGTAGGGGACTTTCACACCCCACTTTCACCCATGGACAGATCATCCAAAATGAAAGTAAATAAGGAAACACAATCTTTAAATGACACATTAAACAACATGGACTTAACTGATATTTATAGGACATTCCATCCAAAAACAACAGAATACACATTCCTCTCAAGTGCTCATGGAACATTCTCCAGGATAGATCATATCTTGGGTCACAAATCAAGCCTTGGTAAATTTAAGAAAATTGAAATCATATCAAATATCTTTTCTGACCACAATGCTATGAGACTAGATATCAATTACAGGAAAAAAATATGTAAAAAATACAAAAACATGGAGGCTAAACAATGCACTACTAAGTAACTGAGAGATCACTGAAGAAATCAAAGAGGAAATCAAAAAATACCTAGAAACAAATGACAATGAAAACATGACGACCCAAAACCTACGGGATGCAGCAAAGGCAGTTTTAAGAGGGAAGTTTATAGCAATACAATCCTACCTCAAGAAAGAAGAAAAATGTCAAATAAACAACCTAACCTTACACCTAAAGCAATTAGAGAAAGAAGAACCAAAAGAACCCAAAGTTAGCAGAAGGAGAGAAATCATAAAGATCACATCAGAAATAAATGAAAAAGAAATGAAGGAAACGATATCAAAGATCAATAAAACTAAAAGCTGGTTCTTTGAGAAGATAAACAAAATTGATAAACCATTAACCAGACTCATCAAGAAAAAAAGGCAGAAGATTCAAATCAATAGAATTAGAAATGAAAAAGGAGAAGTAACAACTGACACTGCAGAAATACAAAGGATCGTGAGAGATTACTACAAGCAACTATATGCCAATAAAATGGACAACCTGGAAGCCATGGACAAATTCTTAGAAAAGCACAACCTTCTGAGACTGAACTAGGAAGAAATAGAAAATATAAACAGACCAATCACAAGCACTGAAGTTGAAACTGTGATTAAAAATCTTCCAAAAAACAAAAGCCCAGGACCAGATGGCTTCACAGGTGAATTCTATCAAATGTTTAGAGAAGAGCTAACACCTATCTTTCTCAAACTCTTCCAAAATGTAGCAGAGAGAGGAACACTCCCAAACTCATTCTACAAGGCTACCGTCACCCTGATACCAAAACCAGACAAAGATGTCACAAAAAAAGAAAACTACAGGTCAATATCACTGATGAACATAGATGCAAAAATCCTCAACAAAATACTAGCAAACAAAATCCAGCAGCACATTAAAAGGATCATACACCATGATCAAGTGGGATTTATCCCAGGAATGCAAGGATTCTTCAATATATGCAAATCAGTCAATGTGATACACCATATTAACAAACTGAAGAAGAAAAACCGTATGATCATCGCAATAGATGCAGAAAAAGCTTTCGACAAAATTCAACACCGATTTATGATAAAAACCCTCCAGAAAGTAGGCAGAGTGGGAGCTTACCTCAACATAATAAAGGCCATATATGACAAACCCACAGCCAACATCGTTCGCAATGGTGAAAAACTGAAACCACTTCCACTAAGATCAGGAACAATACCAGGTTGCCCACTCTCAACACTATTATTCAACATAGTTTTGGAAGTTTTAGACACAGCAACAAGAGAAGAAAAAGAAATAAAAGGAATGCAAATCAGAAAAAAAGATGTAGAAGTGTCACTGTTTGCAGATGACATGATGCTATACATGGAGAATCCTAAAGATGCTACCAAAAAACTACTAGAGCTAATCAATGAATTTGGTAAAGTAGTAGGATACAAAACTAATGCACAGAAATCTCTTGCATTCCTATACACTAATGATGAAAAATCTGAAAGAGGAGTTAAAGAAACACTCCCATTTACCACTGCAACAAAAAGAATAAAACACCTAGGAATAAACCTACCTAAGGAGACGAAAGACCTGTATGCAGAAAACTATAAGGCACTGATGAAAGAAATTAAAGACGATACAAACAGATGGAGATATATACCAAATTCTTGAACTGGAAGAATGAACAATGTGAAAATGACTATACTACCAAAAGCAATCTACAGATTCAATGCAATCCTTATCAAAGTACCAATGGGATTTTTCACAGAACTAGAACAGAAAATTTCACAATTTGTATGGAAACACAAAAGACCCCGAATAGCCAAAGCAATCTTGAGAAACAAAAACGGAGCTGGAGGAATCAGGCTCCCAGACTTCAGACTATACTTCAAAGCTACAGTAATTGAGAGAGTATGATACTGGCACAAAAACAGAAATATAGAACAATGGAACAGGATAGAAAGCCCAGAGATAAACCCATGCACGTATGCTCACCTTATTTTTGATAAAGGAAGCAAGAATATACAATGGAAAAAAGACAGCCTCTTCAATAAATGGTGCTGGGAAAACTGGACAGCTACATGTAAAAGAATGAAATTAGATCACTCCCTAACACCATACACAAAAATAAACTCAAAATGGATTAAGGACCTAAATGTAAGGCCAGACACTATAAAATTCTTAGAGGAAAACATAGGATGAACAATCTTTGACATAAATCACAGCAAGATCCTTTTTGACCCACCTCCTAGAGAAATGGAAATAAAAACAAAAATAAACAAATGGGACCTAATGAAACTTAAAAGCTTTTGCACAGCAAAGGAAACCATAAACAAGACTAAAAGGCAACCCTCAGAATGGGAGAAAAAAAATTTTTTTAAAGTATAATTTCCACTTTATTGTCTTTCCAGGGAACAGTATTTCTTTAGTCTTTAAGGACTTAGCTCCTTACATGGGCTTTGGTGGAGGTTGTGAGGCAGCACCAGCAGGTCTAAATCGGGGTGGAGGTGTTCGGTCCTTCTGGGCTTCCCGAGAACGATTCCTGACTACCTTGCTGTGAATGGCACAACTCACGCAGTAATGCAGTTTCACATACAGCTTGGGAAGCACATAGGCGTCGAAAACACTCGCTTCTGAAATGTCCCTGACGGCTGCGGCCTCTACGATGTTCCGAATGACGAACTTCTTAATAGCCTTATCCTTGGGCACACAACGGGCACAGTTGGTACAGCGAATAGGCTGCACGTGGCCGCGGCCCTTTTTGGCACGACCATTGTTCCTTCTTTTCTTGGTCATCTTGGAAGCGAAGAGGCGAAAAAGGGGAGAAAATATTTGCAAACGAAGCAACTGACAAAGCATTAATCTCCAAAATTTACAAGCAGCTCATGCAGCTCAATATCTAAAAAACATACAACCCAATCCAAAAGTGGGCAGAAGACCTAAATAGACATTTCTCCAAAGAAGATATACAGATCGCCAACAAACACCTGAAAGGATGCTCAACATCACTAATCATTAGAGAAATGCAAATCAAAACTATAATGAGGTATCACCTCACACCAGTCAGAATGGCCATCATCAAAAAATCTACAAACAACAAATGCTGGAGAGGGTGTGGAGAAAAGGGAAGGCTCGTGCACTGTTGGTGGGAATGTAAATTGATACTCCACTATGGAGAACAGTATGGAGGTCCTTAAAAAACTAAAAGTAGAACTACCATATGACCCAGCAATCCCACTAGTGGGCATATACCCTGAGAAAACCATAATTCTAAAAGAGTCATGTACCACAATGTTCATTGCAGCACTATTTACAATAGCCAGGACATGAAAGCAACCTAAGCATCCATCGACAGATGAATGGATAAAGAAGATGTGGCACATATATACAATGGAATATTACTCAGCCATAAAAAGAAACGAAACTGAGTTATTTGTAGTGTGGTGGTTGGACCTAGAGACTGTCATGCAGAGTGAAGTAAGTCAGAAAGAGATAAACAAATACCGTATGCTAACACATATATATATGGAATCAAAAAGAAAAAAAAATCGTTCTGAAGAACCTAGGGGCAGGACAGGAATAAAGACGCAGACGTAGAGAATGGACTTGAGGACACAGGGAGGGGGAAGGGTAAGCTGGGACGAAGTGAGAGAGTGGCATGCACATATATACACTACCAAATGTAAAATAGGTAGCTAGTGGGAAGCAGCCCCATAGCACAGGGAGATCAGCTCGGTGCTTTGTGTTCACCTCGAGGGGTGGGATAGGGAGGAGATATGGGGATATATGTATATGTATAGCTGATCAGTTTGTTATAAAGCAGAAACTAACACACCTTTGTAAAGCAATTATACTCCAATAAAGATGTTAAAAAAATAGAATTTTAAGACCATCCACTCACTTGAGCATCATGTTGGATTATGTAGACCTAAATTTACCCAAAGTGTGAGCACAATACCCTTTTAGATGGAAAACTCTGTGCTGTTAAATATAACCACAGGAAAAAACCTCTCATGTTTAAAGGAAAAAAAATCCAACTACTTAGCGAACTAAAAGACCAGTAAGTTGCAGAAATGCATTTTCACAATATTATTTATCCTTGTATCACTTCTTCAAAAATAAGTAGGGACCGTCATTTGACAACATTTTCTGAAAACCCGAAACAACAGTGTATCTAGTAATTGCTTCTTCTAAAATGTATATCATACAAAATCACTTCTGGGGTATTTCGGACAAAAATGCATAACCTGAAACTAATCATGAAGAAACATTGGACTAACTTAAACTGAGGGGCATTCTACAAAGTAACTGCCCAGTACTCTTCCAAAATGTCATAGTCATGAAAGGCAAAGAAATCTAAGAAACTGTTCCAGATTAAAGAAGACTAAAGAAATATGACAGCTTAATGCATGTGATCCTGGGTTGGATAATGGACCAGGGAGAAACTTTTATCTTCTGAAAAAGATATTGTTGGGACAATTGGCAAAATTTGAATCAGATCTGTGAATTAGCTGATAGTATTATATCAGAGTTAATTTCTTGATTTAAATAATTGTACTGTGGTGATGTAAGAGAATGTCTTTTTTTAAGGAACTAATTAGAGGTAAAGAGATATTACTTTTGCAACTCTCAAATACATCAGAAAAAAAATTCATCCCAAGCCACTCTTTTTATGAAACAAATTTTGCAGGCTTTAACCCCCTATCAAATTGTACGTGGATTCATTGGCTGCCAAGAGCCAATTTGTTCATTTTTGAAGTATTGGACATGCAGTAGCATTTTAGAAGATATGAATACAATATTGGCAATGGCGTTTCCTACATTTGCTTTATGCAAAATTGGCTTTGATTGATTACCTCTCTATAAGCCATATCCATCATTTAAAACCCTGTTATATTCTGTAAGTTGATTTGGCTTCTCCAAGCAACATTAGAAAGTTAGGGTCTGATGATATTCAGTCAATACAGTTTTCCTCCCAGCTATCATCCTTGTCAACTCTAACTCCCAGCTTCATTGGTCATTTCTTAGTCAGCCCTGAGTATACTGGAAAGCCCATGAGGTATTGGACTCTGATCCCTGGATGATTTAGACTGTCAATATACTAATCTTAATGTGTCTTCTACCTCATTTTAAGTCTCATATTCTTGAAAATCTCCTAATTATGACCTCCAAGAAACCCATGACATACTGTCTCCAGGAATATATAGATCCTAAGGTTAAAAGAGACACACACATGCTCCTAACCCTCCAAATCCTTGTCTACTTTTAAAATAATAAAAATTTAAAATTCTCACTTTTTTACGCTACTGACTTTTTAAATGCTAGATTGAGCCCTATGTTCTGAGAGTTTCTGACAGATAACTTTTTGAAAGAAATATAGAATATTTGGTCAAATTAATTGTCATTCAATCATAACATAAAAGTATTAGTTAACAAGGAGCTTATATATTGTATGTTGTAAGAATAAATGGATCTTTACTGATTCTCCCTTGGGGATGAAAATCTTTTCTTAAAGTGATCCTCAGATCTGTTCACTATGAATCTGATTCCTCAAATAGTGTGAGTATAAATAAAAGAGAATTTTAAATACTTCCATGCCTTGTCTCCTGGGGAAAATATTCCATTTTACAATATGCTACAGAGTGCAAAACCCTTAACTGCACTTACTTTGAAAAAAGGAGATATAGTTATCTTCACACTTGGTTGATAAGGACCATCAAAAGACCACCAACTAAAGCAAACAATAAAAATGCAAAAGCAGACAAGTTCCATTGAAACACTCCAAATACATAGTAATTTCTTATTTTAGTAGAAAACTTTACTGTTTGTAAAAGTTTTTACCAATGCTTTTCTAAAACACAAATCAGAGGTAGACCTCAAGCCTAGGACCATTTCAGCCTCAACACCAGAACACCCTTCTTTTTGTTCCATCATAGTTTCTAAGCATCTTATATCTTATATACTTTCATACCTAGTAAATCTTGCTTACTTTGGTCCCTCATTCTATAATTCTTTCATCAATTACAACCTCCCTACTTCCTGGTTTCTGCCAAAATCTTCAAGCATCAAGTACAATATCAGCTTCTAACTCACTACTCTCACACCCAAGGCAAAATTAAATTTTGTTTTACGGGAAGCCCATAGTACTTACACATATACAAACTATGGAATATCTCACATGGCTTTTATTAATATTCAGTGGGTATGATGGTTAATTTTATGCATCAACTTGGCTAGGCCATGGTACCCAGATACTTGAGCAAACATTATTCTAAATGTTTCTGTGAAAGTAGTTTTGTGCTAGATTAACATCTAAACCAGCAGACTTTGAATAAAGCAGATTACCCACAATAATGTAGGGGGCCTCATGTAATCAGTTGAAGGCCTTCATAGAAAAAGACTGACCTTCCCCTAAGAAGAGGGAATTCTGCCAGCACACTGCCTTTAGACTTGAACTGCATCATCAGCTCTTCCTTGGGTCTCTTGCCTCCTGGCCCAACCTACAGATTTTGGACTTGCCAGCCTCTACAGTTGCATGAGCTAATTCCTTAAAATCTCTCTAGACAGACAAAGACAGACAAATATATAGATGGACATAGATATCTATATAGATATGTAGGCAAATATCCTATTGGTTCTTTTTCTTTGGAGAATCCTGATTCATACAGTGGAGAGTACTGGAATGTTTGATTTTGACTTGTATTTTTCTGTTTCTTTAAATTTTTCCATAATTAAGATCCCATTGGAATTTAGATTAAAAAAACACTGAGCTCTTTTGTTAAATTGGATGCACATACACTAAAATGCTAACAACTGTTATCTAAGGGTGACATTCATACTTTTTTCTTTGTATTAGTCTCTATTTTCAAAGTGTCCTATAAAAATTGTATTACTTATGTTAAACAGAAGGAAAAAAAGCCACATTCTGTGACAAAAGCATTAAAACTCCCTTTAAGTTAATAGGAGATTCCATTTACCCCTAGGGCTACTTGCATTCTGATTTGAAGGCAGGTCAATAAATGCTTGAGAGCAGCCATGTTGAAAGGTCAATATGAAACGGTAAAAACCATGGTGAACTGGAGAATGTGTACCCCATCCATAAATGGCAGTGACTGTGGGTCCTATAGGCCACAGCTTAAAAGTTTTAAAAATATGTCAGACTTTTCTTTTGTTTGAAATACAATAATTTTTAAATGATGGCAACTAACTAAAAAACAAACCAAAAAAACCAAAACAAATCAATTCGCTTTCCAAACAAACAAATCACTGAGGACTCTGGTTTATGGCCTCAGTCTGATACCCTTTAAATAACGATTTAACTTCTCAAGAATAAATTGACTTTTAGCCTACCCTACTGAGAATATCATCTTTCAGAGTGGTACTGCACGCTTCTACATGTTGTTGACTATGAATTTCAGGGGCAGAATTAAAGAAATGCAAATATCCACTGATGAATGACAATTTACTTCATTTAAAGTAGAGTGCTTCTATGATAATCTTTACCTATCTCTCATCAGGCAATTCAAGAGATCTCCCAAGCTAAAAATTACTCATTCACATAACTCTAGGCTATTTTAAAAATATATATGGACAATAAACTTAAGAAGTCTCAAGGAGATCTCTTGCTGACATAGTTGTTTGGATCAGTGATTTTCTAAGGGGGTTGGTATCAGTCACTCCAGGGGGAACATTTTAGGTTACCAGAGTGACTGCGGTGGAGAGCTACTAGAATAAACTAGACAGAGGTTCAGAAATGCTCCAGATTCTCCCAAATGTAAAGAACTATCTTGCCCACCCCCCCACCAAGACTTTCAAACATCCCCAGTGAATGTTCATGAACATGAAAAGCCTCCTCTGTGAGGATAGATAGCCTCATTCTATTTTATGCAGAAAAAGCATATTTGTAAAGTTTTAAAATAACCTGAATTTTCTAGAAATGCAGCTTCCATGTAGACTGAGGATAGTTGTGCTTTGCC
The DNA here is from genome assembly GCF_028564815.1 of Eubalaena glacialis. Classification (NCBI taxonomy): domain Eukaryota; kingdom Metazoa; phylum Chordata; class Mammalia; order Artiodactyla; family Balaenidae; genus Eubalaena; species Eubalaena glacialis. The sequence continues at coordinate 25,531,834 of NC_083736.1, forward strand.
CTCTTCAGAATGTTACCAAGAGGTGCTCACTCTTTCAGAAAATTACGCCAATGAAGTCAGTTCTGCTCATGGTATTTGAGTAGCCCAGACTACATAGCTGTATCTGTCGGTATTTACATCTGTCACAAGTCCACTGATTCTATGGAGAGGTATGAGCATCTATTTCATTAGGTCTTCTAGGATGGTCATACCTAAGCATTTACATACTGAAATACCTTTTTAAAAAAATAAAGTGATCTTTGATAAAGGAGGCAAGAATATACAATGGAGAAAAGACAGCCTCTTCAATAAGTGGTGCTGGGAAAACTGGACAGCTACATGTAAAAGAATGAAATTAGAACACTCCCTAACACCATACACAAAAATAAACTCAAAATGGATTAAAGACCTAAATGTAAGACCGGACACTATAAAACTCTTAGAGGAAAACATAGGAAGAACACTCTCTGACATAAATCACAGCAAGATCTTTTTTGATCCACCTCCTAGAGTAATGGAAATAAAAACAAAAATAAACAAATGGGACCTAATGAAACTTAAAAGCTTTTGCACAGCAAAGGAAACCATAAACAAGACGAAAAGACAACCCTCAGAATGGGAGAAAATACTTGCAAATGAATCAACGGACAAAGGATTAATCTCCAAAATATATAAACAGCTCATGCAGCTCAATATTAAAAAAACAAACAACCCAATCCAAAAATGGGCAGAAGACCTAAACAGACATTTCTCCAAAGAAGATATACAGATGGCCAAGAAGCACATGAAAAGCTGCTCAACATCACTAATTATTAGAGAAATGCAAATCAAAACTACAATGAGCTATCACCTCACACCAGTTAGAATGGGCATCATCAGAAGACCTACAAACAACAAATGCTGGAGAGGGTGTGGAGAAAAGGGAACCCTCTTGCACTGTTGGTGGGAATGTAAATTGATACAGCCACTACGGAGAACAGTATGGAGGTTCCTTAAAAAACTAAAAATAGAATTACCATACGATCCAGCAATCCCACTACTGGGCATATACCCAGAGAAAACCATAATTCAAAAAGACACATGCACCCCAATGTTCATTGCAGCACTATTTACAATAGCCAGGTCATGGAAGCAACCTAAATGCCCATCAACAGACGAATGGATAAAGAAGATGTGGTACATATATACAATGGAATATTACTCCGCCATAAAAAGGAACGAAATTGGGTCATTTGTTGAGACGTGGATGGATCTAGAGACTGTCATACAGAGTGAAGTAAGTCAGAAAGAGAAAAACAAATATCGTATATTAAAGCATATATGTGGAACCTAGAAAAATGGTACAGATGAACCGGTTTGCAGGGCAGAAATTGAGACATAGATGTAGAGAACAAACATATGGACACCAAGGGGGGAAAGCGGCAGGGGGGTGGGGGTGGTGGTGTGCTGAATTGGGCAATTGGGATTGACATGTATACACTGATGTGTATAAAATTGATGACTAATAAGAACCTGCTGTATAAAAAAATAAAATAAAATTCAAAAAAAAAATAAAGTGCTTGGCATTTATGTCTCCTTTATATTAAAGTTAGAGTATTATAGTACTTTAAAAAATTTATGTTTGTCAGTTGGTTCTATTATCTATAAATTTTATCTCAGGATATTAAATGAGGCATTAAAATATTTAATATTAAAAGAGATTGTTAGGTTCGACTGAGTTGAGAAACACTAACTTAGAATCTATCCTGATTGATGAGCCTAATCCATATTCATGTCCTCAAGGTTAGAAATGCAGTGTAGTCATTCCGTCTCTAAAATGAAATGTTTCATTTTTGCCAAATTATGAACTTATCACAGTGTGCAGCATCATTTCTTAAACCTTGAAGAAAGCTTTCTTGTTTAAAAAGTCAAGGATCTAATTTCCCACTTAATTTTTTTTTCATAATCATTGAACAGGATTCATGTATACTGATTCTACCACCCTTCATTGTTATAGCTTGTGCCATCTCAAAGAAGAAATTGTCAAAACACATATAGTATATTCATTAAGCATCTATAAAATGTGATTTATGATCACACTTTTACTAGAGAACCCCAGTTATTAATGATGCTTTCAAGACTACTACAGTATATTGGCAAAATCAGAGCCCTGTGAGCTACAATCCCTTCTTCTAATTTTCAGATTGTGGTACCCCAAGCTTAAAATGTAAGACTCTCATTGAGATTTAACTAATAATCCCATTCTGGGGGAAATAAAGAAGTCTTTGTTATTAATGACTTATGATAGCTTAAATTCTCCTTTAAAGTGACCTTCAGAAGTTTTTGGAAGTTCTACCTGGAAGCCAGATTCAGCTATATGCTTATCAAAACCACTTAAGGAAGTCATCTTCTTAAATGAAGCATGAAACTTCACAAAGAATACAAGAGGAGTGGTAAATATAGGGAGGGGCCACCCTCCTGGCCAGCCAAATGAACTAAATTAATTCTGGATGAATCAATAGGTTGAGGCAGCCGTGTGTAACCCAATTTCATCTGCCAGAAATATCGTCCCACAATGTCATCTGAATCCACTTAAGCTATTCAAGTCTACAGTAGGCATTCTCCTCATTGCGTTGTCATGGACTCTTGAAAGCCTAATTAGAATGCAGCATAATAACCAACCAACCAACAAGTAAATGAATTAGAAAAATTCTCCCTCCAACATTTGTTTTCTCAGTACTACTATCACCATTGACCTAATAAGTTTAGAGCATAGTGTAGTGCTCATTTCTTTGTTACCATTTCACATAACATCTACCTCATTCCTATTTTCATTAGTTATTGAAACAAAAAAGCCTATCCCATTTCCCCCTTTAAATTTATCCTCTTACATCTCCAAATAAATCTCACATTGTGTCACTTTTCTGGCACCTACGAAGTCAAAACCTCTGAAACTGACATTATTGAACAAGTTGGACTCAGTGGGTTGACGTCCTGTAACAGCTTTATTTAACTCACACTGCTTCTTTTTTAATATAGCTTTAATGATGTTTAAGTCACATACCATACAACTCATTTAAAGCATACTATTCAACCCTAAAAGAGACCTCTTACCTATAAGCAGTCAATCCAAATCCCCAGCTCCAGTCCTAAGCAATACTAATATACTTCCTGTCTCTATAAATCTGCCTTTTCTGGACATTTAGTATAAATGCAATCATACAATATGTAGTCTTTTGTGGCTGAGTTCTTTTACTTAGCATAATGTTTTCAATATTCATCCATGTTGTAACATGTATTGGTACTTCATTCCTTTTTACAGATAAATAATATTCTACTATATGGATATATCACACTTTGTGTATCCATTAATAAATTGATGGGCTTTGGGTTGGCTTTTATAGATAATGCTGCTATGAACATTTATGTACAAGTTTGGATGTGGACATAAGTCTTCATTTCTCTTTAGTATATACCTAGGGTATATTGCTGAGTCATATGGTAACTGTATGTTTAACTATTTGAGAAACTGCCAAAGTAGTGGCACAATTTTACATTCCCACTAGCAATGTACAAGGGTGCCAATTTCTATACATCCATGCCAAATCTTGTTAATGTCTTTTTTATTATAGTGATCACATAGGAGTAAAGTGATATCTCATTGTGGTTTTGACTTTCATTTCCCTAATGACTAAGGATGGTGAGCATCTTTTCATGTTCTTATTGGCCATGTGTACATCTTCTTTGGAGAAATATCTACTGAAATTATTTTCTCATTTTTAATTGGGTTATTTTTCTTTCTAATGAGTTGTAAGAGTTGTTTATATATTCCAGACACCAGACCCTTATCAGATACATGATTTACAAATATTTTCTCCCATTCAGTGGATTTTCTTTTCACTTCCTTGATGATGTCCTTTGAAGCAAGAGTTTTTTATTTTAATGTAGTCCAATTTATCTATTTTTTTGTCATTTGTGTTTTGATATCATATCTGAGAAACCATTACCTAACCCAAGCTCATGAAGATTTACTCCTGTGTTTTCTTCTAAGAGTTTTATAGTTTTATCTCTTACATTTGGGTCTATGATCTATTTTGAGTAAATTTTTTGTATGCCTTATTCTAAAAGTGGTCATAGTTTCTTCAGGGTAGAAAAAATTTAACAGCAAATGTAGCATCCCTTAAAAGTGCTAATCGTGGTGTGTTACCATTCAATGTTTACCTTAAGAACCGAAATTCAGGGGTTCCATTCTGACTGCCACAGATAGTTTTAGGAATCATGATAGGGGCCACTAAGCTCCACATGCTTATGTGGTGCATTAAGAGGAATCATTGGATATCTACATGATATTGGGCAAGTCATTCTCTGGCCTTCAATTTCCTCCTTAGTAAAATGGAGATATAAGAGGGCTCTTAAAGGGTTGTAATAGAAAATAGGTATAAAATGCATGTCAAGTGCTCAGCATGGTACTTGGCACATAGTAAGCATATTACATCTCTTTAATAATAACATTCTTATTATTTGTATTATGAATATTATTTTTACTATCTCATTTAATCTCCACACCAAACTCTCTTGCAGCCAGGTTGTATCAGTCAAAGTCTAGTCAGGAAAACAAGTATTTCAATAGAGGTAATTTAATACAGGGAATTAGGCACAGAGGTGCTAGAGAGACTGACACAAGGGCAAGGTGAGAAACCCAGAGAATAAAAACTATAGAAAGCTCCTGCCAACTCTAAAGCTGGAGGAATTAAAAGAAGAAATTATTTTAGTTGATCTCAGAAAACAGGGTTGGCAAGAGAGCTTGGAAACTTGGAATAGATGATGTCTGAGAGGCTATCCAAGCAAGAACTGGCAACATGGGGAAGGCGGCTACCCTGGAGGGGAGGGCCCAGGTAGAACAGGAACCAGAAAAAAGAAAATGCCCCTCAGAAGCTTCAACAAGAGAAGATATGCAGGCTCCACTGGAGCCACCACCCTAAGCAGAGAAAGAGAGAAGAGAGATTCTGCTTTCTCCCTTAGTCCTGTCGTCCAGGGTCCCATCAGTGCTACCCATTTGGCTAAACCTAATCAAATGCAAGGTTGCCTAGGAAATATAGTATGCCAAGGTCAGGCCCTGAGGAACAGAGGAAAGAAGGGCGGAGAATGGATCTGAGAGAAAACATGCAGACAGCTGGCACAGAGACTCTGTATGTGTAAGAATCTTGTCTCATATCATTGCAGGGTCAGGATTAAGCTAGTTAATGCTCTCTTTCTATCATAATTTAAAACCTCTCTAGAATCCTTAAGGAAAAAGGCACTGGAGGATGCCTGGAGTAACCCCAGGAACAGTAATTTAGATAGTAATTAATTTAGTAATTCAGGTAGCACTCTCTCTTTAATAGAGGCTCAGGTTGTTTTTACTAGTGCTAAAATCATACAAATCATAACCTAATCTGATTATTTCTGCTGTTGTTTAAAAGTTCCAGTTATAGTTACAACAACATGTACACAGGGAGAGAGACAGGAACAGAGGGAGAGATACCTCAAGTATAGTGAGTTAATAATTTTACTCAGTTTATGGTACATTGTCCCACACAAGGACCCAGTTTTGTCTTTATTAGTGAAGTGAATGCTTGAACAATACCCCCTTTTCTCCATACCCTACTCTCACTCTTCTCCTCTTGCCTTAGGTCTCCATTTAAATTATATCTTTATATATGTTCTTGCAAAATGTATACTGTTTTGTATGCACACATTTTTAACATGTGTAAAAGCAGTAAGTTTTAGTTCTCTTTCTGTTTATTAATCTTTGTCACTAACCTCCATTGATGCATTTAAGATCTACACAAGTTGCTCTTTGTACATTCAAGTGTTGCTTCTAACTACTTGCAGTATTTTAAGTTGTGCATCACCCACATTTTACCTGAACAATCTCCCAGGGATTGACATGCAGACTACCTGCATCACCCAGGCATACAGTCAACACTTCAATAAACGTCCTGTACACGTACCCTTATGTACCTTTATGAAAATTCCACTGGAATACAAAGACAGTTGCGAAATTGTGAAAGCTTAGGTATGCATATATCTGATTTTACTAAGTAGTGCAGGTTGCTCTCCTGAATGGCTGCAGTGGTCTACAGTTTCAAAAGCAATGATGAGGATGAGGATTTCTATGTCCCCAAATCTCTGACTGCACTTGGCATAATCCACCTTTCCAATTATGGCCAGTCTAATAGGTGTAGAGTGATCCTGTTTCCTTTTTATTTCTTTTTTTCTAATTAACAATAATTTAGAGAATCTTATCACATGCTTGTTACTTTTGGGAGCTTTCTCTTCAGTAAACTGCTTCTTTACATTTTGGTCCATTATTTTTTATAATTGGTGTTATCTTTTCCTTCTTTATTCGCAGGAGATCATTTTATATAAAAGATAAAACCCATTTTGATTTTAGATATTACAAATATATTTTTCCGTTTTGTCATAAGTGAATTAACTTTGTCAAGTGTTCTTCTCTGAATAGAAATCCTTAATCTTTAGATAATCAAATTTATAAAATTTTTGCCTTATGCTTGGTATTTCTGAAGTTTTAAGGTGTACTTACTTGCCTCTGAATCGTGCCCATTTACCTTTTCTTCTATTATTGTTTTACCATTCAAATTTTGGCCTTTATTCTAGTTATAATCCACCTTTCCATGTGGTAGGAGATAATAATCCAGTTTTATTTTACTCTATGTAGTCATCTGGTTTGCCCAACACCATCTATTAAAGAACATTTTCCCCATTGATGTATGTGTCACACCTATGTCAAGTTCCTGTCTTTGTCTGTCTCTGAACACACTTGGGTGCTTCATTTGCTGAGCTTTTCTTGCTTTGACAGCACACTCTATTTCTGTGACTTTATGTCTTAAAATCTGGTAGGGTAGTCCTCCATTTTTACTCTTATTTTAAAAGATTGACCTAGGTATTCCTGGATTTGCTTTTATCCATATACTTTTTAGAGTAGAAAGTGAGTTTATCACATTCCTCAACAACATACTGTAATTTTGTTTGGAATATTATTGAATTTATGAATTAATTTGGGGAGAATGAATATCTTCCTAATATGTCATCCCAATCAAGAGCATGGAACATTTTGGTCCTTAATAAGTTTTAAAGTTTCTTTATAAAGATCTTATTTGTTCTTTTTTAAAACTAATTCTTAGATTATTAATGGAAAGTTGTTCTTTTATCATATGTTCTAATTAACTATTTCTGATCATTATTATGGGATGATCTTATCAGCAACACAGAAGCTGAACTTTTAAAAAATTATTAATTCTCATAGTTTGTCTGGAGTCTGTTGGTTCTTCTAAGTAAATCATCATTTCATCCACCAAAAAATGCCAGTTTTACTGTGCTATCTTCCAATCTTTTTTTTTTTAAGATTTATTTTATTATTTATTTATTTTTGGCTGAGTTGGGTCTTAGTTGAGGCACATGGGATCTTCGTTGAGTCATGCGGGATCTTTTGTTGCAGCACGTGGGCTTCTCTCTAGTTGTGGCATGTGGGTTTTCTCTCTCTAGTTGTGGCATGAGGGCTCCAGGGCGTGTGGGCTCTGTAGTTGTGGCACACAGGTTCCAGAGTGCATGGGCTCTGTAGTTTGTGGCACGCAGGCTCTCTAGTTGAGGCACCTGAGCTCAGTAGTTGTGGCATGTGGGATTACTTGCCCTGTGGCATGTGGGATCTTATTTCTCCGACCAGGGGTCAAACCCGCGTGCCCTGCATTGGAAGGCGGATTCTCTACCACTGGACCACAAGAGAAGTCCCTCTTCCAATCTTTACATGTGTTTTTCTTTTTTTTTTTAATATTGGCTAGTTCTTCCTGTCCTAGATTAAAATGTAGCAGTAATAGTAGACATCCTTGCCTTGTTCCAAAGCATAAAGAGAATGCATTAAAGTTACTTCCATAAGTATAATATTTGCTGTAGGATGTTGGAATACAAATTTACCAAGATAAGGAAGTTCCTTTATATTCCTGGCTTGAAAGGAGTATCAATTTTAAGTTGATGAAGAACTGTATCAAATATTTATTCTGTATTGGTTGAGATAACTGTATGAATCATCCTTTAATCTACTAATGTGGAAAACAACATTGATAGATTTTCTGATGTCAGACATTCTTGCATTTCTGGGATAACCTTACTTGATTATGTTGTATTGTTTTAACATACTATTAGATTTAATATTTTATCTGGGATATTAGCAACTATATAAGAAAAAGGGAAATTGTTCTTACCTGATTTTGGAATCGGGATTGAACCCTCATCATAAAATTACCTGGGCCTAAGTGCTTTGGTTTTTATACTGTAGTCCATGAGACAAGTGAAGAGATAACTGATCTTCAAATGTTTGGTAGAACTCATATGTAAAACCATCCAGTCGTGGAGTTTTTTGAGAGAAGAGGGCTTAACAACCATTTCTATTTCTTTGATTCTTGTTGGCCTATTGAAAATTCTCTAGTTTTTCTTACACCAATTTGGACATTTTACATTTTTCTAAGAAATAACACACTTAAACCATACTTTCAACTGTATTAGCATATATTTGCACATGCAGATATTTTCTAAATTATTTATTGCATATAGATTTTTTTCTCATTATGCATTTTGTTTATTTATATCCTCTCTTTTTCCCTCTTGACTACATTGCCAAAGGTCTGCCTACTTTATTAATCTTTTCAAAGTATAAGCTTTGATTATGTTTATCTTCTGTATTAATGTTAGTCATTATTTGATTGATTTCTACCCTTTTACTTTTTTTTTTACTTTTACATCTTGCTATTAGCAAACTACTTGTTAAGTTTTTAGCATTTATTAACATTTTAAATTTACCAACAAAAATGGTGAAACTATAAAATTTCCTCTGCACACATTTGTAGCTGTGTCCTATGCATTGTGACATATACTATTTTGACTGTCTTTCACTTCTGAATGTTTCTTATATCCTTTTATAATTTCATTTTATTCAAAATATTACTTTTGGAATATGTTTTAGTATTGATACTTTCCAAAAAGATGGTACATTAAGCTAAACTTTCATTACTAATTTCTATTTTGTTACACTGTAATCAGAGAATATGATATTTGGACTTCATTAAGGCTTTCTAAGCTTTGTTCTATTTTTTCATAACTTCTCCAGTATTTACCACGAAGAGTTCTATACATATCTAAAAATGAAACCGTAGTATTCAAGCCTTCAATAATCTCTGCTGATTTCCTGTTTGCTTGATCTGTTATTTTTTGAGAAGAATGTGTTATCAGTCTTCAGATCCACTTGATGATTTCATTTTTTAATGAAAAATTTATTTCAGATGTTGTTTGACATATTTTGAAGCTGTGGGTAAGGTATAGATATGTTTAGGATGATATATCTGTTATTTTTTCCCTTTAGAAGTACTGTATAAAATTTCTTCTTAAGTTCTCATGATGTATTTGGCTTAAATTTTATTTTGTCCATAATTGGAATCATTACTCAAGTTTCTTTTGATTGATATGTATCTTTTCCCATTTTAAAAAATGTGCAAACTTTCCATGACTTTTTACATTACATGTTTCTTCTATAGATTCTGCCTTTGAATCAGTGACTTTAAAGGATTTATATTTATATTGTATATGTTAGGACATATTTATTTGCCTTATTTCATATTTTTTCTTTGAATTTCTTTGTCATTTACTTTTACTCTCTTTCCAGCTTTCAGTTAGCTAGATTAAGATTTTTTTCTTGGTTTGAAATTTAAGCATTCTATTTTGGAGAGATACATGCACCCCTATGTTCATAGCAGCACTATTCACAATAGCCAAGATATGGAAACAACCTAAATATCCATCAATGGATGAACAGATAAAAAAGATGTGATACACACACACACACACAAATACACACACACACACACAATGGACTATTCAACCACAGGAAAGGAGAATATCCTGCCATTTGTGACAACGTAGTTGTACCTGGAGGGTATTATATTAAGTGAGATAAGTCAGACAAAGACAGTGCTGTATGATATCACTTATATGTAGAATCTTTAAAAAAAAAAAAAAAAAAAAGAGTTAAATGGTAGTCACCAGGGAATGGGAGGTGGGGGAATAAAAATTATGTTGTTTGTAGATACAAACCTGCAACAAGTAGTAAATAAGCCATAGTGATCTAGCACACAGTATAATTAATATAAATAACAATATTGTACTATAATTATATAATGTGATAAAATAGTTACCAAGGCAATCATATTACAATATACCTATCAAAGTAACACATTGTATACCTTAAATTTATACAATGTTAAATGTCAAATATATTCAGTTAAAAAATTAAAAGACAAATTTTAACATTCTATTTTGGCTTTACATTGTTTGCCCTGAAATTAAGATACACCCATATATTTGTTTAGCTCCACTGATATTTTAAGCCATACTGGTATCCCTATTGTTCCCATGAAAAACAAAGTATATTAGCACAAATTTACTCTCTTTGGTTCTCCACCATAATGTAACAATAATGTCTAAAACTTTCTTTTAATTGTTCTAGAATTTTTCTTAGATGTCACATTTTTAGCAAATATTGGTTTACCCATGATTAACATACATTTTTCATCTTCTCCTGAATGTGTTTCTTTAGTCACAACAAAGCACTTAAATACCAGTTTGTGCATGTCACTCATAATTAACATGACAGTTTGGTCAAAAAGCCCTAAAAGAGAATACCCTTTTTCAAGCAAAAAATAGTGCAGAAGCCAAAATAATAAGAAAATACTTTTTCATTTGTTTCTAGCATTTCTTACTGTAAAAGTGAAGGATGCATTTTTATATAGTAAATAAAAGGTTAAACTCTCTCTTCCAAAAGTCATAAATTTCAGGCCTCCCTTTTCAAGAGATGAATTCAAGATTCTTTTGCAAAATTAAAAACAAATCCAAAGAACCTTCTACTATGATGGCAGATCTTTCAGCAGAATATGAACTGAGACTCAAACTTCTATATAAAGATGTGGCACACTAGTTTAATTCAGGTTTTGAATTAAAGTGGGTAAATTGAAGTAGGGGTAAACTAAGGGCATAAGCATTACAAATTTAGTATCCTGAAATAATAATGTTGTTCAAAAAATAATCAAACTTCATTTAAAATTCAGAAATGTATAGGGATATAGCAAAATCACAAGAAGTCAACTGATGTAGTTACACTTTTTAGAAACAATAATTTAGAACAAATACACTAATTTTTATCAGTTTCAGAGACAAAGTTAGCTAATAAAATACATATCAGTGGGGACAGTGGGTATATGAGAACCCTGTACTTCCTTCTCAATTTTCCTGTGAACTTAAAATTCTTTAAAAAATAGAGTTTATTAATTAAAAAAATAATAAATCAGTGACTGGCCTCATCATGCCAAATATCCTCACTAAAATTGAAACTAGAAATATCTTTAAAATAATCACATTATCCGCTTTGCAAGAAAAGCAATTTAGTAACTCCTTCATTGATGTATACATACAAGAGTACTTTTCCTTAGAACAGGGATTACTATTGTAGAAATGAGTCTTCCTTTGTTGGGTATGCACAGATTAATGAAGATATGCTCATTTGTACGATATTTCCTAATAACAATTATACCAAATTACTCTGGAGGATCCTGAGCAAACTACAATGGTCATAAAAGATATTTGCAATGAACAAAGCACTAATTTGAAAAGATATCTGCATGCCTAGGTCCACTGCAGCATTACCTTGCCAGGATATGGAAACTACCTAAGTGCCCATCAACAGATGAATGGATAAAGAAGATGTGGTGGATCTTCCGCCCACTTTCTGATTGGGTTGTTTGTTTTTTTGATGTTGAGCTGCATGAGTTGTTTGTGCATTTTGGAGATTAATCCCTTGTCGGTTGCTTCTCCAAAGAAGAAATACAGATGGTTAAAAAGCACATGAAAACATGCTCAACATCACTAATTATTAGAGAAATGTAAATCAAAACTACAATGAGGTATCACCTCACACCGTCAGAATGGCCATCATCAAAAAATCTACAAACAATAAATGTTGGAGAGGATGTGGAGAAAAAGGAACCCTCCTACACTATTGGCGGGAATGTAAACTGGTACAGACACTATGTAGAACAGTAAGGAGGTTCCTTAAAAAACTAAAAACAGAGCTACCATATGATCCAGCAATCCCACTCCTGGGCATATATCCTGAGAAAACCATAATTCAAAAAGATACATACATCCCAATGTTCATTGCAGTACTGTTTACAATAGCCAAGACATGGAAGCAACTAAATGTTCATCAACAGAGGAATGGATAAAGAAGATATGGTACATATATACAATTGAATATTACTCAGCAATAAAAAGAACGAAATAATGCCATTTGCAGCAACATGGATGGACCTAGAGATTGTCATACTGAGCAAAGTAAATCAGGCAAAGACAGATATCATATGATATCGGTTGCATGTGGAATCTAGAAAAAGGGTACAAATGAACTCATCTACAAAACAGAAATACAGATGTAGAAAATAAACTTATTTATTTAAAATAAGGTGGTAAGGGGGGAGGGATAAATTGGAAGATTGAGATTGACACATACACACTACTATATATATAATAGATAACTAATAAGGACCCACTGTATAGCACAGGGAACTGTACTCAATACTCTGTAATGGCCTATGTGGGAAAAGAATCTAAAAAAGAGTGGATATATGTATACGTATAACTGATTCACTTTGCTGTACATCTGAAACTAACACAACATTGTAAATTCACTATACCCCAATAAAAATTTTTTTTAAAAAGATGTGATATATGTATATATCACACATATATATACACACACACACACAGTGGAATACTACTCAGCCATAAAAAGATGAAATCTTCCCATTTTTGACATGGATTGACATTGAGGGTATTATGCTAAGTAAAGTAAGTCAGGCAGAGAAAGACAAATACCATATGATTTCACTCATATGTGGAATCTGAAAAAATAAAGGAACAAACAAAGCCAAACAAAGGCAAACACACAGATATAGAGAACAGATTGGAGTTACCAGAGGGAAGAGGTGGGGGAAGGGCAAAATGAGTAAAGGGGGGTCAGCTGTATGGTGATGGATGGAAACGAAACTTTGGTGGTGAACACGCTGTAATACATACAGAAGTTGAATTATAATGTTATACACATGAAACATGTAATGTTACAAACCAATGTTACCTCAATTGTGTATATATATATATATATATATATATATATATATATATATATAAAGCTGCAGGTATTTCAGTATTTACTACTTCTTAAGTAAAAATCTGTTAACTTATTTCCACAGATTCAAGTTCTCTCAGTATACCGCAGCTTTAAATAATCTCTATAACCAAAATCCTATATTGTTAACCCAGGCCCCATCAAGTTTAAGCTTATGTGATTATATTTATTTTGGCAGTAAGCCCTTGGACTCACTGCCCATTATGCTGTGCATATTCAATATTTTAAAAGAAGCTTGTTTTCTAGCCTAAAGAAAAAGAAGTCGTAGATTTAAATTCTATGTCCACGATCTGGACTCTAGGTTTTCCTCTATCACAGGGGATGTTTTGGTGTCGGGAGTCTTGTTGCCTATGTTTGAACCCTGGTCACAGTATTTACCTACAGTGTTACCCAGGAAAAAGTTATTTAACACTCCGAGCTTCAATTTCCTCTTCTGTTAAAAATAGCTGACACTAAAATTGTTCTTTCTATGTGCCAAGAATTCTTATGCATGTATAATTTGACCTTCATAATAAACCCATTCTTAGATCTATTTTTATTCTCACTTTTTAATAACGGGTACTGAAACTCTGATTCTAAAGTGCCTTGCCCAAGATCACACACTTGGTTAGTGGCCTGCATTGATACTGAGGCAGTCTGATTTCAGAGTCCACTTAATCTATCCTACAGGGTTGTTGTGAAGATTAAATGATATAAACTCTAAAACATTCACATCAGTTATAGGCATCTAATAATTACTGATTAAATGTTAACTATTAGTCAAGTATAATAGTATGTGTGTGCAAGGGATTGGAGGTTTAGGTTTCAAGTCTAGACCTGTGATACAAAACAGAGTACATTAATTCATATAGACATATATTTTCATCTTTCTATGCTAAGATATTAATTTGTTATAATTAAGAATTTAAATTATAATATAGCTTCTGTAAGCATTTTTTGATATTTCTTCATTTAAAAAAATTTCCAAGGTACCATTAAGAAATGGAGACCCATACAATGGAATACAATTTGGCAATAAAAAGGAATAAAGTGTTTATACATGCTGCAACATGGATGAACCTCGAAAACATTATGCTAAGTGAAAGAAGTGAGACACAAAGACAACATACTATATGAGTCCACTTATATGAAAAATCCATAAAAGTAAAATCTATAGGCACAGAAAGTAGATCAGTGGTTGCCTGGGACTGAGGGTAGGAATGGGGGTGAATGTAAGTGGGCACAAGGTTTCTTTTGAGGGTGATAGAAATGTTCTAAAATTAGATTGTGGTGGTAGTTACACAACGTTGTGAGTATACTAAAATTCAATGAATCGTACAATTAAAAGAGGTGAACTTTATGGTATGTATATTGTATTCCAAAACAGCTGTTAACGAATATGGAAGTAACCTATGTCTCTCTCAGCCTCTGTGAGCACCTGTAATTAAATACTTGGGTGCCGTTAAGCAATCCCCTTCTTCTATATCCTCATTCTATCTAGCAGACAACTTCCTCATCTTTTTCTTCATTTTTAAAACAAGTTTATTGTGGTATAGTTGACATATAAAAACTGGACATATTTAACGTATACAACTTGATGAGTTTGGACATACACAACACAGTACTGTTAACCATAGGCACTATGTTGTACAGCAGGTCTCTAGAACTTAATCATCTTGTATAACAAAACTTTATACCAAGTGAATGGTGACTCCCTAGTTCTTCTTCCCCACAGCTCCTGGAAACCACAATTCAACCCTCTGTTTCTATTAATTTCACTATTTTAGATAGCTCATGTAAGTGGAAGCATGCCATATTTGTCCTTTCACTTAGCATAATTTCCTCCAGGTTCATCCATGCTGTCACATATGGCAGCATTTCCTTCTTTTTTAAGGCTGAGTAGTATTCCATTGTATATATGTATCACATTTCCTTTATCCATTCATCTGTAGATGGACATTTACTTCCTCATCTAACAGTCTTATCCTTGATGACTAAAGCCATGTCTGTTTTTGCTTATTATTATATCTCCATTAAGCACTCCCCAAACATCTGTTTAATAAATGAACAAAAGGGATTACTTTTCTTTTAGATATATATGTAATCCTCTGAATAAGCCCTGAGTTTTGAGCAATCTAGATTCATTTCACACATGTGAAGACAAAGGCTGAGGCAGATTAAATAACTGGTATTGAATCAAGTAAGTAGCAAATATGGGGAGGTAGGATTTAGCCTAAGCATGATCAATTATGTCTAGATTATAACTGAACAAAAGTCTTCTGCGTATCCTTCTTCCAGCCCAGGATTGACACCCTCTGCAGGAAAGATATATATCTTTAGTCTATACTTGTGAAGGCTGTACAATTTGGCTTTAATTTTCCCTGAAATGCAGAAGCCACTTGTCTATTACAAGCAGTACCATATATATATATATATATATATATATATGTATATATATATATATATATATATATATATATATGTATATATATATATATATATATATATATATATATATGTATGTATAATATAGTTCCCCAAGCCTGACAGAGGCTTTATTAATCTATGTCCAATCATGAGCCCAAAGCCACCATCCTCTAACATCTGAACTGAAAAATGACGTGAGCTTTCAAAGAGATTTTAAAAATTATAAAGCTTACATGTCCTGAAAATATTGATAATGTACATTTCTTTAGTGCGTATTTTTTAAACAAATAGTTTAGGAATTTTTATGGAAATTATTCTTGCAATAAATAAGCAGGAATCCTTACCAGCTTTGGCTAAGAGATTAAACTTCTGTAGAAGGGTAAGAATAAATGTACAAGGAAATATAGCTATTTCTACTCTGGGGTATGGATAGTGAGTATTAACATCATTTGGAATCAATTAAAAACAAAAATCATGTATCTGTAGATATATAACATTGGGCTTTCCAAAGAAGACAAAATACAGTTCGGATATGAAAGAAAGTGAGGACAAATATACAATTTAGAATCGACCTTTCTATTAGAGACATCTCCAAAAATGAGAATCACATTCTTTATTTAGAAATCTAGCACCATGTGGATTTCTCCACCTCACTGAGTTTATTTCAACTCCCTTTTAAATACATTTTAAAAGCTAATAGAAAAATAAAGGAAAGAGATGCTGAGATCATTAACATGAAATGGCATTTCCAGAATTCCAGATGATCAAGTAATCCAAACAAGGTGGTCTAGATAAGAATAAGAAACAAAATTTCCCTGTATTTTACCTATATGAATAAGAAGGGTAGCCTTTACACATTTAATGAATACCCAGTAATTTGACCAAACACAGAGGTTAAGTCCTCTTATCTATTACATCAAACCAGATATTATTTTTAATCAAACTCTTGTATGTCTAAAAAGACATAAATGACATACATGATTTCAAGTAACTTTCTATAATAAATCTATAGTCAATGTTCCAGAACTGGCTGGTATAAGATCTTAATGCATAACCAGCCAAGAATGATATTTTCCTTCTTAGTGTTTCTAGAGTACATACCTCCTGTATCACTTATCACACAGTGTTTGCAATCATTCTTTATATTGCTGTCTAGTTTTTTATTCATTCTTGTACAGTGATTTATCATCCATTGTCACAACTTATGCCCAGTCTAGACTGACACTTCTTATGGAAAAGGACTGGGTATTATATTTCTAAGTGTCCTCTACTGCCTCAAAACTAGGTGCTGCATACATGGCAGGCCATCAATACTATTTTTTGAATGATTGCAGGGAGGTAGCTTTGCTGAGCATTCCTGTTCAATTGCCTGAGAGAGGGTAAACTGATGCTGTGACCCTTTTACAATACATAAAAGATATTCTCCATTTGTAGTTGCATGTGCAATAGAAAAGTACATTCTTCATGGTTTTCTTCCCCCCTTATTCTGATGCTGTTCTTGTTTAAAAATCAAAGAAATTTACTTTAGATATTTGCTGATTTGGAAAAAAAATATTTCTGACATACTGATCTGAGAATAATTAAAACATTCGAATTCATTTCAAGCCAAATTAGAGAACTGACTACTGTGTTTTCTTGAGACTTACTTGTACCTTTTAATGCACATTTATTAAAACTCTTTTTCATGTCTGTAGTGTGGATATTATGGAATCAAATGTTCTACCTAGAAAGAAATGTCAATTGCAACCAATTAGAGCCTTCAATTTGCATTTATTTGCTTTTAGAATATCTAATTTTATAGTATTCATGAGTGTGAGCTCTAGAAATAATGTTTTCAACAATTGATATCTTTAAGTTTCTTGCTTTCTGGAATTTTTAAAATGAGCTGTTGTTTTTGTTCATAAATACATACTCATGTAAATGAGTTTAATATGGGTTTATAAATATCCTAGTAGAAATATTTATATTTTAAAATTAATGATATACCTTAATTATCTCCAGTTTATATGAGCATGAAATTCAGTGTATTATCACAAATTTGAATACACCAGCAATAAAAAAATAAATGATTTCTACCTCTTAAAATAGATTAACACTTCTTTCCTAAATTCTAATTATAAATTACATGTCAAATAAATATGCAGTTCTTTCAAATCCAACAGTCTACCTTTTTAAACATTTCAAATGTATCTATACATATGAAAACATATGAAATAACTTGTTCCTTTTTTTTGAAATGAAAACAATCTTTAATCTTTGTGTAAGTCAGAAAGGCCCTAAGAAGAAACAAAAACTGAAAATGTCAGTTTCTATATCTCATAGCAGTAATCAACTAAGTAAAATTTTAATAACTGACAGTTCAATCATACTAAAAAATATGAAACTTGGCTTGCTTCCTCTGTATTTATATTTGTATTTATTTGTGATTTTGGAATACATATGAAATTTAAATATAGACATTTAATACTAATACTGAAATATGATGTTTTTACAACTTTGTTATAATAAATATGAATTATTATTTAAATATTGCATCATATTATTATAGTATTTAATTTTTCCCTTTGTCTAACTGAATTATAAATCCGTTGAAGGCAAACACTGTATCTTGTACTTCTCCATATTTTCCACAATTTCTTGCAAGAGTAAATGTTCAATATCTGTTGATCTGATTTTGATCACAAATCTCAGAAGAAAAAAATTTTTCCTTATTTTATAACAAGGAAGAATTAGTAGAAAGTGTGTCATTAAATAATGAAATAGTTTTTTGTCTTCCCTTTAATTTGCTGAAGTATTCCTCTGAGCATTGTGACAAACTATTGAACAATATAATTATGAGCTCTCCATTTAGAATGAAGTGAAATTCTAAACTGAATAAACATATTACTCTGAAAGCATTATGCTTAATTCTTGGTGCTGTAATATATGGAAGATGCCAGTCAGATTGACAATGAATCTCAAGGGCTGTTGTGAAAGCCAAGGAAAACAAAGGAATGAAGAATTCCACATTTTCTGGCATGAGGAAAGGCAGCAATACATCCAAGTATTCAGAAAAATCAAAACTTGGCACATGAAAACAGTCCTTTAAACCAAGAGTATTATTACCGCACTGGATGTGTATTTTACCCATATCCCCACCCCAAGGCTTTGGCTTTCATCACTAATTGATTATTATTTAACAGATGAATACACAGGTAATAAAGATGACTCTGGAATAATAAGAAACATAGATTCATGTGGAGAACCAGGATTAAATCACAAACTGGCAATATAATAACCTTTATGTCTAGAATGCAAGTATCACATCATTAACTTGTAAACATTGCTAATACAACACTTTTAAACTTGCATTACTGGACACTGGATAAATATTTGTTGAATGAATCAGAAATATTAATAGCTTAATTCTTTTCTGTTGGTTTTACATGTGAACAAGGATAAAACCATCTCTAACTCATATGCCTTTCAACGTGTACTGTATAAAACCCTTTTTTAATTATAAAATAAATGCCATGTACACTTGCATGCCATGTACACACCTTCCCATTATATTTTATAATAATAAACTGATGCAAGTAAATCAAGTAAATGCAAGTAAATCAACATTCATGAATATTTGGTGTGAAATCTTGTCCTTTCATGTGAACAGAAATCTTAACTCATCCACTTTCTTAAAAGCCTGTATTGAACTCATGTACATCATTTGCCAGTTTGCACATCGATTAGTTCTGAAGGGATTTACTAGATGAAGATATTTCATGATGTACATTGACTTCTAATAGAAAAAATTTCCAGGGAAAAATTACCTCAAATATATATCTTTAAAAGTCCATTTCAAGATACCAATCTATTACAGGAAATAGATTTGAGGTATAAATATTTTACAAGAATGAGGAAGTTTATTTACATATTTAAAATTTTTATAATATCTAAGTTTCAATTCACAGTTCAAAGGGTAATTTAGCAAGAAATATCAGGTTGTAGTAAAAGAAAAAAAAATCCATACTCGTAAATAAGAGAACCGATTCTCAATTCCAGCTAGTTATATGCTATTGAGCTTATATTCAAACTTGTTAGACTTCATTTTCTCACCTGTAAAACAGAGATATTCATAACCTCTATGGTTTCTGCTTGTTCTTAAGTTCTATTTGCTACTTCTGGAGATAGATTAAGCTTTCCTGAAATATAAGAGATGAAAAGATGCTGGTGCCTCAAGATAATTTTTCTTCACTTTTCTTACATGTGATGATACATTTTTATCTAGCTTTCCTTCTTAAAAAACTTTATCATAAATTTAACACATATGCAAAAAACTACACAAAAATGTACAGCTCAATTATATATCACAAAGCAAGCATCCGTGGAACTACTCTCCAGTGCAAATTTAGAACATTACCACTACCTAGATGCCACCTCTATGCACACGTCATTCTATGTTGCTCACAGGTAACCACTCTCCTGATTTTCATTAAAAGTACTTATAATTTTCTTTATATTTTATCAAATAAAAATGCATCCCAAGAATTTCTTATGCTTCAGAATTTACATCCATATACTTACACATCATGACATTTTTTGTATCTGCCTTCTTTCATTCAATATTATATCTGTGTTTCATCTGTGTTTTACATGTGTCTGTAATTTTCCTTTTCATTACTTTGTAGTATTCCACTGAATAAACATGCAAAAATTTGGGGTTTTATCCATTCTAGTATTGATTACTATTTCTGTTGTTTCCAGTATTGATATAATGAATAACATATATGAACATTCATGTGTACTGGCAGGCATGTGCATACATTTCTGTAAGGTATATTTCTAGAGAGAAATTGCTGGGTAATAATGCTAGAATATTTTCCAAAGTGACAAAGACTAGGGTATGAGAATTTCCATTTGTTTCATCATTTTGCTAATATTTTATATTGTCAGCAATTTTAATATTAGCTATTCCAGGACTGCAGCAGTATCTCATTATATTTTAATTTGTATTTCACTGATGACTGAGTTTGAATCCCAGGCTATATGTTTATTGGCCATTTGGAAATCACCTTTCATAACATTTTTAAAAATTTGTTTTCCAATTAAAATTATTTTCTAATTGTTTGTTGCTGTCCAAGGGGGAATAAAAGACACCAAAGATTCATGTCTTTGGGCCTTTTCCTTCGCTTCAATCAGGTACTTTAGGTCCTCAAGAAGATACTTCCAATATTTTTGCCCTGTGTAGTTATTTTCAGTTGGCAGGTTCATTTTAATTACCTAGTCCACCATTTCTAGAAGACTCTTGCCTTACTTGTTATATATAAATAGCTCTATAAAAAGCTATTAAAGAAAATGGAAAAGTATGTATTTTCCTAACACACTAAACCTTCTTTCTTGAAGGCCATCCTTGTTTTTCCTACTTTGAAGCTCTCTCTGTACTCAGTATCATGGAGCATCCAGACTTCTGATTGTTATTCAATATTTGATACCCTCTAAGGACAACCAAAAGGAGAACAGAAGCTAAAAGTAGAAAGTTGACTAGAATCAGGCTCCTATCAATATTTCTGTTCTGTGGGTCAGTTTTCTTTCCTTCTCCATTCCTGACTCTTGCTGGAATCTTATCTGTCAAATGAGCTCACCCTAAACTGCTTTGAATGGGCCCTCAGCACAGATCCTCAGTTTTCTCCTTCCGCAGATTACCCACAAACTCCTTGGAACCACCTTGGCTCTCAAATATTCCTTTTTTTCTTTCTAGCCCTTCTGGGACATTGCTTTTAAGCCTACTGATCCATGAGGCCAACTCATTCAGTTCCCTCATATGTGACATGACACAAACACTCAAAGTGTTTAAGTTCCCTAGTTTTTCAACTTTGTGATAATACATTGTCCTAATTCCATCTTACTTTTCAGAGTTCTATTTTTTTCTTTTAATAGTGCTTCTTTCTTTTCTCATCCCCTAAATGTATGTTTCTCTATACTCCAACTCCTTTGAAAGGCAAAAAGATCATGATTGCGTTAATTCTCTTTCTACTGACTACCTAAACCTGCCTCCAAAGTCCAGATTTCTACCAGAATTATGGTTCTCTAATTCTCATTGCCAATGTGTCACAAAATCCAAAACTGTCACCTTAACATCATCAATACTTCTCAACTCAGTATTTTAATGGAATCATTCTTCTCATTGCTCCTCAAGTTAGTAATGTGAATGCTAATATTTTTCCTTAAAATATCCCTCAAATTTCTCTTTTATTTTCCATGCCCACTGCATGGAGTAGAGTGTGTAGAATAGGGTTTTTTATTCAAGGGTCCAAGGAGTTGTGGAGAAGTGATAGAGAATCTGTGAATCCACAGACAATGTGCATAATTTTGTATATACCTATGAGAATTATAAAGAAAGACCATTCATTTTCATTAGTTTCTTAAAGGGATAAGAACCAATGTTGCAGATTCCTACCACTCTGTACTATGATTACCTGCAGTAACCTTTAGGATTAATAGGCCTACACGAAATTTGGCTGATCAAGAAGATGAATCTTTAAAGCAATATTCTCATCCATCCAATATCCATTCATTTAATAAGTATTCATTGAGTATCTCCTATGTGTCAAATACTATTCCAGGTGCTGGGATCACATCAGTGAACAAGACAGACAAAGTTCCTCTTCTCATGGAGTTTACTTTTTAGTGGATGAAGAAAAATAAAATAATCTATCAATAAACAAAGAATCAAAGAAATACCAGTTAGCTATATTTGCTGCTCATATAATTAAATGGGGAGATTTCATAGTTACTAGGTGCTATTTCAGAAGACATGGTCATCTGATACCAAAAGCAGACAAAGATGTCACAAAAAAAGAAAACTACGGGCCAATATCACTGATGAACATAGATGCAAAAGTCCTCAACCAAATACTAGCAAACAGAATCTAACAGCACATTAAAAGGATCATACATCATGATCAAGTGGGGTTTACCCAGGAATGCAAGGATTCTTCAATATACGCAAATCAATCAATGTGATACACCATATTAACAAATTTAAGGAGAAAAACCATATGATCATCTCAGTAGATGCAGAAAAAGCTTTTGACAAAATTCAACACCAATTTATGATAAAAAACCCTCCAGAAAGTAGGCACAGAGGGAACTTACCTCAACATAAAGAAGGCCATATATGACAAACCCACAGCCAACATCGTTCTCAATGGTGAAAAACTGAAACCATACCCTCTAAGATCAGGAACAAGACAAGGTTGCCCACTCTCACCACTATTATTCAACACAGTTTGGAAGTTTTAGCCACAGCAATCAGAGAAGAAAAAGAAATAAAAGGAATCCAAATCGGAAAAGAAGAAGTAAAGCTGTCACTGTTTGCAGATGACATGATACTATACATAGAGAATCCTAAAGATGCTACCAGAAAACTACCAGAGCTAATCAATGAATCTGGTAAAGTAGCAGGATACAAAACTAATGCACAGAAATCTCTTGCATTCCTATACACTAACGATGAAAAATCTGAAAGAGGAATTAAGGAAACACTCCCATTTACCACTGCAACAAAAAGAATAAAATATCTAGGAATAAACCAACCTAAGGAGACAAAAGACCTGTATGCAGAAAACTATAAGACACTGATGAAAGAAATTAAAGATGATACAAACACATGGGGAGATATACCATGTTCTTGGATTGGAAGAATCAACAATGTGAAAATGACTCTACTACCCAAAGCAATCTACAGATTCAATGCAATCCCTATCAAACTACCACTGGCATTTTTCACAGAACTAGAACAAAAAATTTCACAATTTGTATGGAAACACAAAAGACCCCGAATAGCCAAAGCAATCTTGAGAAAGAAAAACGGAGCAGGAGGAATCAGGCTCCCTGGCTTCAGACTATACTAGAAAGCTACAGTAATCAAGACAGTGTGGTATTGGCGCAAAAACAGAAATATAGATCAATGGAACAGGAGGATAGAAAGCCCAGAGATAAACCCACGCATATATGGTCACCTTATCTTTGATAAAGGAGGCAAGAATATACAATGGAGAAAAGACATCCTCTTCAATAAGTGGTGCTGGGAAAACTGGACAGCTACATGTAAAAGAATGAAATTAGAACACTTCCTAACACCATACACAAAAATAAACTCAAAATGGATTAAAGACCTAAATATAAGGGCAGACACTATAAAACTCGTAGAGGAAAACATAGGCAGAACACTCTAGGACACAAATCACAGCAAGATCCTTTTTGACCCACCTCCTAGAGAAATGGAAATAAAAACAAAAATAAACAAATGGGACCTAATGAAACTTAAAAGCTTTTGCACAGCAAAAGAAACCATAAACAAGACGAAAAGACAACCCTCAGAATGGGAGAAAATATTTGCAAAAAAGCAACTGACAAAGGATTAATCTCCAAAATATGCAAGCAGCTCATGCAGCTCAATATCAAAAAAACAAACAACCCAATCCAAAAACGGGCAGAAGACCTAAATAGACATTTCTCCAAAGAAGATATACAGATTGCCAGCAAACACATGAAAGGATGCTCAACATGACTAATCATTAGAGAAATCCAAATCAAAACTACAATGAGGTATCACCTCACACTGGTCAGAATGGCCATCATCAAAAAATCTACAGACAATAAATGCTGGAGAGGGTGTGGAGAAAAGGGCACCCTCTTGCACTGTTGGTGGGAATGTAAATGGATACAGCCACTATGCAGAACAGCATGGAGGTTCCTCAAAAAACTAAAAATTGAACTACCATACGACCCAGCAATCCCACTCCTGGGTGTATACCCTGAGAAAACCATAATTCAAAGAGAGACATGGGGCTTCCCTGGTGGCGCAGTGGTTGAGAATCTGCCTGCCAATGCAGGGGACATGGGTTCGAGCCCTGGTCTGGGGAGATCCCACATGCCACAGAGCACCTGGGCCCGTGAGCCACAACTACTGAGCCTGCGCGTCTGGAGCCTGTGCTCCGCAACAAGAGAGGCCGCGATAGTGAGAGGCCCGCGCATCGCGATGAGGAGTGGCCCCCGCTTGCCGCAACTAGAGAAAGCCCTCGCACAGAAACGAAGACCCAACACAGCCAAAAATAAATAATAAATAAATTTAAAAAAAAAAAAAGAGAGACATGTACCCCAATGTTCATTGCAGCACTATTTACAATAGCCCGGACATGGAAGCAACCCAAGTGTCCATCGACAGATGAATGGATAAAGAAGATGTGGCATGTATATACAATGGAATGTTACTCAGCCATAAAAAGAAACGAAATTGAGTTATTTGTAGTTAGGTGGATGGAGTTAGAGTCTGTCATACAGAGTGAAGTAAGTCAGAAAGAGAAAAACAAATACCATATGCTAACACATACATATGGAATCCAAAAAAAAAATGGTTCTGAAGAACTTAGGGGCAGGACAGGAATAAAGATGCAGACATAGAGAATGGACTTGAGGACACGGGGAGGGAGAAGGGTAAGCTGGGAAGAAGTGAGAGAGTGGCATGGACATATATACACTACCAAATGTAAGACAGCTAGCTAGTGGGAAGCAGCCACATAGCACAGGGAGATCAGCTCAGTGCTTTGTGTCCACCTAGAGGGGTGGAATAGGGAGGGTGGGAGGGAGACGCAAGAGGGAGGGGATATGGGGATATATGTATACATATAGCTGATTCATTTTGTTATACAGCAGAAACTAACACAACATTGTAAAGAAATTATACTCCAATAAAGATGTTAAAAAAGTTAAAAAAAAAAAAAAAAAAAGGAAGAGATGGTCATGGAAAGCCCCTCTAAGAACACAACAGCTCTAAATGACAAGAAGAAACAGCCATGTACAACCAGAGAAAGGCATTCCAAACAGAGGTGCACATTAATGCAAAAGCCTAACGGTTGTAATGAGCTTGGTATTTTGTAGGAACAAAAGAAGACAAAAGGCCAGTTCTGCTAAAGCACAGTGAGCAAGAGAGAAAATTGTGGGTGAAGTCAAAGGGATAAGTAGAGCCAGATAATTTGGGATTTCAGAAATTAGAACAGGGAGCTTAGATTAAGTCTAAGCATAATGGGAACTTAAGCAGAAGAGAAAGAATCTGGTTTATATTGTGTAAAGAATAAATGCATTTTGACGAAAGCAGAAAAGAGGCAACTAAAGCAGTCCAGGTGGGAGATTATGGAGGTCAAGCTGCTTGTCTCTGCAAAACCTACACTATTTTCCTCTTAGGTCCTCAATGTTGTCATGCTGACCTTACCTGTGCTTTATATATCTCACCTCACTTTTTCATGTGTTACCTCCTTTACTCTTCACAACAACTCCACAGTATTAAACCTATTACACAAATACTAAAAAAGACACTGAGACTTATCTTGAAACAATCAACTTGCAAATTGAACTGGTTATTATTTACAAGATGTGTTCTTTAAAATTATGTCATAGCTTTAACTACCCTGCAGACAGACCCTGCCCTCTATTTTAATTGTACCCAATAGTGTTATTAATACATACATTAAGCACTATGGTAAAACATAAAGTTTGGGTTTTTGAAGTAATTTATTTATAAAAAGTAACATTCAAAGTGCTGTTTTATCTTAAAAATGCTAATGTACACATTGTGAAAAGGAAACAATTTTTAAATGTTAATCAATGTCATTTTTTAAAAAGCAATTGTACATCATGTGTCATGATTGTAATTGTATGGAAATTGCCTTTGGCTTATAAATAAGCAAGATTAAAATTAAAGTAATTTGAGTGTCACCCTGATCTAGCTATGATAACTAATTTGTATTACTTCTTATCCTAATTCCTTTCTTAAATACCATCTCTTCAAATGTCTTCTTTATATGCCTTTTTATTCCTTTTTATTTCAAACATTAGTGTCCAACCTTGTCTCTATACATATATTTTAAGAACTATTTTAGTTATCAGCAAAGTTTAAATGTTATGCACCTTTCCGGCACATTAGATACTAAAAGCTGATGATGAAATGAAGCAACATGAAATTCTTATATGTTGATTCTTAACAGAAGATTGTTATGACATTTGTGATTGGAGAAATGGAAGTTAAGTTCATCAAATACATTTAATTTTCCTTATATCAAATTTCTAGTTAATCTTTTTATAAAGAAAAAAACTGATTAAAAGCCCTTGACAAGCTTAAGGCTTAGAATGTCCTTAAGGCTTTCATCAGGGAGAAAAGTTAGTTTTGTGTTGGTAATATTAACACATTATCTTGAATATACAGAAGAAAGGTGCTAAAACAAGTGAAAATTCCATCAAAATCACATCAAACCTGAACATTCCTGACTCCCACTCTCAAACCAACTACCTTAGATAAAATTCAAATCAAGGCAATTATGCTGAACTTGTGATTATCAGAAATAACCAAGTCCGAGCAGTAAAATATCATTTCTCACCTCATTCACTTTCCAACTTCTTAAAAATTAATTATATAATCCAGCAATCCCACTTCAGGGTATTTATCCAAAATAATTCAAGTCAGGATCTCAACAAGATATTAGCACTCCAATGTTCATTGCAGTACTATTCACAGTAGCCAGTTTTGGAAAAAATGAATAAATTTTAAAACATGTGGTATATACATACAATGGATTATTACTGAGCCTTAAAAAGGAAGAAATTCTGATGCATGTTATAACATGAACGAACCTTGAGAACATTATGCTAAATGAAATAAATCAGTTACAGAATGCAAATACTGCATGATTCCAATTATATGAGGTATCAAAAGTATTCAAATTTGTAGAATCAAATTGTGAAATGGTGGTTTCCAGGGGCTGAGGAGAGGGGAAAATAGAGAGTCAGTAATCAACGGGTACAAATTTTAGCAAGATGAATAAACCCTACTGTAGTCCACTGTACAACAGTGACTATGGTCTAAAACACTGTATTGAGCACTTAAAAAATTGTTAAGAGGGTAGATATCATGTTGTGCTCTTACCACAATAAAATTTAAAAAAATAATTAGCGATGTATGAAAATTGACCATTTCCATAACTTTATTCCTACAGCACAATGGTTTTAGTTCTATTTTTTACTTATTTCATTATAATTACTACTTCATATGCCTGTTTTTCCAATCATATGAAAAGTTTCAGCCCTTACATTTTGTCTCAATCTTCACAACATCCCTCTGAAGCAGAAACAATTGGGATTCCAAACTATAGATTAGGAAAACAAGGCTACTTTCCTCTAGCTGTTAAGAACAGAGCTGTAATATGAATCTACTCTCTGCAACTCCATTTTGTACTCATTTTGTACTCATCATTCCATATGCCATCCGGTCCTTGTGTTAAGTACTCCTGCTCCAGGTAGAGGGCGGACTTAGTTTTACTTATGAAGTTCCTTAATACCCTCAATCAGTGGGTCTAGAGGTCATTATTAGGAGCTATCCAAAGTTTCAGTGATGGATCAATATTATAGTGTTTTATACTGGATTCAAGAAAAAAGTTAGAAAATTATATATATGCAATCTTCAGAAACCATGCTTCATCACCTCCTCAATTACACTCAATTGAATAAGTTGATTTAACTACTTTTCAAGATGCACTTGTGATGAGGATATGACAAATGAATGACAAAGAGAAAGGCACCTTTCTTGAATGAATAAAGAAATCCAAATTCAACAACAAAAAATTCAATTGTGTCACTTGATAGGCAATTTTCTTTTAAAAAAAAAATCATCATATCTTATACTAAATACAAAGTTCAGTTTTTGAGCAACTTCTTTATAAAGATTAACTGTCAAGATATTTTTGCCTTAAAAATACCAGTACATTCACATATACAAATGTAAAACTGCAATGATTCTTAGACAATATTAATCAATGTCATTTGTTTAAAAAAAAAAGCAATTGGTGCATATCATGAGTCATGATTATAAATTTATGCAAACTGCCTTTAGTTAATAAACAAGGAGAATTAAAAATGTACTGTCAACTGTATCAATGATAACTAATTTGTATAGATTTATATTATATCTATCTACCTCAGGCAATCACCAATTTCTTTAATAACTGTGTTGGAACATACTTTTGAGCAATTGCTATCAAATAGCTTAGATTTTAAAATGGCATTTAAAAATTACATGCTTGAACATTTACAAGAAATTAAAATCCTGTTTATTTCTGATTGCTTATTATATAGGTCACTGAACATCTTCTGAGTTCAATTTCAATAAGTTCATGTGATATTTTCTAACATTCTTCAAATTTCTAGGTTTTAAGGATGAGGGTTAAAATAAAACAAACCTTTGCTGAA
Organism: Eubalaena glacialis; assembly: GCF_028564815.1. Lineage (NCBI taxonomy): Eukaryota > Metazoa > Chordata > Mammalia > Artiodactyla > Balaenidae > Eubalaena > Eubalaena glacialis. The sequence goes on from NC_083736.1 coordinate 25,560,758, forward strand.
AAACCATATAAGCAGGATTAATTCTTATCAAATAAAAAACTGACCAGCCTATTATTTAGTCTTAAGTTGAAAACTCCTAAGCTCAAATAAAAGAATTCATTTGACTGAGAAAGGTCCAGGTTAATTTTCTTTCTGTAAAGTTTCTGGGGAAAATCACAAGAGTATGCCCTATGCCATGCGTAAGGAAAGAAGTCTCCCGCTCAGACCATCTATGTTCTCTGCTGCAATCAAGTTGATTCCAGAAAAATCACTTAAATTTTTACTGTTCACATCCAAGTAGACATCAGGACCTGAATAATTTGAAGAGTTTAGGCTCTAACATCCTATGAAAAATATCTCTCCCTCTCCCTTGGATTCTCTTTCAGGGCCAGAATTTTTATGCTGTAATTTGAGAGGATGATTAATAAGACATGCTCGTCTTCCTTGTATATCCATGAAGAGATAATGAAGCCAGTTCTCTGAAACGTGACCCTTGACAGTGCCCCACAAATCTGTGATGAGAGCTGACCATGAAATTTTGTTTGTATTGCAAAGAAATTCTCACTGAAAATATAAGTTAAAAACCAACGCTGTGAGAGTTTCACTTCTTGAAATGGCAAACTAGATAACAAACACCTATTCTCCCCTAGCAAATAATAAAAAAGTTTTTTAATAGCTTCTCAAAGACATCACAGAGACAGCAGGATAGTCAAGAAAATATAGGAAAAAGTGAAAGCCCAGAAAGGTTAACTAAGCTTCCAAAGCTAATTTTGCCTTGATGACATTTTCTAATCTAGAAAAAATATCTGAGAAACTAAGCTGCAGTTTTCTTAGTCTCATAGGGCAACAGGAAAAGAAAAAGTCCAGGGCCTTTCTAATGTGGGAATCTGACAATCCACCAATTGAGAAAAATATATGCTTATGTATGCTTACATGTAAGCAAAATGAATGACAACAGTGATAAAAGGGACAGGAGTAGGTATATTAATTTCAGACAGCATACTTCAGAGTAAGGAAAGGTATCAGCAATAAAGAGGAACATTTTGTAATGATAAAGGGGTCAATTCTCCAATAAGACATAACAATCTTGACATGTATGCCCCAAACAACATAGCATCAAAATAAATGAGGCAAAACTGATAGAACTGCAAGGAGAAATAGATGAAGACAGCATTACTGTTGAAGACTTCAACATCCCTCTATCAGAAATGAGCAGATCCAGGAGGTGAAAGTCAGTAAGGGTATAGCTGAATTCAACAACATAATCATTCAACTGGATGTAACTGACATCTTTGGATGACTTCATCCAACAACAGCAGAATACAAATTCTTCTCAAGCTCACATAGAATATTCTTCAAGATAGACCACATTCTGGGCCATAAGACACAACTTAACAAACATAAAAAAATGGAAATCATACAATGTCTGCTCATAGACTACAATGGAATTAAACTAGAAATCAGTAACAGAAAGATAGCTGGAAAATCCAACATACTTGAAGATTAAACAACATGCTTCTAAATAACATGTAGGTCAAAGAAGAATTCCCAAGAGAAATTTAAAAGTATTTCAAATTAAATGACAATTAAAAACAACTTGTCAAAATTTGTGGGATGCAGTGAAATCAGTGTTTAGAGGGAAATTTGTAGCATTGAATGCATATGTTAGAAAAGAAGAAAAGATCTAAAATTATTCATCTAAGTTTCCCTTTAAGAAACTAGAAAAAGAAGAGCAAGTTAAATCCAAAGTAAGCAGAAGAGAAGCAAAATAAGAATTAGAGCAGAAATCAATGAAGTTTAAAAAATGAAACCAATCAAGAAAAACAACAAAACCGAAAGCTGGTTCTTTGAAAAGATCAATAAAATCAATAAGCCTCTAGCCAGACTAACTAAGAAAGAAAAGTTACAAATTACTAATATCAGAAATGAAAGAAAGGACCTCACCAGAGAGAGTCCATGGACATTAAAATACAATCAAGGAATACTATGAACAGCTTATTGCCCTCAAATTTGATAACCTAAATGAAATGGACCACTTCTTTGAAAGAAACAATCTGCCAAAACTTACACAATAAGAAAGAGAATAACCTGAACTGAAGTTATTTTATACACACAAGAAGAAATAGACAATCTGAATAGGCCTATATTTATTAAATAAATTGAATCAATAATTAATAACCTTCCAAAACAGAAAGCACCAGGACCAGATAGGTGAATTCTGGCAAATTCTACTAAACATTTAAGGAAAAAATTATACTTATTCTCTACAATCTTTTCCAGAAGATAGAAGCAGAGGGAATACTTCCTAACTCAACAAATGGTGCTGGTACAACTGGATATCCACACACACACACACACACACACACACACACACACACACAAAGAAGAACCTGGACACAGACTTACATAGACCTTATACTATTAATAAAGATTAACTCAAAATGGAACACAAACCTAAATGTAAAATGTAAGACTATAAAACTCCTAGAAGACAACACAGGAGAACACCAAGATGACCCTGAATATGGCAAAGACTTTTTAGATACAACACCAAAGCCATGATACATGTAAGAAAGAACTGACAAACTGCACTTCATGACAATTACTAAGTTCTGCTCTGTGAAAGAAAATGTCAAGAGAATGAAAAGACAATCCACAGACTGGGAGAGAACATTTGCAAAAGACATCTGATACAGGACTTTTATCCAAAACATACAAAGAAGTTTTTTTTTTTAATTTATTTATTTAATTTACTTATTTTTGGCTGCATTGGGTCTTCATCACTGCGCGTGGGCTTTCTCTGGTTGCGGCAAGCGGGGGCTACTCTTCGTTGTGGTGCACGGGCTTCTCATTGCGGTGGCTTCTCTTGCTACGGAGCATGGGCTCTAGGCGCGCAGGTTTCAGTAGTTGTGGCACGCGGGCTCAGTAGTTGTGGCTCGCGGGCTCTAGAGCACAGGCTCAGTAGTTGTGGCACACGGGCTTAGTTGCTCCACGGCATGTGGGATCTTCCCAGACCAGGGCTCGACCCTATGTCCCCTGCATTGGCAGGCGGATTCTTAACCACTGTGCCACCAGGGGAGCCCTACAAAGAAGTTTTAAAACTCAACAATAAGAAAACAAACCATGTGATTTAAAAAATAGGCCAAAGACCTTAACAGACCCCCTCACCAAAAGAGATATGCAGATGGCAAACAAGCATATGAATAGATGCTCCACATAATATGTCACAAGGGAAATGCAAATTAAAACAAGATACCACTACACAACTATTAGAATTGCCACGATCTAGAACACTGACAACACCAAATGCTGGCAAAGATGTGGAGTAACATGAATTCTCATTCACTGTTGGTGGGTACAGCCACTTTGAAAGACAGTTTTGTAGTTTCTTAAAAAATTAGACATATTCTTACTATACAACCCAGCAATCATTCTCCTTGGTATTTACCCAAATGAATTGAAAACTCATATCCATACAAAAACCTGCACATGGACATTTATAGCAGCTTTATTCATAATTGCCAAGAACTTGGAAACAACCAAGATGTCCTTCAGTTGGTCAGTGGATAAATTGTGGCACATCCAGATAATGAAAATTTTTCAGTGTTAAAAAGGAATGACCTATCAAGTCATGAAAAGATATGGAGGAAAACTTAATGCATATTACTAAGTGAAAAAACATCTGAAAAGTGTACATACCATATTATTCCAACTATGAGACATTCTGGAAAAGGCAAAACTATGGAGACCGTAAAAAGATGTGTTTTTGCCGGGAGTAAGGGAGAAGGTATACATGAATAAGCAGGGCACAGGAGGTTTTTATGACAAAGTATTCTGTACAATACTAAGATGGTGGATGCACATCACTATATATTTGTTAAAATCCATAGAATGTACAACACCAAGAGTGAACCCTTATGTAAAGTATGGACTTTGGGTGACAATAATATATCAGTCTATGTTCACTGATTGTACCAAATGAATCACTGTGGTGTGAGATGTTGATATGGGGGAGGTTGTGCATGTGTGGGGATGGGGTATCTAGAAACTCTGTACTTCCCATTCAATTTGCTATGAACATAAAACCTAAAAATAAACCTCTAAAAATAAAGTTTATTAATTAAAGAAGGTTACATGATAAAAAAAGATTATATGTGAGGAAATATTTGTAAGGCCAACGTTTTTTTCTGTGGTGAGGAGTGTGATCCAACCACTCCCCCAACATTGAAGGAATAAAGCATATTCACATAAAAAATGTCTGTACAAATTGACTTTTATGGATATAGAAGAAATATGTTGTATTTTGATAATATTTACTTATTGAACTTGTATTGTAATCTCTAGAGATAAGACAAAGAGCTTTAAAAAAAAACAATGTCCAGATTATATACGTATGTGGGAAAATATGTCAGGGGTGAGAATAACCTGAATCAATAGAGAGCACAGACAAAAATCACAAAAATTTCAGCTACTGGAATTGGCACATATTATATAAGCTTCATGTTTGTAAAAGAAATGAAACCCAAGCTGGAAAATACACATGGAAAATAGAGGTTTCTAAAAAGTGATGGAGTAAGTTTGGAAAAGAACTAAGTAGATATGCCAAAAAATTTAAATATAATAAATGAAATTAAAAATTCAATGGATAGGCATACCTCAGAGATATTATAGGTTCAGTTCCAGGCCACTGCACTGAAGCAAATATCACAATAAAGTGAATCACATGAATTTTTTGGTTTCCCAGTGCATATAAAGTTATGGTTACACTATACTATAGTCTATCAAGGGTGCAAAGCATATGTCTAAAACAATGTACATACTTTAATTAAAAAGACTTTATTACTGGGACTTCCCTGGTGGCTCAGTGGTTAAGAATCCACCTGCCAATGCAGGGGACACAGGTTCAATCCCTGGTCTGGGAAGATCCCACATGCCACAGAGCAACTAAGTCCGTGTGCCACAACTACTGAGCCTGCGCTCTAGAGCCCACGAGCCACAACTACTGAACCTGCAGGCCACAACTACTGAAGCCTGCATGCCCTAGAGCCTGCACACCACAACTACTGAGCCCACGCACCACAACTACTGAAGCCCGCACATGCTAGGGCCCACGTGCCACAACTACTGAGCCAGTGTGCTGCAACTACTGAAGCCCGCGTGCCTAGAGCCTGTGCTCCACAACAAGAGAAGCTACCGCAATGAGAAGCCTGCACTCGCTGCAACAAGAGAAAGCCCATGCACAGCAACGAAGACCCAATGCAGCCAGAAACAAAACAAAACAAAACAAAACTTTATTACTATCATCTGACCTTTATCTGACAATACAGGGTTGCCACAAACCTTCAATTTGTAAAAAACACAATACCTGCAAAATGCAATAAAGCCAAGTGCAATAAAATGAAGAATGTCTGCAGATAAACTAAATATAGTCAATTATTATGAAAATTATCCAAAATTCAGTCAAAAAATGACAAAATGGATGGAAAATATAGAAGAGACATAGAGTTATAATGAGAAGGCCTAACTTACATTTAGTTGATGTCCCAGAATGAGAGAGAAATAATGGAGCAGGGACCACTTTTAGGATATAATGACAAATAACCAAAACTTATAAAAGACACTAATCTACAGCAAAACATCCACATCTAGACACACACACACAAATGTTCGTAGAAGCGTTATAACAGGCTCAAACAGAAAACATCACAAATGTCCATCAAAATTAGAATGCATAAATAAATTGTGGTATACAGTAAGTCCCCTACATACAAACCTTCCAGTTGCAAACTTTCAAAGATGTGAACATGCGTGCCAGCCCCTGTATGCCAGCTGCTGTACTGTACTACTGCACTTTTCAAGGTGCTGTACTGTAAGATTAAACATGTTGTCTTTATTTTTTGTGTTTGTTTTTTATGTACATATTATTTGTGTGAAAAGTATTATAAACCTACTACAGTACAGTACTATATAGCCGATTGTGTTAGTTGGGTACCTAGGCTAACTCTGTTGGACTTAACAAACAAATTGGATTTACGAACGTGCTCTTGGAATGGAACTCGTTTGTCTGTAGGGGACGTACTGTATACAGTCAGTGAATACTACAAAGCAATACAAATGAACAGATATCCGCTCCATGCAATAACTATTAAAGATCTTGTAAACATAATGCTAAACAAGAGAAATGAGACATAAAATCATACAATGTGATTAGACTGGCATAAAGTCCAAAAAATAAACAAAACAATTTTATATATGAGAAGACATTACAAAGTAAAGTAAGTAGGTGTTTTAGCCAACAATGGGGTTCAAATCCTTCTCTCTGACCTCTTCCATAGCCACAGCTCCTCTGACTTTCACTTTTGCGGGCCTATTCCACTTTTAAGGAGCCTTCTGATTACAATGGGCCCACCTGGATAATTTAGGATAATATCTTTATCTTAAGGTCATCTGATTAGCAAACTTAACTACATCTGCAACTTTAATTCTGCTTTGCCATGTAACATAACATATTCACAGGTTTCAGGGATTAGGATGTGGGTATCTCTGGGAGAGCTGTTATTCTATCAAGTTACATTATTTAACATACAATCATGTTAATTTCAAGTTCTTTTCTTTTCTTTTTTTTCTTTTTTTTTTTTTTTTGGCTGAGCTGCACAGCATGTGGGATCTTAGTTCCTGGACCAGGGGTCGAACCTGCACCCCCTGCAGTGGAAGCATGGAGTCTTAACTACTGGACCACCAGGGAAGTCCTCTATTTATTTAAGTTTTGAAACCTATTTTTATGTCACTAAGTCTCTTTTCAGTTCACTTAAAGCCACATTTTGAATTGGAACAGATTTTTATGTCACTAAGTCTCTTTTCAATTCACCTAAAGCCACATCTTGAAGTTAAATTGATATTCAAAATTGATGTAAAATGTAATACCAAATTCTATTACTGTTCCTGCTGTGGTTTTACACATTTACTATGCCATTACGGAAATTAAGTTAAATAATTTTCTCTTCCAGCTCAAAGCCAAATATAAAATTAAACTAAATATGTAGATTTTTGAAAAAACATAGTGAAAATCTGGCATAAGTATACTGTATACCAGTATTATTATTATTCTTTAATTATCATCAAATTCTGATATAGACAATCATTGAACTAATTCAATAAAGAGTTTCACTATGAAGAATAAAAACAGTGGGATATATATGTGTGTGTATATATATATATATATATATATATACACACACACACACACATACATAGATACACACACACATAATAAAATGCTTATTAGTCTATAAGCCTCCATACATCATCTGCTGGTCTCAAACAGCTGAAGTTTCTATAGTCCTACTAAGATGAGTTAGAAAGTAACTGCCACATTATTATTTGAGAGTTTCTCAGTTTAGTATCTGTTTATATCCTACATTTACTACAAATGAAAACTTGCTTTTATTTTTCCACACATTAACTGGAAGAAGTATTTAAAATATTGGTTTTTTAGCTAAACTTGCGATAATACAACAAAAATGTTTACTTGATTGAATTTTTTGGACTATCACATTTGAAAGTTTTTTCTATATTTTTAAGAGTTGGAAGGTACAATCTAATATAACCATCTCATGTTACTTAGATGACTAAGGCACAGAGAAGTTGATGTCTATAGTCAAAGAAAAGTTGCTAACAGAACTGGGATTGAAATTCAGTCAAGAACACTTAAAGTCACAGAAAATGTGCTAGACTTTTGGTCACCTGACAGTGCTTCAGCAAAAGGAGGTACTATTTGCAGAAATGGCGAACATAATTCTCCCTAAAGTGAGAAGAGCAACTCATCCATCCATCCACCCTTCTTCTTTACATAGCCTAATAGCATGTACCGCAATTATTTGAACTTTTATTTGACAACATATGTACTCCACTTCCGGTAACATGATAATTGAATGGGCAATTTAAAAAATTCTTTTGAAAAAACTCAAAGTAACTCACCCTTTCTTAGACTTCCAATACTGCTTTCTTTTAATATCACAAATTACCTTATTTTAACGGAGAAACTAACTACTTTCCAGTCAGCATCCCAAACCGTCACAGGAAAGAGTGCTTTAGGAATTTCCCAAAAACTTCAAAAATTACATTCTGAGAGTGCCTTTAATCCTTACTGACGTATTCATTCATTCAATAAACATTAATTGGGCACCTACTATATAAAACTCACTACAATCTAAGATTTTTAAAAATAATCATTGGAATAGCACTTAAGAACCCATCTCATTTGATAGTTCCAATCAAAAAGATTTTATCTAAAGCCTTTTTTCACAAAGTTTATGGTTTTTTATAATAATATGAATTGCATCTCTGATTACTAAAGAGACTTGTCTGTAATATTACCCTGAATTTCTACATAAAAAATTATTAATTAGCATAACCCTAAATTTGAAATTCCTTATATCCCCAATTCCTTAATCAGCATTTTTAGAAATCCCACTTTTCATATACTTGTCCCTCATTTAAAATTTTATCACCTCTCAAAAATCTCAGTTTGTAGGTGACTTAGAACTCTAATTTGGTAATGATTTTCTTGATTATGAAGTTCTTAGTCTGAATTTTACATAGAAGAAAATTATTGCAAAGATCAGAACTTAATTTAAATATACATTTTTCGGTGAAAAATTACATTTCTAGGGCTTGTATTTTGACTGTCGTCAATACTATACTACGTTATGAACAGAAGAAAATAAATAAATGTACATGTTCCCATGGATGATGGCAACAAGTATCCCAGGTTCTATGGTTTACAGTCTTGGTCAGTGTATCAATATTAGACTGCTTGGGCTGCCATAATAAAATACCTTAGAATGGGTGGCTTAAACAATAGAATTTTCCCACAGTTCTGGAGGCTAAAAGTCCCAGATCAAGATGCTAGCATGATCGGTTTCTGGTAAGAGCTCTCTTCCTGGCTTGCAGACGGCTGCCTTTTCAGCTCTTCCTTGATATGTGCAAGCAAAAGAATGGAGATATATACATACATACATATATATATATATATATATATATATATATATATATATATATATATTAGAGAAGGGGGAAGAAGGGAGGGAGGGAGAACAAGTGCAGGCCTGCTAGCTTTCTGGTATCTCTTAAAGACACTAATCCTATCATGATCAGGGTCTCACCATTATGACCTCATTTAATTTTAATAACTTCGTTAGAGGCCGCATCTCCAAATATAGCCACACTGGGAGTTAGGGCTTCAGCATATGAATTTTGGAGGACACAACATCCAGGCCACAACAGTCAGCTTAAATGGCCACATGTAATGGCAATGCATCTCCTAGCATAATCTGGGAGTCTGTGCTTTCCTGGCCAGGAAATGCAGCTACAGTAAGCCTTTACGAATTATGCCACTTGCAGGATTCTCTTAAGGTGACCCTGGAACACTGATTCATTAAATCAGTTGTAGGCGTAGTTTGTTAGCGAAGGATATCCCAATATAGGTTCTCATCCAGAAATACAGGCTTTTGAAAATATGTTTCTCTGGAGAGCATTTGTTTCTGGCATGTGATCTATGACAAATACAAGACACCAAAGAAGGTGACACACTGTCTCTTGTGTGGAGAGTTTCCAAGTCCACCAAATTTGTTCAAGTTGTCTTGGCCTGAGTCACCAGATGCCACAGTCATTTGTGGTGATATTAGCAAGCTTTTAAGATAGCTGTGATGCATAGAAATTCTCATTCCAAACAGGGTAAGTGCTATTTCCTGGGACCAGCAAGTGAAGGACAGAGGTCTGAGGGTCTGGTATTGCCTAGGTCAAAGAGGCTCAGCTGTTGCTATCAGTCTCGAAGGTAAAGATCTAGGTTGGTTAGGGATGAACTTCAGATCTCATCTTGGATATAAAAAGAGGTCTTCAGATGTGTTTTCTATAGTCCAGACCAACCTTTCTTCTGGGGGGATGCATGACATTAGAACTATCGTATGTACAAAGCCCTGAGGAGGAGGGCCCAGTGAACTCCTACTGTACTGTGTCGTCATCATACTTGAGAGTGGCTCAGGCTTCAAGTTCAGAACAGGAAGTGCATCGGCTTAATGGACTCACAGGCCTCTGTCACGAGCTCCATTTTAAAGTTGGAGTGAAAATGGCAAGGAGAGAGGAAAACTTTCCCAAAGTACTACTTTTATTTTTCCGGAATCCTTACCAGAGTTGTGCTGTGATCTGTTTTGTCTGCCCATCAAGAAACCCTGAAGACAGTCTATACTGCCTCCACTGGGGCCCTAGAGCATAATCTGCTCTTATATAAGTACATCTGGACGGAAAGGAGGATCGAGACCCTAAGTCACTGGTTGATATTCCTATGAGCAGTTTTCCTGCCATGGTGAGATGGAAGGGAATTTGGTCTAGATTCTGAGACCGTGGAGTCCCTCAGCTGCAGTTGGATTCCTTACCACAGGGAGGCACTGTTAAGCTGGGGCAGCGCTCTGGACTCCACCTTTCAAGGATGCTGGAGTGTGGAGTTCTGTGTTGGGAGCCCAGGGAACACAACCAGAAACTAAGCGAGTGCACCCCCAGAAAAACAAAAATCAGCAACATCTGGGAGGCAGGTCCCAGCAAAAGGCCCTTGGAATCTTTGTGTATTGTCCCACATACATTTAATCACTTAGCAAATACTTAATGAGCACTAAATAATAAGCATAGTTCTAGGCACTGGAGGTGTGTCTGAACAAAATATATCAAAATTCCTGCCCTCATGAAGCTTCCGTTTATCAGAACAAAATTTTGCACCTAGACTTGGCTTTAAGGAAAAAAAACCAAAATCATATTGGAAGTAAGCAGTGGATTCCAGGGCTGAGGTTCAAAAATCAGGGCTTGGAAATGGGTGGAGCTGGGCCATAGCTGCAGGGTGTAGAAAAAAGAGTACCAAATTCATTGAGTTTGGCTTGAGAAACCTCTAAAATCTCAGAAGCATCAAGTTCCAAGAGATGGACCACCAGGTAAAAACAAAATCAAAAGCTGAGTATGAACACAATAAAGACACACAAGATGGGATTAGCGGTTAGCAGGATCAGGAGGCAGAGCCAGCTTAGAGCCTGGGAGAAAACATAGGGAAATAGTGTTTTATTTAATAGCTATGGCCTTACCATGAGCGGGGTGGGGGGGGGGATGCTATAAAAAGCACCTAGCTCATTTACACAAGTAGAATATTTGTGATTAAATTTTATGTTAATACTGAGCTGCAATAGAAAAAGAAAATCTGGCTTAGGATCCCATACTTTGAAATGTTCCCAGAACAAGTTCTAGCCTTAACTGCTCACCTTTATTTGTTCTTCTATTTTAATTGGATGGCTATATTGACAGGAAGTTTCTGTGCTTTCCTTGTCATAGGACTTATCACCAGTTCTTTTAATTATCAGTCTCCCTCACCAAACTATAAGTTCTGAAAGAAAAACTACTTTGATGTCATCATCCTTATATTCATGCCTGGTACATATCATAGTGTCTGACTTCATATTAGGCAGGGCCACCTTATATAGTTGTGCAGGTTGTGCACTGCACAACTCCCGGGGCACCACACGCATAAATATGATGTGAATGGCACCCCTGAAGTTATACAGTGCGCAACCTCACAAGCATTTATGGTGGCCCTGGACCTCATCAATGTTTATTAATGAAAATATTTTTACTGCTTATGATTTGTTGTCAGATGTCAAGTAAATATGCCAACTTGTGACACACATAAGAGTACATGGCAAGGACAACGGCACTGTATAATAAATAAAATGGATTTCTATTTTAATCTTAGACTAAAAGAGATGGCTTTGAAAATGTGAGTTGGTTACTTAGTGAAGTGACAGAAAAAGAACACCTCATTAAAAAGAAAAAACCTTCTAGTTTGAGAATAAGTGGGTTCCAGTTTTCTATGAAATGTATGATTTTAAAAATTAGAATTTCTAATATAGTTAAATTAGCAAACTAGGGGATTCATTTACTTGGAGGAACAGAAAGCCTGGGGAACAAAATATATGTTTTAATAGAAATTGATCTCCCTGAAACATCCCTACAAAGTAATTTTAATAGTTACATACACTTTGACAGTATAGCCACCATTTTTTCCACATTATACAGGCTATGAAGATAACATAAAATACCTTTTTTCCCCTAATGAATTTCAAGTCCCCTTTAACAGATACAAAATAGCAATGAGGACAAAGTGATAAATGTTCATGTGTAATCTTACAAAAAATAAAGCTAGGTGAAGTGACTGAAAGCTTAATCATTTCTATCTGTGCAGGAGGTTTTGTAATTTTGGTATCCTAACTCTTTTGGCTATGATTTCTTACTCCTTTGATAAGTCCCCAAGTTCAAGCAAACTATTAGCACAGATATGAGTGTGTGTGTGTGTTTTAAAAAATATTCAGAAGTAGTGTATTAGTTTGTATCCACCAACGATGTCTATGAATGTTTAAATCTTCCCAAAATAAACCCTCATGATCTTTTCCAAAACTGTCATTATGAAATGTAATGTAAACCCTTGAAATTAGAATAAACTGAAGTTATTCTATTCACAAGCACGATGCCTGTTAGAATAACTTGACATGGGAAGCTCTTAGAATGTGGTGGCCTCAACTGGTCTATATTTGGTGTCAATGAAGATAAGTCAAAATATGGCTACAACACTGTTGAAAGAAACATTTTCTTTAGTGAATAAATGATGAATGCTATGATGACTCTAGAATTCCATTTTAAGTACATACATTTTCAATACAAGTAGAGAGAAATGTAATTACTAAAGCAACAAAAGTAACTGGTAGTAAAAAACTGGATCTCAAAGCAAAGATCACTTGGTGCACTGGTTAAAAATTTAGACTTCTGCAATCAAATCCAGAACAAATTCTCAGGTGGATGGAGCTGTGATAGGAATGTGATTATCAGACAAGTTTTCAGGACATTACTGTACATGCTAAATCTTCAGAACCGCTGACTTAGAGAATAGTTTTAAGTTCATTTAATAATTTTATTTAGTTCACATGGCCTGGGACGTTGGGACGTCTGCTTTCTGAACATGAAAATCTTAAAGCAGCCACGGGTACTTAAAATGAGACTCATATTTAGCTTTATTTAACTCGCAGTTAGGTATGTTTGCTAAAATGACTGAATTCAATTTCCAAACTAAGGGTCATGGTTTTGGGTACTAAAAAGGGTCTGAGATTTTGCTCTGCTTGCAAGCTAACAAGTTAGCCTGCCACAGTTTCATGGATGCTGGTAGTCAGGCAACTTCTAGGTCAGAGACCTTGAGATGGGGTGCCTATTCTGGATTATCTAGGTGGGCCTGTTCTAATCACAAGGACCCTTAAAAGTGAAGAAACTTTCCTGGCTGGGGTCAGAGAAAGGGATGAGAGGCTGGAATCAGGGCCAGAGAGATGCTACCTTGCTGGCTTTGAAGATGGAGGAAGGGGACCACAAGGCCGGGAAAGAGTTCAGCCTTTAGAAGCTGGGAAAGGCAAGGAAATGAATTCTTCCCTAGAGTGTTCAGAAAGAACACAGCCCTAACTGACACCTTGATGTTAGCTCAGTCAGATCTCTGTTGGTCTTCTGACCTCTAGAACCATAAGAAAATAAATATGCGCTATTTTAAGTCACTAACTTTGTGGTAATTTTTTAACAGCAACGATAGAAAATGAATACAAGCAGTAGCCAGAGTATCAGCATTTTGGTGCCAATTTTCCCAAGCCCCGGTTCCCGCAGGGCAATGCAGAGAAAGCTAGGTGATACTTGCCCACACAGTGGGTTACCTTACAGTAGAGGAATCCTGGGTTTAGGAAGCCTGAATCGTTTGTAATGAGAAGCAAGCATGCCTGTCCTTTGCTCCGGAGGGACACACTATCTCTGTATCCCAAGGTCGTTTGCTCTACAAACATCCTTGAAAAGACCGTCTGAAACAAAGGGCAGTCAGTGTTTCACTTGCAAGATACAAAGAAACACAAGACACCCATAGAGAATTGCGCCCCAACACAAGGTGCCATCCAAATTCATCACTCAGGTGTTCCCGAGATATCACAGTCTTCATAACTCAAACTGAGGGACTTTGTGGTCTTTAGCATAACAATAGGTGATGAAATTGATAAAGGTTGATACAGCTGTATAAGAAATGTCTGCTAATGAGATCTTTAAAAAATAAAATTCATTATTATAAAACCAAAATTAATATGAGCCTATGCTGGGTTTGTTATATTTATAATGTTAAACACACACAGACACAGACATGTACAAATATACCATCATTACTGAAATTGCTACAGATAAGGGAATTTCATTATTGCTAGTCTGGAACTTTTTGGACTGTAAACCACTTTTCCACTTGAAACAATTGTCTTTATTATGGAATTTTTTAATAATGTGAAATTTTTTAGTATTCTCACTATCATAGTATAGCAAAAGCAGACTGCTTTTTTAGATAAGATCTATTTTTCTATAAGACTTAGAAATAGATTTTTATTAGAATCTTGGTTAAATTGATCAAAATTGCAAAGGGATGAGTATGAATTCTGTTTTCCAGTAAAAGCAGCTGGAAATACCAGTGTATGATAAACTTTCTTGTCCTTCTCGAGTTGATAGGATTAATTAAACCTAATTACGCATTTCAAAGAACTGCTTTACATCTTCTAGCTATTATTAAATGAAATAGTATCTGTAAATGAAGATATATTTTCAACAGCAGTAGAAAATACACTGAGTCATGCAGTTTGCCTCATAAACATTATAGTCACCATGGTTACCATGATGATCCCTAAGTCACAAGACCCTCCATTCTGCTCAGTTTAGCCAATGTTTGTGAAATCCCTTGTATGTCTCCTTCTATCAAAATACACTCCTTTATCCAGGTCTGTTCCTGGGGATGTCCAGGAAGCTCCATGTCCTCTGTGAATTTAGGAGAAAACTTTCATTTGCCATCGAGTCTCTCTGAAGACTAAAATAAGACTCAAGAGAGCAGTTCAAGGAATGACCCTTTGTCCCTTTAGAAAAGATTAAAAGGGTTATGCTTCTGAAATTTACTTCAGATACCTCTTCCCCATCCCCACTGTGCTGCTTAAGCTGTTGCCTCTCAGCCTCAAACCTGCCCCTCCCCTCTGTACTGCGCTTTGTTCTGCCCCTACTGAGACTGCAGACCGCACTTCTGCAGCTCTAGCTGCTCCACGTTAGGCTTTACCAAGAAAGAGTGTTATCAGGAGACCGCACGGCTCCAAGGGGAAGGAAAAAAGAAGGCTAGAGGAGGAGGAAGGGCCTGTTCTGTGGGAACCCACCTTCAAGAGTTTAAATTTTAATATTACAACCTCTTTCTTTTGTTCCCCAGCCATAAGGATGATAGCTACTTTCTGCAGTTACTACCTCTCTGATGCCTCAGGGTCCCCTTTTAGCCTTTTCAGTTCTCTAACAATGTAAAAATAATGATTCTTTATTTTAAATTCTTTCAAAATAATTGGTGCACTTCTGTGTTCTGACTTGATCCTGACGTATACAACCTCCACCATTCACGTGAAACATCCCAGAATTAACTGGACGGGAACACAGAATATCTTGGGGGAAATGGATTCCAGATCACATAGCTCTTTCACAGTCCATAGATTGTCTGATGTTTGATACAAGGAGTCAGCCATATGTTCAATAAACATGAATTGAATACCAACTGTTTCTTAGGCATAATGTTTAATGAGAGGTGAAATTTGTTCCCAAGCAATTCACATCTAGAATAGTGATGAAGACAATTCTAGAAAAGGCTATAAAATACACTAACATTAAGTTGCTGAGAAAAGCAAAAGGAGTCATGATACCAATATTGGAGACACCTAAGATGATAGAAAGCACCACTGTAGACTTCCCATAGGAGTGTGACCAGGAAATAAGCAGGCAAAACAGGAGTAGAAGCAATTTTGGAAGAAAGAACAATTTATGCCTAAGCCAAGAGGTTTGCAAAAGCATGATCACTGAGGGATCTGAAAATCATTGCGCGTAGGCTATGAGCGATAGGGCCTTCCTCAAGATGAGGCTGGAGCGGTGGAGAGGGACCAGATCATGAAGGGACTTTTCTGTCTTCCTTAGAAGTCTGGCTTCAACTGAACAGAAGAGGAAGGCTATTGAGGACATTCAAGGCAACTATGACTTCGTCATACTAATGCTGTTTTAATGAAACTTTATAACAAAGTACAACATACATTCAGAAAAGTGTACAAATAATAAATATAAAGCTCAGATTGTCAAAAACCAAACATACCAATATAACCAGCACCCAGATAGATAAATCAGCATTACCAGTATATCCAGAAGACCTCTCCTACACCAACCCAGACACTGTCCCCGCCAAAGGAACCATTATCTTAACTTCTAAAACCATGGGTTAGTTGTTTGGCCTGCTTTTGAATTGTAAGTTAAATGAAGCAGTATGTAACTTTGTTTCTGTCCTCTTTGGCTCAACATTGCTAGTGAGATTCATCCATGTTTTGTATACATTTATTCATTCTCATTGCTATGTAGCCTTCTATTACATGAATATTCCACCATTTATTTACATTCTGTTGATGGACAATTAAATTTTTTCCAGTTCTCAGTTATTAAAAACAAAGTGCCATGAAAACTTTGGTCCATGTCTTTTTGGTGGATTCATGTACACATTTCCACTGGGTATCTACCAAAGAAGTGAACTTCTTGCGTATACATATGTTCAGCTTTAATAGATGCTGCCAAAGAAGTTGTAGTAATTCACATTCCCACCAGCAATGAATGAGAGCTCTATTTATTCCATATACTTGCCAACATTGATATTGCCATTCTTTTGCATTTTTGCCATTTGACAGGTCTTTAGTTATATCCTATTGTAGTTTTAATATGTGTTTCTCAGATGAATAATAAGGTTGGGCACATTTTCATATTTTACTAGCTATTTGATTATTTGAATATCCTCCTTTATGAAGTCACTATTCAGTACTTTTTCTTATTTTTGTGTAATTTCTTTTTTTACCCAGAGACTGTTTTGAAGTGTATTACTTGTCTAGATATTTGGTGATTTTCTCGATATCTTATTATTACTGATTTCTAATTTAATTGCATTGTGATGATAAAATGTAACTTGTATGATCTTAGTCCTTTGAAATTTATTGAGACTTCTTGTATGGCTGAGAATATGTCCAAGCACATGTTCCATGTACACTTTTTTAAATGTGTGTTTCAGCAAAGGAAACCATAAACAAAATGAAAAGACAACCTACGGAATGGGAGAAAATATTTGCAAATGAGATTGAACCCAGGAGGGGATTGTGGGAACCTCCCATTTACAGCTGGTCAGTCAGAAGCACAGGTGCAGCCCCTTCACATAGTGAAACCATCTGTTTTTCTGAAGCCAGGCACTTCTTGATGCAGACACACCAAAAGGCTCATGGACTTCAGGTGTGGTTGCATTTTGGTTGAGTTTCAAATATCAGCAACCGATCACTCAGCTTACAGGCTTGGAAACATGGTTATCTTTTTATCAAGAGGCTTTGCAGAAAAATGGCTTCCTTAACTTGGAAGAGGCTGGTTAAAGGAATGCACCATGGATTACTCCATGACTAACGATATGGAGATGAACAAAACATAGCTCCAACCTTTAAAGGAATTATTTATAGTGAGGGTTGAGAGCCGTGTGGCTGACAGGGTCTTGGTGCTCTGGCCTGGTGTCAGGCCTGAGCCTCTGAGATAAGAGAGCTGAGATCAGGACAGTGGACCACCAGAGACCTCGGGCCCCATGTAGTATCAATGGGCGAGAGCTCTCCCAGAGATCTCCATCTCAACGCTAAGACACAGCTCCACTCAACGACCAGCAAGCTACAGTGCTGGACACCCTATGCCAAACAACTAGCAAGACAGGAACACAACCTCACGCATTAGCAGAGAGGCTGCCTAAAATCATACAAAATTCACAGACACCTCAAAACACACCACCGGATGCAGCCCTGCCCACCAGAAAGACAAGATCCAGCTCCACCCACCAGAACACAGGCGCCAGACCCCTCCACCAGGAAGCCTACACAAGCCACTGAACTAACCTCACTCACTGGGGGCAGACACCAACAACAACGGGAACTATGAACCTGCAGCCTGCAAAAAGGAGACCCCAAACACAGTAAGTTAAACAAAAGGAGAAGACAGACAAATACACAGCAGATGAAGGAGCAAGGTAAAAACCCACCAGACCAAACCAATGCAGAGGAGATAGGCAGCCTACCTGAAAAAGAAATCTAAGTAATGATAGTAAACATGATCCAAAATCTTGGAAATAGAATGGAGAAAATACATGCAACAGAGTTCTATGACCTCCATCATAACACTTACCGTTCTATTTATCAGCTTTATTGAGATATGATTTGCATATATTAAAATTCACCCATTATATGCATATAGTTCTGACAATACACGTACAGTTTTTTTAATAAATTTTATTTATTTTTGGCTGCGTTGAGTCTTTGTTGCTATGTGCGGGCTTCCTCTAGTTGCGGTGAGCGGGGGGCTACTCTTTGTTGTGGTGCGTGGGCTTCTCATTGTGGTGGCTTCTCTTGTTTCAGAGCATGGGCTCTAGGCGTGCAGGCTTCAGTATTTGCAGCACATGGGCTCAGTAGTTGTGGCACATGGGCTCAGTAGTTGTGGCTCGCAGGCTCTAGACCTCAAGCTCAGTAGTTGTGGCGCACAGGCTTCGTTGCTCCACGGCATGTGGGATCTTCCTGGACCAGGGCTCGAACCCGTGTCCCCTGCCTTGGTGGGCGGATTTGTAACCACTGTGCCACCAGGGAAGTCCCCACATACAGTTTTGACAAATGCTTACAGTCATGTAGCTACCACCACAATAAATATATAGCACATATCCATCTCCCCAAAATTTCCTCTGGCCTCTTTGCATTCAGTTGCCTTCTTCCACCCCAGTGCCCGGCAAACACTGATCTTCTTTTTTCTGGTATGCTTTTTCTCTTTCTAGATTTCATATAAATTGAATGTGAAAACACATAGGCTTTTGTGTCTGGGTTCTTTCACTTAGCACAATGCTATTGAGTGTCATCCATGCTGTTAAATGTAGCAATACTTTTTTTTTTTTTCCTGAATGATATGCCTTTGAATGGATATATTGTAACTTGTTTATCTATTTACCTATTGACGGATTGATGGACAATTGAGCTGTTTCCAGTTTGGGTGTGCTTTACACAAAAGTAGTTTGAACATTTGAGCATGAGTCTTTGTGTGAACTTACTTTTTCATTGATAAATATCTCACATATGGTACAAAAATGTACTGTATTAATGTAAGATATTAATAATAGGGAACACTGGGTATCGAGGTATAGAGGAACTATCTGTATTATATTCATAGCTTTTATGCAAACCTAAAACTATTCTAAAATAAAACATGTATTTTACAAAATGGGTAAAAGATTTAAACAGACACTAAAGAAAATTTTATGGGGGCTTCCCTAATGGCTCAGTGGTTAAGAATCCACCCGACAATGCAGGGGACAAGGGTTTGAGCCCTGGTCTGGGAAGATCCCACATGCCGTGGAGCAACTAAGCCTGTGCGCCACAACTACTGAGCCTGCGTGCCACAACTACTGAAGCCCGCACGCCTAGAGCCTGTGCTCCGCAACAAAGACAAGCCACTGCAATGAGAAGCCCGTGCACCGCAACGAAGAGTAGCCCCCTCTCGCCGCAACTAGAGAAAGCCTGTGCGCAGCAACAAAGACCAAACACGGCCAAAAATTAATTAATTAATTAATTAATTTAAAAAAGATAATTTTATGTATGCATATATATGTTCATATCAGAAGAATGGTTAGTATCTCTAGGTTCTAGATCCATAGATCAACAGATAGAAAGAGAGAGAGAATTTTCTTTACAAACTGCTGGACTCCATTAGCTAAAACTTTGTTAAAGATTTTTGCATCTAGATTTATGAGAAATGTTAGTCTATAGTTTTCTTTTCTTGTAATATCTTTTTCTAATTTCAGTAACAGGGTAACAGTGAGACGGTTTTGACCACAGAATATTCATAATATCCTTGAGATGATAAGGGTCTCTTTTCACTTAAAATTCACCATAAAAAACACACAGGAAACAAATATATAAAAGAATACGATAAATTCCCCCAAACACCAACTTGTATAACAAAGTTTGTGTAATATCTTACATCAATTTAACCTGAAATAAAATGTAAGTTAAGCCACATAGGTCATTGGCAGAATGTAAATTCTCCATAGAAGGACTTGGACCCCTTGTTTTGTTTTGTGTTTCCTCATTGCTCTTTACTTGTGTTCACCCAGCTTCTTCCCTGTTTTTTTATCATCCACTACCTTCTAAATATGGTCACTCTTACATGCCAGTGAAAAATCATCATGTAATTACAAATTTAAGGAACTTTTTTGTTGTATCCTCTATGCGATAGGAAAATTAAAGAGAAAAAAGAAGAAAAAACAAATATTTAAATAACTGATACTACATCCGTTGGTTACAATAGTATCCAGTTATTTAAACTGTGAATTTTGACTATAGTTATATCAAATCTATACTACTGGGTGAAGATTGGAATGGAGCATAGAAAAATTTAAAAAGCAGCTGAAGTTCAGTGTTTGTGTTGTAGTTAACATTATTTATATTCCCTCTATTATCATTATAACTTTGTGTAATATATGTATATAAGAAAAAGCTGAAAAAATTATCCTAAAGTTTACAAGTGACTTTATCCTTAATCTAGTTTGTTCTTTCTGATGGTGTTTTTGGCTTGTTTCTTTGTTTTAATATCACTTCTTTTTTGGCTGCTGCCATGCGGCCTGTGGGATCTTAGTTCCCCAACGAGGAATCGAACCCATGCCCCCTGCAGTGGAAGCACAGAGTCTTAACCACTGGACCACCAGGGAAGTCCCTAATATCATTTTTGAAAATACCAGTTTTATGGTTAAGTATTCGTAACACTTCTTTTATAATTCCATTGACGTGGGTCAACAATATGCTTGTACTGATGGAACAACTGCACACTGATATTGATTTGCGTAAATCAAATCAGGTTTATTTATCACAAAAGGAAATCAGTGCAGTCAGAGTAAATGGCCAAGTTACCTGAGCTCCAAATCCTTACCGGGCACATGCACACTGAGGATGAGACTATATGAATGACAGAGGGTCCCTTCAGACATTATGGAATCCACATTTCCTGTTCTGTGCACAGTTTTATATGCATAACCCGAATTAAATCTGAATGTAGTTGTGTCTGGATATGTAAGGGATATAAATTCATCTGGATCAGGAGTTCCTCATCGAACTTAGCTGTATAATATACAGCAAGTTCACAGAGACCATTGGTAGTACAGGACACTCAGGAATAGACATCTCTATTACCCTCAACTTCTGAGAATAATTACAGCCATGTCCAAGAACATCCCTGAATTTCACATGCCATGTAACTAAATCGAGGATCAGTTATTCAGTTACCTCTGGGTGTCATAAACCAGTCCTTAGACCATATCAAGAGTACATTCTGAAATATGTTATCTCAGATTTTCCCAATATTAATGCCTTCAATTTTTCCTAGTTCAATCCTCAGACTTCATGTTCTGAAAGTTTTTCCTCCCAATAAATTGCTTGATAATAATTCTTTCTCAATTTCATTACGGTAAAAAAGAGCAATCACAAGTAAGCTGAGGTAACCAGTTAACATGCAACGTACAAAGACTTCCAGGAAATAAAACAAAGAAATGTCAGGTTTCACATGAGTACTGAAGCCTCAGCTTATGAAAACGTTGAGATTTACATTTGGCTTTTCAAACAACTAAGCATAACACAGGGACCACCATTTTTGCTTTTCGTTCACCCAGGGATACAGGTACCCAAGATTAGAAACTCATGCATCAGTTCATACAAAAGATTATTTAGAAAAAAAAGTTTTAATTATTAAGTTTCAAAATGTTCTTAGAGCATTGTCAGTGAGATAGAAAGTCGAGTATATGCTGAAAAGTATATAAATCTGCATAATCAAAGAGCTTTGAATAATTAATTATAGCAAAGCTGAATTACAATAAAATATTTTCCTTTCTACATAATTCTATCTTCCCTGTGTCATGATTCAGGCCAGAGTGTAGAATGGGAATACATAAAGAAAAACCATTGTCTGAAATATGAATGTAATTAATTCGTGTAAGAAAAAATACCTGCAACTTTAACTTATAAATGCAAAAAAATAATACAAGGATTCACATAAAGTTGTGCGTATCCCAACAGAAGTTCAAAAGACATATTTTTATGAGCTAGGATTATCGAATAACACATCCCACAGCCTGTTGATTAAACTGACATTATCAGGTTGGGAATGTGGAAAAGCAACAGTTGAACCTACTTAAGTCTAATCTGATTACAGTGGAAAGAATGTTCTGCACAGTTAAGGATGCTGATTAGAGGAGTTATAAGGATAGAGTGAGAAATTCATTTTAGAAACAATGTCTTTACTTAATTAGCAAGAAGTAGAGAGGTCAACAAGAAAAGAGCTACACGTGATCAAGCCCTTGTCTATCTTGTCTTGTCTTGAAGACCAAGAAGTGACAAGCGTTAGGAATCATATAGATAGAAGAGGGAGCACTTTTGGAAATGTACTCAGAAAATATGGAAAAATTTAAGATCCTGCCAAGTTTGCCTAGAAACAGACAATATTGAGGCCACAGTGTCAGTGAAAATGTACAGAAAAAAATATATATCTGTTGAAATGTTAAAAATGTTACCTCAAAGTACCTCAAAGTCATTTTTTTCCCATCATTCTAAGTATAATATAGATCTTGATATTTTTATATTTTGTCATTAGGGTTGTGTATATTTTAATGAATCCTATAACTTGTCTCTTCAGTCAAATGGACATTATATTAAAGTTATTTATGAGAGAACTAAAATGCTTCTTCCCTGAGACTTACATTCATTAGTGCTTTTAAATAATTGAAAAGTATGCTTTCAATATTAATGACATTTCTTCATAAAAGCCAAAAGCAAATCAGGTTGCAAAAGCCTCAAACGGAACCAATGGACAAAGAGCATAAATGACTTGGTCAAACTGAGCTCTGGTTGTTCCTGGAATGTTATTAAGTTAGTCTAAGGAAAGAACAAAAGTCAAATCCATTTAAATCAGCAAATATTTCTTAAGTGTTTATTATGTACCAGACACTGTACTAAGCACTAATAACTTCTACCATGTAGAACATTCAGACAGAACTGAGTCGTATTAAAGCAATGTTCTGCAAAAGATGCTACTTAAGTTTGCTGCTTTGAGCTTCAAATTAACAACTGCAACTAGCAAGGTGGGGTCTACAGGTGCAGATCTAGTATTCAATGTGTGCCCACCTCCATACCCAACTAAACTATATTGAACTCCTTTATGATTTATAAGACAATGCTGGCATATACCATAGCTCACTTCATTAATTTTTACTATGACCGAATAAAAGAAATATTATTTTTCCCAATGTTTTAAAAAATGTGAACATAAAGATGAGTGACTTTTAAATAAATTGCCCATGTAACAGATAGTATACACTTTGTTGAAAACAAATGAAAAAATGCTCAACATCCTTAATCATTAGAGAAATGCAAATCAAAACTACAATGAGGTATCACCTCACACAGGTCAGAATGGCCATCATCAAAATATCTACAAACAATAAATGCTGGAGAGGGTGTGGAGAAAAGGGAACCCTCTTGCACTGTTGGTGGGAATGTAAACTGATACAGTCACTATGGAGAACAGTATGGAGGTTCCTTAAAAAACTAAAAATAGAACTACCATACAACCCAGCAATTTCACTCCTAGGCATATCTCTGGAGAAAACCAGAGTAAGTCAGAAAGAGAAAAACAAATACCGTATGCTAACACATATATATGGAATCTAAAAAAAAAAAAAGGTCATGAAGAACCTAGGGGCAAGATGGGAATAAAGACGCAGACCTACTAGAGAATGGACTTGAGGATACGGGGAGGGGGAAGGGTAAGCTGGGACAAAGTGAGAGAGTGGCATGGACATATACACACTACCAAATGTAAAATAGATAGCTAGTGGGAAGCAGCCGCATAGCACAGGGAGATCAGCTCGGTGCTTTGTGACCACCTAGAGGGGTGGGATAGGGAGGGTGGGAGGGAGGGAGATGCAAGAGGGAAGAGATATGGGGACATATGTATATGTATAACTGATTCACTTTGTTATAAAGCAGAAACTAACACACCATTGTAAAGCAATTATACTCCAATAAAGATATTAAAAAAAAAAGAGTGTACTAGAGTACACTGCTCATTAATGCATTCCTCATTGGATTTCTTCCTTTGCTTGTCTCCCTTCTCCACGATCTCTCTGCATTTCCAGGGATCACAACATGAATGAATTATTTCTACCCACATCTTTATCTCAGAATCTATATTGGGGGCAACTTTACCTAAGATACATGGTCTGAAGGGCGGCCCTTAATTCCTTAAAAGGTTGGACAGTGTGGGGAAAAAATAATGTTTCAGACCCAAGATACATATCATTAATGGCTGCTAAAACTAGTGTGTGAAAGTTTGGTGAGTAACAAGATATTTACATGATCTCAAACTATCTCCCACAATACAATGATCAAATACAAAGGAGAAAATAGTGACTGTACCGTGAAGACATGGCAAACACCACCTTGAGGATGGTAGGCATAATAATGCCCCCTGCCCCGGATGTCCATTTCTGAATCCCCAGAACCTGTGTCTGTTCCTTACATGACAAAAGGGATTTTGCAGATGTGATTAAAGTTAAGGACCTAGAGAAGGGAGATTAGAGTTGCCCCTTGAACAACATGTGGTTAGGAATGCTGACCCTCTGCACAGTTTAAAATTCAAAAAAAATTCAAGTATAACTTTACAGTCAGCCCTCCATATCTGTGGTTCTGCATCTGCGGCTTCAACCAACTGTGGATCATATAATACTGTAGTAAATATTTGTTGAAAACAAGTCCATATATAAGTAGACCTGCAGAGTTCAATCAAACCCATGTTTTCAAGGCTCAACTGTATATTGGATTATCCACTTATACCCAGTCTAATCATATGAATCCTTAAAAGTGGAGAATCTTTCCCAACTCTGGTCAGAGGGAGATGTAACTATAGAGAAAAGGTCAGAGAGGTGCAATGTTGCTGACTTTGAAGATGAAGAATGGGACCAGGAGCCAAGGAATGTGTGAAGCCTCTAGAAACCAGAAAAGGCAAGGAAAGAATTCTCCCCCTAGAGCCTCTAGAAGGAAAACAGCCCTACCAATACCTTGATTTTAGCCCAGTGAGACCCATGTCTGACTCTTGACATACAGAGCTGCAATATAATAAATTTGTGTTGTTTTAAGCCTCTTGTGGTAATTTGTTACAGCAGCAATAAAAAACAGATACATTAACTAAATGACCAAAGTTAACAAAAAGTAGTCGTGGGGGAAATCAACATCATGTGAACCCAAATGTGATAATATCACGACTATGGTATTCCTGCTGTAAAATGCATAGCCTGAATCTAGTCATAAAACAATGACAAACCCAAACTGAGGTACATTCTATAAAATAGCTGACCATCAAAAAAAAATCAAGGTCGTAAAAGACAAGGACAGACTGAAACTCTTTCAGATCAAAGGAGAGAAAGAGACTTTATAACTTTATGCAACACATAATCCAGGGGTTTATTTTTCTACATAGGACATTATAGGGACAGTTGGTGAAATGAGTAAGGTCTTCAGATGAACTAATACTGTAACAACACTAATTCCCTTTTTGATAATTACACTATGATTATGATTGTCCTTTACCCCTAAATATTTCAGTATTTATATGTATTATATGAATAAGGAAAGAAAGAGAGCATGACAATATTTGGGGATTAAAGGATATGCAAGAACTCTTTGTATTATTCTTGCAATTTGTTTGTATATCTGAATCTACATCAAAATACTTTAAAATAAATTTTTAGATATATTGAGAATAAAAATACATGAGATAATATATCATGGAAATTTAGAGATAATCAAGATATATTCTAACCCTAAAAGACACTGATTGTGTTTTTAAATTAAGTCCATCAACAAATATTTATTAGTACCTATCACGTGCCACACCTACTTCTATGTTAGAAATATAACTGTGAAAAAATATCAAAACCCCCAGCCTTTATGAAACTTACATTTTGTGAGAACTTAGATCTTACAGTGTCAGTGAACTGGGCAAGTCATTTATCCAAGTGAATAAATCTCAGGTTCTTAATCACATTTTCAGTAGTTTGAAGTATTCTTCCAGTGAAAATAACTGAAACAATTTCTTTGGCCTGAATATTGTCCCTCAATCCAGTTCCCACAGTTACGACGTATATTTGAATCATTCAAAAGATTTCTGGAAATCTAAATTTCGATCATTTTTTTTATTTGATTAAAGTAAGAGTATATGTTCTATCATGGTATTTTCTGCCTTGCACCAGATAGCTAACTCCCAAATGCATTTGTTTCTAATTCTACAATGTATTTTATATATCCAGGATTTTTAAAATTATTAACGTTATTATTAGTTTAGTATTATTGTGATTTTATTATTATTACTATCTTTCACTGTGAAAAAATTCTCTCACCCATCATGTATAGTTTAGATATTATCCACTTGTCTAAGAAAAAACCAAACTTAATGCAAATGTAATTTTTAAAATGTGTTTGGGGGAAAAGTCATTGCTAGGTATGGGGGAAGAGTCCACAACAGAGACCAGTGGTATAGATGGCTCAGAAAAGAAAGTGTGACACTAAGGAAATGATAAGAATGGGCTTTTAAAAGGCCAAGCATACCACAGAAAAGTCAGTTGCGTGAAGCACAAAGAAACCATGGACAGAAGGAACATAGGCTCTATAGGAAATAAAAAATGCTTATGCTATTCCTGCCAGGTTACTACTGAGACCTTTGGTGCCCTCTTTGGACTACAGATGGAGGAGCGGAAGCTATTGCACTTAAAGCCCAGACACCAAGCACCTAATATCTCCACTGACAGAGTGCTTGGACATAAATGTGTATTTAGGGGTCACTGTGGTGGGGTTCTGATTTCTCTAGAAAGAAACATGCAACTTTCCACTGTTAACACATAGGTGTGTGCCATTTCTCTGTTCACATCAATGTCTCCCACAGGACAGAAATCTATCTAAATCCTCTGAGGGACAAAGGAATCATCATCATCACCACAGCCATTATCGTCATTATCATTGCCAAGATTTGGGGGAGATTTATGTGACAGTCACTGCTTTCAGCACTTTACATGCATATCTTTCTATTATAAAGCTGAAGAGAACACTGTCTTCGATTTTAAACAGAGGAATCTGAGCTGCAGAGAAGTTAAGTAATTTACCCAGTGTCAAACACCTACTGAGTGTCAGAGTCAGGAGCCAAACGTACGCACCTAAGAGGTATAAATAAGCGGAAGAACATTTCCTCATACACTACACTTCGCTGTCAGTCTGTTCTGAGGGTATAACAGGAAACAAGCCAAGAGAATCTCTGAGCCATTCATCTGGAGCCCCGGCATACCAAGCCCTGAGTTGGCCCTACCTACGAGCTCCACATTATGTGCGATAATAAATTTGCTTATTGTCTTCCTTTATTTGCATTTGATGCAAGGTTTTTTTCTGTTTGTTTTATCATATGCAGTTAAAGAAAATTACTCTTCCTAGATTTCCCTTGTCATACTTCCTTGCCTTCCCTCATCTTCTCCTTCTTTGCAGAGCTGAAAATATACATGTGGTTTGGACATTTGGTCAGGGTTACTGAGAATAATTTTGGTTCCTTTTTTTCATGCCTCAATTCCTGGTATATTAACAGCATATATTAATATTTTCTGTCATTGGAGAGTGTTCTTCACTTACTATGGACACCACCTCTCCTACTCCCATCCTCAATGTGCACACTACTCTCTATAATACCACATGCACGATTCGCTTTCAATATGATCATTACTGCTCTCTTATTTTATTCTCTGCAACACTATAAGATTTTAGAATGTTTTACCATTCTACTAGCAAATCTTGAAAAATGAGAAACTCCTCTGAGTAAGAGCATATAAAGTTTTAATGCTTTTTAAATTTTTATTTTATTTTGATTCCCTGGCTGACATTATCTTACTGGGTTTTATTACAGATTTTAGTCTTATTCGGTGATGACACATCTCCGTGTAGAGACTTCTCAGTGCAGAATCCTAGTTAACAACAGAAACTTACCATACATTTAATTAAAGGATTACAAAAATTTGCATACTTCATATGGGTCACTAACTTCTTCAGGTTTCCTCATAAACATATAAAACATTTACAGACAGATCTTTCAAAGAAGGATTCTGGTTGTGGGAGAGATTTTTCTTTTCCTCAATTTTTACAGCATCTTAACAAACATATAATTTTCTACACTTGGCAAACAAAGTAGAAATATATGGCTTGTTATGCAAATGGTAGTGTCACACCAGACGACTGTGTAACTTTTAAAGCAAAATCACACCACTTACCTACTACTAACACCTTATAAGTAAATAAAAGTAATACTTTTTTATACTAAGTGTTTTTCAGTGTTCAAAAAACACTGAAAATTAATGTCAAATTATTTATGAAGAAAAGTATGTATTGATAACTCAAACCCTGAGTAATTAGACAGCAGTTCTGAAAAAAGCAAACTGCAAACTATTTTCTCTTTTCGAAACTCCATTTAGACAAAGATAATGATTGGCTCAATTCTTGTCTTCCAAAGTGAATTCTAATAGCACAATTGTTATACAGTGAGGTTACACCAGCTATCTGAAATGCTAAGCTCAAGATCCAAACACTATTTTAAAGAATTATTTTGTAGTGTGCCTCAACCAAAGGGTATTTACAACTTCTTGCCTGATTTTTAAATGACAGCAGCCTTTCTGATCTCCCTGTGAGAATTTCAAACATTTAGAATAAGAGATGGAAAGTCAGTGCTCCTCACTCAGGTCTTCCCAGCACAGTATGATCTGAGCCAGTGGTTTTCAAATGTGGCCCCCAGACAGCATCATCAGTGTTTTCTGGAAACTTGTTAGATACAGAAATTCTCTGACCTCATCTCAGACGTACTGAATTTGAAACTCTGGAGGATGGAGCCCAACAACCTGTATTTTAACAAGCCTTCCAAGGCATTATGATGCACCTTCAAGTTTGAGAACCTCTGATATTAGACAACATAATTAGTCCTTGTCCGTTGTTTGAATTCCAAATCTAACTCTGGAAAGCTGTTAGAAATCTGCAGTCGGCATTCAACTTGAGGTTTTGCTGACTACTTAGATTTTGATTATAGCTTATTGAGTTTTAGAGTTCTCTTAGTAAATGCCATCCTTATCCTTAATTACAAGTATTATTTAATTGCTTTTTATAACTGCCAGCAAGAATCAGTCTCAAAATTTCCTTCTAGAACTTTTAAATTATCCATATGCTGCAAATTCACTTGTGCTTCTACACAAATGGAATATGCACACAGCAGATCAATCTGCCTTTTCTTCCTATTGCCTATTTATTAAAGGCAAGTTCATTTGCCAGTTTTCTACAAGAAATAGCTTGAAACTGCATTGCGGTTTCAAAATAAAAGTTACTTTTATTTTGCTTCTCACCATATTCCTATCAGCCCAACAGTACAAGGTTTGGAGTGATGTTACCACACTCTGAACCTCTGCCAGGCTACCCACTTGAGCTCTGAACAGTAAGTGCTTTTTAGCAGGTTTTGCTTCTTGATTTCAGTCTATATTGTGCTACATCCCGAGAGCCCGACATATTTTCATTGAATTACCAGTTTTAACATTACAGGCATTGATTTTACTTTTCCCGGAATGATTTGATCATAGTAACAATTTATGAGTGTGAAATTGAGGACAAATAACCTCGCAAAGTCGCAAATTAATATAGTTATACCTACTGAATTTAGGCATGCTTATTTTTTAAGAGAGCTCAAAATCAAGTATGTATAGATTCACTAGGTTAATACACTTTACTTCCTATTGCAGACTTCCACCTCCACAAACAGTTACTTACTAGTAAGGAGTGTCATGTGTTTCAAAACCAGACTCTATATATTTTCTTTCCTCTTCATATCCTGAATAAAAGAGGAGTCAAAAGAGTACTGGACTTGGAATCCAAATATCCAATTGTTCATCCATATTATATATACATGTGGTTGTGTACACACACATATTAACTCACTGCTTATGAAAGAATTTAACCAAAAATAAACAAACATTGGTATTGACAAGAGAATCATGAGGACACTGATACAGTCTGTAAAGATTTTTTTTTAAGATTTATCTTCAAGGTTCTCACACATTTCTTAATCAAATAAGGTGGAGGGATGCTATCAAATAAACTGGTTAGGAGTCATTCAGTTAACTTACACTTCACTCAAACACCTACATTACTACTGAGCACTAAAATGACCTGTGTTACTGTTGGTAATAAAAGAGGGAACACTTTCGATTTGAAACATAATGGAGCTAACTTTTCAAGAGCAGGTAAATACAAAATCAAACTTATTTATGTTTATGTATTAAATTTTATAAAGTGACATGCACAGATGAATAACATATATTCCATGTGAAACACCTGAAATTTAGGAGCAAAGTGTCCTTTTATATTTTTTCAGTTTGTTTTCCAGCACTTTTTACTTTCCTCAAACATATTCATCCTTACACATTCATTTATGACTTACATGATTCACACGACATTTATTATTGATCCTTAAAATGTGCACATGAATTTCATGTGTAGTTTTAACTAGTCATCACTATTTAAAAATAGAAAAAAAAAAAAGGAAAAAATATTACGGAAGATTAAACCCATGAAAAGACACAGAACAACAGTTTAGTAATGTCTGAATAGTATTAACATGATGCTATGTCTTTTCTACCTTCGTTTTAAAATGAGATAAAATTGGAGGGGAGTGTAGATTAGGAGCATGGGATTAGCAGGTGCACCCTACAAAACAGATAAACAACAAGGAACTACTGTATAGCACAGGGAACTATATTCAATATCTTGTAATAAACTGTAATGGAAAAGAATCAAAAAATAAATATATACATATATATGTATAACCCAATCACTTTGCTGTACATCTAAAACTAACCAAAAAAAGAGATAAAATGTATTTTATTTTAAATTAAAGTAAAAGTAAAGAATACAAAAGAAAACCTGTTTCATGTCAAATAGACGATTCTTTTCTATAGGAGTTTATCATATCCTGAAAGACTCCTCTAAACTTAATAAATAGATCATGGAAAACACAAAGAGGCTGAAGTTAGGTATTTTTTAACCATGCTTCAATTAAGACAATATTGATCAACTTCCTGCTACGAAAGATGAGAATATTAGTGCTCACTGTCTCTCACACATTCCTGATTTCTGTATTATTTTTATATTACTAAGATTTATAAATTTTACATTCTTTTCTGTAACTATAACTCCCACAATTTGGTATTAACTCTATTATAAAGTGATTTAATAATTTTATTTATTTTATCTATTCCTTTTCAGGGATCTTCATTTTAATTGTTTTCAAATGTCTGAATTTCAATAATGTAATGAAATGCAAATCACTTCCCCTCCCACCCCACCCCCCCCGCAAATACAAAACAAAAAGACTTCAGTCATTCTACTCCCTTTTCTTTTATGATTGAAATGGCTGCTTGATATTGCAATGGTCCCTAATAGCTGGCAATACATTTTTCAGCTAATTTTCTTTCAGAAGTGTGTGGCCATTGGTCTGAATTTTTATTCTTCAAAGTGATTTAATTTTTCTGCCTGGATGAGTAAAGAATTGTTTTTTATGCTTCCATTTCAATAATTTAACCAGGATATGTGTTTCCTGGAATACGGTACTTTTTCCAACTTTGGATTGTTCTTTCATTTCAGGGAAAAAATTTTTTTTTATTTTTAAATCCTTTTTAATTTGGATTCTCTACTTTGGTACACAAATTATTTTTATTTTGAATCACAGTTGTCTACCCTCTACCAGTTTTTCTCTAATTGTTGCAATCTGTTTGTAGTTTTATCTGCACTGACTATGATTCTTTCAGCCAACCCTCCATGTTGGAAATTCCATTTTCAGTCATTTTGATTCTGTCCCCTCTAGGATATTTACTTTTTAAAAAATATTTGTTATTGAAGTATAGTTGATTTACGATGCTGTATTAGTTTCAGGTGTACAGCAAAGTGATTCAGTTACACACACACACACATATATATATATTCTTTTTCAGATTCTTTTCCCATATAGGTTATTACATGATATTTAATATAGTTCCCTGTGCTATACAGTAGGTCCTTGTTGTTTATCTATTTTACATATAGTAGTGTGTATCTGTTAATAGGATACTTATTCTTAATTTATCTGTTCTGAATGGCATTGGTTTGGTCCTCAATATGTTATTTTTATGATCTGCAATCTTCATTTTAATTACATATTATTTAAACACCTCATCTCTGAGCTCTAATTTTATTGAATGCATACATTATTTTACAGTGCAAAGCATATGTGGGGAATTATCTTCTCCTCCTTGGGTTATGTTTTATTCTAAGTTGGGTAATTTATCTTTTATATCACCCTCCTTCCTGCCTTTCTTCCTTCCTTTTCTTTCCTTCCCCGCCAAGCACCCCCCACCCTTGGTTATCATGCTGTTTCTTTTCATCTTTTTGGTGCTTAGAAACCTCTCTCTAGATCTGTTTTCTCTGATATTGTATAGATGACTTCTTAACTCTGTTCTCACCATGCCAGAGACATGTCTATTTCACTCTGAGCAGCTGCAGTTTCAAGACAGGTTATATTTGGCATTTCCACTTCACCCTACCCCTCACTCCTTCCTGCTCCCATAACTTGAGATCATAGAAGAGAAAGAAAAGTTTAGTTCAGGCAGTGACTTGTTTTTTGTTAAAATTTCTTAGACTCTGCTCACTCTTGGGAGAGTTTGTTAAATGCCTTGTTAGGGTTCACACCTCCTAGTTGGGGAGTGGTGTGTGACACTGACAGAGAGGAATAAACCTATCAAAGATAAACAAAGCTGGACATTTGTTAAAGCAGTAAAAACTAT
The DNA here is from genome assembly GCF_028564815.1 of Eubalaena glacialis. Lineage (NCBI taxonomy): Eukaryota > Metazoa > Chordata > Mammalia > Artiodactyla > Balaenidae > Eubalaena > Eubalaena glacialis. The sequence goes on from NC_083736.1 coordinate 25,593,867, forward strand.
TTATTTATTAACTACTGACAGTAGGGCAAAGAGCTGAGCTCAATTGCAATTTGCGCAGGGGTGACTGGGTGTTTTAAAGGGAGATGGAGGGAGAGGGAAGGGGGCAAATGGGGGTGGGGACAGGCTCAAATCGAGTCACGAAAGTAGAAAATTACAAAGGGTTGGTCAGTGAAAATGTTCTTAGGTCTCTTTGTTTGCTAGCTGGCACTTACCAAAGTTAGGATTCTACCTTCCTACAGAGGCTGGGAGACGGAGGCCCTATCCCTCCTGATGGTTACATTTCAAAGGAATGACTTTCAGGTCACGGAGAAAGACACTTCTGAGTTATAGGAGACACATGTACATCTCCAAGAGATAGAGGAAGGATTCACAACCACAAGCCCTTTTTAGTAAAGTTCTAAGAGAAGTAGGTCAGGGGCCTATCTTCAGGTGTTGGCTAGAACAAACAGTAAATTCTTTTGACAGCCCTGAGATTACCCAGACTGGAACGCCAAAGGGGGTTGGATCATCCCAGAGACCACCTTGGGCTGCTATAAACCAGGCTAGGGTTGGCCAAGTCCTTTAGTTTGGGGATTTGAATGGAGTGCTGTGCTCACATTTTTTGTAGCTCTCAAACCTCAGAGTTCAAACTGCTCTCAACTGGGCAAGGCCTGGAAACTTCATACCTATTACGAAGAGTCAGCTCTGTGTTTGACTTTCTTCTCAGTGAGCCTTTTTCCTAAGCCCATAGTCAGAAGATGGAAACAATAAGAATACTCACTTTCCTTATTTCCGGTTTTGGGAGTTTGGTGAGAATTCCCAGAATATTTTTTCAATTTACCAGGGTATATATAGTTCCTTTGGGATGGGGGGGCATGTTTGTGGGATAAAAGTTCTGCCCCTCAGAGCTGACCCAGAATTCTCTCTTTCTTTCTTTTGCCAGCACGCCTGGATTGTGCCCCAGATGGTACTGAAATTTACCTGATTCCTGTTCTCCCAGAAAACAATGCTTAAGAAACCCTCCGCCCTTTTGGTACACCAGAAATGGCTAACTGAAAGGACCAACCGGCCCTTAACTTTCTAAGACAAGACCTTCACCTGTCCTTAACAACTTCCGTTTTATAAACCCCAGGTTTTCTCCCACTTTGATGAGAAGGTCCTCTCTCATTAACGTTACCCCCCACTGCAAAAGGCTGAATACAATTGTCTCCTTAATGCATTTTGCCTTTCACATCCCTACCTTCTATGTGATACTATTCATGACTTTTTGTTTTTAAGGTTTTATTTCCTTAGATATTTCAAGAGAGATTACATGTTGAGGTATCCTACCAGATTAAACTGGAAATCCAGTTGTAGCATTTGAATCGTTATGTTCTACATTGGCAGACAACATTTGAGGATGTGATGCCAACAAGCTAGGCAACCCAAACTGTTAGCCTGGACCATGTGCTGTTAATATGTACGTAACTCTTGTTAATGATGAGCCACTCAGGCATTCAATTGTTAGAAATTAAAAAAAAAAACACACTGATTTAATACAGTGAGTCTCAAAAATGAAAGAGCAGGAGGACTTGGGGAGAAAGCAATGAACATCACCAAAGAAGTTTTTTTTCTTTTCCCTTATATTAGGGAAAGTATGATTCACATTCATCTACTTTCCTCTCCTCTCCCCCAGCTTACCTTGCTCCTACTGCAATGGCTTGCTCGAGGTAAATATCACGAGCACGTTTCCACCTCAGGGATTTGCAACTTGCTGTTCCCGCTCCCGGAATTCTCTTCCCCTGGATACCTACATAGCTTGCGCTCTCGCAATTTCTACACCCAAACTTTACCACATTAGAGAGATATTTCCTTATGCCACATATAAAATAGTGACATTTCCCCACCATCAAAACCCCTTTCTCATTTACCCTGCCTTTTTATCTAATCCATAGTCAGCACTAAATGAATGTTTGCTGAATGGATACATCTTTTGCATTTACCATCTGTTTTTTCCATCTCTAATAAACCATCTGTGAGTCAAATAAAGGATACTGGACTGATTACAAATTTAAACGAGAGTAGTATTTCCGTATCCTATAAACCCAATTAAAAGTAAAACTCTAGAAACTGAAAGTGATATGTAGTAAGGGTCTATTCTTTTTTTTCTCGTAACATCTTTATTGGAGTATAATTGCTTTACAATGGTGTGTTCGTTTCTGCTTTTTAACAAAGTGAATCAGCTATACATATACATATATCCCCATATCTCTTCCCTCTTGCATCTCCCTCCCTCCCACCCTCCCTATCCCACACCTCTAGGTGGTCACAAAGCACCGAACTGATCTCCCTGTGCTATGCGGCTGCTTCCCACTAGCTATCTATTTTACATTTGGTACTGTATATATGTCCATGCCACTCTCTTACTTCGTCCCAGCTTACCCTTCCCCCTCCCTGTGTCCTCAAGTCCATTCTCTACATCTGCATCTTTATTCCTGTCCTGCCCCTAGGTTCTTCAGAACCTTTTTTTTTTTTTTAGATTCCATATATATGTGTTAGCATATGGTATTTGTTTTTCTCCTTCTGACTTACTTCACTCTGTATGACAGACTCTAGGTCCATCCACCTCACAACAAATAACTCAATTTCGTTTCTTTTTATGGCTGAGTAATATTCCATTGTATATATGTGCCACATCTTCTTTATCCATTCATCTGTTGATGGACACTTTGGTTGCTTCCATGTTAAGCGTCTATTCTTAATGATGATTTAAAGCTTACAGGAAAAATCTAATTTTAACCAATGCAACTTTTATAAAATGACAGAAAATCTGAGTTTGTAGGAGAGTATTTAGATAGCCAAGAGTGTGATAGAGGATTCTATTCAGTCTGGCTTTCTCTATTCAATATATTCATTTTTCCTTCTGAATTTATTGATATTTTGAGATTAACATACCGTCAATAAGATGAAAAGGCAACCTACTGAATGGGAGAAAATATTTGCAAATCGTAAATCTGATAAGAGGTTAATATCCTAAATTTACAAAGAACTCATACAACTCAATAGCAAAACAAACAAACAAACAAAAAAAGCACCCAAACAACCCAATTTAAAAAATGGGCAAAAGATCTGAATAGATATTTTTTCCAAAGAAGACATACAGACGGCCAACAGGTACATGAAAAGGTGCTTTATATCACTAATCATCAGGGAAATGCAAATTAAAACCACAGTGATATATGCAAGATCCATTACATTGAGAACATCTGTCAGATATGTTCATTTACTGAGCACCCACTATGTGCCTAGGTATTGTTCAAGCTGCAAGAGACACAGCAGTAAGTTATACAGATCAGAAAGTTAAATGGCTCATGTGAAAAAGGAATTATATTTATGAAAAGGTCAAACGCTGGATGTTACCACTGAGCAAGAAAGGCACCAACCAGGTAAGACAGGCTTCCCCACACCCCACAGACCTCCTTTCCTCCTTCAGAGATTGAAATTGAGAGTCTCCAATCCTTAAGGATCTTCAAAACTGTGAATCAGAAGAATTTTACCAGTAACTTCCAGTTACTTCAGACTGGTAAGTGGGTAATTCTGGCTACTGACAATGTATTTAAAGTATTTCTTTTTTTACAAAGAAAAAAGGTCCTTAAGAAAAAATATTGTTATATTTCGAATACTGAAAGACGCAGGTCTAATTATCCCATCTTAGAAGAACCACAGGAGTAATCTGGCCCAACCATCACTGATAACCATCAATCTTCATATCAGTGTGAACCATAATAAATATTCATTGAACAACTCCCTCCAAAAAAAACCAAACATAATGAGATATTACCTCAAACCTGTTAGAATGACTATTATCAATAAGACAAGAAATAACAAGTGCTGGCAAGGGTGTGGAGAAAGGGAAACACTCATGCATGTTGGGAATGTAAACTGGTACAGCCATTATGGAAGACAGTATGGAGGTTCCTCAAAAATTTAAAAACAGAACTACCATATGATCTAGCAATTCCACTTCTAGATATTCATCTGAAGAAAATGAAAACACTATCTTGAAAAGATACATGTACCATGTTCCATGCAGTATTATTTACAATAGCAGAGACATGGAAACAGCCTAAGTGTCCATCAATGGATGAATGAATAAAGAAAATGTGGTATAAGCTGGAGGAATCAGGCTCTCTGACTTCAAACTATACTACAAAGCTACAGTAATCAAGACAATATGGTAAAAAAAATAGAAATATAGATCAATGGAACAGGATAGAAAGCCCAGAAATAAACCCACACACCTATGGTCACCTAATCTCTGACAAAGGAGGCAAGGATATACAACGGAGAAAAGACAACCTCTTCAATAAGTGGTGCTGGGAAAACTGGACAGCTACATGTAAAGGAATGAAATTAGAACACTCCCTAACACCATACACAAAAATAAACTCAAAATGGATCAAAGACCTAAATGTAGGGCCAACACTATATAACTCTTAGAGGAAAACATAGGCAGAACACTCTATGACATAAATTGCAGCAAGATCTTTTTTGATCCACCTCCTAGAGTAATGAAAATAAAAAGTAAACAAATGGGATCTAATTAAACTTAAAAGCTTTTGCACAGCAAAGGAAACCATAAACAAAAAGACAACCCTCAGATTGGGAGAAAATATTTGCAAACGAAGCGACCAACAAGGGATTAATCTCCAAAATATACAAACAGCTCATGGAGCTCAATACCAAAAAACCAAATAACCCAATCAAAAAATGGAGGGGGGGATCTAAATAGACATTTCTCCAAAGAAAACATACAGATGACCAAAAAGCACATGAAAAGATGCTCAACATCAGTAATTATTAGAGAAATGCAAATCAAAACTACAATGAGGTATCACCTCACACCAGTCAGAATGGCCATTATCAAAAAATCTACAAACAATAAATGCTGGAGAGGGTGTGGAGAAAAGGGAACCCTCTTGCACTGTTGGTGGGAATGTAAATTGATACAGCCACTATGGAGAACAATATGAACGTTCCTTAAAAAACTAAAAATAGAACTACCATACGACCCAGCAATCCCACAACTGGGCATATACCCTGAGAAAACCATAATTCAAAAAATATAGGCACCCCAATGTTCATTGCAGCACTATTTACAGTAGCCAGGACATGGAAACCTAAATGTCCATTGACAGAGGAATGGATAAAGAAGATGTGGTATATATATACAATGGAATATTACTCAGCCATAAAAAAGAACAAAATAATGCCATTTGCAGCAACATGGATAGACCTAGAGATTGTCATACTGAAGTCAGACACAGAAAGACAAATATCATATGATATCACTTATATGTGGAATCTAAAAAAAGGGGGGGGTACAAATGAACTTATTTACAAAACAGAAGTAGAGTCACGGATGCAGAAAACAAACTTATGGTTACCAGGTGATGGGGGGGGATAAATTGTGACACTGGAACTGACATATACACACTACTATATATAAAATAGATAACTAATAAGTACCTACTGTATAGCACAGGGAACCCTACTCAATACTCTGTAATGGCCTATATGGGAAAAGAATCTAAAAAAGAGTGGACATATGTATATGTATAACAGATTCACTTTGCTGTACACCTGAAACTAACACAACATTGTAAATCAACTATACTCCAATAAAAATTAACAAAAAGAAAATGTGGTGTGTATATATATATATATAATGAAATATTATTAAGCCATTTTAAAAAAGAATGAAATCTTGCCATTTGTGACAACATAGATGGACCTCGAGGGTATTATGCTAAGTGAAGTAAGTCAGACAGAGAAAGACAAATACCATATGACCTCCCTTATATGTATAATCTAAAAGAAAACCAAAACCAAACAAACAAAAAACCCATATATAGAGAGAACAGAGTGGTGGTTGCCACAGGCAGGGGGTAGGGAGTGAGAGAAATGGGTGAAGGGGGTCCAGACTTCTAGTTATAAAATAAGTCATGGGGATATAATGTACAGCGTGGTGACTATAATTAATAATACTGTATTGCATATCTGAAAGTTGTTAAGAGAGTAAATCTTAAAAGTTCTCATCGCAAGAAAAAATTTTTGTAACTATCAAAAGTGATGCATGGTAACTAGACTTGTGGTGATCATTTCACAATGTATACAGATATTGAATCCTTACGTTGAACACCTGAAACTAAACTAATACAGCGTTATACGTCAGTTATACCTCAATTTTTAAATAAATAAAGGACAAAAAAAAGAAATACTTAAAGAAGTAAGATTGTTCAACTTTCATGACATTTTAGCATTCAAATAACATTTGGGGATATCTCCTAATCATAGATACCCTTGATTAACTCAGCAGCAGGCAATGTCAAAGATGTGGCACTGCAACATCATTAAAAGGGATGAAGTAAGCTGTACTCACTTACTCAACATTTACAGAGAACCTACTATGATAGTTAGGAATAGTGACAGGGGGAAAAATGGCTCAGACTCAGCATGCCCTTTGGGGTGACAGTGACGGAATAGAGTAGCACAATTAATGATGCAACCAGGTTCCAGGAAAGGCCCAGGTAAGTCTATACATGTCCAGAGGTAGGAGGGAAAAAATGATATATAGGGAAGATCTATGATGATTTAAAGCTTATAGCCAAAATCTAATTTTAACCATATACAACTTTTATAAAGTGACAGAAAATCTTTGCTTGTAGGAGAGTATCCAGATAGCCAATACTGTGATAGAGGATTCCATTCAGTCTGTTTTCGTCTATTTAACATATTCATTTTCCTTCTGATATTGTTGATATTTTAAGATCTTTTTTTTCTAAATCTAGAAAAAAAATCATAGTGAATAAAAACTAATTTTTGGAGAGAAAAAAAAGTAGGTGACATATTTTTTCTTTCTTCAAAGAGAGAACAACATGAGTACTCATATTATGTGTAATGTATTTCTTTTTTTTTTTAACATCTTTATTGAAGTATAATTGCTTTACAATGGTGTGTTCGTTTCTGCTTTATAACAAAATGAATCAGCTATACATATACATATATCCCCATGTCCCCTCCCTCTTGCTTCTCTCTCCCACCCTCCCTATCCCACCCCTCTAGGTGGTCACAAAGCACAGAGCTGATCTCCCTGTGCTATGCGGCTGCTTCCCACTAGCTATCTATTTTACATGTAATGCATTTCTAATTGCAGTTTTCCTTGAAGTAGAATATTTTTCAGCTGCATATTTTAAGTCTATTTTTTAACTTCACAGTAAATTTTACATATTTTATGAATAGTATAATGCATCATAACAAAGTTTTACTAACATAACACTTGCCAAGCTAAACTTGTCAAGTAATTCCTTGTAATTTTGTTGTTGATAGCAGTATTAATTGAACTTCTGAAATCTAAGAAGCAAGATTTTGAAATAGCTGTGCGTCTGTTTTAAAGGATATATTTTTTATTTTTCTCTGAAAAAGTCTGTTGTAGGAATTAACGAGGACATTTGTAATGCAATTTGTTCTTCCTCAGAGAAGGTATTATCTCTTAAAGGAGCAAGAATAAGATGTAACTCTATTCATTAGTTCCAATTCTCACAAAAGTTGTGAGAACTCTCCAGACAAGGGCTTACAGAAAGAACATTAAATGGATAAAAGATTTTATATCCCAAAGTGATTGAGGATATAATACAGGCTATGATTTTCATCCCTTAATAGGACTTGCCATTCAGGGATATAAATTCTATACAAATATGAACTAACTAAAACCTTCAAACTACTCTTATGAAATCCTCAAGTTCTTTGGCCTTTGTTTATAGCTATGCAAACTAATGATCTTAAGGTCACAGAAAAATCCATGGCCACTTACTATACAGCTGCCAAAAATGGTCTCCATTATGTTTTAATAGCTTTAAGGAGGTACAGCTTACATACTATAAAATTCACCCATTTAATGTGTATAATTCAATGATTTTAGTAAATTGACAGTGCTGTATAACCATCTGCACATCCAATGTTAGAAATTTCTGTCATTCTCAAAGTTTCCTTCATTCCCGTTTGCAATGAATCCCTACTCCCACCCCCAGTCTTAGGTTACTACTGACCTGTTTTCTGTCTCTATAAATTTGTTTTTTAAACATTTTATATAAATTGAATTATACAATATGTAGTGTTTTGCATCTGCTTTCTTTCACTTAGTGTGTTATGTTTGAGGCTCACACATGTTGCATGCAACAGTAGTTCTTCCTTTTTGTTGTTGAGTAGTATTCTGTTATATGAATATACTACACTTTTTTTGTCCATTCACCAGTCAACAGACACGTGAATTATTTCCAGTTGTTGCTATTATGAATAATGCTTTGAACACCTACTTACATGTCTTTGTGCAGACATTTTTCATCTCCCTTGGGCAGATCCTTAGGAGTACAACTGCTGGGATGCATGGCAAGTTTAACTTTTTAAGAAACTGCTATCTAAAAAGTGGAAACCACCAATGCATGAGGGCTCCAGTTTCTGTTTATCCTTGCAAACAGTATTTTCTGTCTTTTGCACTATATACATGCTGGAAGGTGTGAAGTGCTATTTCATTGTGCTTTTAATATTTATTTTCCTAATGAGTAATGATGAGAAGCATCTTTTCATCAGCCTATTTATATTTTTGGTGAAATGTTTATACAAAATTTTTTGCCCATTTTTCACGTGGGTTGTTTGTCTTAGTACTGAGTTGTAACAGTGGATATCTGGATATAATTCCTTTATCAGCTATATGATTTGCAAATATTTTCTCCCAGCCTGTAGCTTGTCTTTTCATGTTCTCAATGGTCTGTTTTGAAGCACAAAAGTTTTGAGTTTCATAAAGTCCCATTTATGAATTTTCTTTTATGGATCAAGCTTTTGGTGTATTAAAAAATCTGCATAATTCAATGTCAAAATTTTTTTCTGTTTTCTTCTAGAAGTTTAGTAATTTTAGCTCTGAAATTTAGATCTATGTTTCATCTTGCATGAATTTTTATGCATGGTGTGACGGTCTAAGTTCATTTTTGGCATGTGGATATTTAATTTTACCAGCCCCGTTTGTTGCAAATATTTTCCTTTCCCCAGTGAACTGTCTTGATATCTTTGTCAAAAATCAATCGGCCATACCAGTAGGCACATGAAAAGATGCTCAACATCACTAGTTATTAGAGAAATACAAATCAAAACTATAATGAGGTACCACCTCACACTGGTCAGAATGGCCACCATTAAAAAGTATATACATAACAAATGCAGGAGAGGGTGTGGAGAAAAGGGAATCCTCCTACACTGTTGGTGGGAATGCAAGTTGGTACAGCCACTATGGAAAACAGTATGGAGGTTTCTCAGAAAACTAAAAGTAGAATTACCATATGACCCAGCAATCCCATTCCTGGGCATATACCCAGATGAAACTATAATTCAAAAGGATACATGCACCCCTATGTTCACAGCAGCACTATTCAAAACAGCCAAAACATGGAAACAACCTAAATGTTCACTGACAGATGAATGGATAAAGAAGATGTGGTACATATATACAATGGAATACTACTCAGCCATAAAAAAGAATGAAATAATACCATTTGCAGCAACATGGATGCAACTAGAGATTATCATACTAAGTGAAGTAAGTCAGAAAGAGAAAGGCAGATACCATATGATATCACTTATAAGTGGAATCTAAAATATGGCACAAATGAGCCTGTCTACAAATCAGAAACAGACTCACAGACATAGAGATCAGACTTGTGGTTGTCAAGGGGGAGGCGGGGAGAGAGAGGGATGGACTGGGAATTTGGAGTCGGTAGATGCAAACTATTACATTTTGAATGGATAAACACCAAGGTCTTACTGTATAGCACAGGGAACTATATCCAATCTCCTGGGACAAACCATAATGGAAAAGAATATTAAAAAAAGAATGTCTATATGTGTATAACTGAGTCACTTTACTTCAATCAAAAAAATCAACTGGCCATAAATGTAACAGTTTATTTCTGAACTCTCAATTGTATTCCAACGGTCTATAGGTGTATCCTTATGCCAGTACCACAGTCTTGATTACTGTAGCTCTGTAGTAAGTTTTGAAATAGATAAGTGTGAGTCCTCCAACTTTGTTCTTCTTTTTCAATAGTGCTTTGGCTATTTGGGACCCCTCACATTTTCAAATGAATCTTAGGATCAGTTTGTCAAGTTCTACAATGATTCCAGCTAGGATAGTTACATGGATTCCATTGAATGTGTAGATCAATTTGTGGAGAATTGCCATCTTTACCATAGTGAGTATTCTCATCCTTGAATATGAACTATCTTTCGATTTATTTAGATATTCTTTAATTCTCTCGGCAATGTTGTATGGTTTTCAGTCTACAAGTCTTGCACTTATTTTGTTAAAATTCATTTCTATGTATTTTATTCATTTTGATGATATTGTGAATGGAATCATTTTCTTAATTTCATTTTTGAATTGTTCGTTACTAGTATATAGAAACACACTTCATGCTTATATTTAATCTTATATCTGGCCATCTTGCCATTCTCATTTCTTAGTTCTAGAAGTTTTTTGTTGATTCCTTTGTGTTCTCGAGAGAAAATATTTTCTACATAGACAATTATGTTACTTGTGAATAAACACAGCTTTACAGCTTTACTTCCTTTCCAATCTGAATTTACTTTGCTTTGTTTTGTTTCACCTTACTGCATTAGCTAGAACCTCCAGTGCAAAGTTGAACAGAAATGATGAGAGCAAACATCCTTGTTTTGTATCTGATCTTAGGGAGAGGGCATTCCGTCTTTCACAATTAAGTATGATGTTAGCTGTGGGGTTTTCATAGATGCCCTTTATCTCCATTATTGTTTGAAGCTGCCATAACACATAAAATATACATTCTTGTCTGGACTTACTTTTCTCTCTTGTCCTTAAAATCATCTGTCAATGCCAGCTCAGGCAGTTACCATGGAATTTTTTAAAAGATGGGTAGATATTTGATGAGAGGGAAAAAGGATGCTGCTACAAGGCCAATGGAAAAATATCACTAAAGCCCCAAATTTTTAAGTGTATTTGGGTATATGTCACTGTAACAACTTGCTATATTGCAAAATTTGAGTGACTCTGTTAGGAACTTGGGGCTTTTTAGAACACTATCCATAATATTGTAGTCATGTGCCTCAACTAACTCTTCACTGAATGTTATATAAGCTGGATTTATTTCTTTTTTTCCAAACTTTAGAGTTATAAATATTATTTAAAATATATTAAAATATTTGTTATTTGTAAAACTGAAAAACCATGCATATGTGTACAAAAATATGACTTCATTTACTTTTGTAAAACTAGGACTTTTAATACACACAGACACATACACACACATGCATACAGAATATCTACAGCAATTTTTTGTTATTGTTTACATCTGTGCTTAAAATGTATAATTTATTTTAAATGGCTTTAAATGACGACACTTTAAAAAAATCAAACATTATGTAAGTACATACTGTGAAAAATAGACAATGCTAGTTGTCTATATTACATTGACTCTCATGCTTTTCTTGTGAAGACAAACTCTTTTATTCAGGATACCCATGTGCACTTCCCCAGGCTCCTTTGAAGCTAAATGGGGCCTTATGGCTTGCCTCCCGCAAATAAGACAAAAGTGTAAGTTACTGGGTGGGTTTCCAGGAAATTACTTTCCTGATAAAAAGAAAGAGTTTCAGATAGCAGGCAAATTTGCCCTACAATTTTTCTCATTTTTTTGCTGCCTAGATTGTAAACTGAATTCTTAGTGGTGGAGTAGCCATCTTTGTAATGACAAAGACTAACCCTACACTTCAAGAGATGCAGAGCAGGGAGGAGAAAGTATCTCAGTTCCTTGAGCAGATGCATTGGCTGTTGCTTACTCATTTATTGATCCCCTGTTTTGTGCAAACAAAGAAACAAACCTACTTACTTACTTCAGATTTGGCTAAGGTACCATACTCAGCTTCTGTTATAATACATTGCTAACTAAAAATTGGCACTTGCCATTTATCTCTAGAAGGATTAAATCATGTGCCGCTGCAGCTGCTCACCTTCAACAGCCCCTGAAAGGAGTTCAGGGAGGAGATCAGGAACGAGGCACTCTGTGCTCTGGGAAAAACTGGCAGAAAGGGTCTTCAGATAGTTCGATATTTTCAGGAGATTTTATGAGCCCAATTTTTGCATCTCCTCATATCTAGAAAAGCACTAAAATCATTAATGGAGACATCTCCTCCTTGTGATTAGAAGCAAGCCTCTGACAAAATGTGTGCTTGACTGCACTTACCGCCCTCGCTAAAATCGTATGTAACACTGAACTTCCCCCTACCTCTTTGGAGCAGTTTCTCAGAGCTATCTGAAGTGCTGTCTCTCGGGCTGTAGTTCTCATTTTGCCCCAAATAAAACTTAACTCACAACTCTCACATCATTCATTATTTTTAGTCAACACATGCTGTTGAAAACTCTCCTTTAATGACACCTTCTCTCAACTGGCCCTCAGTGCCCCAGTCTCCCTTCTCAGAAGTCACTGCAACTACCTGTTATTATTGTAGTCTTCCAAAGAAATTTTATGCACTTGCTTCCATTTTAAAGATTTGATAAGAATTTTATTTACATCTTCAAATTCATGATGCATTTTGAGGACACTGGATTACCTCCCAGAAATGTTTAATATAACTTAAATCTTATTTACTTTCTATATAGAATTTAAAGTGGAAAGTATATCAAGCAATTATATCTTGATTTGGAATATGACCAATGAGTTTTATAGTATTTTTTTAATCTAAAAGGAAGGCCTAGTGAACAACTCAGGACATAGTTAATAACCCAGAAAACTTTTTTCAAGACCACAATCTTTGGGAAGAAAAATCTAGTACTGAGGATTTGAGGAAAATATATTAATTATATAATATTTAGGACTTTAAAATATTCTAGAAACAAAGATTTCTGCTACTGGCTATGCAAAAAGTAGCTTGTATCAGACTAACCTTCCTACAAATTAGACAGGCTAAATAAAATACAGAAAACAATTTTATGAAAGCATCAAAGAGCAACCAAGACAGACAGACAAAGAGGAATCAAGATCTAGGAAATAAGGGACATGAAATGAGACTGGACATGCATTTGCTAACATTTTTCCTCTAGAGGCCTTTGTTTATCTTCACTGGGTCTTGAAGCCTAACCAAATACAGTGGCAGCTTGCAGCAATCTCACTAGGATGTAGAGGCAAACATTGGAGTTCAGAGCTACAAAGACAGTCAATACTTCGGGTGTCAAGACCCCAGAATTTGAGAATATCAAAGAACTCGGATCTACAGGGTTGTTGATCTGCACTCAACTTTTCCTTGAGAAATGAATGGAGTGAGAGGACAAAATAACTAAGGAAAAAGCAGAGGCTAAGAGGCTATGATGCCAAGCAGATATCTGTGTAGTCTCACAGTGCTAGGGAGACAAATATTAGAACCCAGGGCCTCTAAAGGGCTATGCCCTAGGAATAAGGCAAACAAATGTAAATCAGATTTTCCAAAGCTTAAAACACATCCTTGAGTCATATCAATAGATGATGAGACTGAGATGATTTGCTTTGATTCTAATTGCATGTTGGAAAAAATTAAATACGTTGAGTGGTTGGCATTTCACCCCAAATTATAACTCATTTAAAAAAATAAGACAAAAATTACCAAAGTCTAAGAGAAAAAAGTATATACAAATGAGAGATAAAACCAATACAGATTTTAGCAGACAGATTTTAAAATAACTATGATTAATATATTCAGTAAAATAAACGAAAATGTGGAAAATTTCACTAGAGAGCTGGCATATATATAAAAGTGAATCAAATAGCAGTTCTAGAACTGAAACATACTGTAACTAAAATTAAGAAATTAATAGATGGGTTTAACTACAGAATAAACAATCCAGAAGAAAACATGTGAACTAGAAGAGAAATCATATTTCAGATGAAAGCACAGTAAAGAAAAATTATGTAAACATGGAAAAGAACATGAGGCATAAGGGACATTATTAATTTGAAGAGAAAGAGAGAGAATGGAACACAATTATTATAGACAAGATGCTGACTTTCTTACCCTGTTTCATAAACTAACAAATGAGGCTCAAAGAGATTAAGCAATTTTTCCAAAGTTACATAAAATTAGCATCTGAAACCGTCTAGCTTCAAAACAAAGTCTTACTCCAAAGTTTACGCTCTTTTCTGTAAGCCATAATACTGTGATAGATTTGAAAGTGATTTTTGCAGTGTTTTGCACTCTACCAGGCTTTCCGGATGTGTCATACTTTTGAATAATTTGTACACGAAGAGATGCTCTAGGGAAAAAAAAAACATACACACAAAAAGCATACTCACCCCCCCCAAAATGTTCCAAGTCCTATTAGGAGGGGTCTACCCCTCGCTTGGTGCTTCCCTATGTAATTTAGCCCTGACAAACCCTGTTGCCATGGAATCTCTTCAATTTGCTTTAATCTAGTGTTTTCCAAGCTTGTTTGAACTCAGATTCACCCCCTTCCCCCCTACATACTTTTTTTATGGCATAAATCCAATAAGCAAATACTGTATCATGAAAATTATAGGTTTATTTTTTTCTTTTAATCTACCTTGAGAACTTCCTTAACAACCTCTTTCCCAGGTTAACTCTTTTACTTTGGAGAAAGAATCTCCAAACTTCTCCAATGAAGACATTTTTATTTTTCCAAATATTATGATATCTTGGAGTATAGCAGAATGGTGAAGAGGAGAGAAGATAATGATATTGACTGTAAAAGCTATTTAGGCAGAGGCTCATGGCTTTATGACTCTCTCTCCACTGACAATCCTGACGACTGGTAAGGAAAGATAGTGAAGATTTTAAAAGTGCAGTATCAAATTAGACTAGTGGATTGCAATTAACTTGATGGTCATGTCTTTGTCAGTCTCCAAACTGTTTTTTTCTGTTTGTTTGTTTTGTTTTGATTTTTTTGTTTGTTTTTGGCTGCATTGGGTCTTCGTTGCTGTGCCTGGGCTTTCTCTAGTTGTGGCGAGCAGGGGCTACTCTTCGTTGTGGTGCGTGGGCTTCTCATTGCAGAGCATGGGCTCTAGGTGCACGGGCTTCAGTAGTTGCAGCACGAGGGCTCAGTAGTTGCGGCACACAGGCCCTAGAGCATGCAGGCTTCAGTAGTTGCGGCATGGGGACTCAGTAGTTGCGGAGCGCGGGCTCAAGAGTGCAGGCTCAGTAGCTGTGGTGCACGGGCTTAGTTGCTCCGCGGCATGTGGGATCCTCCCGGTCCAGGGATATAACCTGTGTCCCCTGCATTGGCAGGTGGATTCTTAACCACTGCACCACCAGGGAAGCCCCCAAACTGCCTGTTATAACTCTGTTGCCTAATGTCTCTGTCCCACCCTCAATCTTCCATTGTGATTTTGCACAACCTTTACTCTTAGAAAAATACACCTGAATAATAGAGATGATCTTAAGATGTTTCTGTACTCAAACTACCTCTCTACATAAACACACACCCAGCCTTGGGACTCCCTTTTAACTGATTTGTTTCACAGAGGAACAAATTACTGAAAAAATTTTGATCATGTGTCAGAATTTTTTAATTAAAATTTAACTATTTTTTAAAAAGTTAAAGTTATCATTTACAAGAAAGATTACATTTAAAAATTCAATTATCACAAAACAATCCAAAGTTTCAAATGAGAGTCATGAAAAAGAAAGTATGGTCTTTCCAAAATGAGTTTCCAATAGATACAAATGCAGACTTAAAAGGTCTAAATTAAAACCTTTCTAGGTAGGAGAAAAAGTTCATATCCAAAGTCAGAAAAGGCAGTCTTCCCTCAAACACATTTTAAAAAATTTATCAGTCAGAAAAAAGTCAAATCCAGAAAATAGCTTCAAATGAATTGTAATCCACAGGAAAATCATGAGCGGAATCATTCAAATTGACTCCTACCTTTCAACTCATAAGACAAAATAATTATGAGTGATGAATAGTCTGAGCCACTTGTTCTCCTAAATTAAACACAATGGCCTACTTAAGGCATATATATATATACACACACACATACATACACATATACATATATATACACACATATACAGGTATACCTTATTCACACACACACACACACACACACACACACTAGCAGATAGATTTGAGATTTTGATCCACTGTTGATAGCACTAGTGAGGAGGATAATATATGATTGACAGTTTGGAAAATTCAATGAACCATGTCATGATTTTTGGTAATGAAACCCTGCTGCAATTCATTCTTTCAGTTTAATTATGTGCACTTTCTCAATAAATGCTAGTTTATGCAAATCTAGGAAATAAGCATTTCTCAGCCAAATTATAGGGATTCTATACTGAGCTTTCTTTGTATCTCTATTAAATCAGAGCCATTCAATAATATTTAGAAACAGCTATGTTTCAAGCCCCGTGCTATCTGTTGGGGGATACAAAGAAAAATACGACATGGGTGCTGCCAACAAGGAGTCACAATCTACTGAAATTTAGTGAGTTCATCTTAATTGGAATTGAGGTCACACTGCACTAGAAAATGTTTCAAGAGGATTTTAAAGTATAAAAGGAAACCTTCACTTTTAGAAAACTTTGGGTTTCATGAACATTGTGTCACGATTTTTTTAAACAAAGGTATTCATGGGCTTTCAAAGTATGAGTTGGTGCAATTATTTAGTATATTTTATAATCTGAATTACAGAGGAATACCTGATTCTTACTTTTTTTTCAATCTATCATGGAAAAAGGCATTTGAAGGTGAATGATTTGCATCATGAATAAACTCAATTGTTCAGCAGACAGCTCTTTAATTATAAATCTTTAAATGTTTGGGAGGACTGAATTTTACTTGAGTTCCTTTCACACAATGACAAACAGTAGAAATACAACTTTTGTGTTCCATAATTAGGAGAGGATATTGCTAAAGAAGGGCAAATGGCAAGTTCTTTTTTTTAAAGTGTACATAATGGTACATGTTTATATGTCATCTTTTCCATAACATTTAAAATCATATTTATGCAGTGAAGATGGCAAAGTGTCTGACTATTAAAAATATATTCTGTCTGCAGTACAGAACACTTTTACAAAGTAATGCTGGATATGTTTCAAGTCAATAACTCTAACGGCATTCTTCAATTTCTCATATTACCAAGACCTCAGAACAAAAGTGCCACTATCAATAGGGTGCAGATTTTCTCACTAACTCATTTTGATTTCCATTGAAACCTTTTCTTCATACTCACATGGACTGTCTAAAAAGTCTTCAAGCTTTTTAAATATTGGATGTGAAGACTAAAGCCAGAAGCTATTTAGTTGGGAAATGAATTATCCTAATCTCCTGCAGCCCTTTCCACACCACAAAAATGCAGAGAAGAAATGAATAACAACAACGAGAGGGACAAATGAGCAGTGAAAAAATGAAGCCCAGTTTGAAGGAGATAGTTTTAGATGTCCAAATGAGGATTTAATGGTAAAATTCAGGAGTGTTCAAAACTCGGTATCTACTGTGTAGTTGTTAAAATGTAATTGGCTTGCCTAGTGAAATTGGCTTAAGAATGTATATCAAACTCATAACAATTCAAACCTATATAGGGAACACTTTTTCTAATCAAAGTATCAAATGCATTCTTCAAATCCCTCAGTATGTACTAACATACACAGCAATGTGTTAAGTCAGTGGTTCTCAAACTTTTGCTTGCATCAGAATCCCCTGGAGGGCTTGTTACAACACAGACCCCTGATCTTCAACTCCAGAGTTTCTGGTCTGGGGTGGAACCCAAAAACTTGCATTTCTAACAAGCTTCCCAGTGTACTGGTCTGCTTGGGTTGCCATTACAAAATATCACTTGACTGCGTGGCTTAAACAACAGAAATTTACTTCTCATAGTTCTGGAGGCTGGGAAGTCCAAATCAAGGTGCCAGTAAGGTAGGTTTCATTCTCAGACCTCTTCTCTTGGCTTGTAGGTGGCCACCATCTCACCATGTGCTCATATGACTACTTCTCTGGGCACATTCGGAGAGAGGGATCCTCTACTGTCTGTTCCTCTTATAAGGACACCAGTTAGATTAGGGCCCCAACATTTTGACCTAATTTAACCTTAATTACCACTCTAAAGGTCCTATCTCCAGAGTCAGAATGGGTGTTAGGGCTTCACAATATGAATTTGGCGGGAACACATTTCAGTGCATAACACCACATGATGATGCTGCCATGGTTTCAGAAACCACACTTTGAGAACTAGTATTGAACAATATGTTAGGTACTGCAATGAATATAAAAGTATATTTGCAAAGAATACTGCCCTCAGTAAATTTCCACCACAGTATTTTTAGGACACAGGTCTAACAATCATTAAATATTTAGAGAGCACAATAAGACCATACAAAATACTTACTTAATCTTATGCATGTGTCAAAATATAAAGTGTATATATGAAAAAATCAGGTCATTAGGTTCTTGAAAGAACACATCACAGAGTTAGTAAAATGTTAGATAGCGCTACCAGAATTGGTAAGATTTTGAGAAGTGAATGTTGTAAATTATGTTCTGAGTATAAGCAATTAGGAAAGCAGACATAGAGTTTGGAATAAGTAGAATATGTCTCAATAGGGGGGAAAAGGGGGATTTTTGCCTGAAGAAATCTGTGTGAAATATGGTGGGAGATAAGGTTGGTAAATTAGACTAGACTGTGGAAAGTAAGAATTACAGGCTCTTTTTCCAAAGAAAAAGGAAACACTTAAATCAGAAGAAACAGTGAACGTTGAACAAGAAAGGCTATGTGGCTCAGGGGAGTATCTAAATCTTACATAACCTCCACTTACTCTTTCTTTGGGGTGTTCCAGGATTTTTTAAAGACTTCATTTTTTCAGAGTTTTAGGATCACAGCAGTATTGAAGGGGAAGTTAGAGATTTCTCATATACTCCCTGCCCTGACACACATAGCCTCCCCTATTATCAACATCCCACCAGAGTGGGACACTTGTTATAAGTGATTAACCTACACTGATACATCATTATTCCCCACAATCCATAGTTTACCTTAGGGTTCACTTTTGATGTTATACATTCCATGGGTTTGGACAATTGTAAAATATTGTAATATCATAAAGAGCATTTTCATTGCCCTAAAGTCCTATGTGCTCTGCCTATTCACCTCTCCACCCCACCACCCCTGATCTTTTTACTGTCTTCATACTTTTGCCTTTTCCAGAATGTCACGTAGTTGGAATCATACAGTATGTAGCCTTTCCAGATTGGCTTCTTGCACTTAGTAATATGTACTTAAGTTTCCTCCATGTCTTTTCATGGCTTGATAGCTCATTTCTTAGCATTACATTCCATTGTCTAGATGTATTACAGTTTATTTACCCATTCACCTACTAAAGGACATCTTGGTTGCTTCCAAGTTTTAACAATTATGAATAAGCGGCTATAAACATCTGCATGCAGGTCTCTGTGTAAACATAAGTTTTCAACTTCTTTGGGTAAATATGAAGGACTGTGATTGCTGGATTGTATGATAGAAGTATGTTAGCTTTCTAAGAAACCACCAAACTATCTTCCAAAGTAGTTGTACCATTATATTTGGACCAGCAATGAATAAGAGCTTCTGTTGCTCCATATCCCCACCAGCATTTGGTGTTGTCAGTGTTCTGGAGTTTGGCCATTCTAATAGGTGTGTGGTAGCATCGAACTGTTATTTTAAGTTGCATTGCCTTGATGACCATTGATGTGGAATACCTTTTCATATGCTTATTTGCCATCTGTGTATCTTCTTGGGTGAAGGGTCTGTTAAGGTCTTTGGTCAATATTTTAATCAAGTTGTTTGTTTTCTTATTGTTGAGTTTGAAAATTTCTTTGTATATTTTGGATAACAGTCCTTTATCAGATATGTCTTTCCCAAATATTTTCTCCCAGTCTGTGGCCTGTGTTCTTATTCTCTTGACATTGTCTTTCGCAAGGCATAAATTTTTAATTTTAAAGAGGTCCAGATTATCAATTCTTTCTTTCATGGATTGTGCCTTTGGTGTTATATCTAAAAAGTCATCACCATAACCTAGATGACCTTGGGTTTCTTCTATGTCATATCTAGGTATTTCATAGTTTTACATTTTACATTTAGGTTTGTGATTCAATCTGAATTAATTTTTGTGAAAGGTGTAAGATTTGTGTCTAGGTTCATTTCTTTTTTACATTGGCTGTCCAGTTGTTCCAGCACCATTTGTTGAAAAGACAATGTTTATTCCATTGCATTGCCTCTGCTCCTTTGCCAAAGGTCAGTTGAATATATTTATATGGGTCTATTTCTGAGCTCTTTTCTGTACCATTGATTCATATGTCTATTTTATCACCAATAGTAAACTTTCTTGATTACTGTAACTTTATAATAAGTCTTTAAATCAGATAGTGTCAGTCCTCCAATTTTTTTTCTCCTTCAATATTGTGTTGGCTATTCTCGGTCTTTAACTTTTCCATATAAACTTCAGAATCAGTTTTTCAATATTCATAAAATAATTTGTTGGGATTTTGACTGAGATTGCATTGAATCTATAGATCAAATTGGCAAGAACTGATATCTTGACAATAATAAGCCTTCCTATCCATGAATATGGAACATCTCTTCATTTATTTACTTCTTTGATTTTGTTCATCAGAGTTTTACAGTTTCTTCCTGTAGATCTTGTACACATATTTTGTTAGATTTATATATAAATACTTCACTCTTTTGAGGTGCAAGTGTAAATGGTACTGTGTTTTTAATTTCAAATTCCACTTGTTCACAGCTGTTTGGGGGGATTTTAGTTGCAAAATATTTTTGACCACTGACATTATTTCTTAGGACCTTAATGAATGAAAATCTTAATTCTTGGCTTACAAAAAAGAATCTACAATCATCCTCCATATTACAAATTAGACAGTGCTGAAGAGCAAAGCTCAAACTAGTTATGTACAGAATTTTTTCTATTTCGGTATGTAACCTGTGCATTTATTCAGCTTCATCAAGAAATCACTTGTCAGAATTTTGCAGACACTTTAGAAATATATATAGCTTAATTTGTATAACAGTTTAATTGTAAGTACTTCTAGTGTATATAAATATGCTCTTATAATACATGATTTACCCTTTGTCCATTCTTAGTGTAAAGAACAGATATTATTTTCCTCATGGTATTATTTTTTAATGGAATGAATGATATTTATGATTTTACAGTTATATCATATATATTTGGAGTCACCTTTTTTAGGTAAGCCTTAAAAATGTACTAATGTATCTCAAGGATTATATCAGTAAACTATTTTGCAGCCTTTGTTCATTTGGATTAACTAAAAGTAGATATGTCTTAACTATTCCACTTTATAATTAAAAGAGAAAAAACTAGCTCCCAAATGAAACTCATGACTTTTACGGGGGGGAAGGAGAGCATAATCTGTTAACCTGTGTGCTCAGAAAAATCTCATTTTAATGGAAACAATTTTACAAGGCATGAAGAAACTCTGTGCTTCTTGGAATTCCTCTTGTAATATATTTCCTAGGGCAGTTAACTTTTATAAACAGAAGTTTCTACGGAAGATGCTGTCATAAACAAAATGTTTGTGAAGGGAGCCACAATGATATGAAAATGTATAGATGTCTACTCAACCTGAGAATATAACTGATAAAATTATTGCCAGGAAAAAGCATAGGAACTAACATGTTTACCACCTCAACTTGTTCACTAGGAAGGCATATTACCATGATATGATAGTAGGCCTATGAAACAAAATATGAAATGTCTCTTTGCTTTTTGCTGTGAGACTGTTAGAATGCCACTGCAATTATCTGTTTCTTAAAGGCTAGGGAGAACTCATCCATGGATGTCCATTCAGGCACTATTCCACAAGGGTAATTCTTAGAATCTCACTCAATTTCTTCTGTAATCCAGAATTCTGCATTCTGGGGTCTTCTTCAGTCACTTTTATTAATTTTTATTTTCCTAGAAAAACTTCATTGCTAGAGAGAGGAATTCACATTTATTGCCATACAATTGCTTTTTATATTTAGAAACTCCTTGTATATGTGGTTATATAATCTTCTTACTCATAATCCCATGTGCTTCATCTTTAGTTCTTTATTCTAGGTCAGAACTGGCAGCATTTTGTCTAATTTATTGTTCTTTTAAAGTTCTAAGTTCTATTAATTTCCCATTTTCCAAGTTATTCATTTTAACTCTATCATATCATCATCTGCTCTTCTAAAAATTTTTACTATTCTTCTTAGTATATTTTAACTTTTTAAAAATTTTAGAATGAATTTTTTTTACATGGGTCAAAAATTAAAATTTATATATGGAGTAGCAATACTCATATCAGATAAAATAGACTTTAAAATAAAGAATGTTACAAGAGACAAGGAAGGACACTACATAATGATCAAGATATCAATCCAAGAAGAAGATATAACAATTATAAATGTTTATGCACCCAACATAGGAGCACCTCAATACATAAGGCAAATGCTAACAGCCATAAAAGGGGAAATCGACAGTAACACAGACATAGTAGGGGACTATAACACCCCACTTTCACCAATGGACAGATCATCCAAAATGAAAATAAATAAGGAAACACAAGCTTTAAATGATACATTAAACAACATGGACTTAATTGATATTTATAGGACACTCCATCCAAAAACAACAGAATACACTTTCTTCTCAAGTGCTCATGGAACAGCCTGCAGGATAGATCATATCCTGGGTCACAAAGCAAGCCTTGGTAAATTTAAGAAAATTGAAATCGTATCAAGCATCTTTTCTGACCACAATGCTATGAGACTGGAAATCAATTAGAGGAAAAAACTGTAAAAAAACAAAATACATGGAGGCTAAACAGTGTGCTACTAAATAACCAAGAGATGACTGAAGAAATCAGAGAAGAAATAAAAGAAATACATAGAAACAAATGACAACAAAAACACGACGACCCAAAACCTATGGGACGGAGCAAAAGCAGTCCTAAGAGGGAAGTTTACAGCAATACAATCTCACCTAAAGAAACAAGAAAAATCTCAAATAAACAATCTAACCCTATGCTTAAAACAACTAGAGAAAGAAGAACAAAGGAAAGCCAAAGTCAGTAGAAGGAAAGAAATCATAAAGATCAGAGCAGAAATAAATGAAATAGAAATGAGGAAAACAATAGCAAAGATCAATAAAACTAAAAGCTGGTTCTTTGAGAAGATAAACAAAATTGATAAACCCTTAGCCAGACTCATCAAGAAAAAAAGGGAGAGGACGCAAATCAATAAAATTGGAACTGAAAAAGGAGAAATCACAACTGACACTGCAGAAATACAAAGGATTATAAGAGACTACTACAAACAACTATATGCCAATAAAATGGACAATCACAAAGAAATGGACAAATTCTTAGAAAGGTACAATTTTCCAAGACTGAACCAGGAAGAATTAGAAAATATAAACAGACCAATCACAAGTAATGAAACTGAAACCGTAATTAAAAACCTTCCAACAAACAGAAGTCCAGGACCAGATGGCTCCACAGGCGAATTCTATCAAACATTTAGAGACGAGTTAACACCGATCCTTCTCAAACTCTTGCAAAAGATTGCAGAGGGAGAAACACTCCCAAATTCATTCTACAAACCCACCATCACCCTGTTACCAAAATCAGAAAAAGATATCACAAAAAAAGAAAATTATAGACCAGTATCACTCATGAACATAGATGCAAAACTCCTGAACAAAATAGTAGCAAACAGAATCCAACAGCACATTAAAAGGATCATACACCATGATCAAGTGGGATTTATCCCAGGGATGCAAGGATTCTTCAATGTATGCAAATCAATCAATGTGATACACCACATTAACAAATTAAGGAATAAAAACTATATGATCATCTCAATAGATGCAGAAAAAGCTTTTGACAAAATTCAACACCAATTTATGATAAAAACTCTCCAGAAAATGGGCATAGAGGGAACTTACCTCAACATAATAAAGGCCATATATGACAAACCCACAGCAAGCATCACACTCAATGGTGAAAAACTGAAAGCATTTACACTAGGATCAGGAACAAGACAAGGATGTCCACTCTTGCCACTCTTATTCAACATAATTTTGGAAGTCCTAGCCACAGAAATCATAGAAGAAAAAGAAATAAAAGGAATACAAATTGGAAAAGAAGAAGTAAAACTGTCACTGTTTGCAGATGACATGATACCATAGATAGAGAATCCTAAAGATGCCACCAGAAAACTACTAGAGCTAATCAATGAATTTGGTAAAGTTGCAGGATACAAAATTAATGCACAGAAATCTCTGGCATTCCTATACACCAACAACGAAAAATCAGAAAGAGAAATTAAGGAAACACTCCCATTTACCATTGCAACAAAAAGAACAAAATACCTAGGAACAAACCTGCCTAAGGAGGCAAAAGAATTGTACTCAGAAAACTATAAAACACTGATGAAAGAAATCAAAGATGACAGAAACAGATAGAGATATATACCATATTCTTGGATTGAAAGAATCAATATTGTGAAAATGACTATACTACACAAAGCAATCTACAGATTCAATGCAATCCCTATCAAACTACCAATGGCATTCTTCACAGAAGTAGAACAAATAATCTTACAATTCATATGGAAACACAAAAGACCCAGAAATAGCCAAAGCAATCTTGAGAAAGAAAATCGGAGTTGGAGGAATCAGGCTCCCCGACCTCAAACTATACCACAAAGCTACAGTAATCAAGACAGTATGGTACTGGCAAAAAAAAATCCCTAGAAATATAGATCAATGTTACAGGATAGAATGTCCAGAGATAAACCCACGCACATATGGGCACCTATATTATGACAAAAGAGGAAAGAACATACAATGCAGAAAAGAGAGCCTCTTCAATAATGGTGCTGGGAAAACTGGACAGCTACATGTAAAAGAATGGTATTAGAACACTCTCTAACACCATACACAGAAATAAACTCCAGATGGATTAAAGACTTAAATGTAAGACCAGACACTATAAAACTTTTAGAGGAAAACATAGGAAAAACACTCTTTGACATAAACCACAGCAAGATCTTTTGTGACCCACCTCCTAGAGTAAGAGAAATAAAAACAAAAATAAACACAAATGGGACTTAATTAAACTTCAAAGCTTTTGCACAGCAAAGGAAACCATAAACAAGACAAAAAGACAACCCTCAGAATGGGAGAAAATATTTACAAATGAAACAACAGACAAAGGATTAATCTCCAAAATATACAAACAGCTCATAGAGCTCAATATCAAAAAAACAAACAATCCAGTTAAAAAATGGGTGGAAGACCTAAATAGACATTTCACCAAGAAGGACATACAGATGGCCAAGAGGCACATGAAAAGATGCTCAACATCACTAATTATTAGAGAAATGCAAATCAAAACTACAGTGAGGTATCACCTCACACCAGTCAGAATGGCCATTATCAAAAAATGTAGAAACAGTAAATGCTGGAAAGGGTGTTGTGAAAAGGGAACCCTCCTACACTGTTGGTGGTAATGTAGATTGATACAGCCACTATGGAACACAGTATGGAGTTTCCTTAAAAATCTAAGAATAGAACTACCATATGACCCAGCAATCCCACTACTGGGCATATACCCTGAGAAAACCATAATTCAAAAAGAGACATACACCACAATATTCATTGAAGCTCTGTTTACAATAGCCAGGACATGGAAGCAACCTAAGTGTCCATCAACAGATGAATGGATAAAGAAGATGTGGCACATATATACAATGGAATATTACTCAGCCATAAAAAGAAACGAAATTGAGTTATTTGTAGTGAGGTGGATGGACCTAGAGTCTGTCATACAGAGTGAAGTAAGTCAGAAAGAGAAAAACAAATACCGTATGCTAACACATATATATGGAATCTAAGGAAAAAAAAAAAGGTCATGAAGAACCTAGGGGTAAGACGGGAATAAAGACACAGACCTACTAGAGAATGGACTTGAGGATATGGGGAGGGGGAAGGGTAAGCTGTGACAAAGTGAAAGAGTGGCATGGACATATATACACTACCAAACGTAAAATAGATAGCTAGTGGAAAGCAGCCACATAGCACAGGGAGATCAGCTCGGTGGTTTGTAACCACCTAGAGGGGTGGCATAGGGAGGGTGGGAGGGAGGGAGACACAAGAGGGAAGAGATATGGGAACATATGTGTATGTATAACTGATTCACTTTGTTATAAAGCAGAAACTAACACACCATTGTAAAGCAATTATACTCTAATAAAGAAAAAAAAAAGATGTGGCACATATATACAATGGAATATTACTCAGCCATAAAAAGAAACGAAATTGAGTTATCTGTAGTGAGGTGGATGCACCTAGAGTCTGTCATACAGAGTGAAGTAAGTCAGAAGGAGAAAAACAAATACCGTATGCTAACACATATATATGGAATCTAAAAAATTAAATGAATAAATGGTACTGATGAACCTATTTGCAGGGCAGGAATAAAGAGGTAGACGTAGAGAGTGGACTTGATGACATGGGGTGGGAGGGCAAAGCTGGGGCGAAGTGAGAGTAGCATGGACATATATACACTACTGAATGTAAAATAGTTGGCTGGTGGGAAGCAGCATCATAGCACAGGAAAATAGGCTCAGTGCTTTGTGTTGACCTAGAGGGGTAGGATAGGGAGGCTCAAGAGGGAGGGGATATGGAGACATGTGTATGCATATGGCTGATTCACTTTGTTGTGCAACAGAAACAAACACGGTATTGTGAAGCAATTATACTCCAATAAAGATCTATCAAAAAAAGAATAATAATCCTTGTGTATCCTTCCAAAGATTTAAAAGCAAATACTAGCAAATATGAAAATAAATTATGTCCTTCCTTTTCTAACAAAACAACTTCAATACACTGTTTTTCAGTTCGCTTTTACTTAGTATTTCTTAGAGATCTTACTCTATCAATATATAAAGAGCTTCTCTATCCTTTTATCCAGCTTTATTTTATTTATGGATTTTCCATGATTAATCTAACCAGTATTCTATTGACAGATGTTCATTTTTTTAGTATTTATTATAAACAATGGAGAAATAAAATCTTTTCGCATAGTGAGTATATCTGTGGGATAAATTCCAGAAAGTGAAATTACTGATAGTGCCAAACTGTCCTCCAGAGAGTTGTATAAATTTGTATCAGAAATGAATGAGAGTGTGTATTTCCCAATAGCCTTGCCAACACTATGTATTTTCATTTTTTTTCCAAACCAGGAGGTAAAAATATTATCTCAGTGTATTTTAATTTTCATGTCCTTTTAACAGCAAAAAAGAGTATGTTTCTATGTATTTAATATCCATTTGTATCTCCTTTTCTGTAAATTATCTGTTTACGTCCATTAACCATTGGGGGAGGGGGGTAGTATTCAGATATTAGGGAGAATATCCTCCTACTACTTGAGAAAAATATGCAATTTTTTTAATAATCTGTTGTCTTTTGACTTTATGGTGTTTTGTGTTTTGTTTGTTTGTTTTTGCTATGCAGATTTTTTAATGGTTTGTAGTTGAATTATCAGTCCTTCATGTGTGGTTTCTAAAATTTGGCCAAAGTATAAAGATCTTCCCCAATGCCTGGTTGTAAAAGAATTCTCCCAAGTGTTTGTCAAGTTAGTTTTGGGTTACATTTTGTATATTTAAATCTTTTTTCTCTCGGAAATTGGTGTGTAGTATGAGCTAGAAAGTTATTTCTTCCCCCACAAAATTATCTCATTATCAAAACATTATTTTTGCTTCTTTTATTTTATAATAAATCCCTCCTGGCATTTTTGCCCTCCTCCCCCATTTTCAGGTTGTATCTGGCGCCTCTGGTAATAAGGTGAGAGGGGGCAAGAGTAGTAAGGGATCCAGAAAGGCTTCATTTGACTAGTACCTGTGCGTCACTGGTTTCCTCTGGCTGTGGCAAGTACAATATTTAAGTCTGACTCTATCTAGGAGGTACTTTTTTGTAGTTCTCCTCTAACCTTGAGGTTGGTAGATGCTTCTCCACATTTGTCAACTTAATATCTTTCTCATCCTCCTATACTATATTTCTGCTAAGGTTTTCTTGCCTGTCCAGAAGGCTCTTTAAAGTAAATTCAGAAATTCTCTTCCCCTTATGTTGTCCATATCTGTTCCTCTGATAAAGCAGATGGGTTCAAAAGCAAAATATCAACAATTATCTTTTTTTTAAAATATGTGGATGAGAGGCTACAAGTAACACAATTCATTTTTTTTTTAAGTTTCTTCTTTCTAAACACAGTGTGCTCATTTTGTAACTCATCTTGGGTATAACTGGCATTGAGATTGAATAGTTCCATTTAACATCCATTTAACATTGTACTGTATAAACTATTTATCACGTTACTTATTTCCTTGTTACTTGATCATTCAAAACTTATTGGTACATTTTAAATATTCTACCATGACTGTGGCTTTCTCCATTTTATCTTCTATTTCTTTACTAGTTTCCTATGGCTGCTGTAACAAAAGACCACAAACTTAGTAACTTAATACAATTTTATTATCTTAAGGGCTCAATAAATTGCTATTTTCATTTATTTTTTTCCATTCTCAGAAGACCTTTTCCATTTGAAGTTCAATTCTTTCCCATGTTCATGAAACATTTTTCATTTTTTCCTTTCCTTTGATTTGCCTTGTTCTCTCTTTATGGAATTATTCTACATATTGGATTTCCTGGATCTCTCCTCCAGGTCTCTTATCTTTTCACTCATCACCTTCATGTCATTAACTTTTTCCTCTGACTTCTGAGAAAATGTCTCAGGTCAATCTTTTAAATTAATTATATGGACTTCTGTAGTATTGAGTTTGTTGTTTCCTGTCTATTGAATTTTTTAATTTGATCAGCATGTCTACTGATTTGTAAAGGTTGACAGAGGTATATTAAAATCTCTCATTGTGGTTGTGGTTTTGTCAGTTACTTTGAAAATAATCATTTTGGATTTCTGATTGATTCCCCTCCATAGTAAAAATAACAACATGGTTCACTTTAAGGCTAAAAATTAGAGATTTTTAAATGTTTCTTCTGTTTTTTTCACAGGAGAATATCTATTTGGAGTCAGCAACATGATAGAATATTTATATTTTTCCCTTTGTCCTTGCTCATTTCTCCTTTTTCTCCTTGCTCATCCTCAAATTAGAGATAGATTTTACAAGAAATCTTAAGTGTCTGTTATTCAAATCTTGTAGTACTAGACAAAAGAGAAAGAAGCTCGTATTTTGTTTTTATTTTGCTAAAATGTGACTTTGAAAGCAATCTAATGCAGATAATTTTATCACTTTGGTGTGCAGTTAATTTTCAGTATTGCATATATAGGCACCACTGGAGAAAATTCCCTAAACCTTCTTGGGATCAAGATTTCCTCTTTGCCATTGTTCCAGGCAAAACTTTGCCCCTTGGCTCAACAAGTCTCAGCTTGGGAGCCCTGTATTTGGCCAGAACTCCGATGTCCTTTAGAAATGTGGACGTAGCTATCACACAGGGGCAGTATCTTTTATTTTCCCCTGTGTGTGTGTGTGTGTGTGTGTGTGTGCCCGTGTGTGTGTGTGTGTGTGTGTGTGTGTGTGTGTGTTTAGTTTTGTTGTGGAAGCCTGACATTGACATTGTCTGGGTTGCTGCAAGAGCTCTCTGAGTGACGTGACCATCATCTTTGGGAGGGAAACAAACAATAGCATCTCTATGTCATGTGAGCTTGAGAATACAACCCATTCTTTTTGTGTGGTACCCTAAAATCATTCCTGAGGGCCCTCCTTTATTCAAACTAATGGCTGGAAGCAAGTTCCTGTGCTCTGTTGACGTCATTATGGAATCCTGTCCACTCTATATATTGGCAACACTTTGTATTGAAATTTTAAATGGTTACTTCAAATCTTCAGTAATTACTCAAAGTTTCTGGCCTTTAAATGGCATCATATGCTGTTTTCATATTTCTTGGATAATTTAAATGGAATTTAAGATGGGAGGAGAAGTAAATACGGGCTCAAATATATCTAACTTGTTTTAAAAGTTTAAAGGTATTTCAATAGTGTCTTTTCATGTCAATAAATATTTATTCTAATAGTCTAATGGCCTACAGAGAATCTAATTTGTTATTTAAAAGTCTAGGCTAATGAGTTGATCATTATTTTTATGAATTTCCAACAAGCTAAGAAGGACTTGGATAGTTATAAACAATGTATCACCTCTCCACAACAGTGTCAGCAGAATAAAGAACTGATGCACACTAATTGTTTCCTTCCACAACATATTTCATTCTCTTTCTATGCAACTGTATCCTTGACTAAGGCTGTGGAAAGAATAAAAGTTGTATTGGCTCTTATTTTTTTAAGTGCTATTCAGATGGAGAAATTCTAAATCACCGTCGTTAACAGCAACAAACATGTATTGCCCCAACTATCACAGATGTACCACTAAGGTCAAGGGAATGGATCTGGATGAATCAGCTTGCTAGAAGCAAATTTAGTGAGCACATAAGACATTAGTGCAAATTTTCTTTGACAGCTTAAAAAGAAAGATATATGCCAAATAAATCATCTCCCCAAAGCCTTCTAAATTTTAAAAAAGGATAGCAATAGATGTATTTGGAATAAACAATGCACACTGGGATTACAGCATTGTGACTGTTTGGGAAAGAGAAGATTTCAGACTGAGTAGAACAGTGGGGCTGAGGAAAGTGACCTGTGTGCAGATGCTGGCTCATTATGAGAGCTGAAATTGTCTTCACATTATAAAGGGGCAAGTACAAAACAGCTTGGCAAACTGTTGTGTGTTTATGTTGCACATGTGTATACGCATACTATATCCGTCACCAGTCCTTATATTAAAAAAGGGGGGTAGAGGAGGAGGAGGAAGAAGAGGAGGGGAAAGGGAAGGGAAGGGAAGGGAAAAAAGGAGGGAGGAAACAGTTATGTCCCCTTTTTACATTAAAAATCGTGTTTTACTATTTTAAATGACTAACTGTATTTACCATGTTTCTGACATTGCTGGTCAACTCTAAATTTTATTATACTTAAACTTTAGACACAAAACAACCTCCAATCAAAGCAGAGCCTGCATTAGAGAATTTGAAAAGGGTATTTCTTATAGTAGTTGTCTGGTCCAGCTTCCAAAGACTTTGCTTTCTCTAAAAACTGCCTGGTTGCTGGGAACCTCCTCCATATTTTGTGGCCTCAGCTTTTTAGTAATACCTGAATGACCTTGGGGTGGAACCAGGATCAAAACTAGGCTAATCAGATACTTTTTCCCAGGTAATTACAAGAGGGAAAGAAGGTAGGAATTAGGGGAGCTATACTAATTGAAGCACTCATATTGATTAGGTGCTTG
The DNA here is from genome assembly GCF_028564815.1 of Eubalaena glacialis. Lineage (NCBI taxonomy): Eukaryota > Metazoa > Chordata > Mammalia > Artiodactyla > Balaenidae > Eubalaena > Eubalaena glacialis. Next base: position 25,625,280 of record NC_083736.1, read on the forward strand.
GACTCTTTCTGCAGGGGTCCACTGTGCTCTAAGCTCTTTCTGCATCCTGCTAATTACCTTCTAGTGGCGATGCTAGCCAGAGTTACTTTCTGTTATTTTCAACCAAAAGATTCAGAATTCTATTGACTTTATATCACTGATGTTAAGAACACTTGGTGGCAAAACTGTGGACTGTGTACAATTTCAAATTATAAAATGACAAAATTACCAAATGGTGAGATTTGGTTCAAAGAAATGTATAAACTCTAGAACGTATCGCTAAACTGAAAGCATTTCCAGGATATCAAACATTTGGCTTTGGTTCTCTTTGAGGATTCAACATCTGCATATAAGAGAAATCAATGATTGCTGGGGAGCCAGTCAAAATGTATTTCAAAGGTGTAATCACTGGATTTTTTTTTAGAAAAAAATTGATCTATTTAGTAATCTTAGGGAGGAACACTCCCCAACTCATTCTACGAGGCCAACATCACCCTGATACCAAAACCAGACAAAGATGTCACAAAGAAAGAAAACTACAGGTCAATATCACTGATGAACATAGATGCAAAAATCCTCAACAAAATACTAGCAAACAGAATCCAACAGCACATTAAAAGGATCACACACCATGATCAAGTGGGGTTTATTCCAGGAATGCAAGGATTCTTCAATATACACAAATCAATCAACGTGATACACCATATTAACAAGTTGAAGGAGAAAAACCATATGATCATCTCAATAGATGCAGAGAAAGCTTTCGACAAAATTCAACACCCATTTATGATAAAAGCCCTGCAGAAAGTAGGCATAGAGGGAACTTTCCTCAACATAATAAAGGCCATATATGACAAACCCACAGCCAACATCGTCCTCAATGGTGAAAAACTGAAACCATTTCCACTAAGATCACGAACAAGACAAGGTTGCCCACTCTCACCACTATTATTCAACATAGTTTTGGAAGTTTTAGCCACAGCAATCAGAGAAGAAAAAGAAATAAAAGGAATCCAAATCGGAAAAGAAGAAGTAAAGCTGTCACTGTTTGCAGATGACATGATACTATACATAGAGAATCCTAAAGATGCTACCAGAAAACTACTAGAGCTAATCAATGAATTTGGTAAAGTAGCAGGATACAAAATTAAGGACATCATAATACATTTTTGTGTTACTTCATATTTTCAAAATCCTTAACGATAACTTATAAGTTAATCCTGACCATGCTGGTTAATATAGTCTCAAATAAGCAATTGCATACAAGGAAACAAGCACAGAGAAGTGTCCTTAACCCAGATTTTTAATCAAGACGTTACTGAGCCAAGAGAACTCCCCAGCATGCAACTTCTAGGCCTGTGAAATTGAATCTAAATTATAACAGCTTCCTTAGAACTTGACAAATACCCTCAGTTAAAATTCAAGGGCATGTAATATCATGGGAGTTACACGTCCAAATGTATTTTAACATGACCCAACACTCAAGGTACTCTCTGAAGAATATGGGGGTTGTGAGTCAAGAGCAGATACAGTGTGTAAAAACAAAGGAAACCATAAACAAAAAGACAACCCACAGAATGAAACCCCCATAATGAAAGAAAATATTTGCAAATGAAGCAACCCACAAGGGATTATCTCCAAAATATACAAACAGCTCATGCAGCTCTATATCAAAAAAACAAATAACCCAATCAAAAAATGGGTGGAAGACCTAAAAAAACATTTCTCCAAAGAAGACATACAGATGGCCAAAAAGTAAATGAAAAGATGCTCAACATCACTAATTATTAGAGAAATGTAAATCAGAACTACAACAAAGTATCACCTCACACCAGCCAGAATGGCCATCATCAAAAAATCTACAAACAATAAATGCTGGAGAGGGTGTAGAGAAAAGGGAACCTTCCTACACTGTTCATGGGGATGTAAATTGTTACAGCCACTATGGAGAACAGTGTGGAGGTTCCTTTAAAAACTAAAAATAGAGCTACCATATGATCCAACAGTCCCACTCCTGGGCATATATCCAGAGAAAACCATAATTCCAAAAGATACATGCACCCCCAATGTTCATTGCAGCACTATTTACAATAGCCAGGATATGGAAGCAACCTAAATGTCCATTGATGGATGAATGGATAAAGAAGATGTGGGACATATATACAATGGAATATTACTCAGTCATAAAAAAAGAACAAAATAATGCCATTTGCAGTGACATGGATGGACTTAGAGATTGTCATACTGAGTGAAGTAAGTCAGACAAAGACAAATATCATGATATTGCTTATATGTGGAATCTAAAAAAATGGTACAAATGAACTTATTTATAAGACAGAAATAGAGTCACAGATGTAGAAAACAAACTTATGGTTACCAAGGGGGAAAGCGGGAGGGATAAACTGGGGGATTGGCATTGACATATACACACTACTATATATAAAATAGATAACTAATAAGAACCTAGTGTATAGCACAGGGAACGCTACTCAATACTCTGTAATGACCTATATGGGGAAATAATCTAAAAAAGAGTGGATATATATATATGTATAACTGATTCACTTTGCTGTACAGCAGAAACTAACACAACATTGTAAATCAACTACACTCCAAAAAAAATTAATTTTAAAAAAAGGAATTTCAGGCACTGCTTTGTCTCTAGCACCAACTTACTCTCACGTGGAGAAAGGTACTCAGAGACTCTGTCCACCTACATCCACCATTATATTGGGCGAGTTACCAAAGAGTTCTCTAAAAGAGTTTGCTTCCTTTGTGATATGGTTTTATGGGCTTTGAAACCAGATAAATGATAGCTAGATAGCTAGACAGACATATCGCAATATCTAGATATTTTATTAAATACTTGGACATAGTGACACAAATAGCAAGGCCGTTGTCCTATCTTGTACCCTATGTAACTATTTCCACTTTTCTCAGCTTGTGAAGAAAATATCACGTGACAAATCCAAGTTCTAATTCTTACCATCTTATATAATTGTTGGCTTGACTGTGGAAATTCCAAGATCGTCCTTAGATTGACAGCCCTCACTCTCCTTACATTCCGTAAAAGCTTTTACTATGATAATTCTGTATAATATTCAACTCAAAAATCTCATTGGTCCACAAGAAACCTTTATTTCCTGATCATGGATCTGTAGGTTAGCTGTGATAACTCAGTTCCAGGTAGTTTTCAGGTTCAAGTGACTTCTTATTTTGGGACTCAGAGTTGAAGAAACACCTCCTACATATAATGAAGTGTTCTCATGCAGGGGTCGAAGTATAACAGAAACTCTCAGTGCCTCTTAAAACTTCTCTTCAGGACTGCCTCCACTTAAAACTGGCATATTGTCATTCCCCTCCACATTCCACTGGTCAAAGTAAATCACATGGCGGACCCATCATCAATGGGGCAGTGAAGTACACTCCTTCTATGATGGGGTGAGGGAGAGGAGCGAAGATTTTCTAAACAAGAATGCAATCTATTACATGTTTTCTAGTCAGGACCCTCCAGAAACTTAATATCCTGCTGAATTTCCAGGTGAAAACTGGGAACCACAGACAATTGGCAGATGTGAAATGATACTTTTCAACAAAGGAAAATGATAAGAGGATCTGGGAAGCTGTGTGAGCTCTGGTGAGATTATGAAATGTTAAAAGTTGAAATGATCAGTGCACATGTAAACGACTAAAACCTAGTCTCACTCTGGTATCCTGATCTATCATCTCCACTTGATTTAATGTTTATTTTCTTCAGCATATATCAATGGTGTTTATATAATATATCCTAAGGAATAACCCAGACATAATATTTTGAAACTTGAAATTTAAATAAAAATAAGTGACGTGTTGAGCACTTTATCATACTTCCTCTCTGAATGATAAAATTAACATTGCTAGGACATGCATACAGAGTTGAAGTTTAGTATGCCATTTATTGCAGTTTTTATTTTTCCCTGCTTTAATTAAAGCTTTCATTGATGGTGAAATTATTGGTCCTGGAATGATCCTTGACAATGTTTGAAAAGAACACTCAAACTCATTGTTATATAGTGCTTTTGTGCTAGCTAGCAAGAAAAGAATAGCTATTACATTGCACAAGACAACTAAATTTTTATTTGGTAACGGCCTCGAGGAATTTAACTAGAAGATACTAAAATGTCTTTAGAGTCCTAGTTTGCTCACAATTTATCTTCACCTTTTGTGCGTGCGGACTACTACATCTAACACTTCATTATATTTTTTACATCTATGAAAAAAGAAAAAATACTGTGCATTAGCTCTATTTTTAGTCAGAACAACATTTAAATATAGTTATTTTCACTTCAACAACAAGGAGGTGTTATTAAATTTTACTTTTTGTCATCATGCAGTGTTTTAGTTTTTAGTAACAGATTTTTTGTGTTTATTGCTTTGACTGGCTGGGGTTTTTTTGGATGTTGTTATGGTCACTCCACATCAAGGTGCTATTTTTCCTTCAGTGAGCTTAAAAGATATTTTCTGGCTCAGATTTAAATTCAAAACTCCATCTTCCAATTCCAAGTATATTATTATTAAATATTTCAGTGAATTTCTCTGAACTCTACATATTATCTCTTGAGAATGGAACATTCAAAGCAAAGTTGGAGTTTGCTTTTGGATTTGTAGTAAAGCAAAGCAGAATGACTGTGGTTTAAAAAGATACATGGAACACTACCAAATTAAAAATGTGAAGCTGCCAACCTCCTGCTCTCCTTTTCAGAAACATGTGAAATGCAGGATTAGATAAGCTACCATCACCTGAGTGGTTACTTCTAATTAAGGCGGAAGTCCCCAAAGGCCACAAATGGCCATTTCTGTTAGGAAAACAGGAACAGAAAAGCTCCATCATATCTTCAGAATACTGACTTCTTTTGTGTTCCACTAGATTTATTTGGAGCCCCAGTTTTGGAGCTTGGCATGACCAGATAGCTTGCCTGACAAACCTACCCCTTGCTCAGACTGCCTTGGCTGGTTTTCCTAACATATCTTTAGTCAAAAAGAAAGGCAAGAATGTAAAGTATAAAGTAAGGGGTTTGGGCTGAGATCCTGACATTTCCGCTTTACATATCCCTTTTTAGAAAACAAGTTGGGGCATGGCTCATAGCTGCAGAATCCAAATGTCTGCCTTGAACGGCTGTTTAACGTATGGAGTATAGAAAATAGATTCTAAGTTCGACTCTGAACTCTGCCAATGTGTGATCTTTATCATGTTACTTATCTGTGCCTCAGAGTCGATGTTAATAGTAGCAATGTATTAATAGTATCCACTTTATAGAGCTGTAATCTGGATTCAATGAAATGTTATATAGAGAAAGCATCTCACATAAGAATTCAAGTCATAGTAAGCAGTCAATAAACGCTAACTTAGAAAGATGAAGTGAAATTATAACCCATTCCAGGAAGGAAAAACCAAATGCAGTAAACAACAATAATGTTTGTCTCTAAGTTATATATCTCACTTAATGAGAATCAAGTTGGTCAGGGTAAAGGGAGACAAATTATATTCTTGTCTGACCATCCTTTCTCCTTTTAGTACGCTGATCATAACATCATGAGTGGACTTTTGGGAAGGGATTGCAGTTCGCAGGTGCTTTTATTCTGAAAAACAGTGGAAGGACTAGAGCCCTGCTGTTCAATGGAAACATACTGGGTGAGCCAAAAGGTTCCTTCGGTTTTTTCCGTAAGATGGCTCTAGTAGGACTTAGTTGTCTTTAATTTCATTCCAAACAATTTTGTTAGATTGTATGTGACAGCTGTCATATCAGTGTGCATTTAAAAAATGACTTATCAAAATTGGTGAATTTGGGCTTCCCTGGTGGCGCAGTGGTTGAGAATCTGCCTGCCAATGCAGGGGACACGGGTTCGAGCCCTGGTCTGGGAGGATCCCACATACCGCGGAGCGACGAGGCCCGTGAGCCACAATTGCTGAGCCTGCGCGTCTGGAGCCTGTGCTCCGCAGCAAGAGAGGCCGCGATAGTGAGAGGCCCGCGCACTGCGATGAAGAGTGGCCCCCGCTTGCCACAACTAGAGAAAGCCCTCGCACAGAAACGAAGACCCAACACAGCCATAAAAAAATAAATAAATAATTTTTTTAAAAATTTGCCAATATCTTTAAATAATACTTCTGCCCAATTATTAAAAAAAAAAATTGGTGAATTTTTGTGTAGCCATTTTAATATTGAAGATGGAAGAAAAAAAAGCAACGTTTTCGGCATATTATGCTTTATTATTTCAAGAAAGGTAAAAATGCACCTGAAATGCAAACAAAGATTTGTGCAGTGTATGGACAAGGTGCTGTGACTGATCGAACGTGTCAAAAGTGGTTTGTGAAGTTTCATGTTGGAGATTTCTCGCTGCGATGCTCCATGGTCCAGTAGACCAGTTGAAGCTGATAGCGATCAAATTGAAACAATAATTGAAACAATCAACGTTATACCACGTGGGAGATAGCCAACATACTCAAAATATACAAATCAAGTGCTGAAAATCATTTGCACCAGCTTGGTTATGTGAATCGCTTTGATGTTTGGGTTCCACATAAGTTAAGCAAAAAAAACCTTCTTGACCATATTTCCACATGCGATTCTCTACTGAAATGTAATGAAAACGTTCTGTTTTTAAAACAAATTGTGATGGGCAATGAAAAGTGGATACTGTACAACAGTGTGGAATAGAAGAGATCGTGGGGCAAGTGAAATGAACCACCACCAACCACACCAAAGGCCAGTCTTCATCCAAAGAAGGTTATGTTGTGTATATGGTGGGATTGGAAGGGAGTCCTCTATTATAAGCTCCTTCTAGAAAACCAAACGATTAATTCCAACAAGTACTGCTCCCAATTAGACCAACTGAAAGCAGCACTCGACGAAAAGGGTCCAGAATTAGTCAACAGAAAACACATAATCTTCCATCAGGATAATGTAGGACCACATGTTTCTTTGATGACCAGGCAAAAACTGTTACAGCTTGGCTGGGAAGTTCTGATTCATCTGCCTTATTCGCCAGACATTGCACCTTCGGATTTCCACTTATTTCAGTCTTTACAAAATTCTCTTAATGGAAAAAATTTCAATTCCCTAGCAGACTGTAAAAGGTACCTGAATATTTCTTTGCTCAAAAAGATAAAAGGGGGCTTCCCTGGTGGCGCAGTGGTTGAGAGTCTGCCTGCCGATGCAGGGGACACGGGTTCGAGCCCTGGTCTGGGAAGATCCCGCATGCCGCGGAGCGACTGGGCCCGTGAGCCACAACTACTGAGCCTGCGCATCTGGAGACTGTGCGCCGCAACGGGAGAGGCTGCGACAGTGAAAGGCCCGTGCACAGCGATGAAGAGTGGCCCCCGCTTGCCGGAACTGGGGAAGGCCCTCGCACAGAAACGAAGACCCAACACAGCCATAAATAAATAAATAAATAAATAAATAAAATTAAAAAAAAAAAAAAAAAAGATAAAAGGTTTTGGGGAGATGGAATTACTAAGTTGCCTGAAAAATGGCAGAAGGTAGTGGAACAAAAGGGTGAATACGCTGTTCAATAAAGTCCTTGGTGAAAATGAAAAATGTGTCTTTTATTTTTACTTTAAAAACCGGGGTGAGGGGGACTTCCCTGGTGGCGCAGTGGTTAAGAATCTACCTGCCAGTGCAGGGGACACAGGTTCGATCCCTGTTCTGGGAAGATCCCACATGCCTCGAAGCAACTAAGCCTGTGCGCCACAACTACTGAGCCTGTGCTCTAGAGCCCACGAGCCACAACTACTGAGTTCACGTACCGCGACTACTGAGGCCCACACTTCAGGAACAAATGAAGTTTATTTTGTTCAAGCTAATCTATCTAAAATATCATAATTCCATGTTACTCCTACAACTCATAAAAATTGTCAAGATATTTTACATTTTTTCCCTCTGCAAAATCTGATCTGTATTTTCCATTTACAGCACATCTCGATTTTGACCAGCCAGCCACACTGCAAGTGCTCCATAGCCACACATAGATGACAGTTAGGATATTGGACAGTGAAGGAGTGGAAGATGAGGAAGAAGAGTTGGGGTGAGAAATGCGATATGAGGTTGTCTAGTGGTGTTCATGTAATTTTGTGACCAAATACTTGTTTGCAGGCTAACTGATATCAGAGAATTGTTTTCAAGGTTGCTATAAACCACGTTAGCCAAAGATGTAGGTATGTCTCCTGAGAAAACTTAACCATCTTACTAAGACATTGATCAGTCATAAGGAAAAGCTGAGAATGTCTTTTGTTGCCAACTTAATAAAATAAATTGTAAGAGGTATAACAGCTTGAAACTGCTCGCTTTTACCGTGAAGGGTCTAATTAAAAGGGAAGACAGTTCCTTCAACACGATTTATTAAAAGTCTATTGAATTCTCTTCTAGCCTTATCTTAGCATTCTATTCAAAATATACCACTGAGGATGGCTTTGTAACTGAGCCTATGTACAGGGTACTGCATATAGGAATATCGATCAGCTTTATCTTAGTCTCTTAAGAATTGCATTTTATTGCACTAATGCTTCTTACAGTAACTACCATATTAAATCAGAACTTTAACATTATGATTCATAAATAGCATGAAACTTGACACCCATAAATCACAGCACTAAATTGGAAGTTTAAACATAAGATTTATAAACTAACATACTAAATCACAACTTTAAAATTTCGGATTCATTAATAAAAACTTTTACATGCATGATGTATAAATCAAAGCACTGTACCTGATTCTTGGAAGTTAATGCATGTAAATCAGAATTCTGAAAGTTAGTATTAATAAATCAAGGAAATGCATTTTACTTGGTAAATTTCCCTTTTAATGGAATAGTTCTTACATTACATAATGGACACTATCTTCTGAAAAATATGAATCTCAAAACCTCCTTTGATAGCCATTTCCAGAACATCTTTCTTGTTTTATTTAAGCCCATTTCTCTTATGTGAGCATGGAAATATCCAATATGCATCTTGTCCATACAAATTCTCATATTCTAGAAAACTGTAATTAAGTCACACTATAAGTTTTCCACTTATAAGCTAAAAATACCCACAAAACAGCTTTCCTCCATAGGAGTTATTTTCTGTACCTTTGATCATTTTTAACAAATGTCTACAAGTTCTTTTGAAGGTGATGTGAACAAACCTGGACAAAATGTTCTTACATGGGCCCTATTAACACAGAGTGCAGTGGATGAATTACTTCCGGACCCTCATATGTCATGCCTGTTTGTAACAGTCCATTTATATCTCACGGCCAAAACAATAGGAGTAGCTTGAGTCTCCCACAGTAATGTGTTATTGTGAGCTCAGAGGAAGTAGTGCTTCACTCTCTTCATGCTTAGATTCCCTGGGCTTCTGAGTAGCCCAAAGCAAACTGGATTCTATCTTTTCCACTCTATTATAACAGCTCTTAATAAAGTTACTAAAGACTTCCATGCTACCAAAGAACAAAAACCATGTTGAGTTATCTTACACGAATATTCATCAACAGTTGGCACTGTTGTTCCCTACATCGTCAGTATCTGTGACACCTCCTTTCTCCTACCTTGTCAGCAACTCCTTCTCGTCTTTATGGCACCTCCTATCCTAAGACCTCTTAACTTAAATGTTAATGTTTCACATGGTTCTCTACTTAAGCATTTCATTTTCTCACTCTATTCATCTTCTCATCTTTTCCCACAGGATCCACTCCCACTTAAATGTTGATTACCTATGGAGCTCTTTTCTAAGATCTAGAAATATTCACTAGGTATTTCTTCCTTGATATACTACTAGCCCCTCTAAATCTACATGCCCAAAATGGGCTTCCTTATTTCTTTCGCCAAAGCAACTTCACTTTTTTCAATCCCAACGCCAACCACTAAGTCTAATCAGCTAAGACTTTTCTCAGATTTCTTCCATCCATTCCATTCCTACAGCCACTGTTCTAGTTTAGGGCCCCCCATTAATTCTTCCTTGGACTGTTCTATAATTTTCTAACTGTTACTCAGCATTCCAGAATGAAAATCTGATCACATAACTCCTTGTTTAGACATTTCCACTTCCATTCCCTACTTCTTCAATAGATATGGCCCTAATGACACATTTGCTTCCCACCATATTCTACACTTTAAATGAGTGGTTCTCAATCTGGTGAATTTTGCTCCCCAGGGAACATTCGGCAATATCTGAAGACATTTTTGGTTGTCACAACTAGGTGTGGTGGTGCCACTGGCATCTAGTGGATAGAGACCCTTCAATGTTCAAAACAGTCCCCCAGAACAAATGATTATCCAGTCCCAAATGTCAACAGTGCAGAGACTTAGAAACCCTGAACCTCACCAAGAGCCTTTGAATGTGGCATATATCTATGCTATGTCCTTTGCCTGAAATGCCCTTTCCTCGCTTACACACAGGCCCAGTAATCTTCATTCTGCAAGCTTCAGTTCAGTGAAGGGTTTTCTCATCCTTCCAAGCATCAGTGATCTACCAACATGGTTTTGTGGAAACAACATGCATGGGATTCAGAGTCAGAATGACACTGGATTGAAATATGAATCCACCTTACTAGTGTGTGTCCTTGGGCAAACTAACCTCTTTGATTCCCAGTTCCTTCTGAGAACTGTGACTAGAAAATACCAAACCAACAAGTTTATTAGTAGGATTTAATCAGATATTGATGCAAAGGAAATCTGGCTTCACATAACCTAGTTTTACAGGTTATCATCTACACATTAACAGAAAGGATCACCTCACATAAAAGATGCACATTCTTCAATAAAAGGAATGCAAGTAACTGGACTCCCTAACTAGACCCTCTTAAGAAGCTTTCAAGGTCTATTTGCAGGTGAATATAAAATAAGGGAATAGTAAAATGTGTCTAATATCTGTCATGAGCTACACTTGGATAATTGGGTTGTTCCAGCAAAGGAACTATATGGCACCTGATATATCTACTTTTGAAAATATGCTAGTTTATGTGGATTATATAATGAAACATAAGAATTTGTAGTTTAGTTGGAAACACAGGGCTAGAATTCTAAAATAAGGAGAAAATAGAACACTATAGCTTATAATCAGCTAGTAAAATGATGGCACAGAAAAGTACTATACATTTTTCCATACATTTTTTAAGGTGAAACTTACAACTAGTGTATGAAATGGAAGATAGTGTAGCCATCATTATGTCCTTATATGAGCGTGCACGTGCATGCGTGTGTGTGTGTGTGTGTGTGTGTGTGTGTGTGTGTGTGTATTTCCACTCTATCTCTTCTTTCCTAACAGATTTTTTTCAGCTAATTTTGTATCATGGAAAATACAATATGCACACTTTAGAGCATTCTTATGGTAAAGAGTTACAAATATAATCAGAGCGATGCAGAACTATAAGGAAGACACGTAAAACGTATTTGAAATAATTCTCAAAAATGTGATCATGATTAAATCTTCCACTGATGCTCCCACAACAAATGTTTACTTGAGAATTTTTGAAACTATTTTTTTAAACTTGTGATGAATTCAACATTACAGTAAGCAGAGCCATCCTGTCTGCAGTAATGCTCGTGCATCATCTGAACTATTCCCAGAGGAAATAATGGGTGAAAGGAAAATCAAGTAAACAATAACTTTTATCAGATCTATTGTAAAAGGTTTTTCTGACATCAAGGGCATATGCAGATTTCCTTGATAGCCTGACTCCATGTGATTTAGTTTAGTAGTTTTCTTTCTTCCCATCACTTATTTTCTCTAAGTAATTTGACATCTGAATATATACTTTTATGCATAAAATTACACATATTATGAGGAAATACAGCATTCACACCATTTTGAACATATCACAAGATATGCCTCTTGAGAGTTTAATAACACATTTGTGATTCCAAGAGAATCATGTTATAAAACTTGAAAAAGGATCAGTTCACATATTTAGCTACTTGTTATTTTATATCAATTAAGTAATGAAACTTTCAAACATGTATAATATTACTATGTGAAACTGCCTGAAGTTATCTGATTTTTAATCTTTAATTGGTATTTCTTATTACCCAATGAGAAAAAATTTTTTTAAATTTCCCCCTGGAGATTTATGTCACGTAACAGAATCATATAATCTAGAAAGAATCTCAATATAAAGTGATATGCTTCAATATAAATTTATAAAAAGCCTGTATGCTATAAATATCATTTTTTAATGAAAGTTGAATTATAATCTAGGAGAAAAAAATTAAACGTTAGGACAAACAAAGAGTTACTAGTTTACTACACAAATGTTCTGACAAAAATGGGGGAAAATTACATTCGTAGAAATACTGTAAGGGAATATGAACAGGTAATCCAAAAAGAAACTAAACACACATGGCTAATAATGTAAAGATAGTCTTAAATTTACCGGTTATTGAGTAAATTGCAATTGAAGGAATAAGATTATTTATCTTCCATAAGGTTAATTTTTTAATGCAATGTTACTACCCAGTATTGATAGGGATGTGAATAAAAGTGAATGGTAATTTTATATACTTCTAGTAGGCATATAAATTAGTACAACTTTCTAGGGAGAAATTTTTCTTTAAAAATGATAATGTCTTTTGACATACAAAGTTCCTAGGAATTTATCCTAAGAAAATAACTATAGCCAAGAGAGGCTCATTGCAGTATTATTTAGTACCCACAATCACAAACAATCTAAATATCCAAGAAAAGGGGATGATTTGAATAAATTATGGTATACCCATGAGAAGAACTACTATGCAGCCAGGAAAAAATATATTCTAGAAATAGATTAACTGACATAAGAAGATGTTCATAATTCATGATTATATGAAAAAAGCTTCCAAAACTGCACACCATGATCCTATAGAATCTTTTAGCCATAAGAACTGCTTAAATTAACATAGGTAATAAAATGGTATTATAATGTGTGCCCAGTGAAATGAAGAGCCACAGAAAACCCTTCTCAACAGCTTCCTGTTCAGGGCTCAGGAATTAATAATAGTCCTTCATAACTCAGGACAAGAAACCAACCAGCTCAGAGGAATCAGTTATTCCATCATTCCACCAGAAGTAGGCATCTATTCTCTTCTGTAATGATTCTGCCTTTCTTGCCTTCCCTCTTTCTTTTTTTGATATTCACTTTTATGTGTAAATTATGAATACCATAATTTATTCAAATCTAGTTTATTTTTTAGATTCCATATATAAGTGATATCATACAATATTTGTCTTTCACTGTCTGACTTACTTCACTTAGTATGATAATCTCTAGATCCATCCATGTTTCTGCAAATGGCAAAAATTCATTCTTTTTATAGAGTAGTATTCCATTTTATATACGTACCACCTCTTCTTTATCCATTCATCTGTCGATGGACACGTTGCTTCCATCCTTCTCTCTTTTTTTGTTTTTATTTATTTATTTGTTTGTTTGTTTATTTATTTATTTATGGCTGCACAGGGTCATGGGCTTTCTCTAGTTGCGGCAAGCAGGGGCTACTCTTCATGGCAGTGCGCGGGCTTCTCATTGCGGTGGCTTCTTGTTGTGGAGCACGGGCTCTAGGCACGCGGCCTTCAGTAGTTGTGGCTCGTGGGCTCTAGAGCTCAGGCTCACTAGTTGTGGCGCACGGGCTTAGTTGCTCCGCGGCATATGGGATCTTCCCGGCCCAGGGCTCGAACCCGTGTCCCCTGCATTGGCAGGTGGATTCTTAACCACTGTGCCACCAGGGAAGCCCTCTCTTATTTCTATCTCTTATTCATTGTTTCTCTTTCTATGTCCTCTAAATCTGTTATTACTGCTTTTGTTTGTGTGTCCCTGAGTGTGCATATTTGTGTGTCACATACAAAATCCCCTAAAGGAGAGGACCCTACTGAGCCTGGCAGTTAATGTCCAGCATAGCATACCCACACTGGGTAGAGTTCTTATGGCAGGCTACCTATCTAGCTCCTGGTCCAGTCTTTAGCTGCTTATCTTTGATTTCAGCATTAATTCATAAATCAGTTACTTTTGTCTAGGACAATAAAGTCACATGACACAAAGCACGGTGGTTTGTGCAGAAGCTATTTTTTTTGCTTTCCTCAAAACAGAGTTGTAGACTCAGAGGACACTTAGAGTTACCTTTCAGTGTTGAAATTATAGAATCCATAATATAGATCAATTTATTTTGTTCTTATTAATGGTTCACTTGTTATGTTAAACGTTTTTGTTATCTGCCTATACAGAAAAAAAGCATCAGTAAGTTTTGTTTTATATTTTAAATCACTTGATCTTGTCTCCTGCCTAAAGACTATTATATAACTGCCAGTGATTTTTTGTAAACATGTGCTTCTTCAGAAACATCCACTCTATCTCATGCATCATTCCATCAGCTATTTTCCCTCCTGATTCCTGTAAGAACCTAGTAATTAATGCTTAATAATATCAGAAACTTCTGAATCCTAAAACACTGCCTTCATCCACTCACATCATGTTTCATTTCACCTTTCTCTAAAAAAAAGTATGTGGATATAGCAGCTAAGTAATTACTTAGGTTGTATGCAGAATCTTCTAGAACTCAGTTTTGAGGCCATACGACCAAGAGTACTTTGTCTTTTCAAAACTTGGTGGTGCTTTTCTATCTTAACTGTTTCTTCATTCTGAGAACCTTGGTCTTTCTAACTTTGTGCCCTGGATTCAGAAATAAGTCTCTAAAAATTCCCTTATTTGTAGGGATATTATTTAATGTCTTACTTAATATCATCCTAGTCTATTTTCATTTCTTAAGCCTGCTGCTGTGGTTCATTTTCTTCTGCTCTAGCATACAATGAGTGGTGGGGTTTTTTTAAGCTGCTTTTCTATCATCAATTTGATCCTGATCTTTACAAACTTTGCATAATTCAAGTCATGTAAATTAGTATCCACTCTCTGCAAAAGCAAGACTTTGTACTAGAAACCCTAAGGCATACAGGTCCCAGTCCCTGCCCATTAGAAGAGGGAAGGAATGTATATAATTATAATATGGGGAAAGGGGACAAAGAAGAGCACAGATAACTAAAGGCTGTACTAGAAATACCAGAAGAAAGTGGAAGAATTAGTGAGGAAGCCAGCATAAGAAGAATCTGAGGAATATAAAAATTATTGATATGGAGTATTGTATTTTTTATTTATATCTCATGCACCTAATAAGAGAGGTATTAAATAAATCATTTTGAATTGAAATTCATTGAACCAGAAAAATGTAATATCAGGAAGTCAGTATGGGGAGAAGGTGTAGAAAACTGTTTAGGATGGAATGAGTTATGGTCAAATGGAGCAGAATGAAGACTAAATAAGGAAAGCTCCTCAGACAAGCCATGAAGAAGAAACTTCAGGAATGCCCATTCAGTGGAATGCAGATATACAAATGCCATGTTGCAAGACGAGTGTTGGAAGAATTGTTCCCCAAGCATCTAAGCATTTTGGTAGTGAAAAGAGACAAGAAAACATAGAGGAGGAAGTAGATAAATGGCAAGAGAACATTCTAAGAATAAGAATGAAGCAGGGTGACCAACATCTCTAAGAACAGTGTTGGACAGCTCAAAGTATGAACTGAGATTTTTGGAAAAATCCTATCAATACCAAAACCTGTTTATAAACATATTCAAAATATGTATATAAACCAAAAATTAATAAAGAAGAGAGAGGGCTATCTCAAGAACCTTCACATTTATTGTAAAATAAAATTAAAAACTTCATCCTGGTGAAAGGATAGCCTTTTAAACATATGTTATTGCAAAAACTGGACACGCAAATGCAAAAGAATGAAGTAGGACCTTACACCATAAAAAATTAAGTTCAAACGGATCAAAGACTTAAATTTAAGAGCTAAAACTATAAATCTCTTAGAAGAAAAGACAGGAGAAAAGCTTCATGACAGTGAGTTTGGCAATGATTTCTTGGATACGACTCCAATAGCACAGGCAACAAAATTATATAGAGGTAAAGTGGACTATATCAACATTAAAAACTTTTACGTTTCAAAGGACATAATCAGCAGAGTGAAAAGGACACCCAAGGAATGGAAGAAAATATCTGCAAATCATATATCTGATAAGGAATTAATATCCAAAGTATAAAAAGAACTCCTATAAAAAAAATTAAAAATAGGCAAATGAGTTCAATAGACATTTCTCCAAAGAAGATATATAAATGGCCAATAAGCACATGAAAAGAAGCTCAACATTGCTAATCATTAGGGAAATGCAAATCAAAACCACAATGAAGACCACCGCACATTCATTGAGATGGCTACTATCAAGGAAACAGAAAACAACTGTTGTTAAGGCTGTGGAGAAATTGGAAACATTATGCACTGCAGGTAGAAATATAAAATGGTGCAGACATTATGGAAAACGTTATGATGTTCCTCAAAAAATTAAAAACAGAATTACCAGGTGATCCAGCTATTACACTTCTGTGTATATACCTAAAAGATATGGAGAAATTGGAATCCTTGTGCCCTGTGAGTGGGAATGTAAAATGGTACAGCCATTTTGGAAAACAGTATGGCAATTCTTAAAACAATTCAACATAGAACTACCGTATGATCCAGCAATTCCACTTTGGGGTATATACACAAAATTAGACAAGCAGGGTCTCAAAGAAATCTTTCTACATCCATGTTCATATCAGCATTATTCACAATAGCCAAGATATGGAAGCAACCCAAATGTCCCTCCACTGATGAATGGATAAGCAAAATGTGGTATATAAATACAATGGAATATTATTCAGCCTTAAAAAGGAAGGACATTTTGACACATCTTACAACATAGATGAACTTTGAGGACATTATGCTAAGTGAAATAAGCCAATCACAAAAGTACCAATATTATATGATTCCACTTACATGAGGTATGTAGAGTAGTCAAGTTCAGAGAGACAGAAAGTAAAATGATGGTTGCCAGGGGCTGAGGGGAGGGGACACTGGACAGTTGTTTTCATGGTAATAGAGTTTCAGTTGGGGAAGATGAAAAAGTTCTGGAGATTGGTTGCACAACACTGTGTATGTATTTAATACTGCTAAACTGTACACCTAAAAGTGGTTAAGATAGTAAATTTTACATTATATGTATTTTACCATAATAAAAATCTAAAAATATATTAAAATGATCAAGATGGTCAATTTCATGTTATGTATATTTCATAATAATTAAAGAAACAAACAAACATAACTCATCACATCTTGGAAAAGCCTTTAGACTGACCCTCCCTAAGCCACTGAACTTTGTACAATCCCATGAAAGTTCCAGATCATTTTTGTCTCCAAACATAGCTCTTTTTCTCTTGGCCTGCAACCCTCTTCCCCTCAGTTCATCCCCTAGCTGTCATCAAAGATTTCAGGTCATGTTATTTTCTCAGAAAAAAACAAAAAACAAAAAAGAAAAACTTTTCTTGACCATCCAAATCAATATTATGCTCCCATGTTTTGATGTTTTATCATACCTCCTACTTTTCCCTACAATAATTTTAAGTACATATTTTGGGAGTGTCATTTCTTACAGCCTATCTTCCCTGATAGACTGTAAATTCCTTGAGGACAGGTACCATGGTTTACTCAATACACAGCTGTATCCTCAACATCTGGGAACTTGCCTGGCACAGAGAGTTTTCAGTAAATTTATGTTTAATGAGTAAGGTAAGCTAGCTGCTAATAAAACACATTTAGTATGTAGGTTAAATATAGTTAAACAATTTGTCAAGGCTAATCAAATCCTAAGAAAGTGTTAGTAACATTTGAAGAATAAAAGTGAGAACAAAACAGTTAATTGTTAGCTGTCATTTATTTCCTTTCCCTTCTATATACCTTCATATTCCACAATGTAGAAAGCTAAAGTTACATTCTCATATTCTCTTTAACCTAGGTCTCTGAACAGTAATTAGTTTCCATCAGTGAGACCCACTCTGAGGATCAAATGGCTTGGAGGCCATCTTCCTGCTGTGACTATTTGTCACTGCTTGCAAAGCATTCACAAAGATATGTCTGTCTGTGGCCTGACTCAGGGTCCTGGTGACAAGCCATTAACTCGTGGGTGTAAGAGGAGGATGTGACCCAGCAAGTATGGTGCCAACAGCATCTTCCTCATCTTTGAATCTCAGCTATAGTGAGCCCAGTGACAGGCTGCTAACTTTCGTTCCTCCATTTTTAAACACATAAGTCCCTATATTAAATCCCTTCTGCTTAAAATACTTAGAATGGTCAGTTCACTACATTGAACCTAGAAAGTTACACATAAACTTTTGAAAAGACTAGAACTGGAAAAATGGTAAGTTTTCATATCATTGACATTTAGCTTTAAACTCAAGACAGAGCAGAATTCTAGAACAGTAAATGAAGTTGTGATCATTTAAAATAGAACAAAAGGGATCATGCAAGGCTAGCATAGAATCACTAAATGAATGTCATGGCAAGCTAACTTTGTTTCTTGATGGAGACCTTCCATTAGAAAATCAGTACAGTCCCAAACTTACGGTATACTTGCATCTCAGAGAGCAGTTAAAATTCCTCATGTAACCTCCTCTGAGAATCCTGTCCTGGATCCCTCAAGTAAACTTGATAACTACCCTCTATGCTCCTGTATCATTTTGTTTATTCTTATACGATAATTACTATCACATTAGTTTATGGTTACATTTTCACATCTGTCGCTCACCTCCCAACATTTGGAGCTTCTGAATGTCAATAAACATATATTATCTTTCCATATAACACTAAGACCTAGTACAATGCTTGTCATACTGTAGGTGTGCTCAAAGATTGAATATTTTATATTGAATTATGACACAATAGGTAAACTTATAAGCAATTGAAAAATATTAACCTCAAATGCACTGATTAATGGATCTATATAGAGAAAGGTCTCAATTAGAATCACCCCAGGCTTTTTTACTCTGAGTAAATTTTTAATCCTAGAAAGGAGAGAGGTCTCAATTAGAATCACCCCAGGCTTTTTCACTCTGAGTAAATTTTTAATCCTAGAAAGAAGTGTTGCCTTATCTTGTACCAGTGTGTCATAATGTATTAAATTGGTACAGTGTCATTTTTTATTCTGATTTGCAATTGAGCTCATCATTTTGTTTGGATAGTATTCAGCCTCATCAACTAGATTAATACATTTCTTAAAGGTTCAGGCTTTATCTACCTCTTTCCCTCTGCCCACACCATTAACTTCAGGGCTATGCCCACAGTGGGTGTGCAGTGGGCCCTTTTTAGGTGACCATTTGGTTCTTACGGGTTCCCTCTCTCTTAGCTGATTCCTCTGCTGGCCTCCAAGCCTCTATGGCAGGTCTTTTTTCAATTTGAGAATTAATAGTGGATCAACAGAAGCTATTGTTTGTTGCTTCTCATTTCATCCTTTAGAATAAACTGACTTTTTTCCCCCCTCTTATTTATTTATTTATTTTTTTGGTAAACTGACTTTTTTTTTTGGACAACACCCATATACTTAAGACGCCCACATATTTGGAGTAAATCACTGTAAATAGGCGATCAGCAGAAAACAACAGCCTGTAGAATTCATTACCAAGGAGCAGCAGGCAGCCAAGTGTTTCATAACTGGGCTACTAGCCACCAATTTAAAGCTTTCATCTCAACACACGTTCACCACACAGAAGTCTGTTTTTCTGCACAACATAAATGGAAGGGGACAAAACACTGCTGCTCTAAGTTATATTAAATTGATATTTTTAAACACAATTCTGGCTTTGAGTTGGTAAACATGCTTAGGAAAAATGCATATCCCCCCAAAATTAAAGATGCTAAAAGCAAAAGAATGTATGTAAATTTACATAAAAAGGAGTCTTTTTGTAGATTACTTCCACCACCATCGTCACCACCCCCCCACCTCTTATCATAAGGTTAACTTGCAACTAATTGGCTCTGGAGGTATTACAATTGGTCCTTACATAATGCCACTGAATGTTTTCTCTGTTGATTACTTTCTAATATTATCTGCCGAAGGAAAGGCAAACAACTACGTCTTACTTCATTTGAATGTTGGAGAGAGCCTTTTAAAATTTTGATAATTTCAGTTCCAAACTGAAAATAAGCATTTTCCAGGGAAAATATCTATTTTGGAGGTGAGTTACTGAGAGTGTTCTATTCTACCAATGACATTCTATCACAGAGCAATGAATGCAAGCTTACAGTCATCAAAATACTTGATGACACCTTTCTATCCAAATATCCCAAAGCATTAAAGGAAATTAAAACTCCATCCATTTGCATGCTACCTCTGATAGAGAATAAAATGAACAAACAGGCAGAAAATTGTTTAAGGAAGTTTCTGGGCAATTCATAGTAGCAAAGTCGTCGACAAGATTATTCCTGATTCCCTGCCACTAAGTTTAACCAAACAGGCCGTTTTCCACTGAAAACTTACCTGAGACGTAAAACCTATATTCCGACTTTAGTCATCATCCCACCATGTCCATTTTGCTACTTAAGAAAAATCCTTTGTACATATCACTTCCTTCATACCTCTTTTTCCATCCCTCTGCTTCCACAATTTCAAAACCTTCTCCTGAGATGTACCTTCACTGGGCTTTACATATCAAACCTTGGGAGATTTCAAAGAAGCAGTTAACCTATTCCAGGTTCCCCCCGCCCCCGCGGGCCCCCGCACGCACAAATAAAGTGTTTTTAAATTAACGGAAAGACCCACTTTGTTGGAGAGTAGAAAGAGTAACATCATAAATTGCAACTTACTAGTGCAAAGGAAGGTCAACGCCGTGGCAGGGAGTAAGGTGGCCCTGGATCTGGTCCCAGGAGACTTGCTTTTTGTTTTGTTTCCAGTCCCTCCATCCACAGAAAAGAGGTATCTGTGGCGCCTGGAGCAGGGAGACTTGCAAGAACACCAGGACCTGAAAAAACCACCAACAGTTACTTTACCTTAAGAACAGCTCTGAAGATTCGAGAGCCAATCATGAAGCTCTTTCAGCCTCATTGAGACCAGTTGTTTCCTTCAGCTCTTCTCTAGGCCCTAGCTCCTCAAAGTGTTCACAGCATCACTGGCATCACCTGGGAACTTGTTAGAAACGGCCCAACCTCTGACCTCTAAAACAGAAACTGCAGTTTAACGAGATCCCCAGGTGGTCTAAATTCACATTAAAGATGGAGCAGCCCTGGTCTCAAAGTGTGTCCAGCTTCTGACTACACGAATTGGCAAAATGGTCCTTAAACCAGAAGATATTTGAAGAACTTTTTAGCTCTGAGACATTTGGGCTCTATACATTCAAGCCTTAAACTGTGGCAAAGCTCCACGATGTTTAAAAGGGTTTTGGCTTTTCAATTCTTGACAGAGAATTTTATTTTCATTTTCTTTTTACTTTTTTCTTTTATTTTGACAAAATGTCACCTTTTTTGCTTATAAAGATTTTAGCCAATGAAGCTGAGGTGTGAGAGCTAAATGGGCTTGTTAAGTCTCCCTGGTCCTGCTTCTAACTCCCTCCTCTTCAATTCAGACTTTTGGACAATAGTTTTAAGAAAAATTTTCCGAGCAGACACACCAAAGAACATAGTCACACATGAGGGAAGGAAACAAGACAGAATGCCCAGTGCTTGCAGATGTCTAATCAATTACCTTCATCAATTTTAAAAACATGGAGTAAAAGATTTTTCAACCAGTGGGGAGAAATGGGTCTGAGACATAAGGCTGGAAGTGTTACCCTGGGAAAGTCCTACCAAGTGGGCTTCCTGATGTCTTTTAGAATATCTTCCTCTTTTAAAAAATAATCTGTCAATCTATATTTTTGAATGTACAAAATTCCAATTACTACCAGAAATTAAGGACTGTAAAATCATTTTTACTTAGAAATGTGTTAGGAACACACACACACACACACACACACACACACATATGCCTAAGTTTCATGGAGTTTAAAACATCTCTACAAAGGACAAAATACATATTTTTGTAACTAAGTAAGTAATAAATGTTTCTCAAAATGAACTATTGTAGCAAAACAGAAACTTAAAAGATGTTAGTATATCCTTGTTTAGAGGTTTATGATACAGAGTTACAGATTGTGTTGGGAAGGTCATAAGAATGGAGTTCAGATACTAAGAATCACTATGATTTCTAAACATCTAAGTTGGGCCTTTATCTTTTGAATCAAAAGAATGATGGCTTGGGGATGCAGACATTTTAATTCCTGTTCCACCTTTGTTTCTCACTGACTGACCTCATCATGTCAGCTGTTTTCCCATCTATGTCTGAAGAAGGCGGACTAGCTTAACAGACCTTTCACATCTCAGCCTGATTTAAAATTCTGTTGCCAGTGGCTTAGAAGCTATAAGTATTATTAGCTGTGTTATACATACGAGTAGTTACTTTGATTAGTAAAGTTTCTTTTGGTTGCTTCATTAATTTGTTTTGAATTTTTGAGAGCTAGCAACTGCCACAAAGTTAGCATTATGAAAGGGGACATTTAGATGATGGCTTCATCTTATTAAAAATTCCATAAAAGTTTTAAAACTACATTTCCCAAGAAGTTTTCTCCAAAATTGTAATAAGCGCTACGTGCTAAGAAAAAATGGATTCCACTGTCAAATAAGTTAGGAAATACTGTGTTAAACAACTGAAGAAGACCTATCTTTATGCAATGCTAATTAGGGGTTGAGCATGTTAATGAGAACTGAGAATCTACCAGAAATGAGGTTTGATACAGTTGCAGAATTGCCCAAATTTATTTGGTCACGGAATGCTTTTGGGGTGAAATATCCCAAGACACTGGTGTTCTAAGGGAAGTGCTGAATACAAAGTGGCAGTTGGACCCTTAAATATATGTGTGTGTGTGTGTATATATATATATATCGTGTTTTTTGGGTGGGGACCTAACGAAACAGGGAGGAAAAAGCTATCATAATTTAAATCCACTTATGCCTTGAGAAGATTTCTTGCCCATGTCAGAAAAACTGACCTTTCCAAACAAGAAGAAAAGGATTACCATGGGGAATTTCTTGCCTACATAAAGGGACACACTGCAGAGGATTCATCCCTAGTGGCGAAACCAACACCATTCCAATACATAAGAAGGATGACCTGTAGGTTTGGGACCTTAACAGTGGAGATATTTTTAGATATAATTCAATACTTGAATTAAACGCAAAACATAGCTGACTATATAGAAGTGTTGAAAGCTCAGCATTTATATTCAAGTAAGCAAATTGCAGCATTCTGCACCAGCATCAAATTCTGAACGCTTTTCACCTAGATATCCTTCTGCAATTCAGCTTAAAATGGTAGAAAATTAAATGTTACATCTTCCCAAATAAAGGTGAACACATAAGACAAGAATGCCAAAGAGATTATCGGAAATCCATGATGACCACTAGGTCAAATTATGCCAAAATTTTTATATCTCAAACATATATTTAGATAAACAAATATTTATGTCATGCTAAACATTTATGCACTCTTTTACAAAGTGAAGAGTTTGTTTACAAGAAAACCTTCTGAAATGGAATCATATGTTTTGATCTTTGCAGGGTAAAAAAAATTTTTTTAAATTAAAATGTTGCCTTAAGGCCCTAAAGACAGCCATATGCTTTTGCATACATTTTTACAACTCAGCAGCTGCTCACTGAACCTCTTCCATTTCAAGTTTTCCTGTTGACCACTCTCTTCTGCAAGGCTTCTGTGACTGCCGGATGGAAATATTTATGAAAACACTGGGGCAGCCAGGATCGTCCAAGTTCTTTAAAAATGTTTGCTTGGCAAAGAGTTGCTGGCAGGCAAAATGTGCTCCTACAAAGGTTTCAGTAAGTGTTTATGCCTCCTCAGTGTATTCCATTTGTAAATGTGGGCAGAGACCTAAACTGTGATCTCTACAAGCTTTGAATGAAGAAGCTGGAATTCACTTTGCCTTAGAGAGCCTTCGCACCTGCCAATCCTACCCCTGCCAAATCATTTTAATGGATTCATAGGCAGGCTCCTTTTTAAAGCACTTCTACAATCACAGATACAAACTAAGAAATTTGAGGCTCCCCATGATCTCCCTGAAAAAAATCAGTGAATTTGTTTCAGAAGAGTTGTTTCTTGAGTGCTTGACTTAGAAGTTTAAGTGCTAAGAAAGACAATGAGGTGGTTGGGGAGGTGTGGGGATTTTTAGACAAGAGGGAAAGACATAGAAGAACTGGAGAGGCTGGTGCATTCAAGGAACTGTAGTAATATGGTGAACACTGGTGATCAGATGGGTGAGGAAGGGGATTAGTCTGGAGAAGGAGGCAAGACCCACATCATAAAGAACTTCCTAAACCATATCCAAGAATTTTCAGAATGATTGAAGTGATTTAAGCAGCTCTATGGTATGATTTTATTTTTATTTTTGAAAGACCATTTGCTTCAAAATGGTCTGAAGCTATACTGAAAACTGAAGTAACACTGAACTTGAACCTAATAGAAAGGGATTAGAAAGTTCAAGCAAAGAGTGATAATGTTATATAAATGGAATCATACAACATGCAACCTTTTGAGACTAGCCTTTTACTCAACATAATGATTGTGAGATTCACCCAAGTTGTT
The DNA here is from genome assembly GCF_028564815.1 of Eubalaena glacialis. Taxonomy (NCBI): domain Eukaryota; kingdom Metazoa; phylum Chordata; class Mammalia; order Artiodactyla; family Balaenidae; genus Eubalaena; species Eubalaena glacialis. Next base: position 25,649,789 of record NC_083736.1, read on the forward strand.
GCTTGTGTCAGTAGTTCCATCCTTTTTATTACAGAGTAGTATTTCATTGTATGGATGTACCATAATTTGCTTATCCATTTACCCACTGAAGGGCATTTGGGTTGCCTCCAGTTTTTTGAGGTTGTGGATAGAGCTGCCCTAAACATTCATGCACAGAGGAACTATTTTGTTTTCTGATTATGATGGTGGTTAAACAAATCTATATATAGGTTAAAATTTGTAGAACTATAGACCATAAATGTTAATTTTACTCTATGTTAATTTCCAAACACAATTTTAAAAAGTGATAATGAACTGAACTAAAAAAGTGGCAATGAGTGAGCTTCATCCATTCATTCATCATTCACTTTCTGGATTTGCCAAGATCTTAAGAAGAAGAACAACAACAAATCACAAACAAATAAAAACTAACTCAGATAGAAAAACACAGTCTCTTTAATAAGGGGTGTTGGGAAAGCTGGACAGCTAAATCAATGAAATTAGAACACTCACACCATATACAAAAATAAACAAAATGGTTTAAAGACCTAAATATAAAGACATGACACCATGAAACTCTGAGAAGAAAACATAGGCAAAACATTCTCTGACATAAGTTGTAGCCATGTTTTCTTAGATCAGTCTCCCAAGGCAAAAGAAATAAAAGCAAAAATAAACAAATGGGACCTAATCAAACCTATAAGTTTTTGCACAACAAAGGCTTATAAACAAACATAAACAAGATGAAAAGACAACCTACAGAATGTGAGAAAATATTTGCAAATGATGCAACCAACAAGGGCTTTATTTCCAAAATATACAAACAGCTCATATAGCTCAATATCAAAAAAACGAACAACCCAATCAAAAAATGGGCAGAAGACCTAAAAAGACATTTCTCCAAAGAAGACATACAGATGGCCAACAGGCACATGAAAAGATGCTCAACATCACTAATAGTAGAGAAATGCAAACCAAAACTACAATGAGGTATCACCTCACACCGGTCAGAATGGCCATCATTAAAAAGTCTACAAATAATAAACGCTGGAGAGGGTGTGGAGAAAAGGGAACCCTCTGAAACAGTTGGTGGGAGTGTAAATTGGTGCAGCCACTATAGAAAACTGTATGGAGGTTCCTTAAGAAACTAAAAATAGAGCTACCATATGATCCAGCAATCCCTCTCCTGGGCATATATCTGGAAAAGACAAAAACTCTAATTCAAAAAGACCATGTACCACAATGTTCATTGTAGCACTATTTACAATAGCCAGGACATGGAAGCAACATAAATGTCCATCGACAGATGAATGGATAAAGAAGATGTGGCACATATGTACAATGGAATATTACTCAGCCATAAAAAGAAACGAAATTGAGTTATTTGTAGTGAGGTGGATGGACCTAGAGTCTGTCATACAGAGTGAAGTAAGTCAGAAAGAGAAAAAAGAATACCATATGCTAATGCATATATATGGAATCTAAAAAAAAAAAAAAAAAGGTACTGATAACCTAGTGGCAGGGCAGGAATAAAGACATAGACATAGAGAATGGACTTGAGGACGGGGGGAGGGAGGGGACAGCAGGGGCAAAGTGAGAGTAGCAGCGACATATATATACTACCGAATGTAAAATAGCTAGTGGGAAGCAGCAGCATAGCACAGGGAGATCAGCTCAGTGCTTTGCAACGACCTAGAGGGGTGGGATAGGGAGGGTGGGAGAGAGGCTCAAGAGGGAGGAGATATGGGGATATATGTATGCATATGGCTGATTCACTTTGTTGTACAACAGAAACTGACACAGTATTGTGAAGCAATTATACTCCAATAAAGATCTATAAAAAAAAAAGGATCCATGCACCCCAATGTTTATAGCAGCACTATTTACAATAGCCAAGACATGGAAACAACACAAGTGCCCATCAGTAGATGATTGGTTTAAGAAGATGTGATATATATACAACGGAATCTTACTCAGCCATAGAAAAGATTGAAATATTGCCATTTGCAGCAACATGGATGGACCTAGAGAATATTACACTTAGTGAAGTAAGTCAGACACAGAAAGACAATATCACATGGTATCACTTACAAGTGGAATCTAAAAAACGATACGAATGAATCTATATATAAAACAGAAAGAGACTCATAGACATAGAGAACAAACTTATGGTTACCAAAGAGGAAAGGGCAGGGGAGGGATAAATTAGGAGTATCAGATTAACAGATACACACTACTTATACATAAAACAGATAAGCAACAAGGATTTACTGTATAGCACAAGGTACTATATTCAATACCTCATAATTACCTATAATGGAAAATAATCTGAAAAATATATATATATAACTGAATCACTTTGCTATACACCTGAAACTAACACAATACTGTAAATCAACTACACTTCAATTAAAAAAAAAAACTAACCCAGATGGCTCTTGGGGAATTGGCGTTGCTGTTGTGAAGGCTTCCTGGGACAAATATCTTCACAGTTGATCAAGTCACAGCTGCTACACAAATCCATCTGGACTCTGGAACTTGCATGACACAAGCCCAACAACCTCTCTTACTCTAATATTCATCTACATATGTGCCTACACCATTATTTCTTCAAAAAGTGTAACACCTGGATAAAGAAACAGAAAGGAAAGATCTTATGTAGAAAAAGCAGCATGCAATGTACCGTCTTTTTAGACCTCAGCTGAGCTGTGTTAGAAGGAGTTCAGAAAAGTCTTGAAATAATACCCCATTAGTAATTCCACATGGATGAGGCTTGTTAAACCTGAAGTCACATATTGAAAAATCATTTTGACAAAAATTGTTAGACATATGCCACTAAAAGATAAATATAAGGGGGGCAAATTTCACTTGGTAAATAGCTATGAATGCCATCAAGTGAATTAGTTGATCAGATCTTTTCAAAACTAATAGCCAACAGTAGGTTATCAGAAGCTTCTTGGCATGTGGGCATTACGTAAAAAGAGGAAATTATGAGATGGTTAAAGGGATGGCCAAATGCAGGAGCTGGGAAATCAGTTGAAAACCAACATACATGTTTTTCCAAGAGAGGCTGTGTGGTACATTGATTGCAAAAATATCTCAAATTCTTCACTTTTCTCCATATTCCCATCCCTTACAATATGACTTTGAAACTCCTCCCATTAAGAAGTGAAATCTATTTCACTAACCACTAAAACCTGGGCTAACCCTGTGATCTGCCTTGGCCAACAGAATGTAGCATATATGACACTGTGTCAATTCTGAGCCTAAGCCTCAAGAAGTCAAATACCCTTCCTTGTCCTCTCTCAGAAATCTGTCCACCCACCATGTGAGCAAGCTGGGGCTAGCTCTTCTTGGGAGCGTGTTGAACAGAGATCAACCTTCCCTCTCCAGCTAAGGCCTCCCTAGACCAGCCAGCACACAGCAGATCTGGCAATGTGACCTGAGATGCATGAGTAAGCCTATCTGAGATCAGCCAATCCCAGACCAGATCAGCAGAACCGTATATCTGATCCAAACACATGTGAGCTAAATAAATACGTGTTAATTTTAAGTCATTGTAATTTAGGGTGGTTTATGATGTAACACTAGCTAACAGATGCAGACCTCAAATGACCATCTCTACCTGTATTAGTTTCTTGTTGCCACTGTAACAAATTACCACAAACTTAGTGGTTTAAAACAGCATAAATGTATTCTATGACAGTTCTGTAGGTCAGAAGTCTGAAAGCAGTTTCACTGAACTGAAGTCAAGGTTTGGCAGGGCTGGTCCCTTCTGGAGGCCCTAGGAGAGAATCTGTTTACTTGCCTTTTTCAGTTTCTAATGACTGCCTGTATTCATTGGCTTCTGGCCCCTTCCTCCACCTTCAAAGCACATCACTCCAATCTCTGCTTCCATCATCACATCACCATATCCTCTAAATCTGATTCTTCCTGTGCCCCTCTGATAAGTACTCCTGTGAGTACATCAGGCCCATCTGATACTCCAGGATAATCCCCCATCTCAAAGTCCTTAACTTAATCACCTCTGCAAAGTCCCTTTTGCCATATAAGGTAACATATTCAGATTCTGGAGATTAGGACATGGATATAATTGAGGACCACTATTCAGGCTCCACCCTACTTTACCCTTAAAGCCACCACAGCCATATTCTTTCCTTTTCTTTAATTAGCAGTAGAAAGTTCACATATGGCAAGAAAAATGAATACCAAGTTCAACTATAGCAAGATGGGGGGAAAAGAAAGGATTATAACATCAGATTTAGTTGGAAGAAAAGTAAACTAATAATAACAACTAATAAAAAAAATAATAATAACAACTACTACTTATTGACCTCCTACCACAAGCTGGAAACTGTGCTAGGCATTTTACATTTAATTTTCATAATTACTAAAGTCTTTCAAAGTAGGTCCCGAGGCCAAGGCTAAGAAATTTAAAAAGTTTGTCTGCAGCTTCTAAGTGGCTGAGCTGGGATGTGACCCCAGATCTTTTTTGCCTCCAAAATACATTATCCACGTTACTTAATTAAAATCTCTCTTACTCCTTGACACTGGTCCCTCAACTCGCAAATCTAATAGTCTACAGGCAAGATCTTACGGAAAACCCGAACGAACTTTTGGGCCAACTGAATACACTAGAAATCTCTCAAGGCGAGGGTGAAAAATATTCTCTAGTTATAGAGTATAGAAGGTTCTCCTATAGCTTAGTTTAACTAGAAGTCAAATGCTTCTTAAGTCAACTTTTAATGTTTCTGGATTTTAGCCTAATAATCTATCAGTAACTAAAAGCTCTTCTGGTATTTTTGAACAAACTTTCAAATTTTGACCCATGGCAGAACTTGTTTTAATTGTCCTATGAATCATATTTATTATTATTATAAAATTGCATTCAGCTTAATTTATTTTCACATAGGCCTAATTTTTGTTCAGGCAACAAACTTCTAATTTGGGTTACTTTACAATTTCTCTGAGATTTTTATTTGAGAAGTAAATTTGAAGGGTCTTTTTGTTAATGAGGAAGAACTGCTGCTTCACTGAAAAACATTTCATTTGTAACTGAAAAGTTAAGAGCTTTTCTGACTGGATATTTGTCAGTGACAAGGAACACGAAGGGCAAACGCATGGTTAAATGAAAACAATTTAAATATGTGCATAGTAATGCACCCTTATTTAAAATATTTGTTAATAAAATATGCTCTATTGTTACCAAATACTTGACGTCAGTGTATTCTTAAGACTTTAAGCTATTTTGGAACTTCACAAAATCATTATAAGGGGAGAAGGTACCTTCTGTTACATTGCAAACTAAAGCCCACTGATTTATTTTGTGGTAAGGTCAAGTTTTTTCACATCTCTTGGTGTATTAGTATGCTACAGCTACCATAACAAAGTACCACAAACTGGGTGACTTAAACAGCAAACATTTATTGTCTCACAGTTCTGGAGGCTAAAAGTCTAAGATCAAGGTGTTGGCAGGGTTGGTTCCTTCTGAAGTCTATGAGGAGAATCTGTCCCATGCATCTGCCCAGCTTCTGATGGTTTGCTGGCAATCTTTTGACATTCTTTGGCTCCTTGACATCTCACCCCTATCTCTGCTTTTATGTTCACCTGATAATTTCCTTGTGTGCCTGTCTATGTTCCAATTTCCCCTTCTTATAAGGACACCAGTCAGACTAGGGGCCCACTCTACTCCAGTATGACCTCATTTTAACAAATTACATCTGTATCTAAAACGAAGTCTCCCTAAAACCAAGTTCCTCTGCCAAGTTTATGATCAACCCCTCTATCCAAAACTTTATTCCCTTTCTTGTCGCACACCTGTTCCCCTCAAGATTGAGGAGTATCAAAGAAAAGGGGGATTATAACTGAGCAGAACCCCGTGGGGCCTTCCCAGGACAGACCCCCATGTCTTCTGCCTGCTTCTTGTTTGTAGAAAAACTTTAGTCTCCCAGGCCTCCCCTGAGTCACAAAAGTCTGGCTCAAGAATTAATGATTGAAAGAATGTGAACATGAATTGATAGCAACAAAAAATAGCAGTTGGGCCAGGAGAACTGGTAACAATTTATACAATAGATCAGCCATATAGTACAGTCACAGAATCTTTAGTTACTCCCTGAAGGACATAGATAACAGTGTCTGGTGCACATCTTGTTATACAGATGCTAAAACTCCCACCAGATGGAAGAAGTTAACTGCATGATGACCAGAAACACATAGCCACCAGATCAGCAGGAGCCTAAGAATTGATAATGTTAAACCTTGCAACATCACCCTGTTACCTCACCATCTATCAGTCAGAGGATTGTGCATGTGCTAATCACGTACCCGGGGACTCTCTCCCTCAACTTGCTTTAAAAATGCTTCCCTGAAATCCATTGGGGAGTTTGGGTCTTTTGTGCATTAGCTGCCCAGACTTCTTGCTTGGACTTGCAACAAACCCTGCACTTTCCTTCAACGCAACCTGGTGTCAATAGATTGGTTTTACTGTGCGTGGGTGAGTGGACCCAAGTTTGGTTTGGTAACACATCTACCTTTTAGCCAAATAAGGTCACATTTTGAGGTACTGGGACTTCAACATATGAATTTGAGGGAGATAAAATTCAACCCATGTCACTTAGTGTTAAATAAGTTTCAAAGCTGAAGCTTGAGTGTAGCTTTAAAAAGCAACCAGAAATAAACACGGACCTACCATAATGATGAGAAAAAGCCCCAATGTCATTGAAAAGGGAAGGGACACTTCAGAAACAAAAGGTTTTAATTTGGGCATAGAAAGAATCAAATTTTGAAGCTAGAATTCCAAAACATTTTTATGACAAAACAGGGATATAAATTTATAAATTCTGTGGCCCTAGGTTTCATACAGGCTAGATAGTATATCCATCTAAACAAAAAGGAGAATTAGTAATGAGGAACAGCACAGTGGCAGGGATAAAGTAATATTAGAATGATTGGCTCATCTATTTATACTCTCTAGCCTTCAACTTCTATTTCCTCAAAAATCTATAGTTAACTGTCTATTTTAATCACTAACAAATCTCCCACCAATTCACAGTACTAAAATGCAATAATAGAAGAGCTTCAAGATGTGGGAGCTTCATAGAAAAGAAGAATCTTTGATTTGAAAGAAACATGAAAAGCTATCTAGTTCGAACTTTCTCCACTTGCCAAAATCTTCTTAGAACACCCGTGACAGAGTCAGCTACCTCTGCTAAAGTTCCTCCAAAGCTGATTCCTGCCAAAGAGAAGCCATTTATTTGTGACAGTTCGTATTCTACTTAGCAAAAATCTACATCTTTATAAATGTACCCATTGGAACTTATACTGCACTCCAGAACAAGTTAGAGTAAATTAATTCATGTTCCACACAGCAACACATAAAACATTTGAAAACAATGGGCATATGCCTGTAAGGTTTCTCTTCTGGAGTTAAGCATCCTCACTCCCTGCCCTCCCCCCATATACTGTTCCATTTGATAAGGTTCCAGGAGCATCTCCCCAACACAGCATACAGGACTGTCACTACCATTGATTGTTTGCTTTTCATCAATGCACACCAAGATTGAAATAGCTAATCTATATGCTAGATTAAATTCTTGGCTTAACCTAATATATACTAGAGAAAAGAAATGTCAACTTAAGAATGGTTACAATTTAAGCTGGGAGCTCTAAAAGTGGGAGAAAGGCAGTTAGGTGTTCTGGTCTTTTCTTTGGAAGGTTACCTTCATAACACTTTTGGAGAAGATTCACTTAGAAGATGGGAGATATAACAATGGGACAACTAAATTGCTCTGCGTAACCAAGTAGTTGAAATTTGGAGCTAGTCCTTTGGCAGTTCAAGAGGAAGATCATTGGTCCATTGTGGAAAGATAACAACTAAGATTAAGCAAAAACAAAATCAAAAACAAAACTCTAAAATCACCTGGGAATGCTGGTTATACAAACAACAAAAAAGTTAATGCATAGCCTGATTTCAGGAGAAAGAAAGAGTAATCCTCAATCCCAGTTGTCAGAAATAAAAGAGGGAAATGAAGTGCTGCTGATTGTTTCAGGTGTTGTTGCTGCTGCTACTCTGAGAAAGGGTGATTGGTGCGCGTGCATGTGTGTGCGTGTACGTGTGTGTATGAGAGAGAGAGATGGTACATACCCACTATTAAAAGTGAAAAAAGAATACATGACTGCAGTAGTTATGGCAAAACTTGTTGTATATTAGAGTAAACCATTAACACAATAAACAGTGAAAAGGCAACCTACAGAATGGAAAAATATTTGCAAATCATATATCTGATAAGGGGTTAATATACAGAATATAGAAAAACTCCTACAGTTCAACAACAAAAGTCAACACAGATAAAAAATATAGGCAAAGGACTTGAATAGAACATCTCCAAAAAAGATATACAAATGGCCAACAAGCACAGAAAATATGCTCAATATCACTAATCATTAGGGAAATGCAAACCAAAACCACAGTGAGATACCACCTTACTCCCATTAGAATGGCTACTATCAAACAAACAATCAAATAAAAACAGAAAATAAGTGTTGGCGAAGATGTGAAGAAAATGGAATCCTTGTGCACTGTTGGTAGGAATGTAAAATGATGCAACCTCTATGAAAAACTGTATGATTGGGCTTCCCTGGTGGCGCAGTGGTTGAGAGTCTGCCTGCCAATGCAGGGGACACGGGTTCGAGCCCTGGTCTGGGAAGATCCCACATGCCACGGAGCAACTAGGCCCGTGAGCCACAATTTACTGAGCCTGCGCGTGTGGAGCCTGTGCTCCACAACAAGAGAGGCCACAACAGTGAGAGGCCCGCGCACCGTGATGAAGAGTGGCCCCCACTTGCCGCAACTAGAGAAAGCCCTCACACAGAAACGAAGACCCAACACAGCCATAAATAAATAAATAAATAAATAAATAAACCCCCCCCCAAAAAAAGTAAAAAAACAAACAAAAAAAACCTGTATGATAGTTCCTCAAAAAAATAAAAACAGAATTACCATGATCCAGCAGTCCCACCTCTGGATGTATATCCAAAAGGATTGAAAGCAGAATCTCAGAGATATTTGCACACCCAAGTTCCTAGCAGCACTATTCACAATAATCAAGAGTTGGAAGCAACCCAAGTATCCTTCGATGGATAAATGAATAAGCAAAAATATAAACACAATGAAATATATTCAGCCTTATAAAGGAAAGAAATTCTGACACAAGCTACAACATGGATGAACCTTGAAGACATTATGCTAAGTGAAATAAGCCAGTTATAAAAAGACAAATATTGGCTGATTCTACTTACATGAGCTATCTATAGTAGTCAAATTCACAGAAACAGAAAGTGGAATGGTGGTTGCCAGGGGCTGGGGGGAGGGGGCAATGGGGAGTTGTTTTTTCATGGGTATAGAGTTTTCGTTTTGCAAGATGAAAAAGTTCTAGAGATTGGTTACACAACAATATAAATATACTTAACACTACTGAACTATACACTTAAAAAACTTACAATGGTAAGTTTTATATTATGTGCTTTTTACAGCAATAAAAATGATAATCAAAAAAGGGTATACCTATTTACAATAGCCAAGACATGGAAGCAACCTAAATGTCCATTGACAGACGAATGGATAAAGAAGATGTGGTACATATATAAAATGGAATATTACTCAGCCATAAAAAAGAATGAAATAATGCCATTTGCAAAAACAAGGATGGACCTAGAGATTATACTAAGTGAAGTAAGTCAGACAGAAAAAGACAAACATCATATGATATCACTCATGTGGAATCTAATTTTTAAAATGATACAAATGAACTTATTTACGAAACAGAAACAGACTTACAGATATCAAAAACAAACTTATGGTTACCAAACGGGAAACACGGCTGGGAGGGATAAATCAGGAACTTGGAATGAACATACACACACCATTATATATAAGATAGATAACCAACAAGGACCTACTGTATAGCACAGGGAACTCTACTCAATATTCTGTGATAACCTATATGAGAAAAGAATCTAAAAAAGAATGAATACATGTATATGTATAACTGAATCACTTTGACGTACACCTGAAACTAACACAAAATTGTAAATCAACTATACTCCAATAAAATTAAAATTTTTTAAAAAAGAGTATACCACGTCCATCTTTATATCAACTAAGTAAAAAAATGTAATAAAATGGACAATTTCCTGGAAAAAAGTTTAATGAACTAAAATCAGTTCAGTAAGAAATTTTTAAAAATCTAAATAGATCTATAACTCCTAAAGAAGTTGAATCACCAGCTAACCTAGTAGATGGTGGGTGAAACCAGCCCGAAGTTTTCACATGACAGTCTAACAAATCTTCAGGGACTAGATCATTCTTATTTTAGACAAACAGTTCCAAAGAATGGAAGAGAGAGAAATCACCCAAATCATTTTATTAAGTGAGTATAACTTTCATGCCAAAATCAGCCATGGCAATATGAGAAAGAAAAATTTAAGACAAATCCTGCTTATAAAAAAAGACCAAAAAAATTAGAAAATCAAATTTAGCTATATGTTTTTAAATAACTCAAAGGTTTTAATTGTTTTATATCAGAAATACAGGATGGTTTAAAATTGGAAAGTGTGATCATAATTCACATTCCTATCTCAAAAATCTATTGTTGAGGAAAAAGTTTTTCACATGGATAAAAATATAATGATATAATTTTCTAAATTATTAAATGCAGAATTACAAAGGCTATATTTTTGTAGGCACTTACATTAGTAGTAAAAGTACAAAAAGGTATTTGGATAGAATATATAATTACTTCAGGGCAGTGGTAACTCTTGGGTAGGAAGGGGACGGGAGTAGAAGGGCTTGACAATTTAATTGTATTTATTATAATTTATTTCTTTATAAAAAGGAGATCTGAAATAATAAAGTAAAATATCATCTCTTTTTTATAGGTTGCATGCACGTCTACTGTAGGAAAAAAACTCTATTTAAATGGAAAACTATACATCTTATATAGTACATTCTTCTAAGTTATCAGATTCTAGCTCTGTTCATTGTCTTTGAGCTATTTTGCACCTCTTTATAATCTGTAGGTAACTGATAGACACAGGGTTCAAATAAAGTAAAACAATGTCACATTAAATTTCTGCTGTCTATTAAACCGGCCTGGCTGATATAGATTTAACTGACGTCCTCTCCCATAGCCCAAAATAAAAACCACAGTTTGCCTCCGTTTACTATTAACCTCAACATTACTTCACTCCATATAAATGTGTGTTGTTTTGACTTTTCCTTTTTTTTAACCACTTTATTGAGGTATGATTGACAGACAAAAAGCTGTACATATTTAATGTATAAAACATGTTGAGTTTGGAAACAAGTATACACCCATGAAACCATTGACACAATATATGCGATAAACCTATGCTTTGAACTGGTTATAACATCTGTCTGGTTCCCTCATAGCATATGAATAAAATAAATTATTTAATGTGTTCACTTTTATATCTGTATGAGAGTCATGATTTTACCTTTTCTGAAAATTGTCTTTTAACATTATGTTCTATGTGTTTGTGATATTTCACAATTTTTAACAATTAAGTGATAGAGCTTTAGAAAGACCCAAGATTTGGAAGCAGAAGAGGGAGGAACCAGAGTTATCCTAATGGCAAGGAGCACTGGGAAGAAGTATTTAGAAGCATAGCCAGTAAGGGGTTTCCCAGAGTGGGATCACAGAGAAACTATGGGGCAATGATTTTATTATATAGTTTTAATTTATTTCCTCCTCTATGTTCTGTTCTACTCTCTCTCTATTTTTTCCAAGCCATTAGCAAATATTTTACTCAAAAGAGCCTTGTAGTAATGCTTTTAGGAAAAACAAAGGGGCAAAACTAGTTAGAGAGACCTGCAAACGGTACACAAACACTCCTGAAGGCCGATTGGTTATTTCCCCATGGTGAGTTCCAAATTTTCAGCTATTAGTAGTGATGATCACTTCCTTTTGGTCCATGGGGTTGATTAAAGGATAGGTGAAGTATTTTAAGCCAAAATTTGAAAATAATTTAGTTCCTATTTTAGTGAATTATTTCACAATACTTATAGTAAGATTTGTTGGATTATTATAGAATCTTATTAATATTTTTCTGATAAATGTCATGGCCCATGTTAGTAAAGGTGTTATTTTCTACCTAAGAGCCTTAGCTCTTGCCTATGAAATAAGTGTTACTTTATTGGCTCTTGACATTTGTGTAAGACAGGATGCACTGGACAATTAAGGAAGTGATTTTATTCAGAGTATTACAACAGAAAGCATGTTATATTAATGAAGATCATCTCAAAGAAAAGGAAGAAGACCTGGAATTTTATAGAGGTAGGTAAACAAGGGAGTCGTCAGTGAGTTTTAGGAGAGTCATAGGAAGGATTGAGAGCGATCTTATCTGAGTCATTGAGGAAGAGGGGAGGTGGGTGTTATCTCAGGATATGTGAGAGCATGGAGGTCCTTTATGGTTAGCCCATTCTCAGAACACATAAGGGTCAGGGATTTTTTAACCATCACTGCTTCCCAGGAGCATAGGGCTCAGATAAATTTCATCAATGTTTGTCCCCTCTTTTATTCATGATGAATAAGAATCATTGCTGTTGGACAACTCAGAGGTGTTCATAAGCTTCCTGAGTGGGACAAATCAATGTTTTAAGATATAGTCCCTCAAGGATTCTTGTTGTCATTGTTCCTGTAAAACAAGTTGAACAATCTCTTGAGAGTTAGTGGCAAAGGTCAGTTGTTTTAGAGTTCTGGGATCAGGCATGTTAAAAGAAGGTTGTCTAAAGGAAAGAGGAGAAATATATAAATGGTTGCATTAAAGTAAAGAGCCAGAAATTGAACTTTCAGTGATTAGTCTAGTGGATTCCGAGAGGCTGGTGGAGTAAAATTTTTCAGTTATGCAGCACCACTCATTGAGTTTCCTAAAACTTTCAACTAGGATGTCAATGCTCTTAGTAATGTTGTCCACAGTCCAGGATACCTTTCATATGCATGATGCAAGCACTTTGCCAGACTTCCTTAGTGGTCCAGACAGCGGTTTTCCCAGGAAGAATTATATCCCATGCATAGTCAGCTGTGGTGATGAGTTCCTGGAAGTTTATAGAAAGTCATTGAACTTCAGCTGGCAAGGCTTCTTTCAGATCTTAGAGCAAAGGGTCAGCTACAAGGTAACCTAGAGCTCCAATGAGGGTCTGGGTAGTGAGGTTTTAGCTCTTAGTGACTCCAAGTCAGGTGGTAGGGAGAAAAATCAGAAATTTTGGTTTGGAGGATTATAACCAGTTATTGATGGAAACATGAAGAATTGAAAATTTGGTAAGGTTTGACAACTTGGGCAAGATAACAGAATCCAGTCAAATTTGCAGAGAGATACCCAAACTGTGTTTTTCCATGGTGGGAGGAGTCAATACAATCTCCACCCACCAGGCAAGACAGTTGAGTATCCATCAGTTACCCACAATTTACAAAAAGGAGCAAAATATCAAATCTGATAACCCAGAAGGTTTTGATACAGATAATGCATAGTTTCCCATTGAAACACAAAGTTTCTGTCTATAATCTCCACCTTCTTCATCAAAAATAATCTCAAAGAAAGATTATTCTATTTTTTTTTTCTTTTTTGGCCACGTCACACAACTTATACGATCCTAGATCCTCGACCAGGGATTGAACCCAGGCCCTCCACAGTGAACGCATGGAGTCCTAACCACTGGACCACCAGGGAATTCCCAAAGAAAGATTATTCTTAATCATAAAATAAGACTGGTCTCATTGGATTTGGCCTAATTACTTACATAGGTACAGCAAGAATGTTCATTTACCATACAGGTCTTTTTAAGTTTTTCTTTCCTTGTAATATTCATAAGGAAACTCGGATTGGACTTTTCCACCCAGTTTTACTGAGAAATAATTGACATACATCACTGTATAAGATGAAGGTGTACATCATGATGGTTTGGTTTACACGTATTGTGAAATGATTACCACAGTAGGTTCAGCTAACATACATCTTCTCATAAAGATACAATAAAAAGAAAAGGAAAAAAATTTTTCCTTGTGATGAGAACTCTTAGTATTTACTTTCTTAACAACTTTCCTTTATACCATACAGCAATCTTAACTATAGTCATCGTGTAGTACTTTACATCTCTAGTACCTAGCTTATAACTGAAAGTTTTCACCTTTTTACCACCTTGCTCCAATTCCCCCTCCCCCCACCATCTGCCCCTGTTAACCACAAGTCTAATCTCTTTTTCTATGAGTTTGCTTTTTTAGTGGGTTTGTTTTTTGTTTGTTTTTTAGATTCCACACATAAATGAAATCATACAGTATTTATCTTCCTCTGTCTGACTTATTTCACTTAGCATAATGACTTCAAGGTCCATGTATGTTATTGCAAATGGTAGGATTTCCTCATTCTTATGGCTGAATAATATTCCATTGTATATATATGCCACAATTTTTTTATTGGATTGCACTTTTAAAAGCCCCTTGAGGCAGAAAAGCCAAGCCAAGAACTCACACTAAGGATCCACCTGTAGTAATATAGATTTAGGCAAATTCCTCTCTTCTTGAGGTCTCCAAAACATCCTGTTTCCTGGGCCTTCCAGGAAGTGACCCTCCTTCTTCACCTGTAAACCTAAAAACCCTGTAAGCCAGGTACAAGACCAGTTTTCCCAGGAGGGCTTTGTAAGTATTGGCTCCATAAAGTCAACTTTAGTTCATCAAAAGTGTCTGGTCATATTTTATTATATGAGTATCACTCTTGAATATGACATTCCATGCAAGGCCTTGGTTGTATAACCAATGTTTCCAAGTATATCCTATTGTTGCCTAATATCAAACAAAGCAGTAGCAAGACTCTGATAAATAGCCAGAAGCAAGGGTTGGGTGGTCAGAGAAATGGGTGAAGGGAGTCAAAATGTACAAAGTTCCAGTTATAAAATAATTAAGTTATGAGCATGTAATGTACAGCATGGTGACCATAGCTAATACTGTACTGCATATTTGAAAGTTGCTAAGAGAGTAGGTCTTAAAAGTCTTCATTACAAGAAAAAAAAAAGGTTTTGTAATTATATATGGTGACAGGTGTTAGCTAGACTTCTTGTGGTGATCATTTCACAATATATACAAATATCAAATCATTATGTTGTACACCTGAAACTAATATAATGTTATGTGTCAACTATGCCACAATAAAAAATAACTATTAAAAAAGAATAATATTTTGCAAACTCTTATTAAGAGCAGACTAATGATCCAAGAAAATTTTATCATTTTAACAGAAAAAAAAACAAATTCTAGTTTTGTATCAGTATAATATTTGACCCTAAAGCTCTTTTTGAATATATTATTTTAAAAACCCATCAAATCTTGGCTAGCTTTGACCACAACAGATAAAATTCATTTTCCAAAAATCTCCTACAATTGTCTATATCCATAAATTTCTCTTATACTGTATCTTCTCAAAGTGGCAATGATGAATGTGTTCGTTAGTAGATCCAAATATCTATAATCTCTGTGTAGCACAGACAAATAAGAAGAAAAAGTATATAAATTATGTTCACTAATCAACTTTTCAGTATTTCACTTTACCTAGGAATGATCTAGATATCTAATGAATATCCATTAATTAATTAACTTTAGTATCAGTACAAGATTTTAAATTACCTAAATCTTGGAAATTATGTCCAAGTTAACATAATACAAAACATAATTGCTGCTGAAATAAAGTTTGTCAAATAATGATATGATTTGGTTAAACACAATTTACTTTTCTCATAATCTTAAACATTTGATAGAAGTAATGCTAGCTTCATAAAATAGATAAGCGACAAGGATTTTCTGTATAGCACAGGGAATTATAATCAATATTTTGTAATAACTTATAATGGAATATGATCTGAAAAAAATAACTGAATCATTTTGTTGTACACCTGAAACTAACACAATATTGTAAATCAACTATACTTTAATTTAAAAAAAGAAAGAAGTAATGCTAGCTTATTTGAGTAAACTTGTATAATTTTAGGAAGCTCATACCCAAGTAGAATAACAATGTATAAGTATATTATACTTTACACTGATAAATCAGAGAAGATATAATTTTTATTAAACCAAAAATATAAAACTAGTATCATTTGCCAAAGATTTACCTAAATTATGTAAATTTGAATTCTTAATATATTTCTGAGTTGATTTCTCTAAGGATACTTTTTAAATGAAGCACACTGAAAGTTGTGGAAGTTAAATCACCTTATAGTCTGAGAACTTTAAGAATATTATATTTAAATGTGTGTTTTTAATCTTTATAAGCCAATCAGAATAGATCTCATTTAATTTAAGAGATTTTACAGTTTTATGTATTTGTTTATTTATTTATTCATTATTAATACTATCTGGAGGTAGGAATATATTATACACTCACACAATAAGGGGTAAATTATATGAATTAAAGACACACAAACATATATACAGACACAGACACAGAGAAAGCATATAGCTTCAAATCTAAAATTTCAGGCAAAGGTCAAGCATAAACATAGAAACATAAACCTTACCAGTCTAGGTATCCACTTCCTGGTGGACATGAAATTCTTCATTGATTTGGCCTCAACATAATCAAACAGACAAATAGTAAAGACTAACAAAGCAGATTCATGTCATCTTTCACCCAACAGAGACAAGATCTCTATAAACCAGTAATTCATTTACCTAGATCGCAAATGGTCAGACCATGAAACCAAAAGAAGCTGGCACCAGAAATCAAACCAGCAGTCAAAAAGAATCAAAATCAGATCCTTAGGATGGACAAGAATGTGGAGTAAATGAGGATCTGAAGGCAGGGTCCAATTCCATCTGAGTCTTGGTACCAAACTTTGAAAGACAAAATGAATTGGACAATTAAGGAGATTATTTTATTCAGGCTATTGTAATAGGTAACACTTTCATTCATGAGGCACATCTCAAAGAGGAAGAAGGAAACCTGGGATTTATGGAAGCAGGTAAACAAGGAAGTCATCAGTAGGTCTTATGAAAGCCATCAAGAAGGATGGAGATGGGTCTCATATGAGTCATTGAGGAAGAGTGGGAGTAAATCTTATCCCAGATATTCAAGTGCAATGTGGTCCTTTAAAGGTTTATCTGAAAACAAAGTGGTGGGGAGATTTCTCAACCATCCCTGCTTTTGGGGAACACAGGGTTAAGTTCAGCATTGTCACATTAAATCTCTGCAGCTTATACAAATTAAATCATATAAATACAGATTACTTTGACTTATAATTTGATTTGTAATTATCATTGAATGTTCATATGTTACCCTATCAGACTGGGAAGTGCTACCTAGTGTAAAACTACAAATCCCTTAATATCATGTCATGTACATGGTATAAGTTTAATACATACTATTAGCTAACCTATGTGCTAACCTCTTCAGTTTCTTCTTATTTCTTTAATTACAAATTGTGATCGACTTTGACCAATTTTCAGATTTTCAATTCCATAAATTGGCTGGTTGGTTATTTTCTTGTTAATAGAAACCATACTTTAATTCATATACATAGATATAATGCTAGAAAACTCCTAGTTTGGTTTTATGGCAAAGAAAAACCAAGGTTATTGTTCCATAGTAGGAAATCATTCTATGGAAACTTAAAACATAAGTTGGCAGGTCAGAGATGTATATATAGTTTCTTCCTCCTTGAACAATACTAATATTGTGCTAAACTACCAGCAAGTATCTTTTTCAGCTAATATTTTATAATTTGCCTGCTACCCAAGAAGAGAACATTTTTGCCCACTCCATGGACTTTACAGATCACCTAAGATGAAATTCTGCCCTAAGAGGAGATCTCAGTCTTTTCAAAATTTGCAACTTATTCTGGTTCCTAATTTCAGGACATCATTAAGTCCAGGAAAAGAAAAACACTGGAGAGCATTTTTTCTACCTATACATATATCATTAAAATTAGTTGAATTAATTTTATCTTAAAAATAGTTTATTTGATAAATTTTCTTTATGTGGGAGAATAAGGAAAGATGATGAAAAGTAAGAAAGTAGAAGGTCAAGGAAATCCAAAACATAAATTATCAGTCCTTGAAGAAATAAGGATACACATAACCAAAACTCTTAAATTATTTTCCAACTCTTCAAACAGTAATTAGCTTTATGAAAATCCACTTTATTCAGTTATGAGTCTTCCAACTGACTCTACATGAATTAATTAATTCAATTTGTGATTCGTTTGATCGCAGAAAAATCGGTTTAATAACAATTTATTATTTTTAAAGTTTCCCAAGATGTTCTCTGGATAGATGAATTAGGAATTTACAATATTATATTATCTTAAATATAAACATATTTTATAAGTTTCAGATGATTATAAAGATTTATAATAAAACTCCATAGTATTTTCTGTCAAAAATCTTTGCAATATTTTAAATGATGAATTAAATATAAGACTCGTGTGGATATTCTTTTTTTAATGCATATGTACAATACATATTTTGTACCCATATTAAAATTTGTCTTTTAGGAAGAAAATATACAATAGACTGGTATTTTATTTTCTTACTTATAAGAGAAAATTTTCTCTGGGAATGTTCTTAGAGATTCTAGCCAACCTAAATGTGTGCTTTCAGGACACAATGGACAGCTTGGGGTATGTCACAAAACTCTCAGAACTTTTCTTTTTCATTACTTTTATTTATGCCTTTGCATTAGTAAACTTTGCCTTTGAAATTTCTGAGTGAATGGTGAGTATTACCCCTCCCAACTAGCCTAATGAGTTAATTTAAAATTTTCTCACCTCTTTGGCACAGTGGCCAGGATCCATAAATTTTGTGGTGATGTGATTTAATCCAATTAAAAGGTCCCTTCTTTCCTACTGTGAGGTAAGCTGCACCTCTTTTTTGTTCCAATTTTCTGGCATTCTTCCCAAAGGGTGCCAGCCCTAGATTAATTAACAACTTTGTAAAGACTTCCTTCACTGAAGTGACTTCAGGACAACATGCTGAGTCTTTCTAAGGTCAATGGACTAAGAATTCCAATCTCTTTTCTGTCACATTGAAATTTTGAAGTTATGTGTGGGTTTTTTTCCCCTGTTAGATATCATAAGTCTGTACACGAAGATTATTAAAATGTGTCATGGAATACCTTTCCTAATATGCCACTAAACTTAGTCAATAATATTGTGAGCCGATTATGGCTTATGATGATGAAAGAGGATCTTACCAGGAAGTTATAGGGCAGTATTTTATCTACACTAATTTGTTAAATTGTAGCTTTGGTGAGAAAAGTATGTTAGCATTCAACAATTCAAGAATGTGGTTGTTAACAGTGATTCATTCACTCTAACTGAATGGAAGACACAGCTCTACAAAGCACAAGATTTGAACAGTTGCTAGGTCTCTGCTCCTTAGGAATGTATGATTTTCCCTAAAGTGGTAGTCCTTAGACAAGGATGAGGACTTCCTGAAGTCTTGTCAAAGGTGAGAGTGCTTTATAAAATTATCCCCTACTCAAAATGTTAAAGTTAATGCTTTTTGTTTGTTTGATAATGTTAAAAGATAATGTTCAGATAAAGGTAAAATCACGACTCTCATATGGATACAAGAATGACCACGTGGTAAAGATTTTCTGACTCATATGAGGGAATCAGGCAAATGGTATAACTAGCTCAAAAGAAAAGTCAAAAAGCACAAATTTACATGGTGTAGAGGAACTGAATTGCAAGTGGAGGCAAAGCTAGTTTTTCCAGAGCTGAGGTATATGTGTGGTGGGGATGGGGACGTTACTTAAATCTCTATCAGAGAGGATAAAATTTACACATATATCAGTTATCTACAGCCTAAAAGGTTGTAAAATGGCTCAAAGGTAAGGAACAAGGCTAGAATCCAGTAACCTAGAGGTATGTATGGTTTTGCATGGAAACATAATTTTTTTTCTACAGTAACTTCCTGATCCTATTTGCTGTTGATAATTTTCTTACTAGATTTATATATCATGCTCCACTTACTGGAGTTAGAGTGAAAAGCAAGAATTGTATATTCAATACAGGGCTCTAATCCCCTATGTTACATATTAAACCTATCATACAAAGGAGAGCTGTTTCCAGAGATTATGAAAATTCCTTAACAAATCTTTAAAAAAAAGGATTAATATTATGAAAATAATATTGAGCAAAAGAAGCATGACATAAAAGAATACATTCGACATGATTTCATTTTTATAGTTCTAAAAACAGGTAAAACTAAACTATTTTGTTTATGAGTGTACGCATATGAAATTTAATTATAAACACAGCTAAGGATATCACTATCATAAAAGCCACACAAGCTCTTATTTGAAAAAAAATTTCTGCTGATAAATGATTATTTTTAAATAGTACATCAAACTAGGGTGGCATACAAACAGCACAGATACGCTGTTTCCCATTCCCATATCCAGGTACCATGGTTTCCTTTAATGTTTTTATATTATTTCAGATCCCATGCATTTCTGATGCTTCAGTGCTTATGTGTAGGGATAGAAGAGAAGTTTTTTTTTACCCAGTCAAGAAGTGTTCTAATGGCTTACCCTTTCCTCACACATTATATGTTACCATTATAACAGAAATCATATAGACACAGATGCACTCAAGCCTGGCCCTAAAGCTCTGTGCTGTAGAGTTTTCCTCCACAAGGAGTAGAGGCTTAGATCCAAGTATATAAGTAAGGGCATTATCATGCACATTAAGTGAAGGCCAGCTGCATACTGGCTTTAAAATTCACTGGCTTCTGGGGAAGAATTGAGCCAATATGTTAACAACCACCTGACTTATTTAGAATTTCTCAATGGGGGTGCTACTGGCATTTTGAGCAGGACAGTTCTTTAATATGAATCATCTGTGTTTTGAATATTGCATGATATTTAGCGTCCTTGCCAGTTGGGTACAAAATGCTAGTAGCACCGAAGTCATTGTGACATCCAAAAACCTCCCACACATTTCCAGTTGCCCTTGGGGGATGTACCACCACTGGTTGAAAATACTACCATCTATATAGCAGCATTATTCACAATAGCCAAGAGGTGGAAGCAACCCAAATGTCCATTAAGAGATGAACGGATAAACAAAACACGCTATATACACACAATGGAATGTTATTCAGTTTTAAAATGAAAGGAAATTCTGAAACTTGCTACAACATGGATGAACCTTGAGGACATTATGCTAAGTGAAATAAGTCAGTCACAAAAAGACAAATATAGCATGATTCCACTTATATGAGTTATCTAGATTACAGGCATACCTCATTTTACTGTGCTTCAAAAATATTGCAATTTTTTACAAATTGAAGGTCTGTGCCAACCCTGCGTCGTCAGATGATGCTTTGCATTTTTAGCAATAAAGTATTTTTAATTAAGGTATGTACATTGTTTTAGATGTAATGCTATTGAACACAATAGACTATGGTATAGTGTAAACATAACTTTTATAGGCACGGGGAAACCAAAAATTTGTGTGACTTGCTTTATTGCAATATTCACTTTACTGCAGTGGTCTGGAACCAAACCCACAATATCTCTGAGATAGGCCTGTGGTCAAACTCACAGACACAGAAAGTAGCATGGTGGTTGTCAGGGTCTAGGAGAGAGGGGGAAATGAGGAATTGTTTAACGACAGAGTTTCAGTTTAGCAAGATGAAAAGGTTCTTGAGATTGGTTGCATGACAAAGTGAATATACTTAACACTACTGAACTGTACACTTAAACATGGTTTAGATGGTAAAATTTGTCATGTGTATTTTATCACAATTGAAAAAATACTGCCACCAATCCGAAATTTTAAGGAAAATATTTTTTTGATATATATGATATTACATAGCATCATGTAATGCATCAACAAAATAGTAACTTTTTTAAAAATAGTGACTTTTATGAATAAATTATAACTTTAAAATTTGCAAAGGAAAATGATTACTCCTACTTTTCAATATTTGAGAAAAATTCCTTTTAAATATATTCTTTACAATGACAGTTCTCCACTTTATGCAGTGGCCTGGAAAAATATTTTATAAAATCCTGGGAGTTTTTGATACAAGTTATTTCACAGAACTTTGGCCAAATGACTGCATCCAAGGCTAGATCTGGACAGAAATATGAAGTCATATTAAAATTTAAATCTATTAACACAATTTTCAGAACTTAAAAGAATTATTAACAAGGTTTTAAACTCCAGAGAGCTTGAATAATTTTTTCTCATGACTCAGATCTTATCACAAGTTGTTCTATGTTCTTACAAGCCAGCTCTGCATGCGTCATATTGCTTGTATAGAAAAATGCTAAGGAGTGATATTTCTTTAGGATGGAACTTAATCCTCAATTCATTGTCAGGTCTCCCAAATAGTATTTCATTTAACCAAATAATGTCAAATCTTGAGTTTTCTAGATGTCACATTAAGAGAAAAACAGAGCACATTTAAAGAACAATAAACTTGCATCAAGGGATTCAAGTTTACTTAAGTAATATTAGGGTAGGTTAACATTTAGGCTAAAAGCAAATTAAAGGCTAACCTAAGATGTCAGTGTCTGAGAGAAATAGAGCCAAGATAACTCCATAGTGCCCAATATTGACATATGAACTTGGCCCTAACATAGTATTAAAATGTGTACTAGGTTTTCTGAGAGAAAAAATTTTATTTGATACATCTGGGTCCTGTCCTCTGCTGATGCATAGAGTATCCCTCTTCATGTCTACCCTGATTCTTTCTTTTGCTATATTCCTCTCTTCCAGGACTGGTACAAAATGTGGATGTAGGGGAAGGAGGGGTGTGATCATAAATGTTGTAATTTATAAGAAGTCATTGACTTAAAAACAGAGAGCCAGTGCAGTGTCAAATAAAAAACAAATGTGGACTTAGGTAAGGAGAGACTTTATTTGAAAAAAAAAATAAAGACTTGCAGTAAGAGGAAGGGACCTATTGGAATAGGGAAAATACTGACCAAATGATCTGTAAATATCTCAAATGTCAGGCACATGGCTTTTCTTTTACAGGGAGGAAGAAACAAGTCTAGAAAGAACTGGGTGTGGGAACATGGGATAAGCAGGTGGAATGACGGGGCAGTTAAGCAGGAAATGTTTTTCTTGAGGTCAGCTGCTTCCCTGGGAGGCACCATTAAGCAGAGTGGGTTACGCATTCAATGCTTGCTTAAGCTCAAAGGTGGGCTAAAGTTCAGGGGCCTGGGAGAAGGAGAGAAGCCTAACTAAACTTTGATCACGTCAAGTTAGTAAGCACTTGTCCATTCGTCAGTGGGGACAAGCAGTTCAGCTAATCACTTAAGAGATAAAGAACGGGAAATTGGAGGGTCTGTAAGTGGTCTTGCCATAGGTAAACAAGGGGGGCATCTGGGAGTCTTCCCTAAGTCTTTTGGAGAAGGCTGGTTCTGTGTAGTAAGCTCTTTCCCAGAACACAAAAGAGAGGAATTACTCGTCACTGTTTTCCAGGAGCAGCGGGCTGAGGGAAAGCTCAGCAACGCCAGTAGCATAGAGGAAGGTATACAGATTGTTAAACAAATCATTGGGTTGAAGTCTTAGTTCTCCAACCAACTGGGAAATTTTTTAACGGTCTTTATGGGCTTAACTGTAACAGATGTCACCTGTGAATTAAGCATTATTCTTCAGTCCCTTAAAATGTGCTTTGCCCTCACTTAAACTGCTTGCTGCCCTCCAATGTTTCGTCCAGGCTGCTCCTGTAACTTTTCACCATGTAGATGACATAAGCAAAGGTCTTTTTCTCATTCACAGTTACATTCCTGAAATGTCAGCTGACAGTTTCTGCTAACTGGGCCTTATTGAACCCTGGTCTGGTGTTGTTTATAACACTATAAATTGAATCCCAGATAATATAAATTACATACTATAAATTGCAGCTGGAACAGATCAACCTCAGAAATATCAGTGTCGTGCTCAGGCGAATCTCCACCATTGTTACTTGACTTCTCTTCCTTTTATTTCGTATACTCTGGCTGGTTAGATTCTGCCCAATCTACCTATCTTTGGGCCTCAGTCTCACTAAAGATAATGATACATGCTCAACTTAATCCCACAATTATTGCAAGGATCAAATGAGAAGAATGGGAGATGCATTTTAGTGGGCTAAATATAGTTGCTACTATTAATTCATGCCTTTTGCGGTATAACTGCTTCCTGGTTATCATTTGTGCCTGAAAAAAATCAATTCTCACTTGTTCAAGCTCTATACTGCTGCTATGAAACCCAATCCAGATATCATTATTATAGACTACCAGTGTTTTGGCTTATAATTCTTACTTGTTCACTGTGCAGTGAAACTCTTATACGGCCATAAACCCTGATAGGACTGGTTTTTCATATTCATCCATTTATTCAGTTATCATACTTTCATTGATTCTGAAGAGAAAAGCTCCTAGACACACAGGAGAGAAATGAGCTCAATATCTCATTGGTTGGGGAAGAAACAGCAGTATTAGAGGTTTAATGGTGAGACCTTGCCATTTCCTCACCCAAGTGATAAAGTTATGTAAAATACTGATAAAGTATTTACAGCACAACACATGAAAGGAAGCACTGTAATGATTTCAAAGGTGAAAATATCTAAGACCATGATATATGTTAGAATAAAAGTGATACTTATCAAATTTTAAAGTAAAAATTAGTTTGGTTTCTCTGCAGAAATGACAGAATTTCAATAATTAATAAGCTCCAGTGCCGTAGAAGTTCATATCTCAGTATATCTTAGGTCATTTGGGGCCCTTTTTTCTTTCTTATCGGTAAGCACCAATATATCTCTTGAATTTATTATTGGCCAGGACTACATTTTATAGAAACTTGGCAATGAAGGGTAGCAGAATATGCCTCCCCAAAGTATGCCACTTTAGCATATTGATTATTTTGAGACAAAGACAGTTGAGAAAAAGCAGATATAAGAAAAGCTCTCTGCCCACCTCCTATTTGCCTAAAATCAGGAAATAAATTTGTAAAGATGTCCTTCCTCCCTTCTCTACCAGGATGTACAGAAGTTAACGACCAGAGACAACTCTAGACCTTTGTCAGCCCAGAGATAGCACCAGAGGAATATACATAACAAACTTTGCTAAAACTAGCCCTTATCTACCATTAGTTTTCCCATATATTTACCTTCCAACAATTTGCCACCCTTAGAAGCTCAAAGTCCTTTTCTTTTGTCTTGTCACTTCTCTACAAAATTATTTTTCTTTCATAAGATGCTAAAGAAGCTCAAGTTCTAACCATCCCTTTGAGTTACTCATCACTGAGTATTGTCATGTGTACGTGTAATGCATGCATTAAAAAACTTCTGTTTGTTTTTCTTCTATTTTTTCAGTCTAATTTTTTAATAGACTCTCTTTTTTCAGTCCAATTTTCAGGGCTCCAGCCAATGATCCTCAGATGAATAGAGGAGAAATACATTTTTTCTCCCCTACAGCAGAAAGAGAGCTCAGAAAAATGAAAAAAATTACATATCATGTAATCATGACATACTGGGGCACTTCTGGAATTCACTACTGGATCAGCCACCTCCAGGTATATTCTTCCCTAGACTTCCTTAGAGCTTGAATCATCAGCTCTTCCCAGAGGGGATAATCTATCTCCTATTCCTATGAATCATGGACACAACCTAGTGCTGGCTTCTGCCTCCTCAAACCCATCCCAAGAAATGAGAAAGTATTTTGTTCTAAATCTTAATATGACGT
The DNA here is from genome assembly GCF_028564815.1 of Eubalaena glacialis. NCBI lineage: Eukaryota > Metazoa > Chordata > Mammalia > Artiodactyla > Balaenidae > Eubalaena > Eubalaena glacialis. Next base: position 25,675,520 of record NC_083736.1, read on the forward strand.
TCTCTGTACTGTGACCAGGACAAAATAAAATTACTACTTCCAAAAGAATAAAAGGAAAGGCAAGTCCATTCCAAACATTTCTCCTTGCCCAGCAAGGTTCCTATGGTTAATTATTACAATCACTTCCTTAAAAAATGCTACCAACTCCCTTGGACTCTCTCACTCTTTTAATTACTCTCACTTGGCAGATTGATCTCAAACCTTCAACTATTTTCAGCCAAGCAACTTAAAATTTCTGGGAAAAATAAAATCCACACAACTTTGCTGACCATTCCCACTTTAAATTTATAACAGCAATCCAAGAAAGCCTAATATACTGAAGCCTAATATATTTTCCTAGGGAGTTTACTTCCCACTTTCCAAAATGGCCAGTTTACAGCTTCCTCTTTCTCTTCAAATCTCCCACTCTCACCGCCCACCACATTCTCAGCTGCTGAGGTTGCCTCCTAGTTCATGAGTAAACGAGAAGTAATCAAACAGTTATCTTTTTCATCCTCCAAATTGATCAACATCTCAGTGTCTTCACTCTTTTTATAAGGCAACAGTACCTCTGCTCCCATCCAAAGCCATCACTTCCACTTGAGCACTGAGTGGCATCCCTTCTGCCTTCTCAAGGTCAATTCTTCCAAGGTCAATCACATCAACATGTAAAACACTTTCACATCTCCCTACTTATAAAACGAAAGAATTCCCTCTCTTATATCCTCCTTCAACCAACACCCGTTTCCTCTGCTTTTCTTCATGTAAAAACTTTTCAAATACACTGTGATTTTGGATGCCTCTACTTTCTCACCACCCATCCCACCAGCTCATCAAAACTACATTTGTCAAGGCTTCTAGCAGCTTCCATATTGCCTTATCCAAAGGTTCTCATCTTACTCAACCTCTCCGTATCTCTTAACTCTGCTGACCTTTTTGAAGTAGGTTAATCCTTCTTAAAACACTTTCTTCTCTGGAATCCAAACTCTTAGCCTTATATTATTGATTGTTTGCTTCTCACCCCTTTTCTGTTCTCACCCCTTCTCCACCTCCACATAATGGAGTGGTCCAGAGCACAGTCCTAGAACAGTTGTTCTCAAGCCTGGCTGCTCTTTCAAATAACTTAGAGAGATTTTTAAAAATATGGTACAAGGACTATCTCCTCAAAGATTCTAATTTAATTGGCTTGAAACAAAGCATGGAATCTTTATTTTTAAAAATCTTCCTAGATGAGTCAAAAGTACAACCGGGATTGAGGAACTCTGCCCTAGAAAATATTGAGGCCCATAGCTTTAAGCACCAATTATATGTTGATGATTCCAAATAGATACCACCAGCTCAGACCTTTTCCCTGAGCTTTAGACTCCATGTACCTATTTGATATCTCCACCTAGACATCAAGCATCTCAAAAGGAACATATTCAAAATGGAATTTGATGTCTTACTTATCTTCAATCCTACACAGCCAATAAATCAATTATCACTGACCTCCTATCCAAAAGATATCTTGAATGTATTCTTTTCTTTCCATTTCCACTACCACTTCCCTAGTTCAGGGTGCCTTGACTTCATTCCTTGACTACCACCATAGCCTTTCAACTGTCCTTGCTCCCATATCCCACTCCTCTCCATCCTCCATACAGTAAGTAGACTTTATTAATGTCAATCAAATCATGTATCTCCTTTGTTTTAATGTCCTCTAATTGCTTTGCATTGTGCTGACAATAAAATTCAAACCTTTTACTATGGTTTACAAGGCACTGTATGATCTACACCAAGGTGATTCTCAAAGCAATTTTTACATGCCATTTTTAGTTACTCACTACAATCCAACCCTACTACCTTCTGTTCTGCAAACATTTCATGATTCTTCTTGCCTTAAGGTCTGTGCACTTGGTGTTCCCTCTGTCTCTAATTTGCCCCTTCCTATACTTTGTACCTCATCTGTCTACAGTGAGGCAGCATGTCATTTCCTCAAAAATAGCATAATGGGCTTCCCTGGTGGCGCAGTGGTTGAGAATCTGCCTGCCAATGCAGGGAACACGGGTTCGAGCCCTGGTCTGGGAAGATCCCACATGCCACGGAGCAACTAGACCCGTGAGCCACAACTACTGAGCCTGAGTGTCTGGAGCCTGTGCTCCGCAACAACAGAGGCCGCGACAGTGAGAGGCCCGCGCACCGCGATGAAGAGTGGCCCCCGCTCGCCGCAACTAGAGAAAGCCCTCACACAGAAACGAAGACCCAACACAGCCAAAAATAATAAATAAATAAATAAATAAATAATTTTTTAAAAATAGCATAATGATTAATAACACTGTTTCTGTGTCAAACTACGTAGGCTAAAATCCCATCTTCATAATTTCTTAATAGTGTGATCTTCAAAAAGTGAGGTAACCAATGTGTCTCAGTATCTGCATATTTAAAATTAAGATGATAACAGTACCTATATCATAAGCTTGTAAAGTAGCCTCATCCATGTGAAGGTCAACAGAGAAGTACTTGGTTCATAATAAATATTCAATAGATGTTAACTATTATAATTCTCTGACTATCTTATATAAAGTAGGATACCTAGTCTATAGGTATCTAGTTTATCCCCCTGTTTTTTGACTTCAAAAAACTTTTCATCTCCTTTTTCTTAATTAATACTTTAAGTAATTTTATGTTTATTAATTTTTCTTTTCTATCTTCCCAAACCACACCTACCACTAAAACCCAGGCCCTGCTAGAGCTTAAGTTGCATGAAGGCAGGAATCTTATCTGATTACATAGAACACAGAAAAGAACCAACACTGACTAGACAGAACATAGGTAAGAACCTAGCACAGAGTACACACTCAGTAAACATTTATTAAATGCATGGTGATTGGTATAAATAGAGCATATTTTTAATTCATGTTCTTTTTAAGAGAGGAACATGAAGGAATAAAATCAGTAAATATCAGTGAATACAGACATTCTGAAGATCAAGAGCTAGTTTGTTGAGTATAAACCCGACTGCGTACCTGTTTCTAGGAGAAGATTTTCGATAACTCAGAAGTGGAATATGACATATTACCTCCATAGGGAAAAAAAATTAGTTTTTCAAGAACTTGTTATACATTTTCCACAATCATGGTAAAACTAATTGTACGTTATTTAAAAGGCACCATATTGAAATAAATTCAATTTTTGGCAGTCAAAGGTAAGTATTGTAAAGTAATATATTCATCTAAAAGTTGTGAAATCAATTCACTTTGGATACAAATATGTTCATCCAATCCACAGTAATTTCATTGGAAGAGAATGACCTATAGCTTTTCTTCTTCACAATATCAAGACAAATATAATCTTTAAATTTCTTTATAAGTCATTTTTTAAAAATAATGTAACTTTATCTTGCTTACCACTACTTCACCCACAGAAACCATATTTTAGCTGCTTAGAAAAGGAGATGAACAGTATAAGCCAAGTTCAAAGCCTCTCAAATGAATAGAGAATCAGTCACGCTGAAGGGGGCGTGCATTTCACAGATGAGTTTTCAAGAGACACCCTATTCTTCATCATATTCTCACTGCTTAGTTTGAGTGGATTCTGAAAAATCATATGGGAATTTCAAAAACAAATGTCCCTTTTATTACCTTGTAAAAACCCCATAGGTTCATTCCATATTTTTATTGAACTTGAAAAAGTGAAATGAAAGAATAAAAATTTCTTTGTTGGGGTGCTATTATTTCGAACCTAGGCTTATAAATTGTCACCACACCTCAGCATTGAGACTAATGAATCTCTGCTCTCCTCAGTTCACTCTTTGTGAAATAAGGTTGAATAGAGAAGTAGTCTCAATTGCTCATTTATTTGAATCACAATAGCTGCCTAAGAAAATCCTAAGTAAAGGTAGGTTGATGCATAGGATTTGTGTTCCCATATTGTTTTCTTGGATTCCCAGTGCTACATAATTTCTGCCAAGAGGAAAGTGCAAAAAGAGTTTGAATCATATTGCAGATTTAATTTCATTTAAAGGACTTGTCATCTCACTAAAAACTATACAGTCTTACCTTACCATTAGTTCTCTATTTCTAATGATCCGTGAAAGATGAATTACCCATTTTGTACACATATGAAATGATTCTCAAAGTTGTTTTTAAAAGCTTTTAAGACACCAGACTTTACTGCAATAGATTGATGACAATTAGGAAGAGACTAGTTCACGCAGTTTGGGATATTAATTGTCCAACAATAACAATTACACGTTATTTTGGAAAAACTCATATATTAGAATAACTTTATGAGTGGGTTACCTTTTTAAACAGTGTTTTGAGAAGAAAAATAGCTTTTTAAAATAATAATTAAAAATCTTACAATTATATATAAAATATTTGGAAGGGAATATATCATTCACCTGATTCTAAATACAGTTGATACTTGAACAACACAGGTTTGAATTGTAAGGGTCTACTTATACACGGATTTTTTTCACTAAATACGTATGGTTGAATCTGCAAATGTGGAACTGTGGGTATGGAGAGCCAACTATAAAGTTCTACACCCTAAACCCCCATGTTGTTCAAGGGTCAACTGTAATAAGTTAACTAACAAGTTCCTTGCCCACCTCCCTCCACTTGGTCCATAGTAGATTATTTAGTAAATGTATACTTGAATGTCAATATTGAAATAGCAGAAGTCAATCCATAGCAGGCTTTACATGTGAGCAGACTTAATGGAAAGATGCCAAAAGATACATTCTGCCTCCAAAGATATCACCCATTTTACCTCGTCTGAAGCATGAATTACTGATCACTTAATTGAGCACCATCTATAGAAGAACTTGGTTATATCCACATATTGCCCTTTGGAATCAAGAAGATGATTTACTACTTTAACAAAGGTACATTTCTCAAATTAGTTAATTTGAAAATCCAGGGGACCAATCCAAAAGGTGTGATACTAGAATAGCGAAGTTTCCATGCATTGTATGGACAGCATATAGGAAGGTCCACTTGTTCTTGGTTTAGATACTAAGTTCTGATCCAGGAAAGAAAACAGAATGGAACATTCCAGGCTATGCTAATATCTATTGGAGAGGTTTTTACAAGAGTCACTTCTTTGACCTAATTAGAAAAGTCAGTTACCAGATACGTAGTAGGAACAAGTATAAGTGCAGGAAGGAGGAAACAAACAATACAGGAGAAAAAGCTTGAGTGGGAGGAGGGAATGAAAAGAAACTAAATAACTGGAAGAGTCCAGAAGGAGCTGTTTTTGGAAAAGTCCAGAAAAAGTAGGAATCTTGGTGACACTGAATTTCAGCCACCCTACTTTTGAATACTTGTGTATGCATCTCCTACCAAGGAGAAGAATCTTGAGAGGGAGAAAACTATTCAGATAATTTTGGAGGTTATGCTAAAATAGTGTTTCCCAACATTTAGACTATGGACTCTTTGATGGCCTTGAGTTATTTCCTCAATAACTGAATCCTAAAATCACCACTATATCAGTTGGGAAGCCATGAACAACTTTGATATTAAGAACAAAAATCTGTACAATCAAAAAGTTCAGAAAACAACTGCTATGGTGGACAATCAAGCGCCAGATAGGATGCTGAGTTTAACAACTAATACTTTTTTTTTTCCCAACCCTGCTGTTCTGTTCTCAAAATCCAAGCATAAGGGTGGTGCATATCTAACACACAATAGCACAGCATTTTTTTCTTAGGAGCCAAGAAGAGGATTTCTAGAGGAACATGGCAAAAATAAAGGCTGGGTTGATCTGCTTGTAGATACATAATGGGCTAGGTGTTAACAGATATTTGTCAAAATTGAGTTAATGGTCCATAGACACAATAATATCTCGAAGAAAATCAGTGTATTTGCTTGCAGTGGCTAAAAAATCGATCTGTGCCTTTGTTATGGGTTGAATCATGTCTTTCACAAAAAGAGATGTTGAAGTCATCACTCCCAATACCTGAGAATGTGACTTTATTTGGAAATAGGGTCAATGAAGATATAATTAGCTAAGATGATACTAGAGTAGAGTAGGTCCCTAATCCAATATAACTGGTGTCCTTATAAGAAAACGTCAGGTGAAGACAAGAGACCAATAGGGAAAATCCCATGTGACAGCACAGGCAGAGACTGGAGTTATGCAGATACAAGCCAAGGAATGCCAAGGACTGCCAGCAACCCCCAGGAGGTAGGGAGAGGCGAGGAAGGATTCTCCCCTACAGGCTTCAGAGGCCGCATGGCCCTGTCAACATCTTGATTTCAGACTTCTGGCCTCTAGAACTGTGAGAAAATAAATTAATGCTGTTCTAAGCCACCCCAGTGTGTGGTTCTTTGTTAAGGCAGCCCTAGGAAAGGAAAGCAGCCCCTATGCTGGAGAAGGAGAGGTCTTTGGGCCCTCTGCTCCAAGTACCTTAGCATGTCTTCCAGATCCTGCTCACAATGTGCTTTTGGCTCTAAGAGAATGAAAAATTTGGGGAAGTTAGTTTCAAAAGGTCATCATTTTCCAGGTAGTCTTGTCTTGCCTAACTCTTCTCCTCACTCACTTTGTGCTCCAAAAATTCCTCTCTACCTCTGGGTCCTCAACTTATGGTGTTCCTTCATACTTTTCACCTTCGTTCATATTAATCCCTCTAAATGAAATGCGCTCTGCATCCACCTGGGTCTCCCCTCCCCAATCTTACCACAACTGAGTCTTCCCTTAAGGCTCATTTCTTCATAGCATTTGTTTAATGAATAAATGAATACATCCTATCAAAATCTATGACACTTAACATTGAAAGCCTCATAGTATAAATATTCACTGTTGATGATCCAGTAAAATTAGAAATAAATCAGAAGGTGACCAAAATAAATACTTGGAATTTAAGAAAAAATGGAAAGCAAAAACAGAAATTAAAAAGCTATCTAAAAGGCAAAGAAAAGAAAAACACTCCATATAAAAATAAATGGGAGTCATCTAAAGTTGTACTCTCTTTCTCTATGTGTATATGTATATATATGTAAATATATGTATACATAATATATATCCTTAATATCCTTAAATGCTTTCATTATTATTAAATTTCAATAATATTCCATTATTACTGAACAATAATGTTTAAAGGACTGTTAATACTCACGGAAAGAAATTAAAAAACAGAAAGGAAGAAAAACAAATTCCATACATATATATGGAATCTAAAAAAAAAAAAATGGTTCTAATGAACGTAGGGGCAGTACAGGAATAAAGACTCAGACGTAGAGAATGGACTTGAGGACACGGGGAGGAGGAAGGGTAAGCTGGGACGAAGTGAGAGAGTGGCATGGCCATATATACACTACCAAATGTAAAATAGATAGCTAGTGGGAAGCAGCTGCATAGCACAGGGAGATCAACTCGGTGCCTAGTGACCACCTAGAGGGGTGGGATACGTAGGGTGGGAGGGAGACGCAAGAGGGAGGGGATATGGAGACATATGTATACGTATAGCTGAATCACTTTGTTATACAGCAGAAACTAACACAATGTAAAGCAATTATACTCCAATAAAGATGTTAAATTAAAAAAAAAACAACAGAAAGGAAACACAAGGAACTAGAAAAAGGAAATTAATATAGATAAAATATAGTTAAGAGCTTAAATTAATTAAAAATAAATAAATAAATAAAAATTAAGGATAAATTTGTATTTCTCTTTCTGACTTACTTCACTCTGTATGACAGACTCTAGGTCCATCCACTTCATTACAAATAACTCAGTTTCATTTCTTTTTATGGCTGAGTAATATTCCATTGTATATATGTGCTGATTCACTTTGTTATATAGCAGAAACTAACACAACATTGTAAAGCAATTATACTCCAATAAAGATGTTAAAAAAAAAGTTAAGGATAAAAGAATTCAAAAAAGCAAAATCTTTACAAAGATTTTCTTTGTCTTACAAGTCTGAATAAGGAAAACATAGACAATGTAAATTTAAGAATAAGAGTGGTGACATAACAAACATAGATGAGTGATTAAAATAATGATAATTTTATAACACGTGTACTTCTATGGCACCAAATCTGAAAATCTAGAGGAATTACATGATATAATTCCTATATAATTCCTATATAAAGCTAACAAAATATAAAGTCAAATACTTAGACTTATTACTGTCAACATTAATAAAAATATAATTTAAAATCTACCATTAAAAAGGACATCAATACAAGTTAATTTTACAACTGGGTTCTAAACTTCTGAAGGAAAGCTCACTTCAGTATTTTTTTAAATTTTCCAATTTTTAGGGGAAAAAATCTCAAACTCAATTTATTAGAACTGTATAACTTTGATAGCAAAATCTTTTAAAGATGGTGCCAAAAATATAGAATAAAAATGCTAAAATTCTGAAGAAAATAGTAATATGTTGAATAAATGAGTGTGTAAGAAGAATAATATCTTATGACCAAGTGCAGTTTGTTCCAGTAATCCAGTAATTCTTTGTGACTGTTTAATATAGCTGTGTAATATGATTTAATTTCTGGAAAGGTAAATCTCATCTCTTTACCATTCTTTTCTCAAAATTGCTTTGATTTTTCATTACACTTCCACAAAAGAACAGAATCAATCTGTCACATTCTCCAAAATTCTCTACTTGGATTTTGAATGGCATGCCATAAAATGTTAATTTTAAAAATATTAATCTAGCTTTTACAATGCTATTTTAGCATTCATTAACCTAGTATATCTTTCCATTTATTCATGCCTGCTTTTATACTCTATTTAGGAGAGGCCTAAAATTTTCTCTATAAATGTCCTGTGAATTCTTGGTTAAATTAATTGCTAGTTACATTTTGGATCTTGCTGCTCATGTATCGTGGCTTTGATTATATTTTCTAGTTGGATGTTGTTTTACAGGACTGCTTTATCCATATTATTTGAGAAAAGTGACAACTTTATCTCTTTCAAATCTTTATATAATTTTTTGCCTTATTCAGTTTGCCAGAGGCTCCAGATTAACTATAAAACTTTATGTGGTACGCTTATCTTAATGATCACCATGGAGTGGGGTGCATCTTACCTTTGTAAATGAAGTGTAATATTGGCCATTGATTTCTTTGGGTTACTACTCATTAGCTATTATCTAATTAAGAAATACCCTGCGATTTCTCATTTTATATTTTTTTATAAAAATGTATTGAATTTAGCAAATGCTTTGCCTGCATATATTGAAATTGCATGACTTTTTTTCTTTAGTTCAAAAGGTGTTTAATATGTATGAGAGTTTTTCTGATATTGAACCACATTTTATTGCAGATACAATCTCTACTGAATTATGAGACTTTTTAAAAACCACTGTTAGATTCAGATGCCAATGTTTTGTTTAGGATTTTTCAAAATGTGTCTCTAACTGAAATCAGTCAATAATTTTAATTTTTGTACCATGCTTCTTTTGTGAATTGGGCAGTGTTTTCTCTTTCTTTGTATTTTGTGAAATAAGATTATATATTTCTTGAAAGTTTGGTAGAACTCATGAGTAAAGTCATCTGGATCTGAGCCTTTGGGGAAGAGGGGTTATGAGTGAATATAAGGGGAAAAATAGATAAATATTTTCATTTCACCATGAACTTTTGGTCCATGCACATTTTCTACATTTCATTGGATTTTCAAATATATTTGCTTATGGTTGTTTATAACATTTTTAAATGATTTTATTGTCTTTTATCACTGCAGTTCTTTTCCAATTTATTTTATATTTGCTTATTTACATATTTGTTTATTTTTATTAATCTCATTTAAGACGTCTATCTTATTAGTCCTTCCAGAGAGCCAGCTTTTTGGGTTTTATTATCATTTTCACTGGTTTTTGTTTCTGAAATTCATTCATTTCTGCCTTTATTTTTACTATTTCTTTCTTATAATTTTTTAAATTCCTTTTTTAGGCTCTTGAGTTGAAAACTTAGATCATTCATTAAAATCCTTGTGTTTTCTGATAAATACCTTTAAATATATAAAATTTCTCTACATTACTGCATTCCACACACTTTCCCCATGTGCTTTCATTGTCACTACTGTCATTCAGCTATAAGTATTTTATAGTTTACCAAATTTCTTCTTTACTAAAGGAGTTATATAGTAGCTTTTCTAAAAAAATTACAAATTTATAGGCTGTTTTAAACTATAATTTTGTCACACTTTTAAAAGTTCGTTGTATTACAGTCAGAGAATATTGTCTCTGAATATATTGAGTCCTAGAGATTAACTGAGGCTTCTTTTGAAGCCTAGAACATAGTTGAATTTTGTAAATGTTCCATGTGTGGTTAAAAAGAACATGTATTCTGTGTTTGTTGAGAGTAAAATTCTCTCCATGTATATATATTTTAGTCCAGGCTTAATAATCATATTATTCAATTATCCTTTATTGCTTACTTAATCTATCACTGTGTAATAAAATCTATAATCACAATAGTTGATTTCTGCATTTCTTTGCTTAGTTCTGTCAGTTGAAGTTCTGCATATTTTGACACTATTGTCCATGTAAAGATGTTCAAGACTGTTATATCTTTTTCAGTTATGTCTTTTTTTTAACTTTTTATTTTTATTTTTTTTACAAACATGTAGTGTGTTCAACTTAAAAATCTCTTTTGACGTTAAAATTGCCTCTCCAGCTTGCCTTTCTTCATGTATATCTGGTATATATTTTTTCTCCCATTTTATTTTAATAATTAGCTAGACCTGGATAGTCTCTATATCTGCACATGAATTTAACATATTTATATATGCTGTAATCTGTTATTACATTAGGATTCATTTCTGCAGCTTATTTTATATTTTTAATTTAAAAGTCATTTTTTTAACATAGAGCAGCCTTCTTTTTTATCTTTCATTGGACACATCAAATTATTTTCTGGATTGAAGTTGGAATATTATATTTTTGTTCATCAGATAATTACACTACATTATTAAATTTAATATTTATGCTTGTTTTTACCAATACATCTCTAAAGTTTCTCAATATCTAGGGCTTCCCTCCTATAGACAAAACAAGTAGCTAAGCACACTCTCTCCTCCCTCTGCTCTTTTCTCCTACCTTGGCACCCTTACTCACAACATTAGCATCATTCAAGACAGCAGTTTCCAAAGTGTGGTCTACAGTCTTTTGGGGGTTCCCAAGTTGCTTTCAAAAACATCTGCAATGTTAAAATTATTTTTACAATAGCACAAAGTATTCATATGCCTTTTTCACTCCGCTTCTTTCATGAGTATACAGTAGATTTTGTGGTAGATTTTGCAGAGGCCGTGTGACATATTGTATCACAACATATTGAGCGCAGAACTACAGGTGAGAATCTAGCTGTTTCCTATTACTCTAGACACTAAAGAGTTGCAAAAACATAGAACAAAGCCAGTCCCAAATTGTTTTTGTTTTAGAATTTTTTTCATAAAAGATATGTCATTTACGTTAACTTGCAATGGGCTCATTAGTGTTATTTTTAACAAAGTTTAAAATTTTCTGTTTCAGTTTTTAACATGGTAAATATTGATAGATATAATCAAGATAAACAAAAGTTCTTTGGGCATTCTTAACAATTTGTAAGAATGTAGATAGATCCTGTGACCAATATATTTGAGAACTGCTGGGGTTGAGTCTTGTTTCCAGATGTTTGAGAAATACAGTTTTAAAATCATTATTTGCAGACAACAGTAAACCATAATAAGATATTCACTTCCAATCTTATTGGTCATTTCTTTTTTCACTGAAATGCTTCCTCCAGGAGTGCTTTGAAATAGTATGTCTGCCCCAATGTTCATTGCAGCACTATTTACAATAGCCAGGTCATGGAAGCAACCTAAATGCCCATCGACAGATGAATGGATAAAGAAGATGTGGTACATATATACAATGGAATATTACTCAGCCATAAAAAGGAACAAAATTGGGTCATTTGTAGAGATGTGAATGGACCTAGAGACTGTCATACAGAGTGAAGTAAGTCAGAAAGAGAAAAGCAAATATCATAGATTAACGCATATATATGGAATCTAGAAAAATGGTACAGATGAACCAGTTTGCAAGGCAGAAATAGAGACACAGATGTAGAGAACAAATGTACGGACACCAAGGGGGGAAAGTGGAGGGGGGTGGTGGTGCTGGGATGAACTGGGAGATTGGGATGGACATATATACACCAATATGTATAAATAGATAACTAATAAGAACCTGCTGTATAAAAAATAGAATAAAATTTTAAAAAAACAGGAATAAAATACTGCTGCTTAGATTATCAAGTTACATAAAAACAGTAAGCAAACCTCCAGCAAAAAAAAAAAAGAGTGTGTTTGAGTAATAAGTGTTATGAACATTTTAATCCCAAGAAATTTTTTTATACTTTCATATTTATATATTTCAGTGGAGGTAAAATTCTAGGTCCAGTTTTTTTCTTGAACTTTACATTGTCTCCTTTCACCTAGCATTTTTCTTGTGAAATTCAATATCAACCTAAATCTTGATCCTTTAAAAACTTATATTGTGCAAATTAGAACTGAAAAAAAAGCGGTCTTAATATTATGAAAATATGGAAATACTTGTGTATGCATAAAAGATGGAGAGGATACAAAGTTATTACAAGTTTTTGTCTCCAGTTGGGATGAGTGTATGAATTTTAATATTTTCTTAAGCTTTTCTGTATTCCAAAGTTTATGAACATAAATTGCTTTTATAACCAGAAAAAGTAAATTTCTCTACAACCTTCCTGAACAAGGGCAGAAAAAGGGAAGGGGGAAAACAACCATTATTTACTGGGTAGCTACCATGTGTCACATGCTCTATACTGGATCCTTCTAAATTTTACATCATTTGACCATCACATGGACATTGTGAAATAGGCATTATTAAGCGACGGCACTGTCATTTCCTAAACTTGGGATTTTGTAGGTTTTTGATGCAAAGTATGTATTTTCCCTTTCACCCACAAAATAAAAAGTCTAATTTTGGAGAATTTTTTTAAAACAGGTTTTTAGAAACAGTTATTCTGATAATGATAATTTTAGAGATTGTGTTCCCTGCTTTGCATTTCTCTTAATGTAACACTATAGTTTCCAGTGAATCATGAAAATGTATATTCATGCCCCCAAAATGGAAGTTTTAAAATACTTTGAAAATGACAAGGATGGAACTGTTAAACACCATTTTGTGTCCCTTAACCTATAATTGTCATTGTGTAACTGAAAGGAAAAGGAATCAGAAAACAAGATCGATAACCCCACAAATGTAAATAGAACTTTACCAAATTATTTTTTTAATATTTATTTATTTAGGCTGTGCCGGGTCTTAGTTGTGGCATGTGGGATCTTTAGTTGCGGCATGCAGGATCTAGTTCCCTGACCAGGGATCGAACCCAGGCCCCCTGCATTGGGAGCACAGAGTCTTAGCCACTAGGCCACCAGGGAAGTCCCCCTACTAAATTATTTTTAAAAACAGCAATGAATGACAAAATGGGGAAGGGATGTAAAGCTTTCAGTCTGCAGTTATGGACCATATTTATGTTGGTTTATATATAGGATCATAAGATTGACAAAGAAAAGTGATTACAGAAGCAAAAATGCAGCGAAAACTTCTCACATGTCAAAGCAAACTTAGGAAATTAGCAGCTCTTAAGACAGAAATGAAGGTGGGTAGAATCTTGAAGAACAATCTTTACATGATAATTAGGCAGTGAAATACATACAGAAGAGGAACAAAATCAAAAAATAAATTCTCTCACTCAAGTGTCAATGTATATTGCACATTACTAAAGAAACTACAGGGAAAAGAATAATTTCTTGGAGTAAAATTGAGCAGCCTTAAGTACAGAGCTCATGTTCTATTCCTGCTAGGAACCTGAGTCATTGTTTTATCACAGGCAAGTAAGTCATTTTGCTTCTCTTTGCCTCAAATTACTCATCTATAAAAAGCTATATTTTCAGCATTCTTACAGACCATCCCATCACGCCTCTTCTTTATCCACTGAGTGCCGGATATCAACCCAGGAAGCAAATTTAGGAATTAATTCAGAAATAAAAGCTCTAACTCCACATCATAAAAATAAAGATGAAACATAATGAACAAGCTAACTCTGAAAGTTCTCAGTTGTATATTTCATTTTAGTTCATGGATATGATTGACATAACCTTTAAAAAGTGTTATTTGCTGTTGTTCAGATTTAATATCACCTATGTTGAAGCTAGATTATAGATACAAAGAGAGCCCACATTATCATCCTTCTACCCTGGGGAAAACTATTATATATTTAGTTCTAATGAATTTCATAATTTTGTTTTTGTTATTATTATTTTACAAAGAGTAATGAATACTATTCTAGTACATGTAAACTCAAGACTTTTCTTTAAGTTGTGCTTTTTATAAATGGGAAAAAAAAGATTTTTTAAGTAATGGAAATAACCATTCATTTAGGAAAAGAAATACAAATCAAAACCACAATGAGGGATTTCCCTGGTTGTCCAGTGGCTAAGACTCCACATTCCCAATGCAGGGGGCCCCGGTTCAATCCCTGGTCAGGAAACTAGATCCCACATGTTGCAACTAAGAGTTTGCATGCCGCAACTAAAGATCCCACATGCTGCAACTAAAAAAGATCCCACATGCCGCAAGGAAGATCACCCACGAGGCAATGAAGATCCTGCGTGCCACAACGCAACTAAGACGCAACGCAGCCAAATAAATTTAAAAAAAAAAAACACAATGAGATATCACTTCACACCTGTTAGTAAAGCTTTTAACAAAAACAAAAGCAAAAAATAAGTGTTGGCAAGGATGTGGAGAAATTGGAAACTTTGTACACTATTGTGGGAATGTAAAATGGTATAGCCTCTATGGAAAACAGTATGGAGGTTCATTTTAAAAATTTTGAAAAGATAATCATTTTACAATGTATGTAAGTCATTATGCTATATAACTTAGACTTATACAGTGCTGTATGTCAATTATATCTCAATAAAACTGAAAGAAAAAAAAGCAATTCCAAATTCTCTTTTAAAAAATAAAATACAAGGGAAAAAAAAAGAGAAGTGGGGAGAACCTAGAAAGACTAACTAATCACAATGTGTGCACTTTATTTGCATTCTGATTCAAACGAAACGCAAAAGAGAATCATTTTTAACACCATTTGTGTTAGATTAATTACATTAGTAAACTCAACGAATGGCTTTCGTGAATTAAAAGAATTTCAAAATAGAAATACCATATGATCCAGAGATCCTATTTCTGGGTATATATCCAAAAGAATTGAAATCAGGATCTCAAAGAGAAATCTGCACTCCCATGTTCATTGCAGCATTATTCACAATAACCAATAAATGGAAACAAGCTAAGTGTTCATCAATGGATAAATGAAGAAAATGTGATGTACAGAGAGATATATAACATTATTCAGCCTTAAAAAAAGAAGGAAATCCTGCCATATGGGAAAACATATGAACCAGGAGGACACTGTGTTAAGTGAAATAAGCCTGTCACAGAAGGACAAATACTGCATGATTCCACTCACATGGGATATCTTTAAAAGTCAAACTCATAGAAGCAGAGAGTAGAATGGTGCTTGCCAGGGGCTGAGGGGAGGGGCAAATGGGGAGTTGTTCTTCAACAGGTATGAAGTGTCAGTTATGCAAGATGATCTAAGTTCTAGAGATCTGTTATACAACGTAGTGCCTACAATTAACAACACTGTATTGAACACTTAAAATTTTAAGAGGGTAGATCTCATGTTAAATATTCTTACCACAATAAAAAGCACAGACAAAAAGATGCTGTAAGGAATTATTGCATGGAATTGTTAGCCATTAAAAGAATAAACAATGGAAAAAGTAAATAAAAGTGAAGCTGCTTCTGGACTTATTTTCCCTAGTCCCATTGTCAGGAAGATGGCAATGACCAGAGTGTACTTGGACGCAACATACCAAGGATGACAGAACCTCCCAGATAGCTCTAGATCACTCACTTCCAAATGGTTCTGTGTGAAAGAAATCACCTGGTTTCTTTGTGTGAAAAAAAATTGATAGGAAAATAACTACATCAAAGAGGCAATGCTGAATAGTGAAAGGATAATTGGAGAGTCATAAAGTTTGGTTTCCTCATACATCTGTTGGTGAAGAGTTATGAGACATATCTACTCACATCTCAAGACTTCGGGCTCCTTATCTGTACAATGCAAGCACCGGCAAGGTTGGTCATTTGCAATTTGTGCTCAAAGAATATTTAGGGTAGCACAGAATTTCCCTAGGACAACAAAGGGAGATATGATAGGAATTCTAAGACTTCAAGTAGACCAGCTTTTACTTGTCCAAGAAGTAAATTGATAAATTAGTTAATTGGTACTCAATTAAACTATTTTTTAAATACTGTAAGTATTACTGCTAAAAGGCAATTACTTCCAAGATACTGAAATTTGAGAGGAGGCAAGATGGCGGAGTAGAAGGATGTGAGTTCACCACTTCTTACGGAAACACCAAAATCACAACTAACTGCTGAACAACCATTGACCAAAAATGCTGGAACCAAGGTACTGAAATTTATAATTATGTATTTCTTAGAAAATTAAGAATAATAGGTATAATATACTACTTTTCTGTAACACTAGGAAACAATGTGTATAAGAGTCACTTCTGAACACTCTATTCACATGCATATCTTTGCATCAGTTGGGGTGACTTCATCTGTTAGCAACAATATGGAATTTATTTACTCCACTACCTGAAGTCCAGAGTTCGAGAGGTGGAAAGTAAGACCTTCAACAGTGTTACCCTGAGAGGTGGATTCACTGAGAAGTTAATCAAGCTTAAACTTTAGAGGCTATCACTTGCATGGGCCCCTTTTAAAGCCCTTCAGCTACTTCTGTATACAGTTTTTGTATTAATTTTCTTGATGAGATCACCTCTCCCCCACATAAATTGCTTAATATTTAGGCCCCAGAAAATCTGGATCAGTGAATGGCTCTGACATAATTTCCCAGCAAGCATACTAGCAATGCACTCCTGATGGGATCAGCTTTGCTCACTGGCTAGCTTGCCTCTGGATTACAAAATGGCTTCTGACAGCTAACCAGGTAATGGGCCTTCTCATTCTCTTTCAGGCATTCACTTCCAGGCATTTTTTACTTCCTGCAAAGCATGGAACATATGTCCTTTCTTTTGTAATGATGAACTGTGTCCCTGGTTTCTAGGATGATGTTACATGCTAATTGTCTTAAGCCTGGATTTCAGAACCTACTTACTGGCAAAGGAATGGATGTTGCCCAATTGGCTCAGACAAATATAAACTCACCTCAGGAAATAGGGCTGGAATTAGCTTACCCAGGGGGACATCGGCTACATAGGAGAGGGCTGATGACTGAATAAATTCAGATGTGGGCTGACTTAAGCTAGTATGGGTCACTGACATGAGAAAAACCTTGCTAGGGCATTCCTGGAAAAAAAACTACTCACTCTTAAGAGAGAGCCACGGAAAGCCACTCTCTGTCTATCTCCGTCTCTCTCTGTTTGTCTGTCTCTCTCTCTCATCTGGTGGGTATGAACATGAAACTATATTACCCCAGGGGCTGCTGGCAGCCATCCTACCATCATGAGGGAAGCTAAACAAGCACAAAGCTCACATATACTATAAGGCAAAGCTAAAACACACACACACACACACACACACACACAGAAACGCATGCACGCAAACATGCACACACACAGAAACAGATTTAGAGCTCTGTTGCTTTCTGTAGTAAATTGACCCAACTTCTATACTTCCAGTTACATGGGCCAATAAAAATTCTTATTTTTAAACAAGTTTAAATTCATTTCTCTGCCATTTTCAGACACATAGTATCTAACGATAAATTCACTAAACTTCCATCACTCTATCTGCACCAGAAAATGATCATTTGATTGCAATGGAATTAACCCTTTTATTGTCTACATATGTTAAATTTTCAATTAAGATTACAGCCTTTATAGTGATATCTTTTCTATTGTGTCATGAATTTCACCTTGATGCCTTTTAGATAGCCAAGTGGAGATGCGGGAAGGACTACTGGACACCAGAGTAAAGTTTAGAGAGTGCTCTAGGAAGAGCTGTAAATTTGGGAATCATCTGCATATTTAAAGTCAGGAGCCCAGATGAGGTCACCTAAGATGTGAGTGCAGACTGAAATTAAAAGAGGTCCATGGACTGCATCTTTCAGGGTAAAATAAGGCAATCTGGAAACCCCAATACAAAAGAGTGACATCATTATTGGTTCAGCTGAGTTAACCACTAGGTCCTCCCCATAACAGATAAATTTCTCAATTTTCCTGTTAACACAATCAGGGTAAAATCCTCTCTTCCTGACTGCCAATCATAGTGATGAAATTATTGAACAGATATTAATTTAGTCCTTACTATGTGCTAGGTCTCTGTGCAGATCACAGGACGGTTGACAGCTAGCAACAGTGACAGCAACAGATAAATAGAAAAGAACCTCATACTAAAGGGGGTTGGTAGTTCTAAAGGAGCAAGGCTAGAGGAGAGGGGGGGAAAATAGAGAGCAATATGGGGAGACAGATAAATGCACTGAACCCCGAGCAACCATCAATGGACCCCCATTCTCAGGGTGCCAGGGCCTAGTAATGAAGAACTAATTAACGATGTTAAAAAAAATCTTTGGAGCAATTGCTTTTTTGTATATATAATAACATGTACAAAACAGGACTTTTATAAGTTTGCTTTATCATGTAAGAAATTAGAAATAGGATTTTAAAAAATAACAGTCTCTTAGGTGGTATTTAAATCTGTTGCTGCCTACCTTTTTTTTATAATTTATTTATTTATTCATTTATTTTTGGCTGCTTTGGGCCTTCGTTGCTGCACATGGGCTTTCTTTAGTTGCGGCGAGCGGGGGCTACTCTTCCTTGCAGTATGCAGGCTTCTTATTGTGGTGGCTTCTCCTGTTGCAGAGCACGGGCTCTAGTCGTGCGGGCTTCAGTAGTTGTGGCATGTGGGCTCAGTAGTTGTAGCTCATGGGCTCTAGAGCACAGGCTCAGTAGTTGCGGCACACGGGCTTAGTTGCTTTGCGGCATGTGGGATCTTCCTGGACCAGGGCTCAAACCCATGTCCCCTGCATTGGCAGGCAGATTCTTAACCACTGAGCCACCAGGGAAGCCCTGCCTAACTTTATAAAGAAGCAGAATGGCATTTCAAAGAGGCAACCGAATCTAGAAAGCAAAGGATCACAAAACAGGTTAGCAACAGCTAGAGTTCATGATTATTTTTCTAAAAATAGCTACTTATATTTTAGAAATACACAAAGGGTAATTTAAGAGGATTTTTTTAAATAATAAAATATATGTCAAGCCCACATTGTAAACCAGATTTAAACTCAGTGAAGTGATCTTTCATACATTATACAGTGGCAATTACCATGTAAATAGATTTTAAATAAAGTGATGTATTATTTAAAACCTCAGTGTTATATAAAGCAAGCATGGGGCAATGCTTGATGTCTATTTTATTTTCAAATCAACAACCCCTTTCCACATACAGAGAAAGGACAACTATTGCACTAGATAATTTTAATTATAATTCTCATAATAAATTTCTGTAGCCCCTATGATTATATATTTCCCCAACATTTGTGGGAAACATGATAATATCCCCTATATAATCATAAGTCTGACATTTTTCCCATTTGAAGGCATTCTCCTTTCAGAAATTTTTTAATGAGAACTGCTAGAGAATACATTTAATTCAGACTGTTATAAATGACCTAAAATAATAAAAATCATGATGAATGAGAGCCAGAATTTCCTCCCCGATTAGAGACATTTTTCAAGGTGTCCTTGCAGGAGCAGGTTGGAATGAAGGAGAGGAAGGGAAGGGAAAGGATTTAAGGAGGGTTGCATGGGCTCTACAGAGGAGTCTGGATCTGAGAGACCAAGGCCAGAGACAGAGTCTGCTGAGCACCAGGCCTCCTGCCAAATGGGTACCATTTGTACTAGCATCTGAGAGTCACATGGGAGTTGAGTAAGTGACCACCGATTAAGCCAGTTACATTCAGGCTCACTTGGTCTCTACCTAAGTAGGAGCTGTGGGGGTATCCTTCCCTTCCTGTGACTCTTCCTCTGTGTTCCTGACTCCAGGCTCATTGCCTATCGGCCATACCCCATTTAGGCCATGCCCATAAACGGAGGGTGAGGGAAGGTGGGGACAAATGGGTTCCTGAACACCAAGTGAGTTGACAGTGATGTGGGAGGGAGGATTTCCACACTTTACCTGAAGATACCCAGCTTGAGATT
Source organism: Eubalaena glacialis (assembly GCF_028564815.1). Taxonomy (NCBI): domain Eukaryota; kingdom Metazoa; phylum Chordata; class Mammalia; order Artiodactyla; family Balaenidae; genus Eubalaena; species Eubalaena glacialis. The sequence continues at coordinate 25,695,752 of NC_083736.1, forward strand.
TACCTCTTCCACTCACTTCCCCTCACTAAAGAAGCAGAGCCAAGGAAAAACACATTCTGAAACATACATTTCCTAACTCAGTGATCTAGTCCCTTCAAAGCAAAAAATACTCTGCTTATTACTTGGAAATTGGGAACATAACTCTCTAGGACGTGTTCAATTGATATTGATCATCTAATAACCCCTGAATTCTCCTTGTCTCTTTCTTTTCCTACTCATCATCTAACTTTTCATTTGGATTCCATCTATCTTTGTTCCCAATGGTACCCTCCTATCCATTTCATATCAGATTATTTTAATAGCCCACTATCCATTTCACTGATATCAAATGTCCTTTTACTCAACAAAACATTTCTGAGCTCCTCCTCTAGAGATCCTGCAGAATGAAGAATACGGAGTAGGATAGTGTTCTCACAGTTTCTCATAGTTTTCATCACTGCATACATAACCAAAGTTTTAATCCATCTTCCTAATGTCATCTTTCAACTTAGTTTAACTGTACATTGCTTTTTAAAGAATAAATACATGTATATGTATAACCAAATCACTTTGCTGTACACCTGAAACTAACACAACATTGTTAATCAAATATACTCCAATATAAGATAAAATTTTTAAATAAATAAATAAAGCAAATATAAATACTTCATCCTTGGCAATCAAACCATCACGTACTTACCCTTATCTCTAAACACTAAACTCCAGACTGTTCACTGAGCAAATTGCAGTTCAGTTGAAAGAAAGAGTGCCAGACCAGGGTATGAATTCACACTGTTGCCCTAGACATAGGACTTAGCTTCTCTGTGATTCAGTTTCCCAGTTTCTAAACTGGAGGTAATAGTTCTTCCTTCACAAAATTTTTGGAAGACTACAATGCCATGATGTCAATAAAAATCATTTTGCAAACTGTAAAGGGCCATATCAAGATAAGTTATTATTTTTAACTGTCTTTCACGTTTAGCGTTCCCTACCAACACCAGACTTAAACTGTATTGAAACCATGACTGCCTGCCCTTTTCTTTCCACCAAATCTAATGCAATCTAGTGTAAATCTAATGTCAACTTCAAAGTCTATTTCAAGTTCTATTCACTTAACATATACAATAACAATAATAGATTACCCCTACTGAAACTTTGCTACATGCCATAAATAAAGCATTTCTAATGCACTGTCTTATTTCATATTTTTAACAACCTTAGGAGGTAATACTATTAGAATTCTCATTGTACCTGAAGAGAGGGAGCATTACCTAACTTCAGGAACTTGATCACAGTGGCACAACTAATATACAACAGACTCATGAGTCAAGTGAGTTGGGCTCTTCAAGACTCCATGATCATAGCCACTACATTATATTTCACTTCTGTGGCCTTCTATTAAATCCCTCCCTTGTCTTCTACTTCATATTTTCCCACTTCTGGATTTCTATAGCGATGAATTTTTACTTAATTTTTCACTTTACACAGCCTCTATATAGCAAGCTTTATTGCCCTGTAATGGTTATCAACTCATAAAGGGAAGGGGCCATAGATTCTCTTTCATTTATGTTTTGCTCCACAGCTCCTATACATCCCTGCATGGAAAGCAAAAAAATTAATAAATAGACCTTGCCTTTACTTGACATTATAAGGAGACCAGATGAAAGAGAGAAATAATGTATGCAATAAAGAATAATAAAATAGCAACACCTAATACGGAAATAATTTAAGAATTAGAATACAAAGACTTTTCATTTTTTTCTCCTTTACTCACTTATGGTTTGGGATTTCTTTACATTTGAAAAACATCACCCTGTATAAGTAAGCCAGGTTTCCAATAAAATATGTTTCTTGCCTCTTCTGGCATGTGTAAGCAGTATATCTTTTGAGTTTGTTGGTAGTGGCCCACTTAACACTAAAATCCTTTTAGTGTCTTGTTAAGGAGAGTTGGTGAGGAATTGTGTTTAATATGTTAGTGAAGTTATAACCTGTCATGTTATTTAAATGCCTGATTTTGTAGTGTGTGTTAGCGTGTGTGTTTGTGTGTGATAATGATCTGTGCAGTGCTGTTCAAAGTTGAATTAGTTATCACTGGAGAAGGGATTACTAGTGCCCTCAAGGAAAAGCAGGGAAATAACTTTCTTGATTTTTTTCTTCATTAGGCCTGGGAGATTTAGTAAGAAATATCTGTTTGTTTGATTTGAACATTAAACTCATAAAAGGGAAATTCTGTATAATACATGTATTTCTAAGTCTTCATGTACACACATTTATTTACATATAAACATACTCATAGCAATTGATTATCTCTTAATTAAAAGATGTGTGCAATCTAACCAAGCACAATAAATGAAAGAAAGCACCCTATTACGTATAGTTTAACCTCTCTGAGTATCAATTTTCTCAACTTTAAAAAGTAGATATTAAATCCCACCTCACAAGACCATCGCAAGAATTCTGTGAGATAAGAAAACACAATGACTGGCATGTATTAGACATTCGGTAAATGTGGATTCCTTAGCTTCTTATGACCAATCTTCCCCCAAAACATAAAATTGTTTTTAAATCTCTCATATTAAGACAAATGATAATGATGAAAATTGCAAATAAACAATTACTTCCCCCTAGAAAAGTGGAGAACAAGGAAAGAAATTAATATACATGTACATGACCTTTACCAGTAATCTTCCATGAAAATATGACTATCCCTAACAATCTAGAAGTCACTGATTATGTCTCTAGGGAACAGATGGGAAAGATGGTGTTTAATGGAGCAAAACAGAGGGAACAACCTATAAGATGAGATCCTTAGAGTCAGCAGATAGGTTCTCAGTTCATTTGACTTTATTCCTTCTCCTTCCTTTATTCCTTCTCCCACCAAGAAACATGAGGAGTAAATACTAGGAACTGACACTCAGAGTCAAAATACACACATAAATAGCAACATACATATTACGAATGTCACTATGTGATAATTTTTACCTATCAAATTTTCTTAGTCCCTAGGCTATGACTAAGAAAGGGGCATTAACTAATAATTAGCCAAAAGACCTTTTTAGTGAGTACTTGGCCTGCATTAATAATCACCCTAGGCACTGTGAAGCACAGAGAAGGATAAGCCAGAGTTAAACCCAACAAATTTCCATTCAACTCAACACACGTGCAGGGAGACAGTGGTAAAATATTCCATGGGAGATCCAAAGACAAACCAAGACATTGCCCTTGCCTTGAAGAAGTATTTGGCCCAATAATGGATTATAGGAATGCTATTTGGCATAGGTTATAAGGGCTATAGATTTTGAAAAGAGAAAACTAACACTGAGCTCAAATGGGATTTTGTAATATTTCATTAAGTAAATGGGAATCTAGTTTTATCTTGAAAGATGGTAGTATTTGAATAGATGAAGTAGAGATAGGGCATGGTAATAGGTTATCATGGAATAGTGAACAAGAAGAATGGATTTGCTGGGACCTTCTTAACTGCTGACAACTCTTTCCAGAAAGATTATGTGAGAATGCTTAGTGATTTGCTAGAAATTGTGAACTATGGGTTGGTTTGTCTTTTGTTTTCTAGCAGCTAGATCCCAGTGGCCAAAGAGTAGTATTTGTCCATGATTGCTATGAACACCTGTGCTTAGAGAATCTAAGTATTCATAAAAGAAAACTACCTATATGCGCCAATATCTGAGTCCAGAGATGACTGTTTATCAGAAGACTTATCACTTAAATTGGTCATCCATCTTTCAGAATACAACAACTTAGGTGAGTTTAAAATGCATTACAGGGCTTCCCTGGTGGCGCAGTGGTTAAGAATCCGCCTGCCAATGCAGGGAACACGGGTTCAAACCTTGGTCCGGGAAGATCCCACGTGCCATGGAGCAACTAAGCCCGTGCACCACAACTACTGAGCCTGTGCTCTAGAGCCCATGCTCTGCAACAAGAGAAACCACCGCAATGAGAAGCCCGCGCACTGCAACGAAGAGTAGCCCCTGCTCGCGGCAACTAGAGAAAGCCTGCGCGCAGCAACAAAGACCCAACACAGACAAAAATAAATAAAAATAAAATTAATTTTTTAAAAATGCATTACATTTGACCCTTGAACAACATGGGTTTGAACTGTGTGGGTCCACGTCTATGCGGATATTTTTCAATAGTAAATACTACAGTATTACAGGGTCAGTGGTTAGTTGAATCTGCAGATGTGGAGGGAACCCTAAATACAGACGGCCAGTTAGCCTACTATAAGTTTTACCCAGATTAACCCCTGTGTTGTTCAAGAATCAACTGTATATGATTTTAGGACATGGCTAGTTTTCAAGGTCGCAGAAAAGAGAAAAGGTGGCTTTATGTTTGAGTATATGTGCATATTCTGACCCTCACCCCTGTACAACCATTTAAAGAGAAATAATTTGTTTTCATAGGAAAGCACAGTGCCAATTACTGATTATCTCCATATTTACCAGAAATACTGATTATCTCCATATTTACTCTTAATTATATTTTTAAACAGGGCAAGTTCTTGGCAAATCTTTCATTAGTGAATACAGTAAAAGGCTAGATACAAAGAACTTGACACTATAATTATGAACTCAAATTTCTTGTAGACATTTTTAATGCAGGTCATGTGGGAAGTCACCAAGAGATCTGTCAAAAAAAAGAAGACAGTCACATGGATATAGACAAAGACCACCCAGATGAGAACAAGCAAACATTATTAATTCAGAGCTTGCTCTATCAAGGGGGTCAGCCACCATCATTTGAATTTGGCAGAGATTCCAAGGCAATCAGGGGAGTGGGAAAACTTTATAGTGGGAAAAAATGGAAGTCTTCAGGTATGCCCTGATTGAGGCTGTTGATATGGGGAAACTGGAGGTGGGCTAACTAGAAGTAGGGCATCTTTGGGGATAAAATAGGGGAATATATCTGTCATTCTCTGCTTGGTTCTAAGTTGTAAGTGGGGACAAAAATTAGGGAAACAGATGGTTGTTGACCAAGTCCTGACCATTTGGGACCAATTGCTGTGGTTGTAGTTTTGCTTCCTGGACTGATTGCTCTACACGTTGTGGATCAGAGACCTATTTTTATATATGGTCTGGCCATAGTCCCTTTGTATATCCAGCCTCTCAAGCATTAGTCTCGAATTATTTGGACTTAATGTTATAAATAGGCTCTTATTTGCATGAGAAAAAATTGTGACAGCTTCATCATGATACGATTTCTTCTTCATTCATTCAATAAATTCAACAGTTATACGCCCCTACTACGTGACAGGTAGAATCTAAACAATCACTAAACCTTCCTCATATCTAAAGCAATGAAACGTTAGCATTATGGCAGATTACCTTACAATATGCTTGTTGAAGCAAACAAAAACCTGATAACAATAATTTGTCCATTTAATTAAAAATATATTTATGAAGAAAAGAACAATTCCTCAATCTTGCTTTGAGTTTGTTTCAACATCTATAAATATATTAGCACTTAACCTGTCATTGTGTTACAATATATTGAGATAATAATATTTTAATTTATTTTCTATTATAAAATAATTTCATTTCTTAAGGGGCAAAAAGAAATTCAAGGCAAAGAGATAATATTTCACAGCTTAAATTTTTTAATTCCTTTTTTATAGTACTCTCAGATAACTGGGAAAAGGAAATCATTCCCATTTGAAAGTTGAGAAAACAGAATCGTAGAACCATACTAACTCACCAAATATCTAGATAGAGTCTATGTCATAAATTAGATTTCCTGAATTCTAGTTCCATGTTCTTTTCTCTACACTCTCCACTCTCTATGTAATTGCTGAGGTGAATGCAATTTTATCAGTCATGCAATAACCTTAAATGTGAAGGAAAAAAAAAACACACCAATAACACTTGACATGACAAGCAAATAAAATGCTAATGAAATTATACACAAGAATGACTTTTGCTTTCTCTTCTCCCAGGACCAACACCCACTCTCCCAATCATAGAGTAGTGCTGAGTAAAAGAATGACACTCAACCCATGCATAAGGGTAGACCAAACAGTTATCTTGACTACAAAGACGGGGAATGAGGAATTAACAAGAATGAGACAGTGGTGGAAGGAAGAAGAGAAGTTTTAGAAAAGATAGTCTGCATAACTGAAATATAATCAAAACTTTTTACAGAGGGCTTCAAGAAATATCTTATTCTAAGGCTGAGTCAAAGAAAAACACACCTAGAATACCTTTTGTGGCAAAAAGTAAGAAAATTCTCAAAGAATGTTGAGAATAAGTCAAAAGGAAGTGGAAGCTACTTTTTTTTGTAAAATGTATTATAAAAAGTGGTTGATGTTCTTTTTTATTGAACTATAGTTGATTTATAATATTATGTTAGTTTCAGGTATACAGCAGGGATTCAATTATGTATATATATTATTTCCCATATAGACTATTACAAAATATTGAATATAGTTCCCTGTGCTGTACAGTAAATCCTTGTTGTTTATCTGTTTTATATATAGTGGTGTGTATCTGTTAATCCCGTACTCCTAATTTATCCTACCCTCCTTTCCCCTTTGGTAACCGTAAGTTTGTTTTCTATGTTTGTGAGTCTATTTCTGTTTTGTAAATAAGTTCACTTGTATTATTTTTAGATTCCACATATAAGTGATATCATATAATATTTGTCTTTCTCTGGCTGACTTACTTCATTCAGTATGATAAATTCTACATCCATCCATGTTGCTGCAAATGGCAATATTTCAATCATTTTTTATGGCTGAATGATATTCCATTGTGTGTGTGTATTGGGGGTGTGTGTGTGTATAATACACACAATTTGGTATTAATAATAATAAAGATGGCAAAAACAACAATACTAATATATTATAACCCTTTAAATAAAATAAGTAGTTATGGGTCCATAATGATAGCAGAGAGAGAGAGAGAGAAAGCGCTAGAGAAAGGTACAGTGCCTCCATACGGTAGACTATCAACTAATAAATATAGGAAGAATGATGGAGTAAAAGTTAATATTTTTTGGCAATTTTAAGTATTCAATATTCAAATAAAATATCAATGGTTGCTAAAATTAATGAATGAAAGTTCGAAAGGGAACAGGACATGCGAATATCTTCAAAAGTCTCTCCCATATTACTTAGTAAGTGCAAATGAGAAAATAGCAACCATACTATGGAGAAACCTGGCAGGGATCACCATGTCTAAGTGATCAAAATCAACATCACCAATAATTAAACCAACATCATGTGCCTCTTAATATAACGTACTAGTAAAAACACAACAAATCATATGTAGTATTCCTGCCAAAAATACATAACCTAAATCTAATCAGGAGGAAATTTTAGACAATCCAAAATTGAAGGACATTCTACAAAATACCTGATCTTTACTCTTCAAAATGTCAATATCATGAAAGATAAAGTAAGCCTTAGGAACTGTGCAAATTAAAGGAGCCAAAGAAATATGACAACTGAATACAAAATCTGATCCTGGATTAGATCCTGGACAGGAAAAAAGAGTTGTTATAATGGACATTATTGAAACAATTGCAGTAATTTGAATATGAATGCAGATAGATGATACAACAGTATCAGTGTTAAGTATCCTGATTTTGATAATTATACTGTGATTACATAAGATGATATTTTTGTTCATAAAGACCACACAGTGAAATGTGAAATGTTTAGGGGAAATGAGGAATGATGCCTATAAATGGCAAATCATTATCTACATACAGACATAAAGAGACACAAAGAGAGACAGAGACAGAGAGAGGGAGAGAGAAAGCATGAATGGCAAACAATTAATAGTTAGTGAACCTGGGTGAAGATGAGGGATAGATAAGAGTTATTTATACTACTATTACCACTTTTAAATTGTTCAAAAATATTTCAAAATTAAAACATTAAAAGTTGGAGTAATAACAAAATTGCAGAAATAAAAACTTTTTCACAGCAAAGTTAACCTTCTGCTAGTAGAGCTCCTGAATCTTATTAAGCTAAATAAGTCTTTTCCCCATCTCCAACCTTAAGATTCTTTTTTTTTTAAACATTTTTATTGGAGTATGATTCCTTTACAATGGTGTGTTAGTTTCTGCTTTATAACAAAGTGAATCAGTTATACATATACATATATCCCCATATCTCTTCCCTCTTGCGTCTGCCTCCCTCCCACCCTCCCTATCCCACCCTTCTAGCTGGTCACAAAGCACCGAGCTGATCTCCCTGTGCTATGTGGTTGCTTCCCACTAGCTATCTATTTTACATTTGGTAGTGTATATATGTTCATATATACACTACCACTCTCTCACTTTGTCCCAGCTTACCCTTCCCCCTCCCCATGTCCTCAAGTCCATTCTCTAGTAAGTCTGTGTCTTTATTCCCGTCTTGCCCCTAGGTTCTTCAGAACCACTTTTTTTTTTTTTTTTAGATTCCATATATATGTGTTAGCATACGGTATTTGTTTTTCTCTTTCTGACTTACTTCACTCTGTATGACAGACTCTAGGTCCATCCACCTCACTACAAATAGCTCAATTTTCATTTCCTTTTATAGCTGAGTAATATTCCATTGTATATATGTGCCACATCTTCTTTATCCATTCATCTGTTGATGGACACTTAGGTTGCTTCCATGTCCTGGCTATTGTAAATAGAGCTGCAATGAACATTGTGGCACATGACGCTTTTTGAATTATGGTTTTCTCAGGGTATATGCCCAGGAGTGGGACTGCTGGGTCGTATGGTAGTTCTGTTTTTAGTTTTTTAAGAAACCTCCATACTGTTCTCCATAGTGGCTGTATCAATTTACATTCCCACCAACAGTGCAAGAGAGTTCCCTTTTCTCCACACCCTCTCCAGCACTTATTGTTTGTAGATTTTTTGATGACGGCCATTCTGACCGGTGTGAGATGATATCGCATTGTAGTTTTGATTTGCATTTCTCTAATGATTAATGATGTTGAGCATTCTTTCATGTGTTTGTTGGCAATCTGTATATCTTCTTTGGAGAAATGTCTATTTAGGTCTTCTGCCCAGTTTTGGATTGGGTTGTTTGGTTTTTTGATATTGAGCTGCATGAGCTGCTTGTAAATTTTGAAGATTAATCCTTTGTCAGTTGCTTCATTTGCAAATATTTTCTCCCATCCTGAGGGTTGTCTTTTCATCTTGTTTATGGTTTCCTTTGCTGTGCAAAAGCTTTTAATTTTCATTAGGTCCCATTTGTTTATTTTTGTTTTTATTAGCATTACTCTAGGAGATGGGTCAAAAAGGATCTTGCTGTGATTTATGTCATAGAGTGTTCTGCCTATGTTTTCCTCTAAGAGTTTGATAGTGTCTGGTCTTACATTTAGATCTTTAATCCATTTTGAGTTTATTTTTTTGTATGGTGTTAGGGAGTGTTCTAATTTCATTCTTTTACATGTAGCTGTCCAATTTTCCCAGCACCACTTATTGAAGAGGCTGTCTTTTCTCCATTGTATATTCTTGCCTCCTTTATCAAAGATAAGATGACCATATGTGCATGGGTTTATCTCTGGGCTTTCTATCCTGTTCCGTTGATCTATATTTTTGTTTTTGTGCCAGTACCATACTGTCTTGATTGCTGTAGCTTTGTAGTATAGTCTGAAGTCCAGGAGCCTGATTCCTCCAGCTCCATTTTTCTTTCTCAAGATTGCTTTGGCTATTTGGCAACCTTAAGATTCTTTAATAATAGAGTCTTTCTTTCAAATCACTGCTATCCTGTGGATTCTAAAGATTTGGGATAGATTATTAGATCTTAACGTGACACATGGAAACATTCTCCAAAATCTGTATTTATGAGCCAGTTAACAGGAAAGCTGTACTACTCCTTTCTTCCACCAGAGAGACACAGCACTGGGGTTACTGAACCAAGCCAATTATGGTAATTTACCTGAGTTGTAATTAACTTATTTTCCTACCACTCTGAGAGCTAGTCCTCTAAACTCATGATCCTCCCTTTCGTATCTATTTCCTGTGTATCTAATCTTAATGATTGGATAGTTACTCATCATTTTCATCTCTTTCTCAGACATATCCCATGTGAAAAACAGACCAAAATCAATTTGGTCATTCAGCAACCATCAGGGTGCTCTATTAAACTTTGGTAGTTATATGTCCCCTTCCTTACTACTTCCAGGCTATGTGGTATAACAGTAAAAGCAAGTCTCAGAACAAATGTTGTTCTTTGTACAAAAGTTTACTCACAAGCAGACATGGAGTCTGTTCTGTAGCTAAGAAAAGGCCCACTCTTCTGCTCAGTAACTCAAACTGATGGCATTAGGATGGTGAGCTTACTATAATCTCATTCTTTTCATAAAAGCATATTGGCCTGTGTAACATTGCCAACTACCAGCCACCTACCTTGAACTAATTCTCTCTCTCTCTCTCACACACACACATAAACATACACACACACACACACACACACACACACACACACACACACACGTGTCTGTGTATAGGAGGAGAAGGGGAAGGAAAACAAAATCAAAAAAAATTTGGGTTAAAACATTTACTCATTCAACAATGATGCAGTGATGCATATTGCTTCCTCTGGGCACAGTCCAGCACTTCTTCCAATTATGAGTTTTTCTCTTAGAGCAGGGCTGGGCAAACTTTTTCTGTAAAGGATCAGAGAGTAAATAGTTTAGGCTTCGTGGGTCCTATGGCTTCTGTCGCTACAACGCAACTCTGCCCTTGCAGTGCAAAAGCAGCCATAGACAATATGGAAACAAAAATGGCAGGGCTATGCTCCAACAAAACTGCATTTACAAAACAGTCAGCAGGCCCCAGTTTGCTGACCCCTGTATTACCATAACAAAATAGATTCAGACACTGTGGAAATTTTAGTGATGGCTTGAAATACTGTGCGCTTTCCTCAGAGTTCTCTCTGAGGCTCCTCATCTTTTCGTAACTCATCCCATTGTGCTTTTGCCTCTTCTTGCTTCCCTATTCTTGTAAATATAGTGTCCCCTCTACAAAACTAAACCACAGCAGAGCACTTCAGAATGCACAGGGAGTGACAGCAAAGTAGGTGATCTACAGGAATGAATTTGCTTTCCTTGCTCTAGCCTGGTCAAAAAGTTTGTCCTTTCCTATATACTGCATATTGATTAATTATCTCCTTCATTATCAGAGTTAGATTCTCTTTAAAGAATAGAAAATACATTTATGTGTAAGTTATTTTTATCAATGCCCACAGCTTTGCCTTATTAATAATTAAAATGCTGCAAATATGTGTGTTTCACAGCTTGCAAAGTTTTTTTTCACACACATAACAACTTTGTGTGGTAGACAAGGTTGGTATCGTTGTTCTTTAAATATTAGAAAACTGAGGCCTGGAGACATTCAGAAATCTGCCCAAGTCTCTAAAATTAGAAACCTATCCTGTCTTCAGCTCTCTCTGCTATAATATAGAGCACTGCAAAGCTCACTCTCAGGACTAAAGATAAGCTCAACAGAATTTCAAAATTTAGAACCTTTCGTTCTCCAGAACCATGATGAAATCAGGAGTCGGAAGAGAAAATGTCAAAGACCAAGCCCTGGGAAGAGCAGAAGACACTAAGTCTAATTGTTTCTCCTTATTTGCAAAAATATAACTTGCTTTCAGTCATTCATGGCAACAGCTTTAGAGTTTTGCTCGTGATAAGCTTTCCCCTTAGAAAATGACAGGATACTGTGCAAATGAGAAGTCTCAATCCTTATTCTCCAAAACAAAGAATTAATGCAAAAGAGAAATTGAGTTAAAACCAAAAAAGAAACAAATAGTTATTGCTGTTGTGATGGTAATATTCAAAATGTTACTGAAAAGTTGAAAGACAAAATAGACAAGACTGTAGTTTTTTAACTAAGAAAAAATAACTTTGGAGGAAAATATTTTATATTTGCTTTGATAATGCAGTTATACTCACCAAAGATCATAGGGATTCAACTGTTTTCTTCTAAAAAATAATTATAAAGTAAGTAAATCTAGAAAATATTCAAGAATGTAGTTTCTATACATCTATTAGGGCCTAAAGAGATTCAAGCCAGTAAATCACATATTTGCAATTCATTAACAAAATTTCAAATTTTGTTCATTAAAGGAGTAGTTTTCATTACAGGAAGGTGATCTTTACTCAAATATTTTCCACTTAAAGAATTTAATTTAAAATGCTGTATAAAAGGTTATCCTTCCATCATCCAGAAGAAGTATTATTATTGTAAAGGATCTCATTTACTAAGCATATCAAGTATCTTCAGCCAACAATTTACTTTGCTCACTATTCATATCAAAGATTGGAAACTATCGATTAGCAGATATTTTAACAATTAGATGTATACATTCATTCTCTCAATAAATCAGATCATTATTCTTACTTTTTTTCAGCTTTCTTACCATATTTTCTTTATGCATTTTGTACGCACTTATGTTGGGTTCCTATTCGGATAACCAGGGTTACAGTCTAGAACAAACATTGCTGTTTGCTTCATCGGTAACATACTATATTACTTGACTTGATAATCTGTTTAGAACTGTGATGTGTGGATTCTAGCCGGGGATTTTGGTACAGTGGTTTATTTTCCCCAACACAAACTTGCATTGCATCAAGATTTCTAGAGAAAGAAGTATCATAAATGCTGTAAGAGGTCAAAAATTCCTTCCATGCAATTTTAGATAGGTCTCTTGCCTTTTAGCTGCAGTAAAGGCCTTTTAAAAAAAGGAAAGACAGAAAAGTGGATTTTCACAAAGAAATAACTGTGAATTTTATCTGGTAAAAAAAAGTTTTTCAAAATAATCTTTATGAGACACATTCACCTAAAAAGTACAATTATTTCATTCAAATACTCTAGTGTCTTATGGTTTACAAATGCTTTCATCTACATTTTCCCATTTGACTCTTGCAGCAACCCTGTACTGTTATTAGATTCTTTTACCAAATGAGAAACTGAGGCTCAGAATGGTAAAAAAAAAAAAAAAAAAACCATCTCCGACAGCGTAACAGAATTAGCAAAGCCCTGAGCTGGAATTGGAAGGTGGAAGATCCATTTAGCTTGAGTTGTGTGGTTAAATTGAACATGAAAAAGGTCAGGCATATTAAAGCTGCCTCAAAACCAAGGGTAGCAAGCAGGTTAATTCTTATGTGCTAACTCTGATTGAATCATGATAGCTCTCTAGACCAGGGGCCAACAAGCTATGGCCTAAAGGACAGCCACCTGGTTCTCTAAATAATATTTTACTGGAATGCAGCCATGCCCATTTGTGTATAAACTGTCTATGTCTGCATTTGTGCTACAAATTGCACTACAATGGCAGAGATGAGTAGTTGCAACAGATACTGTGTTGTCCAGCAACATAAAATATGTGCTATCTGACCATTTAACAAAACGTTTGCTGTTCTAGATCACTATGTTAAGGAGGATTCTGACGTTATATTTAGTCTTCATGACTGATTATCATTATCTGCCATGGACAAGGGAAGAAGGAAATTGTCTTTTACCCTTACATTGCCATAGATTAAAATGTCACCTAGCTTAGGCTCTCTTTCATTTGCTGAATATTTTCTCTTTGCTCCAGTGTGAGGTCATCAGGTTTGCATTTTCAGAAACTCAGTTTCTTAGGTTCACTCAGCAATGATAAGGCCTAGTGACTTGATTCATGCTAACTCATCAAAACTGCATTTTAGGATTGGTTAATTCCAGTAAGGCTTAACGTAGGTCATGTACCAAACCCCAAGTATATGATTGCCATGTGTCTATAATACAGTTGATCACAGCTTCTATTTGGTGCTAAGCACTTCTCTATTTTTTTTTTCAATTGGAGGAAGTATCCAAAAGGTTGCCACAGTTAAGAACCATTTTTCTTAGGTCTTTTATTATCCAAGCTAGGACTAGGCACAGTACTACTAGGTATTTAATAATAATACATCAGTAGAAAGTATAGCTTCCTAGATGAAAAGGCAAGACATTGCTCAGTGAAAGAAATTCTAGGACTCATTTTAGCAATAGTCTTTCAATTAAGCAACCGGAGGCAAGGCATTTCTAAGTGGTAGTTCTAAGGATCTATTTTTTGAGAGTCAAGGTTTTGCTTATTCTTCTATTCAGAAAACTACAGACTTTCTTGTGTGTCAAATCCACAGTGGATAGTGGGAAGTGACCAGTTTTTTTCCATGGTCTAACAGCATAATAACACTACCCTGCATATGAATAACATCCTTCTACTGATGTACTCAAGGCCCTCTCAGAAAGAATTATCTATTTTACCAGCAAAACACTCCTCAGAGAGAAGGAAGGGTAGGAAAAGGTACTGTTATTCTACAGTTACAGATTGAGACACTGAGGCATACAATTGTCTAATAACTCATTTTGTTTAGAGATTTTGTAAACCAGTTAACTCTAGGCATAATCCATACATACCCTCCCCACTTATATGGACTGAGTTGCACTCATATTTTTTTGAACTCCAACTAGAAAAATAGGAATTATATAATTTATACTATATTTTATATAGTTACTCATATATATTATTTCTAGTATATACGTATACTATATATAGTATATATACATTATATGTATTATATATATATACACACATTTTATACACACATATACTCAAATACCTTTTGTCTTTTGCTTTACTTTTCCAAGTTAAAAAGGTACATCAAATATCCTTTCACACATTTTTATATTATTGCTAGTTTTGATTTCCTTAACTAAATAAAATGAATATGACAAAATTAAACAGTTTTGCCAAAAACTAAGATTTTTCACTTTACAAAATTGCTAAGATGTCTTTCTATGAACTCTGTACATATGTATTTCCAGACTGACAATTCAAAATTTACCTCTAAATATATCATTTCCTCCAAGAAAATGAGGTACCAACTATAGCAAGCAACTTACATGTGCCTAGCTTACTGTTTTAAACGGACATCAAAGTTCCTGTTTCAGGACATTCAAATAGGTGTAGCACATGCAGATAAAGGAGCCAGATAGAAAGTGAGAAATAAACATATCCCCTCTTCTTAGAGATGAGTAGCCTGAGGACCAAAGAAGTGACTGATGTATGAGTGAAATGGGCTAGGTCAAGTAATCCTGCCAAAGGGAACAAAGATATCTCCGATCCAGCTAGGACACGGAGGGAAGGAAACTCTGAATAAAAGCAGCAGTAGAAGGAAGTACATCCTTTGGGAAAATAATCTGAGATAAGAGGCAAAAGAATGGAATCTAGTCCCAATTTATTAATAAGTGGCTGGTAATCTTCACATCTCTCATGTAATTTTGCCTATAAAATGGGGATTATTCTACCAGCATATTCAGTGTCATGGATGCAGATGTCATCATGATGTAATGGAATGTGGGTGAACTCTAGGGCCAACCCCAATGAGATGTGTCTCCCTACCTACCTTGGTCTTTCTTGTGCCAGCTTTCTGCCATTTGCAGAACTGCTTTTTTGAGTTCATCTTTCCACTACCATCTAAAATCTTGAGTATTCAAGGAAACTGAGTTAGGGACTCTGAAGTCAAATGACCTGTATATGAAACGAATCAGTTGTTAACTACGGTGTCAAGTGCCTTTGCTTTTCCATGTCACATTCCTGCACGCACAACTGATTTCAGCTAACAGCTGCTGCAAACAGCTTCTCACAAGCTCAATCTTCTTTCTGCCGTGCATTATTTCCAGAACTTCTCTAATGCTGCAGGAATCCACTAGGTAGGCCAGCAAGTCCAGCCCACTATTACGGGGTTAAGGCCCCCAGAGTCAACACTCAACCAATAGTGGATGGGAGCTAGTAGATAAATACTCCCATCTCTCACCCTTCTGGTAGACTATTTGGGGTAGCATTCTGTATGTTTCTTGGATCCTGGTTGAAGAGAGTCCTGGTTGCACAGAGCCGTGACTTTGATAAGACCCACATAGTGGCCATTCATTCTTTTTTTTTTTTTTATTAATGTTTTTTTTTCAGTATCTTTTTTTTTAACATCTTTATTGGACTGTAATTGCTTTACAATGGTGTGTTAGTTTCTGCTTTAAAATAAAGTGAATCAGCTATACATATACATCAATCCCTATACCTTCTCCCTCTTGCGTCTCCCTCCCACCCTCCATATTCCACCCCTCTAGGTGGTCACAAAGCACCGAGCTGATCTCCCTGTGCTATGTGGCTGCTTCCCACTAGCTATCTATGTTACATTTGGAAGTATTTATAAGTCCATGCCACTCTCTCACTTCATCCCAGCTTACACTTCCCTCTCCCCATGTCCTCAAGTCCATTCTCTACATCTGCATCTTTATTGCTGTCCTGCTCATAGGTCATTCAGAACCACTTTTTTTTTTTTTTTTAGATTCCATATATATGTGTTAGCATACGGTATTTGTTTTTCTCTTTCTGACTTACTTCACTCTGTATGACAAACTCTAGGTCCATCCACCTCACTATAAATAGCTCAATTTCATTTCTTTTTATGGCTGAATAATATTCCATTGTATATATGTGCCACATCTTCTTTAACCATTCATCTGTTGATGGACACGTAGGTTGCTTCCATGTCCTGGCTATTGTAAATAGAGCTGCAATGAACATTGTGGTACATGATGCTTTTTGAATTATGGTTTTCTCAGTGTATATGCCCAGGAGTGGGATTGCTGGGTCATGTGGTAGTTCTATTTTTAGTTTTTTAAGGAACCTCCATACTGTTCTCCATAGTGGCTGTATCAATTTACATTCCCACCAACAGTGCAAGAGGGTTCCCTTTTCTCCACACCCTCTCCAGCATTTATTGTTTGTAGACTTTTTGATGATGGCCATTCTGACTGGTGTGAGGTGATACCTCATTGTAGTTTTTTTTTGATTTACATTTCTCTAATGAAAAGTGATGCTGAGCATCCTTTCATGTGTTTGTTGGCAATCTGTATCTCTTCTTTGGAGAAATGTCTATTTAGGTCTTCTGCCCAATTTTGGATTGGGTTGTTTGTTTTTTTGATATTGAGCTGCATGAGCTGCTTGTAAATTTTGGAGATTAATCCTTTGTCAGTTGCTTCATTTGCAAATATTTTCTCCATTCTGAGGGCTGTCTTTTCATCTTTATAATGTTTTCCTTTGCTGTAGAAAAGCTTTTAAGCCTCATTAGGTCTCATTTGTTTATTTTTGTTTTTATTTCCATTTTTCTAGGAGGTGGGTCAAAAAGGATCTTGCTGTGATTTATGTCATAGAGTGTTCTGCCTATGTTTTCCTCTAAGAGTTTGATAGTGTCTGGCCTTACATTTAATCCATTTTGAGTTTATTTTTGTGTATGGTGTTAGGGAGTGTTCTAATTTCATTCTTTTACATGTAGCTGTCCAGTTTTCCCAGCACCACTTATTGAAGAGGCTGTCTTTTCTCCACTGTATATTCTTGCCTCCTTTATCAAAAATAAGGTGACCATATGTGCGTGGGTTTACCTCTGGGCTTTCTATCCTGTTCCATTGATCTATGTTTCTGTTTTTGTGCCAGTACCATACTGTCTTGATTGCTGTAGCTTTGTAGTATACTCTGAAGTCCAGGAGCCTTATTCCTCCAGCTCTGTTTTTCTTTCTCAAGATTGCTTTGGCTATTCAGTGTCTTTTGTGTTTCCAAACAAATTGTGAAATTTTTTATTCTAGTTCTGTGAAAAATGCCATTGGTAGCTTGATAGGGATTGCACTGAATCTGTACATTGCTTTGGGTAGTAGAGTCATTTTCACAATGTTGATTCTTCCAATCCAAGAACACGGTATATCTCTCCATCTGTTTGTATCATCTTTAATTTCTTTCATCAGTGTCTTATAGTTTTCTGCATACAGGTCTTTTGTCTCCTTAGGTAGGTTTATTCCTAGGTATTTTATTCTTTTTGTTGCAATGGTAAATGGGAGTGTTTCCTTCATTTCTCTTTCAGATTTTTCATCATTAGTGTATAGGAATTTAAGAGATTTCTGTGTTTTAATTTTGTATCCTGCTACTTTACCAGATTCGTTGACTAACTCTAGTAGTTTTCTGGTAGCACGTTTAGGATTCTCTATTCTCTATTATCATGTCATCTGCAAACAGTGACAGCTTTACTTCTTCTTTTCTGATTTGGATTCCTTTTATTTCTTTTTCTTCTCTGGTTGCTGTGGCTAAAACTTCCAAAACTATATTGAACAATAGTGGTGAGAGTGGACAACCTTGTCTTGTTCCTGATCTTAGAGGAAATGATTTCAGCTTTTCACCATTGAGAACGATGTTGGCTGTGGGTTTGTCATATATGGCCTTTATTATGTTGAGGTAAGTTCCCTCTATGCCTACTTTCTGGAGAGTTTTTATCATAAATGGGTGTTGAATTTTTTCAAAGCTTTTTCTGCATCTATTGAGATGATCATATGGTTTTTCTCCTTCAATTTGTTAATATGGTTTAACACACTGATTGATTTCCATATATTGAGGAATCCTTGCATTCCTGGTATAAACCCCACTTGATCATGGTGTATGACCCTTTTAATGTGCTGTTGGATTCTGTTTGCTACTATTTTGTTGAGGATTTTTGCATCTATGTTCATCAGTGATATTGGCCTGTAGTTTTCTTTCTTTGTGACATCTTTGTCTGGTTTTGGTATCAGGGTGATGGTGGCCTCGTAGAATGAGTTTGGGAGTGTTCCTCCCTCTGCTATATTTTGGAAGAGTTTGAGAAGGATGGGTGTTAGCTCTTTTCTAAATGTTTGATAGAATTCGCCTGTGAAGCCATCTGGTCCTGGACTTTTGTTTGTTGGAAGATTTTTAATCACAGTCTCAATTTCAGTGCTTGTGATTGGTCTGTTTATATTTTCTATTTTAAAATAAAAAATAATTATTAAAAATAAAAAAAAATTAGGGGCTTCCCTGGTGGCGCAGTGGTTGAGAATCTGCCTGCCAATGCAGGGGACACGGGTTCGAGCCCTGGTCTGGGAAGATCCCACATGCCGCGGAGCAACTAAGCCCCTGAGCCACAACTACTGAGCCTGCGTGTCTGGAGCCTGTGCTCCGCAACAAGAGAGGCCGCGATGAGGCCCGCGCACCGCGATGAAGAGTGGCTCCCGCTCGCCGCAACTAGAGAAAGCCCTCGCACAGAAATGAAGACCCAACACAGCCATAAATAAATTAATTAATTAATTTTAAAAAAATTAAAAAAAGAAAGAAAGAAGAGAGCAACCAAACCAAAAAACAAATCCACAAAAGATAACAAGTGTTAAAAACTATACTAAAAAAAAAAAAGAAAGAAAGAAAGGAAAAAACGGACAGACAGAACCCTAGGACAAATGGTAAAAGCAAAGCTATACAGACAAAATGACACAAAGAAGCATACACGTACACACTCACAAAAAGAGAAAAAGGAAAAAGATATATATATATCTATGGGAAAAAAAAGGAACAGAGCAACCAAATCAATAAACAAATCTACCAGTGATAATAAACTCTAAATATTAAACTAAGATAAACATAAAGCCAGGAACAAATTAGATGCAGAAAGCAAACTCCAAGTCTACAGTTGCTCCCAAAGTCCACCACCTCAATTTTCGAAAGATTCATTGTCTATTCAGGTATTCCATAGATGCAGGGTACATCAGGTTGGTTGTGGAGATTTAATCCGCTGCTCCTGAGGCTGCTGGGAGAAATTTCCCTTTCTCTTCTTTGTTTGCAGAGCTCCTGGGGTTCAACTTTGCATTTGGCCCCGCCTCTGCTTGTAGGTCGCCTGAGGGCGTCTGTTCTTCGCTCAGAGAGGACAGGGTTAAAGTAGCAGCTGATTAGGGGGCTCTGGCTCACTCAGGCCGGGGGAAGGGAGGGGTACAAAATGCTGGGTGAGTCTGTGGCGGCAGAGGCCAGCGTGACTTTGCAACCTAAGCCCAAGAATCACCTAACATATGCATACAAGAACCCTGCCTCAGGCCCTGCTTTCAAAGAAACCCAGGCTAATAAATCTACAAGTGTTATTTTAGGCAGTTAACCTAAATTTAATAAGCCTCAGTTTCCTCATCTATAAAATAGAGATGAACAGATCTATTTTGTAAGGCTCAGGAGCCTAGTATGTCAAGTGCTTAGCGCAATATATAAACTCCATAAGAGAGATGATGATGATGATGATGATGATGACGATGACAACTATGACAATGATGGCGATGAATGTGAAATGCAATAATACAATAATAGTAGGGGACTTTAACACCACACTTACATCAATGGACAAATCATCCAGACAGAAAATCAATAAGGAAACAGTGGCCTTAAATGACACACTAGACCAGTTGGACTTAAGAGGTATCTAAAGGACATTACATCCAAAAACCACAGAAAACACATTCTTTTCAAGTGCATATGGAACATTCTCCAGGATGGATCACACACTAGGTCACAAAGCAAATATCAACAACTTTAAGAAGACAGAAATTATATCAAGCATTTTTTCTGAGCACAATGGTATGAAACTAGAAATCAATTACAGGAAGAAAAGTGGGAAAAACACATACATGTGGAGATTAAACAACATGCTACTAAATAACCAATGGGTCAATGAAGAAATCAAAGAGGAATTTGAAAATACATCGAGATAAATGAAAATAAAAGCACAACTTTCTAAAACCTATAGAACAAAGCAAAATCAGTTCTAAGAGGGAAGCTTATAGCAATACAGGCATATCTCAAGAAACAGGAAAATATTGGATTTCCCTGGTGGTCCAGTGGTTAAGACTCCACACTTCCACTGCAGGGGGCACGAGTTCGATCCCTGGTCAGGGAAGTTCTGCATGCCATGCAGTGCGGCCAAAAAAAATTAAACAAGAAAATATCAAATAAACAACCTAAACTACCATCTAAAGAAATTAGAAAAAGAAGAACAAAAAAAGTCCAAAGTCAGCAAAAGGAAGTAAATAATAAAGGTCAGAGCAGAATTAAATAAAATAGAGATTAAAAAAAAGAGAGAGAGAATAGATCAGTGGAACAAAGAGTTGGTTCTCTGAAAAGATAAACAAAATTAATAAGCCTTTAGCCAGGCTCATTAAAGAATAAAAGAGGACCCAAATAAGCAAAATAAGAAATGAAAGAGGAGAAATAACAACCAATACCACAGAGATATAATAAATCATAAGAGAATACTATGAACAGTTATATGCCAACAAATTGGGGAACCTAGAAGATATGGATAAATTCCTAGAAACATACAACCTTCTAAAATTGAATCGGGAAGAAACAGACAATCTGAACAGACTCACTACTAGTAGTGAAACTGAATCAATTTCAATTTCAAACTTCCAACAATTTCAAACTCTCAACAAACAAGAGTCCAGGACTGGACTGCTTCATGGGGGAATTCTACCAAGTACAGAAAGAAGGCTTAATACCTATACTTCTCAAACTATTCCAAAAATTGAAGAGGAAGGAACACTCCCAAATTCATTCTATGAAACCACCAATACCCTGATACCAAAACCAGACAAAGACACTACCAAAAAAGCAAATAACAGGCTAATATCTCTGATGAATATAGATGTAAAAACACTCAACAAAATATTAGCAAACTGAAATTAACAAAATATAAAAAGGATCTTACACCATGATCAAGTGGGATTTATTCTAGGGATGCAAGGATGGTTTAATATCCTCAAATCAGTCAAAGTGATACACCACGTGAACAAAACAATGGATAAAAATCACACAGTCACCTCAATAAATGCAAAAAAAAAAACTGACAAAATTCAACATCTATTTATAATAAAAATGTTCTACAGAGTTTGTATAGAGAGAACATATCTCAACATAATAAAGGCCATTTATGACAAACCCACAGCTAACATCATAGTCAATGGTGAAAAACTGAAAGCTTTTCTCTAAAATCAGGAACAAGACAAGGATGTTCACTCTTGCCATTTCTATTTCATATATTATTGGAAGTCCTACACACAGCAATCAGACAAGAAAATGAAATAAAAGGCATTCAAATTGGAAGGGAAGAAGTAAAACTGTCACTATTTGCAGATGGCATGATATTGAAAGATCTAAAATCTCTACCAAGGATGGACGTAGAGTCTGTCATACAGAGTGAAGTAAGTCAGAAAGAGAAAAACAAATACCATATGCTAACACATATATATGGAATCTAAAAAAAAAAAATGGTTCTGAAGAACCTAGGGGCAGGACAGGAATAAAGACACAGATGTAGACAATGGACTTGAGGACACGGGGAGGGGGAAGGGTAAGCTGGGATGAAGTGAGAGAGTGGCATGGACTTATAAATACTTCCAAATGTAACATAGATAGCTAGTGGGAAGCAGCCACATAGCACAGGGAGATCAGCTCGGTGCTTTGTGTCCACCTAGAGGGGTGGGATAGGGAGGATGGGAGGGAGACGCAAGAGGGAGGAGATATGGGGACATATGTATATGTATAGCTGATTCACTTTGTTATAAAGCAGAAACTAACACACCGTTGTAAAACAATTATACTCCAATAAAGGTGTTAAAAAATAAAAAATAAAAATAAAAATAAAGTCTCCACCAAAAAAGTGTTAGAACTAATAAATGAATTCAGTAAAGTTGCATGATACAAGATTAATATACAAAATCTGCTGCTTTTCTATGCACTAATAATGAACTATCAGAAAGAGAAAACACAAAAACAATCCCATTAACAATCACATCAAAAAGAATAAAATACCTAGAAATAAACTTAACCAATGGGACTTCCCTGGTGGTCCAGTTAAGAAACTGCCTTCCAATGCAGGGGATGCTGGTTTGATCCCTGGTCGGGGAACTAAGATCCCACATGCTGCAGGACAACTAAGCCCACGTGCCACAACTACTGACCCCACATGCCACAACTAGAGAGAAGCCCTTGTGCCGCAACAAAGTGCCCACGTGCTGTAACTAAGACAAAGCCAATGCTGCCAAAAATAAATTAAAAATAAATAAATAAATATTTTTTAAAAAATAAAATAAACTTAACCAAAGAGGTGAAAGACCTATACTCTGAAAACTATAAATTATTGATGAAGGAAATTGAAGATGTTACAAAGAAACAAAGATATCCTGTGTTCATGGATTGGAAGAATTAATATTGTTAAAATGGCCCAAAGCAGTCTACAGATTTAATGCAATCCCTATCAAAATACCTGTGGCAATTTTCAGAGAACTAGAACAAATAATCCTAAAATTGATATAGAACCACAAAGGACCCTGAATAGCCAACTCAGTCTTGAGAAAAAAAGAACAAAGCTGGAGGTATCATGCTCCCTGACTTCAGACTATACTACAAAGCTACAGTAATCAAAAGCAGTATGGTACTGGCACAAAAACAGACACATAGATCAATGGAACAGAGTAGAGAGCCCATGAATAAACACATACACTTATGGTCAATTAACCTATGACAAAAGAGGCAAGAATATACAATGGAGAAAAGACAGTCTCTTCAATAAGTGGTGCTCAGAAAACTGGACAGCTGCATGTAGAAGAATGAAATTAGAATATTTTCTCACACCATATACACAAATAAATTCAAATGGATTAAAGACCTGAATGTAAGACCAGAAACCATAAAACTCCTAGATGAAAACATAGGCAGAATACTCTTTGACATAAACCCTAGCAACGTTTTTTTGGATCTGTCTCCTAAGGCAAGGGAAACAAAAGCAAAAATTAAAAATGGGACTTAATTAGACTTGAAAGCTTTTGCACAGCAAAGGAAACCATCAACAAAATGAAAAGACAATCTACTGGACAGGAAAATATATTTGCAAATGATATGACCGATAAGGGGTTAATATGGAAAATATATAAACAGCTCATACAACTCAACATCAAAAAAACAAGGAACCCAATCAAAAAATAGGTAGAAGACCTGAACAGACATTCTTCCAAAGAAGACATACAGATGGCCAACAGGCACATGAAAAGATGCTGAACATCACTAATCATCACGGGAAATGCAAATCAAAACCATAATGTGATCTCACCTCACACCTGTCAGAATGGCTATCATCAAAAAGACCACAAATAACAAATATTGTCGAGGATGTGGAGAAAAGGGAATGCTTGTACACTTTCAGTGGTAAAGTGAACTGGTGCAGCCACTGTGGAAAACAGTATGGAGGTTCCTTAAAAAACTAAAAATAGAGCTACCATATGATCCAGCAATTCCACTCCTGGGTATATATCCAAAGACAATGAAAACACTAATTCAAAAAGACATATGCACCCCAATGTTCATAGCAGCATTGTTTACAGTAACCAAGATATGGAAGCAACCTAAGTGTCCATCAACAGATGAGTGGATAAAGAAGATGTGGTAAGTACATACAATAGAATATTACTCAACCATAAAAATAATGAAATTTTGCCATTTGCAACAACATGGATGGATCTGGAAGGTATTATGCTTAGTGAAGTAAGTCAGACAAAGACAAATAATGTATGTTTTCACTTATATGTGGACTCTAAAAAATAAAACAAACTAATGAATATAACAAAACAGAAACAGACTTACAGATACAGAAAAGAAACTAGTGATTATCAGCGGGGTGGGGGGCAAGATAGAGGTGGGGATTAAGATGTTCAAACTACTGGGTATAAAATAAGATACAAGGATGTAATGTACAGCACAGGGAACATATCCAATATTTTATAATAACTTTAAATTGAGTATAATCTATAAAAATATTGAATCACTGTTGTACACCTGAAACTAATATAATATTGAAAATCAACTCTACTTCAATAAAAATAAATTAAATAAAATAGATGAGACAGAGGGACCAATGCAACAAAATAGCAGAGCAGGTGTCTGAACACTAAAGGACCAACCCACTCAACCACCTGATTTTGTAAATTTAAGTTTTAATCGAATACAATCACGTTCTTTCATGAAGTCATGTATTGTCTATGGCTGCTTTCATGCTGCAACAGCAGAGCTGAGTATTTGCAACAGAGAACATATTGCTACAAAGCCTAAATTATTTACTATCTGGCCCTTCACAGAAAAAGTTTGCCAACCTCTGGACTACAGTGAGTAATACATATTTCAAATCATTGAGAGATATAAATAATGAAATACATTATATAGGGACAACAGGCAACCTATCTGGAAAACAAAATAAAGCATATCCTGGATATCAAAATAAATACCAAATTGATAAAAATTGTAAAGCAAAAATTAAAACAGTAACAGTGGTAGAAGAAATCACAGTATGCATTTCTATACTGTTGGGATGTGACATGCTATAAACTTGTTTGAAAGGCCAATGATCACAAAAAAAAAAAAAAAAAAGGAGGAGGGAGGGGAAAAAAGAAGGAAGAAAAGAAGAAAGATGTAGAGGTAAAGTGAGAAAAACATTTACCCCAGACATTACAGGAATAGTAGCTTTAAAGATTCAAATTGTTCTTATCAAGTAATAATTTCAAATTAACCAAAATAAAAAGAATTGTAAACGTAATTTTCATTTGAAAATAACACACAATTGAAATATATTTTTAAATGTTAAGGCTCACTAAACGTGAGCCTTCCTTAACACCCCCAAACCAAGTCAATTTCCCATGTCACATTTACACATTTTCATTATAAAAATCCTTGCAATTTTGAATTGTATATGTTATATATTTGTCTCTGTTGTTAATTTTTAGTCCATTTTTAGTAGTGGAATTTAACCAATGAAATTGCAAAATCCTACAGTGCTCATTTTGCTCAACTTTCTTTTTTACTGTGGTTAAATATAACCACAACATAAAATTTACCATTTTAACCATTTTTAAGTTTACAGTTCAATGGCATTAAGTACATTCACATTGTTGTGGAACCATCACTACCATCCATACCCAGAAGTTTTTCCTCTTCCTCAGCTGAAACTCTATACCCGTTAAACAATAACTTCCCAATCCCCCCTACCCTCAACCCCTGACAATCATCACTGTACTTTGTCTCTGAATTTGACTACACTAGGTACCTCATAAGTGCAATCGCACAATATTTGTCCTTTTGTGACTGGCATATTTCACTTAGCATGATGTCTTCAAGGCTCATCCATATTGTAATATGTGTCTGAAATTCTTTCCTTTTTAAGGCTGAATGATAGCCCATTGCATGTATATACCACATTATACTTATCCATTCATCCATCAATGTGTACTGGGTTGCTTCTACTTTTTGGCTACTCTGAGTAACGCTGCTATGAACATGTGTGTACAAATATCTATCTGAGTTCCTGCTTTGAATTCTTTTGGGTATATATTCAGAAGTAGAATTGCTGGATCATATGGTAATTCTATGTTTAATGTTTTTTTTAAGAACTGCTATATGGTTTTCCACAGTGGCTACATCATTTTACATTCCCAACCAGCAGTGCACAAGGGTTCTAATTTCTGTACTTCCTCATGAACACTTGTTATTTTGTTTTTGCTTTTATGATAGCCATCCTAAAGGGTGTCAAGTGATATCTAATTGTGGTTTTGATTTGCATTTCCCAAATGATTAATGATATCAAGCATCTTTTCACGTTCTTGTTGGCCATTTGTATATCTTCTTTGGAGAAAAGTCTATTCAAGTCTTTGTCCATTTTTAAATTGGATTGTTTGAATTTTTTGTTGTTGTGACACAGGCATTATTTACATATACTGGATATCAATCTATTATCAGATATATGATTTTCAAATATTTTCTCCCATTCCTGTGGGTTTCCTTTTCACTCTGTTGATAAGAGGCCTTTGAAATACTCACGTTTTTATTTTTGTTGTAGTCCAATTTACCTATTTTTAATTTTGTTGTTTGTGTTTTTGGTGTCTTTGCTTAACATTTTATTCCCAGTGCCTATTTCATAAGAGGCACTGGATAAATATTTATTGAATCAAAGACATAGAAAGATTGATAGAGCCATAGATATGGATATAATCGTCTCATTATATGCAGTAGTTATGAGCTATAAAGTCCTCATGAATATCAAGTTACTAAACACTCTTAGCATTCTCTTACAGGAAATGCAGGGTTAGGTTCTTGCAAGCCTCTGTTTATACCATTTTCATCAGTTAATCAATACATAACCTTGATTTACGTGTGTTTCTGTTTCAAGACAACTTGTTTAATATATATTGTTGATTCATTAACATTGGACTTATGGCCAAGAGCATTATAACGCATGTCTGAATGATGTTTATCTAACACACATATTTTCTCCATAAGGCACATCACAGCCTTCTTGCACTTAGGAGCACTAGACGGTACTTCAGCTCTATGCGTGGGGGCCATTTTCAGCAGCAAAATCACCAAGAAAAAGCACACACACGCACAAAAGGCACTAAATACACTGTGAAAAGAACACTTGTTTATACTGTGAGAGCTGACACAAGAAGACAGAGCATCACCTTGCTTGACCTCAGCTGGGAACATGTGTGTAACGTGACTTGAATTTTTCACTACTTTTTACATGTCCCCAAATGATCACAAAAGCACTACAGTTATTGATTTTGGGCTTACAAATAAATTTTAGCAAGTGGGCAAATTTACAAATATAGAATCCATGAATAATGAAGCTCCACTATATTTATGTAGATATATCAGCAAAGACATAGTCACAGACATATAGGCAAAGATATCAACATGTTCATACACGCAAACATAGATATATGGATATAGCCATAGCCATTCCACAGACACAGACACATACAGATACAGACTTCAATACATATACACATATATCTACTTATCAGATTGACAAAGATTGATAATATATAATATTGGAGCAAATGATTAATTAACAACCTCTTTCATACAATCTTGATTTGAATACAAATTACTACTAACATTAGAAAGGGAGTGTGGAAATAACTATCAAACATTTAAAAGTGCATATACTTCACTGAAAAATCCACTTTTAGAAATCTATCCTATGAAATAATTGTAGAAGTGATCAATTTTACAAGTACAAGTATCTTCAATCTGGCATTGTTTGTAATCATGAAAAATTAAAAATAATCAAAACAACCCTTGAGGAGAACTGGTTAAATACATTATAGTCCATCAATACAATGGAATATTAGGCAGTTGTTAAAAATAACGATCTGCATGTGGCAACACAGAATGATGCTTGTAATATGTGTGAAATAGAAAAAGGAAATTGCATTATAGTGTGTAAATTGTGAAGTAACCTTGTCGAATCCAAATATATATGGTTGTATATATTTCATTCAGTGTAAACATTTTATTTTATTTATGCATACAAGATAGCTGAAATGATGTTAACATTGATTGTCTCTGAGTCATGGGCTGGCTTTTTGCTCTCAGATCCCTCTCCTACATCTCTCTGTCCTCTACTGCATCACAAGGAACTACATATCTTTGTGTCCCTTTCCCTCTGGCTCCCAAATAAGTTCAAGTATTTGGAGGCAATGTTGTAAGATTAGACGGTGGGAGGAGGGGAGAAGCCAGGGTCTTTCCTCTGCTTACTGTCTGCTTTGGGCCATGTCTCCAGCAGCAACAGTAGCACCTCTGCTCCACCTCTGTAATCTAGTGAGGCTTTTCCTTTGTGGCTCCATTTCCCACCAGGCTGACCTATTATAGTTCCAGCTTCCACTATCAGCATCTCATCTTTAATGGCAATGGCCCCTCTCTTTATCCTGTCAGCCTCAGTGTGGCAGCACTTTCTGCTTCTGCTAATGTCTAGATTGCCTTATGCTCCCTCTTTGGATCCTCAGTTCATCAATGACCCTCCGAAGTAAGTCCTTGTATGAAATTTCCTCTGCGTAAAATACCTAGAACAATCTCTCTTTTCTGACTGGAACCTGATTGACACAGGTAATTGGATGGGGAGGAGGGAAAATACTTTCAATGTTGTTTGTTTGACAAAATAACACAATACCAGGGGGAAAGGGACCATTCTAAAAATTTTCTTCCAAAAAATGAAAATCTGAGGAAACTTCACGTTTTACAGAGTGATCACAGAGTAATAAAAGAAATTGTCTTTCAATCATAAACATTATACAATAAATGACTACTGTAATCCATGATCCTTCACCATCCTAAATAATAAACTTTCCTTAACATTCATTATTGTTTCAATTTAAACTAGAAACAAATCAATCCTTATACTCTTTGGCCCTGTTGGATCTGTGGCACCACGTTTTCATATGGCATGTTGTCCTGTCTCCCAATTTGGTTGATATGCTGACCTTACAGGAAAGACCTACCTAGCTCTCCCTGGAGGGTCACCTCAGATTGGCCAAGATTAAAATGATGGATAATGTCCAATGTGGGTAAAGGTATGAGAATACCTGGACTTAAACACTTTAATTTGGCATCTTGCAAGATTTTCCTTAGTTATCACTACACTATAGATTCTTAGAGAGCAAGGATTATTTCTTGTTTTTCTGTAAACTCAGTTTATAGCACACTATCTTGGACTTAACTAGGTGTTCAAAAAGATATTGTCTTGGTGTGCCCTGAATTTCACTAAGATACCATTCCACTCTTGACCAGGAAAAGGATCACATTTCTCCTCTGCTACCTCTAGGGCTTAAATAAACACCATCAAAATTAAAATGGACTAGAATGGGGATACTCCATCCTCAGTCTCAGACACTCTTCATCACATCCTGAAATATTGAAATATCACTAGATTTCCAGGCTCAGCTTATATTCTACCTGTGTTCATGAAATATTGCTGATTATCTTGCCCAAAACTGATCTATCTTCAGTCTAAATTATTTTTACAGAACTTATCATTATCTACTTTAGATAATTTATATACTTCTTCTCTTCCTTACTGAATTATAGGATTATTCCCAACACTTAATAAAGACAGGAATCAGGTCTAATATATTACGAGACCTCCCAAGTACAAGCACACTATTTGCTAATATAATTTATTTGTTAGATGGAAAAATGAATGAATGAATGAACGAACAAAAGAGGCATAGATTAGTCCAGACAAAAAGAGTCCAAAGCCTGAAAGATAAGATCTGTCATGTTTAATTTAAACCTATGCAACATTTTTTTTTACCATTAGTAAGAATTTATTTTAATATTAGCCTAAGTAAAACACAATCAGAAAAGTAAATCTACAGAAACATTATATAATGCATCCCAAGTAAAATGTTTAGACTATTCAACATTTTGGGATAATATAATCGAAAATAAATCTTTATAGTGAATGCTCTATTTTTATGGATGAATTATATCTAAACTTTCTACCAGAAAACTATCAATACTTATGGATAATCTAGTTTATTTTATAGGTCTTGAGACCACTTACCATAATCAGAATTTCATAAAGTATCTATTTTGAGTTATGTGAATTTTAAAACCATATATTTAGGCCATTATACACATCAGATCAATTATTCATTTGTAAAACTAATTTTATAAGGGCATAAATTCCTCTATGATGCTACAGTAAATGTTTCAATATCACTGTGAGAGGGGGGTCCTTAAAAAATAACAGCAAGTCCTATTGGCACAAGTGCTTTTGAATTTACTCTTCCCAAACCAGTAAAGCTTTGACATTGGGCAAGATTATTTTTGTCACTTTCTATTTATATTTTATAGGAAAACAGTGAACACAACCACTCCACTCTACTACTATCATCTTCAGGATAATAGTAGTTTCTCAAAGTACAATAGATCAACTGACTTGATAGTTAATCTTTTTAAGGTAATTACTGAGCTTTTTATTTCACAGAACACAATCCATCATTTTTGTTGGTCTTTTTTTTTTAATTTGGTTCCTTGGATTATGAAGCTAAAGATTCTGACTCAGATTTTTTTTTACAAGTTTGTTACTGTTTCATTTTTTACTCTAATATCAAATTAACTACATTTGAGGGTTTTTTGTCAAAGTTTTCATATTTAATTCATTTTTTTTCATGATTCCAAATCCATTTGGGTTCTAGGATAAAACGTGTGAATGCTCCCTACATATTTCTTTCACTAAAATATGAAGATTAGGGAAAAATCTAATAAATTTGTGAAACTGCATTTAGAATTTGGACCCAAATGCTAACATTCACACCATAAAATTTTCTATACATTCTACAGATGTAGGAGGCTTATTAATTCATATTATTCTACAAATATATACTCTATATTTAATTTGATTTAACCACATTCCATAAGTTGAATTTGAGGGGTATTTTTAAAGTGTGGAGAGTTTAGTGTTTATTTTTGTAATCCAACAACTTTATCCAAAAATGCAGAAAATTTTTCTGGCTGGCCAGGAGGAAAACATTTCAGTGTTGAAAAGTCCATTGACTGTAACAGCCCAGGAAGCGTGCCGCAGGTACAGTAGAAGAGATGCCCGTCTTTGTGTAGCTGCTTTGCCAATTCCAGCTGATGATTGTTCATCAACTTTTCATTTATAACCACTGTGAGTGGCTTTCTTTTTTCCAGACTCTCCAAACAGCTTCCCGCACCTGCGTGACTAATAACAAGATCTGCTTTCTGAAGGTCTTCTTTCAATGAATCCTTGTATCTGTAAACATCCAGAGTTAAGTGACTCCGTACTGAATGGTTCAGGTACCACCTTTCCTCTACCTATTTGTAGGACAAGTCAGTTGTAACGGAGGCTCTAGATTATCACGTCGAGAAAGAAATGGCCCAGCAAGAACTAGGAGGCCACGCAAAGACTCTGAAAAAGGTGTCGCAAACTAGGGAGGGAGAGCAAGGAACAGGGTCGTCGTGGCCCACAGCTGGGGCTGCGCGAACCACGAGCCCTGAGAAGGCGCGCTCGGGGGACGCCGCGCCGCGCGGGGACGCCGGCCGCGAGGGTGCCTGAGGCGGAGGTAAGGCACGGCGGCCTCGGCCCGAGCGCCGGGGCAGGGCTGGGGCAGGGCGCCCAGCAGGACCGGCCGGGTCGGGCAGGGCAGAGCCCGACGGAGCGTGTCAACCGCGCGGCCCCGAGCGGGCCTGAGGAGCGGCCAGCGAGGCGGGCCCGGGCCCGGGAGTATGCAACATTTTTTAATCGGTAAAATATTTAATCATTTTGGTAGCATGCTTTTTTCATAATTGCATGAACTTTCACATCTTTATAATGCTGTTAACTTTTTGAAAATATTTTTAGTATCATTATGAAAATGTCACAAAGTGAAAATTGTTATTGCCTCCCACACCTATAATTTCTAAACATGGTTAAAATTACAATAACAGGATTTTCACTGATTTTGGATTATAGTCTGTAACAAAACATAATTTCTATAATAAATGCATTTTATATCTGGAGTTGAATATTTTACAAGCATTCCTCTGTGATTTTATAGCAATGATGAAAATTTTAATATTTTTTTTGTCATTTAGAAACCCTCTGTCTGATTAACCATAAATCAACATGGGTCATTAGCCTGGAAATAAGGAGTACATCACGGATATCACTTACCTAATTCTAACCTGGTATTTCATAAGATTTCTCATGTTATTGTTAGAGGCAAGATGAAGGAATGTGGGCTGGATGAAAATACAGTTAAGTTGAATTTATAGTTGTTGAACCACCAGATCCAAGAGGTATCAATTCCTGGATTAGTCACCACGGAGAGAGATCTCTGGTGGTCTGTCCAGTGAACTCTGTTTTATCAGTGGGCTTGATGAATATATTGACAGAATGCATATTGGTTTACAGATTACGCAAAGTCCAATATATGTAAAGACCAAAATAGGTTTTCAAATATTTTGATATGCTTGAAAAATAATTACAAACCAAAATGACAAAATTTTAACTATACATAGGGGAAAACACATCTTAACATTTAGGTTAAGGAGTTGCCATTGCTTTAACTGCAATGTAAGGTCATGTGGAAGGGCCTCAGGCAGAACTATATCCAAATACCTCTTTTTCCACATGCTACTGCCTTTGTGAACTTGTGAACTTAGGCAAGTACTTAACTCTCTAAACTATCTATACAATAGGGAAAACAATTCCTGGTTGGCAAGGTTTTTAGAATAGAATTAGTAGTGTGCATGGTATGTAGTAAGCATTCACTGATGGTACTATAATTATTACTGTAATGCCAAAAATAAATCTAAACAAAACCAAAGGTAGTTAGACCCCAGTTCAATGGAGGTGATATATGCTGGCCTGAACACATCTGGAAAACTTTGCCCCATGCTAGACACTACACTTCAGAAGGAATCCTGGAGAAGATCCAGAGAAAATCTAGACAAATCCATTTACATAAAGAACTTTAGAGGAAACTGGGTATTTTTGTCTTGAGAGGAAAACCTAAAGAGATATGATAGCTGTCTCCAAATATTTTGAAGTACTATGTTGTGGAGGAAGTAGTATTTTTAGTCAGTGTTATTCCAAGAGGCAGAAGAAAGACCAATACTTGGAAGTTTTAGGAAAATTAATTTTGTTATGATCTGAGGACCCTCTCAACGATCACATATGTGTTCACCAATGAAGCAGGCTGCTTCAACACACACCATGCTCCCCTTCTTTTAAATATCAGGGAACTTATAAATAAAATTCATTGTACAGCTGGGAAGGCATTTTTAGATGTGTTATATTACTTAAAACCTCTCATTAACCCTGTAAGTCATGTATTATCATTCTTTTCCCCATTTTTCAGATGATAGACTATGTTTGACTTGCCCCAAATCACACTGATAATAAGCGTCAGGTCCACATTCTCAGAGTCCAAAATCTGTGCTTATTTCAGAATATAAATGTAACTGAGGGATTCATAAGCTGGATGTGAATCTGTTAAAGAAGACATCTACAGCCTTAAGAATCATGAATTAATAATCAATATATTTAAGTTTTCAGGCCACATCCAGTCTGATTCCACTCTTGTCTACAAGCAGTTCTCCCTTTATGTATACTATGTGTAGGGCATGGAACATTCATTATTTCCTTTGATTTGTACAGCAGCCCTGTGAGGCAATAGGGCAGGTATTATTCATGTTTTATGTATACAGAAACCAAAATTGTGAGAAGCTAAATGATTTAGCCAAGGTCACAGAGCTCAATAATGACAAAGAGGGAGAAACCAGAACTTCTGACTCTGTACATACTGCGCTTTCCATTACAATAGTCACCATAAAATTAATTAAAGATTCAGGACTTCTATAAAGGACTAGGATGTGTGGGTACAGATAATTGTTGCAAAAAACTAATGAG